>NC_064640.1:1046515554-1047726982 GCF_023864345.2 Schistocerca serialis cubense | reverse complement strand
CGATGAAACTCAGAAATTGCTTCCGAATTTAATACAAAAGTCACATTGCCGACTGAAGTACAAGAGGAATGACACTCAAACTTTCTCTGATTTGAACCACTCCTGTGAGTCCAGTTTTAGATTCCGATGCTTCACTTCAGGTTTACTGTATGCCTTTGACTTTCTTATTGACGATGAAACACATGATCTGCATTCCATTTTAATACAAAAGGCACAATGCCGACTTAAGTACAAGTGGACTGACACTCTAACATTCTATGATTTGAACCTCTCCTGTGAGTCCAGTGTTAGATTCCGAGGCTTCACTTCCGGTTTACTGTATCACTTGGACCTTCTGATTGACGATGAAACACAGAAATTGCATCCGAATTTAATACAAAAGGCACAAAGCCGACTTAAGTACAAGAGCTCTGACACTCTAACTTTCTATGATGTGAACCTCTCCTGTGAGTCCAGTGTTAGATTCCGAGGCTTCACTTCAGGTTTACTGTATCCGTTGGACCTTCTTATTGACGATGAAACACAGGAATTGCATCCGAATTTAATACAAAAGGCACAATGCCGACTTAAGTACAGGAGGACTGACACTCTAACTTTCTATGATTTGAACCACTCGTGTGAGTCCCGTTTTAGATTCCGATGCTTCACTTCAGTTTTACTGTAGCCCTTGGACCTGCTTATAAACGATGAAACACAGAAATTAAATCAGAGTTTAATACAAAAGGCACAATGCCGACTTAAGTACAAGGGGACTGACACTCTAACTTTCTATGATTTGAACCTTTTCTGTGGGTCCTGTTGTAGATTCCGATGCTTCACTTCAGGTTTACTGTATCCCTTGGACCATCTTATTCACGATGAAATACAGAATTTACATCCGAATTTAATACAAAAGGCAGAATGCCGACTTAAGTACAAGAGGACTGACACTCTAACTTTCTATGATTTTAACCTCTCCTGTGAGTCCAGTTTTAGATTCCGATGCTTCGCTTCAGGTTTACTGTATCACTTAGACCTTCTTATTGACGATGAAACACAAAAATTTGCATCCGAATTTAATACCAAAGGCACAATGCCGGCTTAAGTACAAGAGGACTGACACTCTAACTTTCTCTGATTTGAACCTCTCCTGTGAGACCAGTTTTAGATTCCGATGCTTCACTTCAGGTTTACTGTATCCCTTCGACTATCTTATTGACGATGGAACAAAGAAATTGCATCCGATTTTAATACAAAAGGCACAATGCCGACTTAAGTACAAGAGGACTGACACTCTAACATTCTATGATTTGAACCTCTCCTGTGAGTCAAGAGTTAGATTCCGAGGCTTCACTTCCGGTTTACTGTATCACTTGGACCTTCTGATTGACGATGAAACACAGAAATTGCATCCGAATTTAATACAAAAGGCACAATGCCGACTTAAGTACAAGAGGACTGACACACTAACTTTCTCTGATTTGAACCTTTCCTGTGAGTCCAGTTTTAGATTCCGATGCTTCACTTCAGGTTTACTGTATTTCTTGGACCTTCTTATTGACGATGAAGCACAGAAATTGCATCCGATTTTAATACAAAAGGCACAATGCCGACTTTAGTACAAGAGGACTGACACTCTAACTTTCTATGATTTGAACCTCTCCTGTGAGTCAAGTTTTGGTTGCTGAGGCTTCACTTCAGGTTTACTGTATCCCTTGGACCTTCTTATTGACGATGACACACAGAAATTGCGTCCGAGATTAATACAAAAGGCAGAATGCCGACTTAAGTACAAGAGGACTGACACACTAACTTTCTCTGATTTGAACCTCTCCTGTGGGTCCAGTTTTAGATTCCGATGCTTCACTTCAGCTTTACTGTATCCCTTGGAACTTCTTATTGACGATGAAACACAGAAATTGCATCTGAATTTAATACAAAAGGCACAATGATGCCTTAAGTACATGAGGACTGACACTCTATTTTTCTATGATTTGAACCTCTCCTGTCAGTCCAGTGTTAGATTCCGACGCTTCACTTCAGGCTTACTGTATCCCTTGGACCTTCTTATTGACGATGAAACACAGAAATTGCATCCGAATTTAATACAAAAGGCACAATGCCGACTTAAGTACAAGAGGACTGACACTCTAACTTTCTATGATTTGAACCTCTCCTGTGAGTCCAGTGTTAGATTCCGAGGCTTCACTTCAGGTTTACTGTATCCCTTGGACCTTCTTATTGACGATGAAACACAGAAATCGCATCCGAATTTAATACAAGAGGCACAATGCCGACTTAAGTACAAGAGGACTGACACTCTAAATTTCTGTGATTTGAACTTCTCCAATGAGTCCAGTTTTTGTTGCCGAGGTTCACTTCAGGTTTACTGTATCCATTGGACCTTCTTATTGACGAAGAAGCCCAGAAATTGCATCCGATTTTAATATAAAAGGCACAATGCCGACTTAAGTACAAGAGGACTGACACATTACTTTCTCTGATTTGAACCTCTCCTGTGAGTCCAGTTTTTGTTGCCGAGGCTTCACTTCAGGTTTACTGTATACATTGGACCTTCTTATTGGCGATGAAACACAAATATTGCATCCGAAATTAATACAAAAGGCACAATGCCGACATAAGTACAAGAAGACAGACACTCTAACTTTCTATGAATTGAGCCACTCCTGTGAGGCCAGTTTTAGATTCCGATGCTTCACTTCAGGTTTACTGTATCCCTTGGACCTTATTATTGAGGATGAAACACAGAAATTGCATCCGAATTTAATACAAAAGTCACATTGCCGACTGAAGTACAAGAGGACTGACACTCTAACTTTCTCTCATTTGAACCTCTCCTGTGAGTCGAGTTTTAGATTCCAATGCTTCACTTCAGGTTTACTGTATGCCTTCGACTTTCTTATTGACGATGAAACACATGATCTGCATTCGATTTTAATACAAAAGGCACAATACCGACTGAAGTACAAGAGGACTGACACTCTAACTTTCTGTGATTTGAACCTCTCCTGTGACTCCAGTTTTAGATTCCGATGCTTCACTTCAGGTTTACTGTATCACTTCGACTTTCTTATTGACGATGAAACACAGAAATTGCATCCGATTTTAATACAAAAGGCACAATGCCGACTTAAGTACAAGAGGACTGACACTCTAACTTTCTGTGATTTGAACCTCTCCTGTGAGTCCAGTTTTTGTTGCCGAGGC
Organism: Schistocerca serialis cubense; assembly: GCF_023864345.2. Taxonomy (NCBI): domain Eukaryota; kingdom Metazoa; phylum Arthropoda; class Insecta; order Orthoptera; family Acrididae; genus Schistocerca; species Schistocerca serialis. The sequence goes on along the minus strand of NC_064640.1, from coordinate 1,047,723,775 downwards.
TTCACTTCAGGTTTACTGTATCCATTGGACCTTCTTATCGACGATGAAACACAAATATTGCATCCGAAATTAATACAAAAGGCACAATGCTGACTTAAGTACAAGAAGACAGACACTCAAACTTTCTATGATTTGAGCCACTCCTGTGAGGCCAGATTTAGATTCCGATGCTTCACTTCAGGTTTACTGTATCCCTTGGACCTAATTATTGACGATGAAACACAGAAATTGCTTCCGAATTTAATACAAAAGTCACATTGCCGACTGAAGTACAAGAGGAATGACACTCAAACTTTCTCTGATTTGAACCACTCCTGTGAGTCCAGTTTTAGATTCCGATGCTTCACTTCAGGTTTACTGTATGCCTTTGACTTTCTTATTGACGATGAAACACATGATCTGCATTCCATTTTAATACAAAAGGCACAATGCCGACTTAAGTACAAGTGGACTGACACTCTAACATTCTATGATTTGAACCTCTCCTGTGAGTCCAGTGTTAGATTCCGAGGCTTCACTTCCGGTTTACTGTATCACTTGGACCTTCTGATTGACGATGAAACACAGAAATTGCATCCGAATTTAATACAAAAGGCACAAAGCCGACTTAAGTACAAGAGCTCTGACACTCTAACTTTCTATGATGTGAACCTCTCCTGTGAGTCCAGTGTTAGATTCCGAGGCTTCACTTCAGGTTTACTGTATCCGTTGGACCTTCTTATTGACGATGAAACACAGGAATTGCATCCGAATTTAATACAAAAGGCACAATGCCGACTTAAGTACAGGAGGACTGACACTCTAACTTTCTATGATTTGAACCACTCGTGTGAGTCCCGTTTTAGATTCCGATGCTTCACTTCAGTTTTACTGTAGCCCTTGGACCTGCTTATAAACGATGAAACACAGAAATTAAATCAGAGTTTAATACAAAAGGCACAATGCCGACTTAAGTACAAGGGGACTGACACTCTAACTTTCTATGATTTGAACCTTTTCTGTGGGTCCTGTTGTAGATTCCGATGCTTCACTTCAGGTTTACTGTATCCCTTGGACCATCTTATTCACGATGAAATACAGAATTTACATCCGAATTTAATACAAAAGGCAGAATGCCGACTTAAGTACAAGAGGACTGACACTCTAACTTTCTATGATTTTAACCTCTCCTGTGAGTCCAGTTTTAGATTCCGATGCTTCGCTTCAGGTTTACTGTATCACTTAGACCTTCTTATTGACGATGAAACACAAAAATTTGCATCCGAATTTAATACCAAAGGCACAATGCCGGCTTAAGTACAAGAGGACTGACACTCTAACTTTCTCTGATTTGAACCTCTCCTGTGAGACCAGTTTTAGATTCCGATGCTTCACTTCAGGTTTACTGTATCCCTTCGACTATCTTATTGACGATGGAACAAAGAAATTGCATCCGATTTTAATACAAAAGGCACAATGCCGACTTAAGTACAAGAGGACTGACACTCTAACATTCTATGATTTGAACCTCTCCTGTGAGTCAAGAGTTAGATTCCGAGGCTTCACTTCCGGTTTACTGTATCACTTGGACCTTCTGATTGACGATGAAACACAGAAATTGCATCCGAATTTAATACAAAAGGCACAATGCCGACTTAAGTACAAGAGGACTGACACACTAACTTTCTCTGATTTGAACCTTTCCTGTGAGTCCAGTTTTAGATTCCGATGCTTCACTTCAGGTTTACTGTATTTCTTGGACCTTCTTATTGACGATGAAGCACAGAAATTGCATCCGATTTTAATACAAAAGGCACAATGCCGACTTTAGTACAAGAGGACTGACACTCTAACTTTCTATGATTTGAACCTCTCCTGTGAGTCAAGTTTTGGTTGCTGAGGCTTCACTTCAGGTTTACTGTATCCCTTGGACCTTCTTATTGACGATGACACACAGAAATTGCGTCCGAGATTAATACAAAAGGCAGAATGCCGACTTAAGTACAAGAGGACTGACACACTAACTTTCTCTGATTTGAACCTCTCCTGTGGGTCCAGTTTTAGATTCCGATGCTTCACTTCAGCTTTACTGTATCCCTTGGAACTTCTTATTGACGATGAAACACAGAAATTGCATCTGAATTTAATACAAAAGGCACAATGATGCCTTAAGTACATGAGGACTGACACTCTATTTTTCTATGATTTGAACCTCTCCTGTCAGTCCAGTGTTAGATTCCGACGCTTCACTTCAGGCTTACTGTATCCCTTGGACCTTCTTATTGACGATGAAACACAGAAATTGCATCCGAATTTAATACAAAAGGCACAATGCCGACTTAAGTACAAGAGGACTGACACTCTAACTTTCTATGATTTGAACCTCTCCTGTGAGTCCAGTGTTAGATTCCGAGGCTTCACTTCAGGTTTACTGTATCCCTTGGACCTTCTTATTGACGATGAAACACAGAAATCGCATCCGAATTTAATACAAGAGGCACAATGCCGACTTAAGTACAAGAGGACTGACACTCTAAATTTCTGTGATTTGAACTTCTCCAATGAGTCCAGTTTTTGTTGCCGAGGTTCACTTCAGGTTTACTGTATCCATTGGACTTTCTTATTGACGAAGAAGCCCAGAAATTGCATCCGATTTTAATATAAAAGGCACAATGCCGACTTAAGTACAAGAGGACTGACACATTACTTTCTCTGATTTGAACCTCTCCTGTGAGTCCAGTTTTTGTTGCCGAGGCTTCACTTCAGGTTTACTGTATACATTGGACCTTCTTATTGGCGATGAAACACAAATATTGCATCCGAAATTAATACAAAAGGCACAATGCCGACATAAGTACAAGAAGACAGACACTCTAACTTTCTATGAATTGAGCCACTCCTGTGAGGCCAGTTTTAGATTCCGATGCTTCACTTCAGGTTTACTGTATCCCTTGGACCTTATTATTGAGGATGAAACACAGAAATTGCATCCGAATTTAATACAAAAGTCACATTGCCGACTGAAGTACAAGAGGACTGACACTCTAACTTTCTCTCATTTGAACCTCTCCTGTGAGTCGAGTTTTAGATTCCAATGCTTCACTTCAGGTTTACTGTATGCCTTCGACTTTCTTATTGACGATGAAACACATGATCTGCATTCGATTTTAATACAAAAGGCACAATACCGACTGAAGTACAAGAGGACTGACACTCTAACTTTCTGTGATTTGAACCTCTCCTGTGACTCCAGTTTTAGATTCCGATGCTTCACTTCAGGTTTACTGTATCACTTCGACTTTCTTATTGACGATGAAACACAGAAATTGCATCCGATTTTAATACAAAAGGCACAATGCCGACTTAAGTACAAGAGGACTGACACTCTAAATTTCTATGATTTGAACCTCTCCTGTGAGTCCAGTGTTAGATTCCGAGGCTTCACTTCAGGTTTACTGTATCACTTGGACTTTCTGATTGACGATGAAACACAGAAATTGCATCCGAATTTAATACAAAAGGCACAATGCCGACTTATGTACAAGAAGACTGACACACTAACTTTCTCTGATTTGAACCTCTCCTGTGAGTCCAGTTTTAGATTCCGATGCTTCACTTCAGGTTTACTGTATCCCTTGGACCTTCTTATTGACGATGAAGCACAGAAATTGCATCCGATTTTAATAAAAAAGTCACAATGCCGACTTAAGTACAGGAGGACTGACACTCTAACTATCTATGATTTGAACCTTTCCTGTGGGTCCAGTTGTAGATTCCGATGCTTCACTTCAGGTTTACTGTATCCCTTGGACGTTCTTATTGACGATGAAGCACAGAAATTGCATCCGATTTTAATACAAACGGCACAATGCCGACTTAAGTACAAGAGGACTGACACTCTAACTTTCTATGATTTGAACCTCTCCTGTGAGTCAAGTTTTTGTTGCTGAGGCTTCACTTCAGGTTTACTGTATCCCTTGGACCTTCTTATTGACGATGAAACACAGAAATTGCATCCGAGATTAATACAAAAGGCACAATGCCGACTTAAGTACAAGAGGACTGACACTCTAACATTCTATGATTTGAACCTCTCCTGTGATTCCAGTGTTAGATTCCGAGGCTTCACTTCCGGTTTACTGTATCACTTGGACCTTCTGATTGACGATGAAACACAGAAATTGCATCCGAATTTAATACAAAAGGCACAATGCCGACTTAAGTACAAGAGGTCTGACACACTAACTTTCTCTGATTTGAACCTCTCCTGTGAGTCCAGTTTTAGATTCCGATGCTTCACTTCAGGTTTACTGTATCTCTTGGACCTTCTTATTGACGATGAAGCACAGAAATTGCATCCGATTTTAATACAAAAGGCACAATGCCGACTTAAGTACAAGAGGATTGACACTCTAACTTTCTATGATTTGAACCTCTCCTGTGAGTCAAGTTTTTGTTGCTGAGGCTTCACTTCAGGTTTACTGTATCCCTTGGACCTTCCTATTGACGATGAAACACAGAAATTGCATCCGAAATTAATACAAAAGGCACAATGCCGACTTAAGTACAAGAGGACTGACACACCAACTTTCTCTGATTTGAACCTCTCCTGTACGTCCAGTTTTAGATTCCGATGCTTCACTTCAGATTGACTGTATCCCATGGACCTTCTTATTGACGATGAAACACAGACATTGCGTCCGAATTTAATACGAAAGGCACAATGCCGACTTAAGTACAAGAGGACTGACACTCTAACATTCTATGATGTGAACCTCTCCTGTGAGTCCTGTGTTAGATTCTGAGGCTTCACTTCAGGTTTACTGTATCCCTTGGACCTTCTTATTGACGATGAAACACAGAAATTGCATCCGACTTTAATACAAAAGGCACAATGCCGACTTAAGTACAAGAGGACTGACACTCTAACTTTCTATGATTTGAACCACTCCTGTGAGTCCCGTTTTAGATTCCGATGCTTCACTTCAGTTTTACTGTATCCCTTAGACCTGCTTATAAACGATGAAACACAGGAATTACATCAGAATTTAATACAAAAGGCACAATGCCGACTTATGTACAAGGGGACAGACACTCTAAATTTCTCTGATTTGAACCTCTCCTGTGGGTCCAGTTTTAGATTCCGATGCTTCACTTCAGGTTTACTGTATCCCTTGGAATTTCTTATTGACGATGAAACACAGAAATTGCATCTGATTTTAATACAAAAGGCACAATGATGACTTAAGTACAAGAGGACTGACACTCTAACTTTCTATGATTTGAACCTCTCCTGTGAGTCCAGTGTTAGATTCCGAGGCTTCACTTCAGGTTTACTGTATCCCTTGGACCTTCTTATTGACGATGAAACACAGAAATTGCATCCGAATTTAATACAAAAGGCACAATGCCGACTTAAGTACAAGAGGACTGACACTCTAACTTTCTATGATGTGAACCTCTGCTGTGAGTCCAGTGTTAGATTCCGAGGCTTCACTTCAGGTTTACTGTATCCATTGGACCTTCTTATTGACGATGAAGCCCAGAAATTGCATCCGATTTTAATACAAAAGGCACAATGCCGACTTAAGTATAAGAGGACTGACACTGTAACTTTCCGTGATCTGAACCTCTCCTGTGAGTCCAGTTTTTGTTGCCGAGGCTTCACTTCAGGTTTACTGTATCCATTGGACCTTCTTATTGACGATGAAACACAAATATTGCATCCGAAATTAAAACAAAAGGCACAATGCCGACTTAAGTACAAGAAGACAGACACTCTAACTTTCTATGATTTGAGCCACTCCTGTGAGGCCAGTTTTAGATTCCGATGCTTCACTTCAGGTTTACTGTATCGCTTGGACCTTATTATTGACGATGAAACACAGAAATTGCATCCGAATTTAATACAAAAGGCACATTGCCGACTTAAGTACAAGAGGACTGACAGTCTAACTTTCTCTGATTTGAACCTCTCCTGTGAGTCCAGTTTTAGATTCCGATGCTTCACTTCAGGTTTACTGTATGCCTTCGACTTTCTTATTGACGATGAAACACATAATCTGCATTCGATTTTAATACAAAAGGCACAATGCCGACTTAAGTACAAGAGGACTGACACTCTAACATTCTATGATTTGAACCTCTCCTGTGAGTCCAGTGTTAGATTCCGAGGCTTCACTTCCGGTTTACTAAATCACTTGGACCTTCTGATTGACGATGAAACACAGAAATTGCATCCGAATTTAATACAAAAGGCACAAAGCCGACTTAAGTACAAGAGGACTGACACTCTAACTTTCTCTGATTTGAACCTCTCCTGTGACTCCAGTTTTAGATTCCGAGGCTTCACTTCAGGTTTACTGTATCGCTTGGTCTTTCTGATTGACGATGAAACACAGAAATTGCATCCGAATTTAATACAAAAGGCACAATGCCGACTTAAGTACAAGAGGACTGACACTCTAACTTTCTATGATTTGAACCACTCCTGTGAGTCCCGTTTTAGATTCCGATGCTTCACTTCAGTTTTACTGTATCCCTTAGACCTGCTTATAAACGATGAAACACAGAAATTACATCAGAATTTAATATAAAAGGCACAATGCCGACTTATGTACAAGGGGACTGACACTCTAAATTTCTCTGATTTGAACCTCTCCTGTGGGTCCAGTTTTAGATTCCGATGCTTCACTTCAGGTTTACTGTATCCCTTGGAATTACTTATTGACGATGAAACACAGAAATTGCATCTGATTTTAATACAAAAGGCACAATGCCGACTTAAGTACAAGAGGACTGACACTCTAACTTTCTATGATTTGAACCTCTCCTGTGAGTCCAGTGTTAGATTCCGAGGCTTCACTTCAGGTTTACTGTATCGCTTGGTCTTTCTGATTGACGATGAAACACAGAAATTGCATCCGAATTTAATACAAAAGGCACAATGCCGACTTAAGTACAAGAGGACTGACACTCTAACTTTCTATGATTTGAACCACTCCTGTGAGTCCCGTTTTAGATTCCGATGCTTCACTTCAGTTTTACTGTATCCCTTAGACCTGCTTATAAACGATGAAACACAGAAATTACATCAGAATTTAATATAAAAGGCACAATGCCGACTTATGTACAAGGGGACTGACACTCTAAATTTCTCTGATTTGAACCTCTCCTGTGGGTCCAGTTTTAGATTCCTATGCTTCACTTCAGGTTTACTGTATCCCTTGGAATTACTTATTGACGATGAAACACAGAAATTGCATCTGATTTTAATACAAAAGGCACAATGATGACTTAAGTACAAGAGGACTGACACTCTAACTTTCTATGATTTGAACCTCTCCTGTGAGTCCAGTGTTAGATTCCGAGGCTTCACTTCAGGTTTACTGTATCCCTTGGACCTTCTTATTGACGATGAAACACAGAAATTGCATCCGAATTTAATACAAAAGGCACAATGCCGACTTAAGTACAAGAGGACTGACACTCTAACTTTCTATGATGTGAACCTCTGCTGTGAGTCCAGTGTTAGATTCCGAGGCTTCACTTCAGATTTACTGTATCCATTGGACCTTCTTAATGACGATGAAGCCCAGAAATTGCATCCGATTTTAATACAAAAGGCACAATGCCGACTTAAGTACAAGAGGACTGACACTGTAACTTTCTGTGATTTGAACCTCTCCTGTGAGTCCAGTTTTTGTTGCCGAGGCTTCACTTCAGGTTTACTGTATCCATTGGACCTTCTTATTGACGATGAAACACAAATATTGCATCCGAAATTAAAACAAAAGGCACAATGCCGACTTAAGTACAAGAAGACAGACACTCTAACTTTCTATGATTTGAGCCACTCCCGTGAGGCCAGTTTTAGATTCCGATGCTTCACTTCAGGTTTACTGTATCGCTTGGACCTTATTATTGACGATGAAACACAGAAATTGCATCCGAATTTAATACAAAAGGCACATTGCCGACTTAAGTACAAGAGGACTGACAGTCTAACTTTCTCTGATTTGAACCTCTCCTGTGAGTCCAGTTTTAGATTCCGATGCTTCACTTCAGGTTTACTGTATGCCTTCGACTTTCTTATTGACGATGAAACACATAATCTGCATTCGATTTTAATACAAAAGGCACAATGCCGACTTAAGTACAAGAGGACTGACACTCTAACATTCTATGATTTGAACCTCTCCTGTGAGTCCAGTGTTATATTCCGAGGCTTCACTTCCGGTTTACTAAATCACTTGAACCTTCTGATTGACGATGAAACACAGAAATTGCATCCGAATTTAATACAAAAGGCACAAAGCCGACTTATGTACAAGAGGACTGACACTCTAACTTTCTCTGATTTGAACCTCTCCTGTGACTCCAGTTTTAGATTCCGATGCTTCACTTCAGGTTTACTGTATCCCTTCGACTTTCTTATTGACGATGAAACACAGAAATTGCATCCGATTTTAATACAAAAGGCACAATGCCGACTTGAGTACAAGAGGACTGACACTCTAACTTTCTATGATTTGAACCTCTCCTGTGAGTCCAGTGTTAGATTCCGAGGCTTCACTTCAGGTTTACTGTATCGCTTGGTCTTTCTGATTGACGATGAAACACAGAAATTGCATCCGAATTTAATACAAAAGGCACAATGCCGACTTAAGTACTAGAGGTCTGACACACTAACTTTCTCTGATTTGAACCTCTCCAGTGAGTCCAGTTTTAGATTCCGATTCATCACTTCAGGTTTAGTGTGTCCCTTGGACCTTCTTATTGACGATGAAGCACAGAAATTGCGTCCGATTTTAATAAAAAAGGCACAATGCCGACTTAAGTACAAGAGGACTGACACTCTAACTTTCTATGATTTGAACCTTTCCTGTGGGTCCAGTTGTAGATTCCGGTGCTTCACTTCAGGTTTACTGTATCCCTTGGACCTTCTTATTGACGATGAAACACAGAAATTGCATCCGAATTTAATACAAAAGGCACAATGCCGACTTAAGTACAAGAGGACTGACACTCTAACTTTCTATGATTTGAACCACTCCTGTGAGTCCCGTTTTAGATTCCGATGCTTCACTTCAGTTTTACTGTATCCCTTAGACCTGCTTATAAACGATGAAACACAGAAATTACATCAGAATTTAATATAAAAGGCACAATGCCGACTTATGTACAAGGGGACTGACACTCTAAATTTCTCTGATTTGTACCTCTCCTGTGGGTCCAGTTTAAGATTCCGATGCTTCACTTCAGGTTTACTGTATCCCTTGGAATTTCTTATTGACGATGAAACACAGAAATTGCATCTGATTTTAATACAAAAGGTACAATGATGACTTAAGTACAAGAGGACTGACACTCTAACTTTCTATGATTTGAACCTCTCCTGTGAGTCCAGTGTTAGATTCCGAGGCTTCACTTCAGGTTTACTGTATCCCTTGGACCTTCTTATTGGCGATGAAACACAGAAATTGCATCCGAATTTAATACAAAAGGCACAATGCCGACTTAAGTACAAGAGGACTGACACTCTAACTTTCTATGATGTGAACCTCTGCTGTGAGTCCAGTGTTAGATTCCGAGGCTTCACTTCAGGTTTACTGTATCCATTGGACCTTCTTATTGACGATGAAAGACAAATATTGCATCCGAAATTAAAACAAAAGGCACAATGCCGACATAAGTACAAGAAGACAGACACTCTAACTTTCTATGATTTGAGCCACTCCTGTGAGGCCAGTTTTAGATTCCGATGCTTCACTTCAGGTTTGCTGTATCGCTTGGACCTTATTATTGACGATGAAACACAGAAATTGCATCCGAATTTAATACAAAAGGCACATTGCCGACTTAAGTACAAGAGGACTGACAGTCTAACTTTCTCTGATTTGAACCTCTCCTGTGAGTCCAGTTTTAGATTCCGATGCTTCACTTCAGGTTTACTGTATGCCTTCGACTTTCTTATTGACGATGAAACACATAATCTGCATTCGATTTTAATACAAAAGGCACAATGCCGACTTAAGTACAAGAGGACTGACACCCTAACATTCTATGATTTGAACCTCTCCTGTGAGTCCAGTGTTAGATTCCGAGGCTTCACTTCCGGTTTACTGTATTACTTGAACCTTCTGGTTGACGATGAAACACAGAAATTGCATCCGAATTTAATACAAAAGGCACAAAGCCGACTTAAGTACAAGAGGACTGACACTCTAACTTTCTCTGATTTGAACCTCTCCTGTGACTCCAGTTTTAGATTCCGATGCTTCACTTCAGGTTTACTGTATCCCTTCGACTTTCTTATTGACGATGAAACACAGAAATTGCATCCGATTTTAATACAAAAGGCACAATGCCGACTTAAGTACAAGAGGACTGACACTCTAACTTTCTATGATTTGAACCTCTCCTGTGAGTCCAGTGTTAGATTCCGAGGCTTCACTTCAGGTTTACTGTATCGCTTGGACTTTCTGATTGACGGTGAAACACAGAATTTGCATCCGAATTTAATACAAAAGGCACAATGCCGACTTAAGTACTAGAGGACTGACACACTAACTTTCTCTGATTTGAACCTCTCCAGTGAGTCCAGTTTTAGATTCCGATTCATCACTTCAGGTTTAGTGTGTCCCTTGGACCTTCTTATTGACGATGAAGCACAGAAATTGCGTCCGATTTTAATAAAAAAAGGCACAATGCCGACTTAAGTACAAGAGGACTGACTTTGTAACTTTCTGTGATTTGAACCTCTCCTGTGAGTTCAGTTTTTGTTGCCGAGGCTTCACTTCAGGTTTACTGTATCCATTGGACCTTCTTATTGACGATGAAACACAAATATTGCATCCGAAATTAAAACAAAAGGCTCAATGCCGACTTAAGTACAAGGGGACTGACACTCTAAATTTCTCTGATTTGTACCTCTCCTGTGGGTCCAGTTTAAGATTCCGATGCTTCACTTCAGGTTTACTGTATCCCTTGGAATTTCTTATTGACGATGAAACACAGAAATTGCATCTGATTTTAATACAAAAGGTACAATGATGACTTAAGTACAAGAGGACTGACACTCTAACTTTCTATGATTTGAACCTCTCCTGTGAGTCCAGTGTTAGATTCCGAGGCTTCACTTCAGGTTTACTGTATCCCTTGGACCTTCTTATTGGCGATGAAACACAGAAATTGCATCCGAATTTAATACAAAAGGCACAATGCCGACTTAAGTACAAGAGGACTGACACTCTAACTTTCTATGATGTGAACCTCTGCTGTGAGTCCAGTGTTAGATTCCGAGGCTTCACTTCAGGTTTACTGTATCCATTGGACCTTCTTATTGACGATGAAAGACAAATATTGCATCCGAAATTAAAACAAAAGGCACAATGCCGACATAAGTACAAGAAGACAGACACTCTAACTTTCTATGATTTGAGCCACTCCTGTGAGGCCAGTTTTAGATTCCGATGCTTCACTTCAGGTTTGCTGTATCGCTTGGACCTTATTATTGACGATGAAACACAGAAATTGCATCCGAATTTAATACAAAAGGCACATTGCCGACTTAAGTACAAGAGGACTGACAGTCTAACTTTCTCTGATTTGAACCTCTCCTGTGAGTCCAGTTTTAGATTCCGATGCTTCACTTCAGGTTTACTGTATGCCTTCGACTTTCTTATTGACGATGAAACACATAATCTGCATTCGATTTTAATACAAAAGGCACAATGCCGACTTAAGTACAAGAGGACTGACACCCTAACATTCTATGATTTGAACCTCTCCTGTGAGTCCAGTGTTAGATTCCGAGGCTTCACTTCCGGTTTACTGTATTACTTGAACCTTCTGGTTGACGATGAAACACAGAAATTGCATCCGAATTTAATACAAAAGGCACAAAGCCGACTTAAGTACAAGAGGACTGACACTCTAACTTTCTCTGATTTGAACCTCTCCTGTGACTCCAGTTTTAGATTCCGATGCTTCACTTCAGGTTTACTGTATCCCTTCGACTTTCTTATTGACGATGAAACACAGAAATTGCATCCGATTTTAATACAAAAGGCACAATGCCGACTTAAGTAGAATAGGACTGACACTCTAATTTTCTATGATTTGAACCTCTCCTGTGAGTCCAGTGTTAGATTCCGAGGCTTCACTTCAGGTTTACTGTATCGCTTGGACTTTCTGATTGACGATGAAACACAGAATTTGCATCCGAATTTAATACAAAAGGCACAATGCCGACTTAAGTACAAGAGGACTGACACTGTAACTTTCTGTGATTTGAACCTCTCCTGTGAGTCCAGTTTTTGTTGCCGAGGCTTCACTTCAGGTTTACTGTATCCATTGGACATTCTTATTGACGATGAAACACAAATATTGCATCCGAAATTAATACAAAAGGCACAATGCTGACTTAAGTACAAGAGGACAGACACTCTAATTTTCTATGATTTGAACCACTCCTGTGAGGCCAGTTTTAGATTCCGATGCTTCACTTCAGGTTAACTGTATCCCTTGGACCTTCTTATTGACGATGATACACAGAAATTGCATCCGAATTTAATACAAATGGCACAATGCTGACTTAAGTACAAGAGGACTGACACTCTAACTTTCTATGATTTGAACCACTCCTGTGAGTCCCGTTTTAGATTCCGATGCTTCACTTCAGTTTTACTGTATCCCTTAGACCTGCTTATAAACGATGAAACACAGAAATTACATCAGAATTTAATATAAAAGGCACAATGCCGACTTATGTACAAGGGGACTGACACTCTAAATTTCTCTGATTTGAACCTCTCCTGTGGGTCCAGTTTTAGATTCCGATGCTTCACTTCAGGTTTACTGTATCCCTTGGAATTACTTATTGACGATGAAACACAGAAATTGCATCTGATTTTAATACAAAAGGCACAATGATGACTTAAGTACAAGAGGACTGACACTCTAACTTTCTATGATTTGAACGTCTCCTGTGAGTCCAGTGTTAGATTCCGAGGCTTCACTTCAGGTTTACTGTATCCCTTGGACCTTCTTATTGACGATGAAACACAGAAATTGCATCCGAATTTAATACAAAAGGCACAATGCCGACTTAAGTACAAGAGGACTGACACTCTAACTTTCTATGATGTGAACCTCTGCTGTGAGTCCAGTGTTAGATTCCGAGGCTTCACTTCAGGTTTACTGTATCCATTGGACCTTCTTAATGACGATGAAGCCCAGAAATTGCATCCGATTTTAATACAAAAGGCACAATGCCGACTTAAGTACAAGAGGACTGACACTGTAACTTTCTGTGATTTGAACCTCTCCTGTGAGTCCAGTTTTTGTTGCCGAGGCTTCACTTCAGGTTTACTGTATCCATTGGACCTTCTTATTGACGATGAAACACAAATATTGCATCCGAAATTAAAACAAAAGGCACAATGCCGACTTAAGTACAAGAAGACAGACACTCTAACTTTCTATGATTTGAGCCACTCCTGTGAGGCCAGTTTTAGATTCCGATGCTTCACTTCAGGTTTACTGTATCGCTTGGACCTTATTATTGACGATGAAACACAGAAATTGCATCCGAATTTAATACAAATGGCACAAAGCCGACTTAAGTACAAGAGGACTGACACTCTAACTTTCTCTGATTTGAACCTCTCCTGTGAGTCCAGTTTTAGATTCCGATGCTTCACTTCAGGTTTACTGTATGCCTTCGACTTTCTTATTGACGATGAAACACATAATCTGCATTCGATTTTAATACAAAAGGCACAATGCCGACTTAAGTACAAGAGGACTGACACTCTAACATTCTATGATTTGAACCTCTCCTGTGAGTCCAGTGTTAGATTCCGAGGCTTCACTTCCGGTTTACTAAATCACTTGAACCTTCTGATTGACGATGAAACACAGAAATTGCTTCCGAATTTAATACAAAAGGCACAAAGCCGACTTAAGTACAAGAGGACTGACACTCTAACTTTCTCTGATTTGAACCTCTCCTGTGACTCCAGTTTTAGATTCCGATGCTTCACTTCAGGTTTACTGTATCCCTTCGACTTTCTTATTGACGATGAAACACAGAAATTGCATCCGATTTTAATACAAAAGGCACAATGCCGACTTGAGTACAAGAGGACTGACACTCTAACTTTCTATGATTTGAACCTCTCCTGTGAGTCCAGTGTTAGATTCCGAGGCTTCACTTCAGGTTTACTGTATCGCTTGGTCTTTCTGATTGACGATGAAACACAGAAATAGCATCCGAATTTAATACAAAAGGCACAATGCCGACTTAAGTACTAGAGGTCTGACACACTAACTTTCTCTGATTTGAACCTCTCCAGTGAGTCCAGTTTTAGATTCCGATTCATCACTTCAGGTTTAGTGTGTCCCTTGGACCTTCTTATTGACGATGAAGCACAGAAATTGCGTCCGATTTTAATAAAAAAGGCACAATGCCGACTTAAGTACAAGAGGACTGACACTCTAACTTTCTATGATTTGAACCTTTCCTGTGGGTCCAGTTGTAGATTCCGGTGCTTCACTTCAGGTTTACTGTATCCCTTGGACCTTCTTATTGACGATGAAACACAGAAATTGCATCCGAATTTAATACAAAAGGCACAATGCCGACTTAAGTACAAGAGGACTGACACTCTAACTTTCTATGATTTGAACCACTCCTGTGAGTCCCGTTTTAGATTCCGATGCTTCACTTCAGTTTTACTGTATCCCTTAGACCTGCTTATAAACGATGAAACACAGAAATTACATCAGAATTTAATATAAAAGGCACAATGCCGACTTATGTACAAGGGGACTGACACTCTAAATTTCTCTGATTTGAACCTCTCCTGTGGGTCCAGTTTAAGATTCCGATGCTTCACTTCAGGTTTACTGTATCCCTTGGAATTTCTTATTGACGATGAAACACAGAAATTGCATCTGATTTTAATACAAAAGGTACAATGATGACTTAAGTACAAGAGGACTGACACTCTAACTTTCTATGATTTGAACCTCTCCTGTGAGTCCAGTGTTAGATTCCGAGGCTTCACTTCAGGTTTACTGTATCCCTTGGACCTTCTTATTGACGATGAAACACAGAAATTGCATCCGAATTTAATACAAAAGGCACAATGCCGACTTAAGTACAAGAGGACTGACACTCTAACTTTCTATGATGTGAACCTCTGCTGTGAGTCCAGTGTTAGATTCCGAGGCTTCACTTCAGGTTTACTGTATCCATTGGACCTTCTTAATGACGATGAAGCCCAGAAATTGCATCCGATTTTAATACAAAAGGCACAATGCCGACTTAAGTACAAGAGGACTGACACTGTAACTTTCTGTGATTTGAACCTCTCCTGTGAGTCCAGTTTTTGTTGCCGAGGCTTCACTTCAGGTTCACTGTATCCATTGGACCTTCTTATTGACGATGAAAGACAAATATTGCATCCGAAATTAAAACAAAAGGCACAATGCCGACTTAAGTACAAGAAGACAGACACTCTAACTTTCTATGATTTGAGCCACTCCTGTGAGGCCAGTTTTAGATTCCGATGCTTCACTTCAGGTTTGCTGTATCGCTTGGACCTTATTATTGACGATGAAACACAGAAATTGCATCCGAATTTAATACAAAAGGCACATTGCCGACTTAAGTACAAGAGGACTGACAGTCTAACTTTCTCTGATTTGAACCTCTCCTGTGAGTCCAGTTTTAGATTCCGATGCTTCACTTCAGGTTTACTGTATGCCTTCGACTTTCTTATTGACGATGAAACACATAATCTGCATTCGATTTTAATACAAAAGGCACAATGCCGACTTAAGTACAAGAGGACTGACACCCTAACATTCTATGATTTGAACCTCTCCTGTGAGTCCAGTGTTAGATTCCGAGGCTTCACTTCCGGTTTACTGTATTACTTGAACCTTCTGGTTGACGATGAAACACAGAAATTGCATCCGAATTTAATACAAAAGGCACAAAGCCGACTTAAGTACAAGAGGACTGACACTCTAACTGTCTCTGATTTGAACCTCTCCTGTGACTCCAGTTTTAGATTCCGATGCTTCACTTCAGGTTTACTGTATCCCTTCGACTTTCTTATTGACGATGAAACACAGAAATTGCATCCGATTTTAATACAAAAGGCACAATGCCGACTTAAGTACAAGAGGACTGACACTCTAACTTTCTATGATTTGAACCTCTCCTGTGAGTCCAGTGTTAGATTCCGAGGCTTCACTTGAGGTTTACTGTATCGCTTGGACTTTCTGATTGACGATGAAACACAGAATTTGCATCCGAATTTAATACAAAAGGCACAATGCCGACTTAAGTACTAGAGGACTGACACACTAACTTTCTCTGATTTGAACCTCTCCAGTGAGTCCAGTTTTAGATTCCGATTCATCACTTCAGGTTTAGTGTGTCCCTTGGACCTTCTTATTGACGATGAAGCACAGAAATTGCGTCCGATTTTAATAAAAAAAGGCACAATGCCGACTTAAGTACAAGAGGACTGACTTTGTAACTTTCTGTGATTTGAACCTCTCCTGTGAGTTCAGTTTTTGTTGCCGAGGCTTCACTTCAGGTTTACTGTATCCATTGGACCTTCTTATTGACGATGAAACACAAATATTGCATCCGAAATTAAAACAAAAGGCTCAATGCCGACTTAAGTACAAGAAGACAGACACTCTAACTTTCTATGATTTGAGCCACTCCTGTGAGGCCAGTTTTAGATTCCGATGCTTCACTTCAGGTTTGCTGTATCGCTTGGACCTTATTATTGACGATGAAACACAGAAATTGCATCCGAATTTAATACAAAAGGCACATTGCCGACTTAAGTACAAGAGGACTGACAGTCTAACTTTCTCTGATTTGAACCTCTCCTGTGAGTCCAGTTTTAGATTCCGATGCTTCACTTCAGGTTTACTGTATGCCTTCGACTTTCTTATTGACGATGAAACACATAATCTGCATTCGATTTTAATACAAAAGGCACAATGCCGACTTAAGTACAAGAGGACTGACACTCTAACATTCTATGATTTGAACCTCTCCTGTGAGTCCAGTGTTAGATTCCGAGGCTTCACTTCCGGTTTACTAAATCACTTGAACCTTCTGATTGACGATGAAACACAGAAATTGCTTCCGAATTTAATACAAATGGCACAAAGCCGACTTAAGTACAAGAGGACTGACACTCTAACTTTCTCTGATTTGAACCTCTCCTGTGACTCCAGTTTTAGATTCCGATGCTTCACTTCAGGTTTACTGTATCCCTTCGACTTTCTTATTGACGATGAAACACAGAAATTGCATCCGATTTTAATACAAAAGGCACAATGCCGACTTGAGTACAAGAGGACTGACACTCTAACTTTCTATGATTTGAACCTCTCCTGTGAGTCCAGTGTTAGATTCCGAGGCTTCACTTCAGGTTTACTGTATCGCTTGGTCTTTCTGATTGACGATGAAACACAGAAATAGCATCCGAATTTAATACAAAAGGCACAATGCCGACTTAAGTACTAGAGGTCTGACACACTAACTTTCTCTGATTTGAACCTCTCCAGTGAGTCCAGTTTTAGATTCCGATTCATCACTTCAGGTTTAGTGTGTCCCTTGGACCTTCTTATTGACGATGAAGCACAGAAATTGCGTCCGATTTTAATAAAAAAGGCACAATGCCGACTTAAGTACAAGAGGACTGACACTCTAACTTTCTATGATTTGAACCTTTCCTGTGGGTCCAGTTGTAGATTCCGGTGCTTCACTTCAGGTTTACTGTATCCCTTGGACCTTCTTATTGACGATGAAACACAGAAATTGCATCCGAATTTAATACAAAAGGCACAATGCCGACTTAAGTACAAGAGGACTGACACTCTAACTTTCTATGATTTGAACCACTCCTGTGAGTCCCGTTTTAGATTCCGATGCTTCACTTCAGTTTTACTGTATCCCTAAGACCTGCTTATAAACGATGAAACACAGAAATTACATCAGAATTTAATATAAAAGGCACAATGCCGACTTATGTACAAGGGGACTGACACTCTAAATTTCTCTGATTTGAACCTCTCCTGTGGGTCCAGTTTAAGATTCCGATGCTTCACTTCAGGTTTACTGTATCCCTTGGAATTTCTTATTGACGATGAAACACAGAAATTGCATCTGATTTTAATACAAAAGGTACAATGATGACTTAAGTACAAGAGGACTGACACTGTAACTTTCTGTGATTTGAACCTCTCCTGTGAGTCCAGTTTTTGTTGCCGAGGCTTCACTTCAGGTTTACTGTATCCATTGGACCTTCTTATTGACGATGAAAGACAAATATTGCATCCGAAATTAAAACAAAAGGCACAATGCCGACTTAAGTACAAGAAGACAGACACTCTAACTTTCTATGATTTGAGCCACTCCTGTGAGGCCAGTTTTAGATTCCGATGCTTCACTTCAGGTTTGCTGTATCGCTTGGACCTTATTATTGACGATGAAACACAGAAATTGCATCCGAATTTAATACAAAAGGCACATTGCCGACTTAAGTACAAGAGGACTGACAGTCTAACTTTCTCTGATTTGAACCTCTCCTGTGAGTCCAGTTTTAGATTCCGATGTTTCACTTCAGGTTTACTGTATGCCTTCGACTTTCTTATTGACGATGAAACACATAATCTGCATTCGATTTTAATACAAAAGGCACAATGCCGACTTAAGTACAAGAGGACTGACACCCTAACATTCTATGATTTGAACCTCTCCTGTGAGTCCAGTGTTAGATTCCGAGGCTTCACTTCCGGTTTACTGTATTACTTGAACCTTCTGGTTGACGATGAAACACAGAAATTGCATCCGAATTTAATACAAAAGGCACAAAGCCGACTTAAGTACAAGAGGACTGACACTCTAACTGTCTCTGATTTGAACCTCTCCTGTGACTCCAGTTTTAGATTCCGATGCTTCACTTCAGGTTTACTGTATCCCTTCGACTTTCTTATTGACGATGAAACACAGAAATTGCATCCGATTTTAATACAAAAGGCACAATGCCGACTTAAGTACAAGAGGACTGACACTCTAACTTTCTATGATTTGAACCTCTCCTGTGAGTCCAGTGTTAGATTCCGAGGCTTCACTTCAGGTTTACTGTATCGCTTGGACTTTCTGATTGACGATGAAACACAGAATTTGCATCCGAATTTAATACAAAAGGCACAATGCCGACTTAAGTACTAGAGGACTGACACACTAACTTTCTCTGATTTGAACCTCTCCAGTGAGTCCAGTTTTAGATTCCGATTCATCACTTCAGGTTTAGTGTGTCCCTTGGACCTTCTTATTGACGATGAAGCACAGAAATTGCGTCCGATTTTAATAAAAAAAGGCACAATGCCGACTTAAGTACAAGAGGACTGACTTTGTAACTTTCTGTGATTTGAACCTCTCCTGTGAGTTCAGTTTTTGTTGCCGAGGCTTCACTTCAGGTTTACTGTATCCATTGGACCTTCTTATTGACGATGAAACACAAATATTGCATCCGAAATTAAAACAAAAGGCTCAATGCCGACTTAAGTACAAGAAGACAGACACTCTAACTTTCTATGATTTGAGCCACTCCTGTGAGGCCAGTTTTAGATTCCGATGCTTCACTTCAGGTTTGCTGTATCGCTTGGACCTTATTATTGACGATGAAATACAGAAATTGCATCCGAATTTAATACAAAAGGCACATTGCCGACTTAAGTACAAGAGGACTGACGGTCTAACTTTCTCTGATTAGAACCTCTCCTGTGAGTCCAGTTTTAGATTCCGATGCTTCCCTTCAGGTTTACTGTATGCCTTCGACTTACTTATTGACGATGAAACACATAATCTGCATTCGATTTTAATACAAAAGGCACAATGCCGACTTAAGTACAAGAGGACTGACACCCTAACATTCTATGATTTGAACTTCTCCTGTGAGTCCAGTGTTAGATTCCGAGGCTTCACATACGGTTTACTGTATCACTTGGACCTTCTGATTGACGATGAAACACAGAAATTGCATCCGAATTTAATACAAAAGGCACAAAGCCGACTTAAGTACAAGAGGACTGACACTCTAACTTTCTCTGATTTGAACCTCTCCTGTGACTCCAGTTTTAGATTCCGATGCTTCACTTCAGGTTTACTGTATCCCTTCGACTTTCTTATTGACGATGAAACACAGAAATTGCATCCGATTTTAATACAAAAGGCACAATGCCGACTTAAGTACAATAGGACTGACACTCTAATTTTCTATGATTTGAACCTCTCCTGTGAGTCCAGTGTTAGATTCCGAGGCTTCACTTCAGGTTTACTGTATCGCTTGGACTTTCTGACTGACGATGAAACACAGAATTTGCATCCGAATTTAATACAAAAGGCACAATGCCGACTTAAGTACAAAAGGACTGACACACTAACTTTCTCTGATTTTAACCTCTCCAGTGAGTCCAGTTTTAGATTCCGATTCATCACTTCAGGTTTAGTGTGTCCCTTGGACCTTCTTATTGACGATGAAGCACAGAAATTGCGTCCGATTTTAATAAAAAAGGCACAATGCCGACTTAAGTACAAGAGGACTGACACTCTAACTTTCTATGATTTGAACCTTTCCTGTGGGTCCAGTTGTAGATTCCGATGCTTCACTTCAGGTTTACTGTATCCCTTGGACCTTCTTATTGACGATGAAACACAGAAATTGCATCCGAATTTAATACAAAAGACACAATGCCGACTTAAGTACAAGGGGACTGACACTCTAACTTTCTATGATTTGAACCTCTCCTGTGTGTCCAGTTTTAGATTCCGATACTTCACTTCAGGTTTACTGCATCCCTTGGACCTTCTTATTGACGATGAAACACAGAAATTGCATCCGAATTTAATACAAAAGGCACAATGCCGGCTTAAGTACAAGAGGACTGACACTCTAACTTTCTCTGATTTGAACCTCTGCTGTGAGTCCAGTTTTAGATTCCGATGCTTCACTTCAGGTTTACTGTATCCCTTGGACCTTCTTATTGACGATGAAACACAGAAATTGCATCCGAATTTAATACAAAAGGCACAATGCCGACTTAAGTACAAGAGGACTGACACTGTAACTTTCTGTGATTTGAACCTCTCCTGTGAGTCCAGTTTTTGTTGCCGAGGCTTCACTTCAGGTTTACTGTATCCATTGGACATTCTTACTGACGATGAAACACAAATATTGCATCCGAAATTAATACAAAAGGCACAATGCTGACTTAAGTACAAGAGGACAGACACTCTAATTTTCTATGATTTGAACCACTCCTGTGAGGCCAGTTTTAGATTCCGATGCTTCACTTCAGGTTAACTGTATCCCTTGGACCTTCTTATTGACGATGATACACAGAAATTGCATCCGAATTTAATACAAATGGCACAATGCTGACTTAAGTACAAGAGGACTGACACATTACTTTCTCTGATTTCAACCTCTCCTGTGAGTCCAGTTCTGTTGCCGAGGCTTCACTTCAGGTTTACTGTATACATTGGACTTTCTTATTGACGATGAAACACAGATATTGCATCCGAAATTAATACAAAAGGCACAATGCCGACTTAAGTACAAGAGGACAGACACTCTAACTTTCTATGATTTGAACCACTCCTGTGAGGCCAGTTTTAGATTCCGATGCTTCACTTCAGGTTTACTGTATCCCTTGGACCTTATTGTTGACGATAAAACACAGAAATTGCATCCGAATTTAATACTAAAGGCACAATGCCGGCATAAGTACAAGAGGACTGACACTATAACTTTCTATGATTTGACCCTCTCCTGTGATTCCAGTTTTAGATTTCGATGCTTCACTTCAGCTTTACTGTATCCCTTGGACCTTCTTATTGACGATGAAACACAGAAATTGCATCCGAATTTAATACAAAAAGCACAATGCCGACTTAAGTACAAGAGGACTGACACTCTAACTTTCTCTGATTTGAACCTCTCCTGTGGGTCTAGTTTTAGATTCCGATGATTGACTTCAGGATTACTGTATCCCTTGGACTTTCTTATTGACGATGAAACACAGAAATTGCATCTGATTTCAATACAAAAGGCACAATGATGACTTAAGTACTAGAGGACTGACACTCTAACTTTCTATGATTTTAACCTCTCCTGTGAGTCCAGTTTTAGATTCCGATGCTTCGCTTCAGGTTTACTGTACCCTTGGACCTTCTTATTGACGATGAAACACAGAAATTGCTTCCGAATTTAATACAAAAGGCACAATGCCGGCACAAGTACAGGAGGACTGACACTCTAACTTTCTCTGATTTGAACCTCTCCTGTGAGTCCAGTTTTAGATTCCGATGCTTCACTTCTGGTTTACTGTATCCCTTGGACCTTCTTATTGACGATGAAGCACAGAAATTGCATCCGATTTTAATACAAAAGACACAATGCCGACTTAAGTACAAGAGGACTGACACTCTAACTTTCTATGATTTGAACCTCTCCTGTGAGTCCAGTTTTTGTTGCTGAGGCTTCACGTCAGGTTTACTGTATCCCTTGGACCTTCTTATTGACGATGAAACACAGAAATTGCATCCAAAATTAATACAAGGCACAATGCCGGCTTAAGTACAAGAGGACTGACACTCTAAGTTTCTAAGATTTGAACCTCTCCTGTGAGTCAAGTTTTGGTTTCCGTTGCTTCACTTCAGGTTTACTGAATCACTTGGACCTTCTTATTGACAATGAAACACAGAAATTGCATACGAATTTAATACAAATGGCACAATTCCGACTTATGTACGAGAGGACTGACACTCTAACTTTCTATGATTTGGACCACTCCAGTGAGTCCAGTTTTAGATTCCGTCGCTTCACTTCAGGTTTACTGTATCCCTTGGACCTTCTTATTGACGATGAAACACATACATTGCGTCCGAATTTAATACAAAAGGGACAATGCCGACATAAGTACAAGAGGACTGACACTCTAACTTTCTATGAATTGAACCTCTCCTGTGAATCCAGTGTTAGATTCCGAGGCTTCACTTCAGGTTTACTGTATCCCTTGGACCTTCTTATTGACGATGAAGCACAGAAATTGCATCCGAATGTAATACAAAAGGCACAATGCCGACTTAAGTACAAGAGGACTGACATTCTAACTTTCCATGATCTGAACCTCTCCTGTGAATCCTGTGTTCGATTCCGAGGCTTCACTTCAGGTTTAATGTATCCCTTGGACCTTCTTATTGACGATGAAACACAGAAATTGCATCCGAATTTAATACAAAAGGCACAATGCCGACTTAAGTACAAGAGGACTGACACTCTAACTTTCTATGATTTGAACCACTCCTGTGAGTCCCGTTTTAGATTCCGATGCTTCACTTCAGTTTTACTGTATTCCTTGGACATGCTTATAAACGATGAAACACAGAAATTACATCAGAATTTAATACAAAAGGCATAATGCCGACTTTAGTACAAGAGGACTGACACTCTAACTTTCTATGATTTGAACCTTTCCTGTGGGTCCAGTTGTAGATTCCGATGCTACACTTCAGGTTTACTGTATCATTTGGACCTTCTTATTGACGATGAAACACAGAAATTGCATCCTAATTTAATACAAAAGGAACAATGCCGACTTAAGTACAAGAGGACTGACACTCTAACTTTCTATGATTTGAACCTCTCCTGTGAGTCCAGTTTTAGATTCCGATGCTTCGCTTCAGGTTTACTGTATCCCTTGGACCTTCTTATTCACGATGAAACACAGAAATTGCATCCGAATTTAATACAAAAGGCACAATGCCGGCTTAAGTATAAGAGGACTGACACTCTAACTTTCTCTGATTTGAACCTCTCCTGTGAGTCCAGTTTTAGATTCCGATGCTTCACTTCAGGTTTACTGTATCCCTTCGACTTTCTTATTGACGATGAAACACAGAAATTGCATCCGATTTTAATACAAAAGGCACAATGCCGACTTAAGTACAAGAGGACTGACACTCTAACATTCTATGATTTGAACCTCTCCTGTGAATCCAGTGTTAGATTCCGAGGCTTCACTTCCGGTTTGCATTTTCACTTGGACCTTCTGATTGAAGATGAAACACAGAAATTGCATCCGAATATAATACAAAAGGCACAATGCCGACTTAAGTACAAGAGGACTGACACACTAACTTCCTCTGATTTGAACCTCTCCTGTGAGTCCAGTTTGTAGATTAGGTTGCTTCACTTCAGGTTTACTGTATCCCTTTTACCTTCTTATAAACGATGAAACACAGAAATTACATCCGAATTTAATACAAAAGGCACAATGCCGACTTAAGTATAAAAGGACTGACACTCTAACTTTCTATGATTTGAACCTCTCCTGTGAGTCCAGTTTTCGATACCAATGCTTCACTTCAGGTTTACTGTATCCCTTGGACCTTCTTTTAGACGATGAAACACAGAAATTCCATCCGAATTTAATACTAAAGGCACAATGCCGACTTAGGTACAAGAGCACTGACACTATAACTTCCTCTGATTTGAACCTCTCCTGTGAGTCCAGGTTTAGATTCTGATGCTTCACTTCAGGTTTACTGTATCCCTTGGACCTTCTTATTGACGATGAAGCACAAAAATTGCATCCGATTTTAATACAAAAGGCACAATGCCGACTTAAGTACAAGAGGACTGACACTCTAACTTTCTCTGATTTGAACCTCTCCTGTGAGTCTAGTTTTTGTTGCCGAGGCATCACTTCAGGTTTACTGTTTCCCTTGGACCTTCTTATTGACGATAAAACACAGAAATTGCATCCGAAATTAATACAAAAGGCACAATGCCGACTTAAGTACAAGAGGACTGACACCCTAAGTTTCTAAGATTTGAACCTCTCCTGTGAGTCAAGTATTAGTTTCCGATGCTTCACTTCAGGTTTACTGTATCCCTTGGATCTTCTAATTGACGATGAAACACAGAAATTGCGTCCGAATTTAATACAAGAGGCACAATGCCGACTTAAGTACAAGAGCACTGACACTATAACCTTCTATGATTTGAAACTCTCCTGTGAGTCCAGTTTTAGATTCCGATGCTTCACTTCAGGTTTACTGCATACCTTGGACCTTCTTATTGACGAATAAACACAGAAATAGCATCCGAATTCAATTCAAAAGCACACTGCCGACTTAAGTACAAGAGGACTGACACTCTAACTTTCTCTGATTTGAACCTCTCCTGTGAGTCCAGGTTTAGATTCTGATGCTTCACTTCAGGTTTACTGTTTCCCTAGGACCTTCTTACTGACGATGAAGCACAGAATTTGCATCCGATTTTAATACAAAAGGCACAATGCCGACTTATGTACAAGAGGACTGACACTCTAACTTTCTCTGATTTGAACCTCTCCTGTGAGTCCAGTTTTTGTTGCCGAGGCTTCACTTCAGGATTACTGTATCCCTTGGACCTTCTTATTGACGATGAAACACAGAAATTGCATCCGAATTTAATACAAAAGGCACAATGCCGACTTATGTACAAGAGGACTGACACTTTAACTTTCTCTGATTTGAACCTCTCCTGTGAGTCCAGGTTTAGATTCTGATGCTTCACTTCAGGTTTACTGTATCCCTTGGACCTTCTTATTGGCGATGAAGCACAGAAATTGCATCCGATTTTAATACAAAAGGCACAATGCCGACTTAAGTACAAGAGGACTGACACTCTAACTTTCTCTGATTTGAACCTCTCCTGTGAGTCCATTTTTTGTTGCCGAGGCTTCACTTCAAGTTTACTGTTTCCCTTGGACCTTCTTTTTGACAAAGAAACACAGAAATTGCATACGAATTTCATAGAAAAGGCACAATGCCGACTTATGTACAAGATGACTGACATTTTAACTTTCCATGATTTGAACCACTCCTGTGAGTCCAGTTTTAGATTCCGATGCTTCACTTCAGGTTTACTGTATCCCTTGGATCTTCTTAGTGACGATGAAACACAGAAATTGCGTCCGAATTTAATACAAGAGGCACAATGCCGACTTAAGTACAAGAGCACTGACACTATAACTTTCTATGATTTGAGACTCTCCTATGAGTCCAGTTTTAGATTTCGATGCTTCACTTCAGGTTTACTGCATCCCTTGGACCTTCTTATTGACGAAGAAACACAGAAATTGCATCCGAATTTAATACAAAAGCACAATGCCGACTTAAGTACAAGAGGACTGACACTCTAACTTTCTCTGATTTAAACCTCTCCTGTGAGTCCAGGTTTAGATTCTGATGCTTCACTTCAGGTTTACTGTATCCCTTGGACCTTCTTATTGACGATGAAGCACAGAAATTGCATCCGATTTTAATACAAAAGGCACAATGCCGACTTAAGTACAAGAGGACTGACACTCTAACTTTCTCTGATTTGAACCTCTCCTGTGAGTCCCGTTTCAGATTCTGATGCTTCACTTCAGGTTTACTGTATCCCTTGGACCTTCTTATAAACGATGAAACACAGAAATTACATCCGAATTTAATACAAAAGGCACAATGCCGACTTAAGGACAAAAGGACTGACACTCTAATTTTCTATGATATGAACCTCTCCTGTGAGTCCAGTTTTAGATTCCGATGCTTCACTTCAGGTTTACTGTATCCTTTGGACCTTCTTTTTGACGATGAAACACAGAAATTGCATCCGAATTTAATACTAAAGGCACAATGCCGACTTAAGTACAAGTGCACTGACACTATAACTTTCTATGATTTGAACCTCTCATGTGAGTCCAGTTTTAGATGCCGATGCTTCACTTCAGGTTTACTGCATCCCTTGGACCTTCTTATTGACGAAGAAACACAGAAATTGCATCCGAATTTAATACAAAAGCACAATGCCGATTTAAGTTAAAGAGGACTGACACTCTAACTTTCTCTGATTTGACCCTCTCCTGTGAGTCCAGGTTTAGATTCTGATGCTTCACTTCAGGTTTACTGTATCCCTTGGACCTTCTTATTGACGATGAAGCACAGAAATTGCATCCGATTTTAATACAAAAGGCACAATGCCGACTTAAGTACAAGAGGACTGACACTCTAACTTTCTCTGATTTGAACCTCTCCTGTGAGTCCAGTTTTTGTTGCCGAGGCTTCAATTCAGGTTTACTGTTTCCCTTGGACCTTCTTATTGATGATGAAACACAGAAATTGCATCCGAAATTAACACAAAAGGCACTATGCCGACTTAAGTACAAGAGGACCGACACTCTAACTTTCTATGATTTGAACCTCTCCTGTAAGTCCAGTTTTAGATTCCGATGCTTCACTTCAGGTTTACTGTATCACTTGGAGGTTCTTATTGACGATGTACACAGAAATGGCATCAGAAATTAATACAAATGCACAATGCCGACTTAAGTACAAGAGGACAGACACTCCTACTTTCTATGATTTGAATCACTCCTGTGAGGCCAGTTTTAGATTCCGATGCTTCACTTCAGGTTTACTGTATCCCTTGGACCTTCTTATTGACGATGAAACACAGAAATTGCATCCGAATTTAATACAAAAGGCACAATGCCGACATAAGTACTGGCGGACTGACACTCTAACTATCTATGATTTGAACCTCTCCTGTGAGTCCAGTTTTAGATTCCGATGCTTTACTTCAGGTTTACTGTATCCCTTGGACCTTCTTATTGACGATGAAACACAGAAATTGCATCCGAATTTTATACAAAAGGCACAATGCCGGCTTAAGTACTAGAGGACTGACACTCTAACTTTCTCTGATTTGAACCTCTCCTGTGAGTCCAGTTTTTGTTGCCGAGGCTTCAGTTCAGGTTTACTGTTTCCCTTGGACCTTCTTATTGACGATGAAACTCAGAAATTGCATCCGAATTTAATACAAAAGGCACAATGCCGACTTAAGCACAATTGGACTTACACTCTAACTTTCTCTGATTTGAACCTCTCCTGTGAGTCCAGTTTTTGTTACCGAGGCTTCACTTCAGGTTTACTGTTTCCCTTGGACCTTCTTATTGACGATGAAACACAGAAATTGCATCCGAAATTAATACAAAAGGCACAATGCCGATTTAAGTACCAGAGGACTGTCTCTCTAAGTTTCTAAGATTTGAACCTTTCCTGTGATTCAAGTTTTAGTTTCCGATGCTTCACTTCAGGTTTAATGAATCACTTGGACCTTCTTATTGACAATGAAACACAGAAATTGCATACGAATTTCATACAAAAGGCACAATGCCGACTTATGTACAAGATGACTGACACTCTAACTTTCCATGATTTGAACCACTCCTGTGAGTCCAGTTTTAGATTCCGATGCTTCACTTCACGTTTACTGTATCCCTTGGACCTCCTTATTGACGATGAAACACAGAAATTGCACCCGAATTTAATACATAATGCACAATGCCGACATGAGTACTAGAGGATTGACACTCTAACTTTCTATGATTTGAACCTCTCCTGTGAGTCCAGTTTTAGATTCCGATGCTTCACTTCAGGTTTACTGTATCCCTTGGACCTTTTTATTCACGATGAAACACTGAAATTGCGTCCGAATTTAATACAAAAGGCACAATGCCGACTTAAGTACAAGAGGACTGACACTCTAACTTTCTATGATTTGAACCTCTCCTGTGAGTCCAGTTTTAGATTCCGAGGCTTCACTTCAGATTGACTATATCCCTTGGACATTCTTATTGACAATGAAACACAGAAATTGCGTCCGAATTTAATACAAAAGGCACAATGCCGACTTAAGTACAAGAGCACTGACACTATAACTTTCTATGATTTGAAACTCTCCTGTGAGTCCAGTTTTAGATTCTGATGCTTCACTTCAGGTTTACTGCATCCCTTGGACCTTCTTATTGACGAAGAAACACAGAAATTGCATCCGAATTTAATACAAAAGCACAATGCCGACTTAAGTACAAGAGGACTGACACTCTAACTTTCTCTGATTTGAACCTCTCCTGTGAGTCCAGGTTTAGATTCTGATGCTTCACTTCAGGTTTACTGTATCCCTAGGACCTTCTTATTGACGATGAAGCACAAAAATTGCATCCGATTTTAATACAAATGGCCCAATGCCGACTTAAGTACAAGAGGACTGACATTCTAACTTTCTCTGATTTGAACCTCTCCTGTGAGACCAGTTTTTGTTGCCGAGGCTTCACTTCAGGTTTACTGTATCCCTTGGACCATCTTATTGACGATGAAACACAGAAATTGCATCCGAATTTAATACATAAGGCACAATGCCGACTTAAACACAAGAGGACTGAAACTCTAACATTCTATGATTTGAACCTCTCCTGTGAGTCCAGTGTTAGATTCCGAGGCTTCACTTCCGGTTTACGGTATCACTTGGACCTTCTGATTGACGATGAAACACAGAAATTGCATCCGAATTTAATACAAAGGGCACAATGCCGACTTAAGTACAAGAGGACTGACACACTAACTTTCTCTGATTTGAACCTCTCCTGTGAGTCCAGTTTTAGATTCCGATTCTTCACTTCAAGTTTACTGTATACCTTGGACCTTCTTATTGACGATGAAGCACAGAAATTGCTTCCGATTTTAAAACAAACGGCACAATGCCGACCTAAGTACAAGAGGACTGACACTCTAACTTTCTATGATTTGAACATCTCCTGTGAGTCCAGTTTTTGTTGCTGAGGCTTCACTTCAGGTTTACTGTATCCCTTGGACCTTCTTATTGACGATGAAACACAGAAATTGCATCCGAAATTAATACAAAAGGCACAATGCCGACTGAAGTACAAGAGGACTGACACTCTAAGTTTCTAATATTTGAACCTCTCCTGTGAGTCAAGTTTTAGTTTCCGATGCTTCACTTCAGATTTACTTAATCACTTGGACCTTCTTATTGACAATGAAACACAGAAATTGCATGCAAATTTAATACAAAAGGCACAATGCCAACTTATGTACAAGAGGGCTGACACTCTAACTTTCTATGATTTGAACCACTCCTATGAGTCCAGTTTTAGATTCCGATGCATCACTTCAGGTTTACTGTATCCCTTGGACCTTTTTATTCACGATGAAACACTGAAATTGCATCCGAATTTAATACAAAAGGCACAATGCCGACTTAAGTACAAGAGGACCGACACTCTCAACTTTCTATGATTTGAACCTCTCCTGTGAGTCCAGTTTTAGATTCCGATGCTTCACTTCAGATTGACTGTATCGCTTGGACCTTCTTATTGACGATGAAACACAGACTTTGCGTCCGAATTTAATACAAAAGGCACAATGCCGACTTAAGTACAAGAGGACTGACACTCTAACTTTCTATGATTTGAACCACTCCTGTGAGTCCCGTTTTAGATTCCGATGCTACACTTCAGGTTTACTGTATCCCTTGGACCTTCTTATAAACGTTGAAACACAGAAATTACATCCGAATTTAATACAAAAGGCACAATGCCGACTTAAGTACAAAAAGACTGACACTCTAACTTTCTATGATATGAACCTCTCCTGTGAGTCCAGTTTTGGATTCCGATGCTTCACTTTAGGTTTACTGATCCCTTGGACCTTCTTATTGACGAAGAAACACAGAAATTGCATCCGAATTTAAAACAAAAGCACATTGCCGACTTAAGTACAAGAGGACTGACACTCTAAATTTCTTTGATTTGAACCTCTCCTGTGAGTCCAGGTTTGGATTCCGATGCTTCACTTCAGGTTTACTGTATCCCTTGGACCTTCTTATTGACGATGAAGCACAGAATTTAATCCGATTTTAATACAAAAGGCACAATGCCGACTTAAGTACAAGAGGACTGACACTCTAACTTTCTCTGATTTGAACCTCTCCTGTGAGTCCAGTTTTTGTTGCTGAGGCTTTAATTCAGATTTACTGTTTCCCCTTGGACCTTCTTATTGATGATGAAACACAGAAATTGCATCCGAAATTAATACAAAAGGCACTATGCCGACTTAAGTACAAGAGGACCGACACTCTAACTTTCTATGATTTGAACCTCTCCTGTAAGTCCAGTTTTAGATTCCGATGCTTCACTTCAGGTTTACTGTATCACTTGGACCTTCTTATTGACGATGAAACACAGAAATGGCATCAGAAATTAATACAAAAGGCACAATGCCGACTTAAGTGCAAGAGGACAGAGACTCTAACTTTCTATGATTTGAACTTCTCCTGTGAGTCCAGTTTTTGTTGCCGAGGCTTCAATTCAGGTTTACTGTTTCCCTTGGACCTTCTTATTGATGATGAAACACAGAAATTGCATCCGAATTTAATACAAATGGCACAATGCCGACATAAGTACAAGAGGACTGACACTCTAACTTTCTATGATTTGAAAATCTCCTGTGATTCCAGTTTTAGATTCCGATGCTTCAATTCAAGTTTACTGTATCCCTTTGACCTACTTATAAATGATGAAACACAGAAATTACATCCGAATTTAATACAAAAGGCACGATGCCGGCATAAGTATATAAGGACTGACACTCTAAGTTTCTAAGATTTGAACCTCTCCTGTGAGTCAAGTTTTAGTTTCCGATGCTTCACTTCAGGTTTACTGAATCACTTGGACCTTCTCATTGACAATGAAACACAAAAATTGCATACGAATATAATACAAAAGGCACAATGCCGACTTATGTACAAGAGGGCTGACACTCTAACTTTCTATGATTTGAACCACTCCTGTGAGTCCCGTTTTAGATTCCGATGCTTCACTTCAGGTTTACTGTATCCCTTGGACCTTCTTATAAACGATGAAACACAGAAATTACATCCGAATTTAATACAAAAGGCACAATGCCGACTTAAGTACAAAAGGACTGACTCTCTAATTTTCTATGATATGAACCTCTCCTGTGTGTCCAGTTTTAGATTCCGATGCTTCACTTCAGGTTTACTGTATCCCTTGGACCCTCTTTTTGACGATGAAACACAGAAATTGAATCCGAATTTAATACTAAAGGCACAATGCCGACTTAAGTACAAGTGCACTGACACTATAACTTTCTATGATTTGAACCTCTCCTGTGAGTCCAGTTTTAGATTCCGATGCTTCACTTCAGGTTTACTGCATCCCTTGGACCTTCTTATTGACGAATAAACACAGAAATTGCATCCGAATTTAATACAAAAGCACAATGCAGACTTAAGTACGAGAGGACTGACTCTCTAACTTTCTCTGATTTGAACCCCTTCTGTGAGTCCAGGTTTAGATTCTGATGCTTCACTTCAGGTTTACTGTATCCCTTGGACCTTCTTATTGACGAAGAAGCAGTTAAATTGCATCCGATTTTAATACAAAGGGCACAATGCCGACTTAAGTACAAGAGGACTGACACTCTAACTTTCTCTGATTTGAACCTCTCCTGTGAGTCCAGTTTTTGTTGCCGAGGTTTCAATTAAGGTTTACTGTTTCCCTTGGACCTTATTATTGATGATGAAACACAGAAATTGCATCCGAAATTATTACAAAAGGCACTATGCCGACTTAAGTACAGGAGGACCGACACTCTAACTTTCTATGATTAGAACCTCTCCTGTGAGTCCAGTTTTAGATTCCGATGCTTCTCTTCAGATTTACTGCATCCCTTTGACCTTCTTATTGACGAAGAAACACAGAAATTGCATCCGAATTTAATACAAAAGCACAATGCCGAATTAAGTACAAGAGGACTGACACTCTAACTATCTATGATTTGAACCTCTCCTGTGAGTCCAATTTTAGATTCCGATGCTTCACTGCAGGTTTACTGTATCCCTTGGACCTTCTTATTGACGATGAAACACAGAAATTGCATCCGAATTTTATACAAAAGGCACAATGCCGGCTTAAGTACAAGAGGACTGACACTCTAACTTTCTATGATTTGAACCTCTCCTGTGTATCCAGTTTTAGATTCCGATGCTTCACTTCAGGTTTACTGTATTCCTTTGACCTTCTTATGATCGATGAAACACAGAAATTACATCCGAATTTAATACAAAAGGCACAATGTCGACATAAGTACAAAAGGACTGACACTCTAACTTTCTATGATTTGAACCTCTCCTGTGAGTCCAGTTTTATATTCCGATGCTTCACTTCAGCTTTACTGTATCCCTTGGACCTTCTTTTTGACGATGAAACACAGAAATTGCATCCGAATTAAATACTAAAGGTACAATGCCGACTTAAGTACAAGAGCACTGACACTATAACTTTCTATGATTTGAACCTCTCCTGTGAGTCCAGTTTTAGATTCCGATGCTTCACTTCAGGTTTACTGCATCCCTTGGACCTTCTTATTGACGAAGAAACACAGAAATTGCATCCGAATTTAATACAAAAGCACAATGCCGAATTAAGTACAAGAGGACTGACACTCTAACTTTCTCTGATTTGAACCTCTCCTGTGAGTCCAGGTTTAGATTCTGATGCTTCACTTCAGGTTTACTGTATCCCTTGGACCTTCTTATTGACGATGAAGCACAGAAATTGCATCCGATTTTAATACAAAAGGTACAATGCCGACTTAAGTACAAGAGGACTGACACTCTAACTTTCTCTGATTTGAACCTCTCCCGTGAGTCCAGTTTTTGTTGCCGAGGCTTCACTTCAGGTTTACTGTTTCCCTTGGACCTTCTTATTGACGATGAAACACAGAAATTGCATCCGAAATTAATACAAAAGGCACAATGCCGACCTAAGTACAAGAGGACTGACACTCTAACTTTCTCTGATTTGAACCTCTGCTGTGAGTCCAGGTTTAGATTCTGATCCTTCACTTCAGGTTTACTGTATCCCTCGGACCTTCTAATTGACGATGAAGCACAGAAATTGCATCCGATTTTAATACAAAAGGCACAATGCCGACTGAAGTACAAGAGGACTGACACTCTAACTTCCTCTGATTTGAACCTCTCCTGTGAGGCCAGTTTTTGTTGCCGAGGCTTCAATTCAGGTTTACTGTTTCCCTTGGACCTTCTTATTGATGATGAAACACAGAAATTGCATCCGAAATTAATACAAAAGGCACTATGCCGACTTAAGTACAAGAGGACCGACAATCTAACTTACTATGATTTGAACCTCTCCTGTATGTCCAGTTTTAGATTCCGTTGTTTCACTTCAGGTTTACTGTATCACTTGGACCTTCTTATTGACGATGAAACACAGATATGGCATCAGAAGTTAATACAAAAGGCACAATGCAGACATAAGTACAAGAGGACAGACACTCTAACTTTCTATGATTTGACCACTCCTGTGAGGCCAGTTTTAGATTCCGATGCTTCACTTCAGGTTTACTGTATCCCTTGGACCTTCTTATTGACGATGAAACACAGACATTGCATCCGAATTTAATACAAAAGGCACAACGCCGACATATGAACAGGAGGACTGACACTCTAACTATCTATGATATGAACCTCTCCTGTGATTCCAGTTTTAGATTCCGATGCTTCACTTCAGGTTTACTGTATCCCTTGGACCTTCTTATTGACGATGAAACACAGACATTGCATCCGAATTTTATACAAAAAGCACAATGCCGGCTTAAGTACAAGAGGACTGACACTCTAACTTTCTATGATTTGAAAATCTCCTGTGATTCCAGTTTTAGATTCCGATGCTTCACTTCAAGTTTACTGTATCCCTTTGACCTTCTTATAAACGATGAAACACAGAAATTACATCCGATTTTAATACAAAAGGCACAATGTCGACATAAGTACAAAAGGTCTGACACTCTAACTTTCTATGATTTGAACCTCTCCTGTGAGTACAGTTTTAGATTCCGATGCTTCACTTCAGGTTAACTGTATCCCTTGCACCTTCTTTTTGACGATGAAACACAGAAATTGCGTCCGAATTTAATACTAAAGGCACAATGCCGACTTAAGTACAAGTGCACTGACACTATAACTTTCTATGATTTGAACCTCTCCTGTGAGTCCAGTTTTAGATTCCGATGCTTCACTTCAGGTTTACTGCATCCCTTGGACCTTCTTATTGACGAATAAACACAGAAATTGCATCCGAATTTAATACAAAAGGCACAATGCCGACTTAAGTACAAGAGGACTGACACTCTAACTTTCTCTGATGTGAACCTCTCCTGTGAGTCCAGTTTTTGTTGCCGAGGTTTCAATTCAGGTTTACTGTTTCCCTTGGACCTTATTATTGATGATGAAACACAGAAATTGCATCCGAAATTATTTCAAAAGGCACTATGCCGACTTAAGTACAGGAGGACCGACACTCTAACTTTCTATGATTAGAACCTCTCCTGTGAGTCCAGTTTTAGATTCCGATGCTTCACTTCAGGTTTACTGTATCACTTGGACTTTCGTATTGACGATGAAACACAGTAATTGCATCAGAAGTTAATACAAAAGGCACAATGCCGACTTAAGTACAAGAGGACAGACACTCTAACTTTCTATGATTTGAACCACTCCTGTGAGGCCAGTTTTAGATTCCGATGCTTCTCTTCAGATTTACTGCATCCCTTGGACCTTCTTATTGACGAAGAAACACAGAAATTGCATCCGAAATTAATACAAAAGCACAATGCCGAATTAAGTGCAAGAGGACTGACACTCTAACTATCTATGATTTGAACCTCTCCTGTGAGTCCAATTTTAGATTACGATGCTTCACTTCAGGTTTACTGTATCCCTTGGACCTTCTTATTGACGATGAAACACAGAAATTGCATCCGAATTTTATACAAAAGGCACAATGCCGGCTTAAGTACAAGAGGACTGACACTCTAACTTTCTATGATTTGAACCTCTCCTGTGTATCCAGTTTTAGATTCCGATGCTTCACTTCAGGTTTACTGTATTCCTTTGACCTTCTTATGATCGATGAAACACAGAAATTACATCCGAATTTAATACAAAAGGCACAATGTCGACATAAGTACAAAAGGACTGACACTCTAACTTTCTATGATTTGAACCTCTCCTGTGAGTCCAGTTTTATATTCCGATGCTTCACTTCAGCTTTACTGTATCCCTTGGACCTTCTTTTTGACGATGAAACACAGAAATTGAATCCGAATTAATTACTAAAGGTACAATGCCGACTTAAGTACAAGAGCACTGACACTATAACTTTCTATGATTTGAACCTCTCCTGTGAGTCCAGTTTTAGATTCCGATGCTTCACTTCAGGTTTACTGCATCCCTTGGACCTTCTTATTGACGAAGAAACACAGAAATTGCATCCGAATTTAATACAAAAGCACAATGCCGAATTAAGTACAAGAGGACTGACGCTCTAACTTTCTCTGATTTGAACCTCTCCTGTGAGTCCAGGTTTAGATTCTGATGCTTCACTTCAGGTTTACTGTATCCCTTGGACCTTCTTATTGACGATGAAGCACAGAAATTGCATCCGATTTTAATACAAAAGGTACAATGCCGACTTAAGTACAAGAGGACTGACTCTCTAACTTTCTCTGATTTGAACCTCTCCTGTGAGTCCAGTTTTTGTTGCCGAGGCTTCACTTCAGGTTTACTGTTTCCCTTGGACCTTCTTATTGACGATGAAACACAGAAATTGCATCCGAAATTAATACAAAAGGCACAATGCCGCCCTAAGTACAAGAGGACTGACACTCTAACTTTCTCTGATTTGAACCTCTGCTGTGAGTCCAGGTTTAGATTCTGATCCTTCACTTCAGGTTTACTGTATCCCTTGGACCTTCTTATTGACGATGAAGCACAGAAATTGCATCCGATTTTAATACAAAAGGCACAATGCCGACTTAAGTACAAGAGGACTGACACTCTAACTTTCTCTGTTTTGAACCTGTCCTGTGAGGCCAGTTTTTGTTGCCGAGGCTTCAATTCAGGTTTACTATTTCCCTTGGACCTTCTTATTGATGATGAAACACAGAAATTGC
Organism: Schistocerca serialis cubense; assembly: GCF_023864345.2. NCBI lineage: Eukaryota > Metazoa > Arthropoda > Insecta > Orthoptera > Acrididae > Schistocerca > Schistocerca serialis. The sequence continues at coordinate 1,047,686,793 of NC_064640.1, read as the reverse complement.
ATCCAAAATTAATACAAAAGGCACTATGCCAACTTAAGTACAAGAGGACCGACACTCTAACTTTCTATGATTTGAACCTCTCCTGTAAGTCCAGTTTTAGATTCCGTTGTTTCACTTCAGGTTTACTGTATCACTTGGACCTTCTTATTGACGATGAAACACAGATATGGCATCAGAAATTAATACAAAAGGCACAATGCAGACATAAGTACAAGAGGACAGACACTCTAACTTTCTATGATTTGACCACTCCTGTGAGGCCAGTTTTAGATTCCGATGCTTCACTTCAGGTTTACTATATCCCTTGGACCTTCTTATTGACGATGAAACACAGAAATTGCATCCGAATTTAATACAAAAGGCACAACGCCGACATATGAACAGGAGGACTGACACTCTAACTATCTATGATTTGAACCTCTCCTGTGATTCCAGTTTTAGATTCCGATGCTTCACTTCAGGTTTACTGTATCCCTTGGACCTTCTTATTGACGATGAAACACAGACATTGCATCCGAATTTTATACAAAAAGCACCATGCCGGCTTAAGTACAAGAGGACTGACACTCTAACTTTCTATGATTTGAAAATCTCCTGTGATTCCAGTTTTAGATTCCGATGCTTCACTTCAAGTTTACTGTATCCCTTTGACCTTCTTATAAACGATGAAACACAGAAATTACATCCGATTTTAATACAAAAGGCACAATGCCGACATAAGTACAAAAGGTCTGACACTCTAACTTTCTATGATTTGAACCTCTCCTGTGAGTCCAGTTTTAGATTCCGATGCTTCACTTCAGGTTAACTGTATCCCTTGCACCTTCTTTTTGACGATGAAACACAGAAATTGCATCCGAATTTAATACAAAAGCACAATGCCGAATTAAGTACAAGAGGACTGACACTCTAACTTTCTCTGATTTGAACCTCTCCTGTGAGTCCAGAATTAGATTCTGATGCTTCACTTCTGGTTTACTGTATCCCTTGGACCTTCTTATTGACGATGAAGCAAAGAAATTGCATCCGATTTTAATACAAAAGGCACAATGCCGACTTAAGTACAAGAGGACTGACACTCTAACTTTCTCTGATTTGAACCTCTCCTGTGAGTCCAGTTTTTGTTGCCGAGGCTTCACTTCAGGTTTACTGTTTCCCTTGGACCTTCTTATTGACGATGAAACACAGAAATTGCATCCGAAATTAATACAAAAGGCACAATGCCGACTTAAGTACAAGAGGACTGACACTCTAAGTTTCTAAGATTTGAACCTCTCCTGTGAGTCAAGTTTTAGTTTCCGATGCTTCACTTCAGGTTTACTGAATCACTTGGACCTTCTTATTGACAATGAAACACAAAAATTGCATACGAATTTAATACAAAAGGCACAATGCCTACTTATGTACAAGAGGGCTGACACTCTAACTTTCTATGATTTGAACCACTCCTGTGAGTCCAGTTTTTGTTGCCGAGGCTTCAATTCAGGTTTACTGTTTCCCTTGGACCTTCTTATTGATGATGAAACACAGAAATTGCATCCGAAATTAACACAAAAGGCACTATGCCGACTTAAGTACAAGAGGACCGACACTCTAACTTTCTATGATTTGAACCTCTCCTGTAAGTCCAGTTTTAGATTCCGATGCTTCACTTCAGGTTTACTGTATCACTTGGAGGTTCTTATTGACGATGTACACAGAAATGGCATCAGAAATTAATACAAATGCACAATGCCGACTTAAGTACAAGAGGACAGACACTCCAACTTTCTATGATTTGAATCACTCCTGTGAGGCCAGTTTTAGATTCCGATGCTTCACTTCAGGTTTACTGTATCCCTTGGACCTTCTTATTGACGATGAAACACAGAAATTGCATCCGAATTTAATACAAAAGGCACAATGCCGACATAAGTACTGGCGGACTGACACTCTAACTATCTATGATTTGAACCTCTCCTGTGAGTCCAGTTTTAGATTCCGATGCTTCACTTCGGGTTTACTGTATCCCTTGGACCTTCTTATTGACGATGAAACACAGAAATTGCATCCGAATTTTATACAAAAGGCACAATGCCGGCTTAAGTACTAGAGGACTGACACTCTAACTTTCTCTGATTTGAACCTCTCCTGTGAGTCCAGTTTTTGTTGCCGAGGCTTCACTTCAGGTTTACTGTTTCCCTTGGACCTTCTTATTGACGATGAAACACAGAAATTGCATCCGAATTTAATACAAAAGGCACAATGCCGACTTAAGCACAATTGGACTTACACTCTAACTTTCTCTGATTTGAACCTCTCCTGTGAGTCCAGTTTTTGTTGCCGAGGCTTCACTTCAGGTTTACTGTTTCCCTTGGACCTTCTTATTGACGATGAAACACAGAAATTGCATCCGAAATTAATACAAAAGGCACAATGCCGATTTAAGTACCAGAGGACTGTCTCTCTAAGTTTCTAAGATTTGAACCTTTCCTGTGATTCAAGTTTTAGTTTCCGATGCTTCACTTCAGGTTTAATGAATCACTTGGACCTTCTTATTGACAATGAAACACAGAAATTGCATACGAATTGCATACAAAAGGCACAATGCCGACTTATGTACAAGATGACTGACACTCTAACTTTCCATGATTTGAACCACTCCTGTGAGTCCAGTTTTAGATTCCGATGCTTCACTTCACGTTTACTGTATCCCTTGGACCTCCTTATTGACGATGAAACTCAGAAATGGCACCCGAATTTAATACATAATGCACAATGCCGACATGAGTACTAGAGGATTGACACTCTAACTTTCTATGATTTGAACCTCTCCTGTGAGTCCAGTTTTAGATTCCGATGCTTCACTTCAGGTTTACTGTATCCCTTGGACCTTTTTATTCACGATGAAACACTGATATTGCGTCCGAATTTAATACAAAAGGCACAATGCCGACTTAAATACAAGAGGACTGACACTCTAACTCTCTATGATTTGAACCTATCCTGTGAGTCCAGTTTTAGATTCCGAGGCTTCACTTCAGATTGACTATATCCCTTGGACATTCTTATTGACAATGAAACACAGAAATTGCGTCCGAATTTAATACAAAAGGCACAATACCGACTTAAGTACAAGAGCACTGACACTATAACTTTCTATGATTTGAAACTCTCCTGTGAGTCCAGTTTTAGATTCTGATGCTTCACTTCAGGTTTACTGCATCCCTTGGACCTTCTTATTGACGAAGAAACACAGAAATTGCATCCGAATTTAATACAAAAGCACAATGCCGACTTAAGTACAAGAGGACTGACACTCTAACTTTCTCTGATTTGAACCTCTCCTGTGAGTCCAGGTTTAGATTCTGATGCTTCACTTCAGGTTTACTGTATCCCTAGGACCTTCTTATTGACGATGAAGCACAAAAATTGCATCCGATTTTAATACAAATGGCACAATGCCGACTTAAGTACAAGAGGACTGACATTCTAACTTTCTCTGATTTGAACCTCTCCTGTGAGACCAGTTTTTGTTGCCGAGGCTTCACTTCAGGTTTACTGTATCCCTTGGACCATCTTATTGACGATGAAACACAGAAATTGCATCCGAATTTAATACATAAGGCACAATGCCGACTTAAACACAAGAGGACTGAAACTCTAACATTCTATGATTTGAACCTCTCCTGTGAGTCCAGTGTTAGATTCCGAGGCATCACTTCCGGTTTACGGTATCACTTGGACCTTCTGATTGACGATGAAACACAGAAATTGCATCCGAATTTAATACAAAAGGCACAATGCCGACTTAAGTACAAGAGGACTGACACACTAACTTTCTCTGATTTGAACCTCTCCTGTGAGTCCAGTTTTAGATTCCGATTCTTCACTTCAGGTTTACTGTATCCCTTGGACCTTCTTATTGACGATGAAGCACAGAAATTGCTTCCGATTTTAAAACAAACGGCACAATGCCGACCTAAGTACAAGAGGACTGACACTCTAACTTTCTATGATTTGAACATCTCCTGTGAGTCCAGTTTTTGTTGCTGAGGCTTTACTTCAGGTTTACTGTATCCCTTGGACCTTCTTATTGACGATGAAACACAGAAATTGCATCCTAAATTAATACAAAGGGCACAATGCCGACTGAAGTACAAGAGGACTGACACTCTAAGTTTCTAATATTTGAACCTCTCCTGTGAGTCAAGTTTTAGTTTCCGATGCTTCACTTCAGATTTACTTAATCACTTGGACCTTCTTATTGACAATGAAACACAGAAATTGCATGCAAATTTAATACAAAAGGCACAATGCCAACTTATGTACAAGAGGGCTGACACTCTAACTTTCTATGATTTGAACCACTCCTATTAGTCCAGTTTTAGATTCCGATGCATCACTTCAGGTTTACTGTATCCCTTGGACCTTTTTATTCACGATGAAACACTGAAATTGCATCCGAATTTAATACAAAAGGCACAATGCCGACTTAAGTACAAGAGGACCGACACTCTAACTTTCTATGATTTGAACCTCTCCTGTGAGTCCAGTTTTAGATTCCGATGCTTCACTTCAGATTGACTGTATCGCTTGGACCTTCTTATTGACGATGAAACACAGACTTTGCGTCCGAATTTATTACAAAAGGCACAATGCCGACTTAAGTACAAGAGGACTGACACTCTAACTTTCTATGATTTGAACCACTCTTGTGAGTCCCGTTTTAGATTCCGATGCTACACTTCAGGTTTACTGTATCCCTTGGACCTTCTTATGAACGTTGAAACACAGAAATTACATCCGAATTTAATACAAAAGGCACAATGCCGACTTAAGTACAAAAAGACTGACACTCTAACTTTCTATGATATGAACCTCTCCTGTGAGTCCAGTTTTGGATTCCGATGCTTCACTTTAGGTTTACTGTATCCCTTGGACCTTCTTATTGACGAAGAAACACAGAAATTGCATCCGAATTTAAAACAAAAGCACATTGCCGACTTAAGTACAAGAGGACTGACACTCTAAATTTCTTTGATTTGAACCTCTCCTGTGAGTCCAGGTTTGGATTCCGATGCTTCACTTCAGGTTTACTGTATCCCTTGGACCTTCTTATTGACGATGAAGCACAGAATTTAATCCGATTTTAATACAAAAGGCACAATGCCGACTTAAGTACAAGAGGACTGACACTCTAACTTTCTCTGATTTGAACCTCTCCTGTGAGTCCAGTTTTTGTTGCTGAGGCTTCAATTCAGATTTACTGTTTCCCCTTGGACCTTCTTATTGATGATGAAACACAGAAATTGCATCCGAAATTAATACAAAAGGCACTATGCCGACTTAAGTACAAGAGGACCGACACTCTAACTTTCTATGATTTGAACCTCTCCTGTAAGTCCAGTTTTAGATTCCGATGATTCACTTCAGGTTTACTGTATCACTTGGACCTTCTTATTGACGATGAAACACAGAAATGGCATCAGAAATTAATACAAAAGGCACAATGCCGACTTAAGTGCAAGAGGACAGAGACTCTAACTTTCTATGATTTGAACTTCTCCTGTGAGTCCAGTTTTTGTTGCCGAGGCTTCAATTCAGGTTTACTGTTTCCCTTGGACCTTCTTATTGATGATGAAACACAGAAATTGCATCCGAATTTAATACAAATGGCACAATGCCGACATAAGTACAAGAGGACTGACACTCTATCTTTCTATGATTTGAAAATCTCCTGTGATTCCAGTTTTAGATTCCGATGCTTCAATTCAAGTTTACTGTATCCCTTTGACCTACTTATAAATGATGAAACACAGAAATTACATCCGAATTTAATACAAAAGGCACGATGCCGGCATAAGTATATAAGGACTGACACTCTAAGTTTCTAAGATTTGAACCTCTCCTGTGAGTCAAGTTTTAGTTTCCGATGCTTCACTTCAGGTTTACTGAATCACTTGGACCTTCTCATTGACAATGAAACACAAAAATTGCATACGAATATAATACAAAAGGCACAATGCCGACTTATGTACAAGAGGGCTGACACTCTAACTTTCTATGATTTGAACCACTCCTGTGAGTCCCGTTTTAGATTCCGATGCTTCACTTCAGGTTTACTGTATCCCTTGGACCTTCTTATAAACGATGAAACACAGAAATTACATCCGAATTTAATACAAAAGGCACAATGCCGACTTAAGTACAAAAGGACTGACACTCTAATTTTCTATGATATGAACCTCTCCTGTGTGTCCAGTTTTAGATTCCGATGCTTCACTTCAGGTTTACTGTATCCCTTGGACCCTCTTTTTGACGATGAAACACAGAAATTGAATCCGAATTTAATACTAAAGGCACAATGCCGACTTAAGTACAAGTGCCCTGACACTATAACTTTCTATGATTTGAACCTCTCCTGTGAGTCCAGTTTTAGATTCCGATGCTTCACTTCAGGTTTACTGCATCCCTTGGACCTTCTTATTGACGAATAAACACAGAAATTGCATCCGAATTTAATACAAAAGCACAATGCAGACTTAAGTACGAGAGGACTGACTCTCTAACTTTCTCTGATTTGAACCCCTTCTGTGAGTCCAGGTTTAGATTCTGATGCTTCACTTCAGGTTTACTGTATCCCTTGGACCTTCTTATTGACGAAGAAGCAGTTAAATTGCATCCGATTTTAATACAAAGGGCACAATGCCGACTTAAGTACAAGAGGACTGACACTCTAACTTTCTCTGATTTGAACCTCTCCTGTGAGTCCAGTTTTTGTTGCCGAGGTTTCAATTCAGGTTTACTGTTTCCCTTGGACCTTATTATTGATGATGAAACACAGAAATTGCATCCGAAATTATTACAAAAGGCACTATGCCGACTTAAGTACAGGAGGACCGACACTCTAACTTTCTATGATTAGAACCTCTCCTGTGAGTCCAGTTTTAGATTCCGATGCTTCTCTTCAGATTTACTGCATCCCTTTGACCTTCTTATTGATGAAGAAACACTGAAATTGCATCCGAATTTAATACAACAGCACAATGCCGAATTAAGTACAAGAGGACTGACACTCTAACTATCTATGATTTGAACCTCTCCTGTGAGTCCAATTTTAGATTCCGATGCTTCACTGCAGGTTTACTGTATCCCTTGGACCTTCTTATTGACGATGAAACACAGATATTGCATCCGAATTTTATACAAAAGGCACAATGCCGGCTTAAGTACAAGAGGACTGACACTCTAACTTCCTATGATTTGAACCTCTCCTGTGTATCCAGTTTTAGATTCCGATGCTTCACTTCAGGTTTACTGTATTCCTTTGACCTTCTTATGATCGATGAAACACAGAAATTACATCCGAATTTAATACAAAAGGCACAATGTCGACATAAGTACAAAAGGACTGACACTCTAACTTTCTATGATTTTAACCTCTCCTGTGAGTCCAGTTTTATATTCCGATGCTTCACTTCAGCTTTACTGTATCCCTTGGACCTTCTTTTTGACGATGAAACACAGAAATTGCATCCGAATTAAATACTAAAGGTACAATGCCGACTTAAGTACAAGAGCACTGACACTATAACTTTCTATGATTTGAACCTCTCCTGTGAGTCCAGTTTTAGATTCCGATGCTTCACTTCAGGTTTACTGCATCCCTTGGACCTTCTTATTGACGAAGAAACACAGAAATTGCATCCGAATTTAATACAAAAGCACAATGCCGAATTAAGTACAAGAGGACTGACACTCTAACTTTCTCTGATTTGAACCTCTCCTGTGAGTCCAGGTTTAGATTCTGATGCTTCACTTCAGGTTTACTGTATCCCTTGGACCTTCTTATTGACGATGAAGCACAGAAATTGCATCCGATTTTAATACAAAAGGTACAATGCCGACTTAAGTACAAGAGGACTGACACTCTAACTTTCTCTGATCTGAACCTCTCCTGTGAGTCCAGTTTTTGTTGCCGAGGCTTCACTTCAGGTTTACTGTTTCCCTTGGACCTTCTTATTGACGATGAAACACAGAAATTGCATCCGAAATTAATACAAAAGGCACAATGCCGACCTAAGTACAAGAGGACTGACACTCTAACTTTCTCTGATTTGAACCTCTGCTGTGAGTCCAGGTTTAGATTCTGATCCTTCACTTCAGGTTTACTGTATCCCTTGGACCTTCTTATTGACGATGAAGCACAGAAATTGCATTCGATTTTAATACAAAAGGCACAATGCCGACTTAAGTACAAGAGGACTGACACTCTAACTTCCTCTGATTTGAACCTCTCCCGTGAGGCCAGTTTTTGTTGCCGAGGCTTCAATTCAGGTTTACTGTTTCCCTTGGACCTTCTTATTGATGATGAAACACAGAAATTGCATCCGAAATTAATACAAAAGGCACTATGCCGACTTAAGTACAAGAGGACCGACAATCTAACTTTCTATGATTTGAACCTCTCCTGTAAGTCCAGTTTTAGATTCCGTTGTTTCACTTCAGGTTTACTGTATCACTTGGACCTTCTTATTGACGATGAAACACAGATATGGCATCAGAAATTAATACAAAAGGCACAATGCAGACATAAGTACAAGAGGACAGACACTCTAACTTTCTATGATTTGACCACTCCTGTGAGGCCAGTTTTAGATTCCGATGCTTCACTTCAGGTTTACTGTATCCCTTGGACCTTCTTGTTGACGATGAAACACAGAAATTGCATCCGAATTTAATACAAAAGGCACAACGCCGACATATGAACAGGAGGACTGACACTCTAACTATCTATGATATGAACCTCTCCGGTGATTCCAGTTTTAGATTCCGATGCTTCACTTCAGGTTTACTGTATCCCTTGGACCTTCTTATTGACGATGAAACACAGACATTGCATCCGAATTTTATACAAAAAGCACAATGCCGGCTTAAGTACAAGAGGACTGACACTCTAACTTTCTATGATTTGAAAATCTCCTGTGATTCCAGTTTTAGATTCCGATGCTTCACTTCAAGTTTACTGTATCCCTTTGACCTTCTTATAAACGATGAAACACAGAAATTACATCCGATTTTAATACAAAAGGCACAATGTCGACATAAGTACAAAAGGTCTGACACTCTAACTTTCTATGATTTGAACCTCTCCTGTGAGTCCAGTTTTAGATTCCGATGCTTCACTTCAGGTTTACTGCATCCCTTGGACCTTCTTATTGACGAATAAACACAGAAATTGCATCCGAATTTAATACAAAAGGCACAATGCCGACTTAAGTACAAGAGGACTGACACTCTAACTTTCTCTGATTTGAACCTCTCCTGTGAGTCCAGTTTTTGTAGCCGAGGTTTCAATTCAGGTTTACTGTTTCCCTTGGACCTTATTATTGATGATGAAACACAGAAATTGCATCCGAAATTATTACAAAAGGCACTATGCCGACTTAAGTACAGGAGGACCGACACTCTAACTTTCTATGATTAGAACCTCTCCTGTGAGTCCAGTTTTAGATTCCGATGCTTCACTTCAGGTTTACTGTATCACTTGGACTTTCGTATTGACGATGAAACACAGTAATTGCATCAGAAGTTAATACAAAATGCACAATGCCGACTTAAGTACAAGAGGACAGACACTCTAACTTTCTATGATTTGAACCACTCCTGTGAGGCCAGTTTTAGATTCCGATGCTTCTCTTCAGATTTACTGCATCCCTTGGACCTTCTTATTGACGAAGAAACACAGAAATTGCATCCGAAATTAATACAAAAGCACAATGCCGAATTAAGTGCAAGAGGACTGACACTCTAACTATCTATGATTTGAACCTCTCCTGTGAGTCCAATTTTAGATTACGATGCTTCACTTCAGGTTTACTGTATCCCTTGGACCTTCTTATTGACGATGAAACACAGAAATTGCATCCGAATTTTATACAAAAGGCACAATGCCGGCTTAAGTACAGGAGGACTGACACTCTAACTTTCTATGATTTGAACCTCTCCTGTGTATCCAGTTTTAGATTCCGATGCTTCACTTCAGGTTTACTGTATTCCTTTGACCTTCTTATGATCGATGAAACACAGAAATTACATCCGAATTTAATACAAAAGGCACAATGTCGACATAAGTACAAAAGGACTGACACTCTAACTTTCTATGATTTGAACCTCTCCTGTGAGTCCAGTTTTATATTCCGATGCTTCACTTCAGCTTTACTGTATCCCTTGGACCTTCTTTTTGACGATGAAACACAGAAATTGCATCCGAATTAATTACTAAAGGTACAATGCCGACTTAAGTACAAGAGCACTGACACTATAACTTTCTATGATTTGAACCTCTCCTGTGAGTCCAGTTTTAGATTCCGATGCTTCACTTCAGGTTTACTGCATCCCTTGGACCTTCTTATTGACGAAGAAACACAGAAATTGCATCCGAATTTAATACAAAAGCACAATGCCGAATTAAGTACAAGAGGACTGACACTCTAACTTTCTCTGATTTGAACCTCTCCTGTGAGTCCAGGTTTAGATTCTGATGCTTCACTTCAGGTTTACTGTATCCCTTGGACCTTCTTATTGACGATGAAGCACAGAAATTGCATCCGATTTTAATACAAAAGGTACAATGCCGACTTAAGTACAAGAGGACTGACACTCTAACTTTCTCTGATTTGAACCTCTCCTGTGAGTCCAGTTTTTGTTGCCGAGGCTTCACTTCAGGTTTACTGTTTCCCTTGGACCTTCTTATTGACGATGAAACACAGAAATTGCATCCGAAATTAATACAAAAGGCACAATGCCGCCCTAAGTACAAGAGGACTGACACTCTAACTTTCTCTGATTTTAACCTCTCCTGTGAGTCCAGGTTTAGATTCTGATGCTTCACTTCAGGTTTACTGTATCCCTTGGACCTTCTTATTGACGATGAAGCACAGAAATTGCATCCGATTTTAATACAAAGGACACAATGCCGACTTTAGTACAAGATGACTGACACTCTAACTTTCTATGATTTGAACCTCTCCTGTGAGTCCAGAATTAGATTCTGATGCTTCACTTCTGGTTTACTGTATCCCTTGGACCTTCTTATTGACGATGAAGCAAAGAAATTGCATCCGATTTTAATACAAAAGGCACAATGCCGACTTAAGTACAAGAGGACTGACACTCTAACTTTCTCTGATTTGAACCTCTCCTGTGAGTCCAGTTTTTGTTGCCGAGGCTTCACTTCAGGTTTACTGTTTCCCTTGGACCTTCTTATTGACGATGAAACACAGAAATTGCATCCGAAATTAATACAAAAGGCACAATGCCGACTTAAGTACAAGAGGACTGACACTCTAAGTTTCTAAGATTTGAATCTCTCCTGTGAGTCAAGTTTTAGTTTCCGATGCTTCACTTCAGGTTTACTGAATCACTTGGACCTTCTTATTGACAATGAAACACAAAAATTGCATACGAATTTAATACAAAAGGCACAATGCCGACTTATGTACAAGAGGGCTGACACTCTAACTTTCTATGATTTGAACCACTCCTGTGAGTCCAGTTTTAGATTCCGATGCATCACTTCAGGTTTACTGTATCCCTTGGACCTTCTTTTTGACGATGAAACACAGAAATTGCATCCGAATACAATACTAAAGACACAATGCCGACTTAAGTACAAGTGCACTGACACTATAACATTCTATGATGTGAACCTCTCCTGTGAGTCCAGTTTTAGATTCCGATGCTTCACTTCAGGTTTACTGCATCCCTTGGACCTTCTTATTGACGAAGAAACACAGAAATTGCATCCGAATTTAATACAAAAGCACAATGCCGACTTAAGTACGAGAGGACTGACACTCTAACTTTCTCTGATTTTAACCTCTCCTGTGAGTCCAGGTTTAGATTCTGATGCTTCACTTAAGGTTTACTGTATCCCTTGGACCTTCTTATTGACGATGAAGCACAGAAATTGCATCCGATTTTAATACAAAGGACACAATGCCGACTTTAGTACAAGATGACTGACACTCTAACTTTCTCTGATTTGAACCTCTCCTGTGAGTCCAGTTTTTGTTGCCGAGGCTTCACTTCAGGTTTACTGTTTCCCTTGGACCTTCTTATTGATGATGAAACACAGAAATTGCATCCGAAATTATTACAAAAGGCACTATGCCGACTTAAGTACAAGAGGACCGACACTCTAACTTTCTATGATTTGAACCTCTCCTGTGAGTCCAGTTTTAGATTCCGATGCTTCACTTCAGGTTTACTGTATCACTTGGACCTTCGTATTGACGATGAAACACAGAAATTGCATCAGAAATTAATACAAAAGGGACAATGCCGACTTAAGTACAAGAGGACAGACACTCTAACTTTCTATGATTTGAACCACTCCTGTGAGGCCAGTTTTAGATTCCGATGCTTCACTTCAGGTTTACTGTATCCCTTGGACGTTCTTATTGACGATGAAACACAGAAATTGCATCCGAATTTAATACAAAAGGCACAATGCCGACATAAGTACAGGAGGACTGACCCTCTAACTATCTATGATTTGAACCTCTCCTGTGAGTCCAGTTTTAGATTCCGTTGCCTCACTTCAGGTTTACTGTATCCCTTGGACCTTCTCATTGACGATGAAACACAGAAATTGCATCCGAATATTATACAAAAGGCACAATGCCAGCTTAAGTACAAGAGGACTGACACTCTAATTTTCTATGATTTGAACCTCTTCTGTGTATCCAGATTTAGATTCCGATGCTTCACTTCAAGTTTAATGTATCCCTTTGACCTTCTTATAAACGATGAAACACAGAAATTACATCCGAATTTAATACAGAAGGCACAATGCCGACATAAGTACAAGAGGACAGACACTCTAACTTTCTATGATTTGAACCACTCCTGTGAGGCCAGTTTTAGATTCCGACGCTCACTTCAGGTTTACTGTATCCCTTGGACCTTCTTATTGACGATGAAACACAGAAATTGCATCCGAATTTAATACAAAAGGCACAATGCCGACATAAGTACAGGAGGACTGACACTCTAATTATCTATGATTTGAACCTCTCCTGTGAGTCAAGTTTTAGATTCCGTGGCTTCACTTCAGGTTTACTGTATCCCTTGGACCTTCTTATTGACGATGAAACACAGAAATTGCATCTGAATTTCATACAAAAAGCACAATGCCGGCTTAAGTACAAGAGGACTGACACTAACTTTCTATAATTTGAAAATCTCCTGTGATTCCAGTTTTAGATTCCGATGCTTCACTTCAAGTTTTCTGTATCCCTTTGACCTTCTTATAAACGATGAAACACAGAAATTACATCCGAATTTAATACAAAAGGCACAATGCCGACATAAATACAAAAGGACTGACACTCTAACTTTCTATGATTTGAACCTCTGCTGTGAGTCCAGTTTTAGATTCCGATGCTTCACTTCAGGTTTACTGTATCACTTGGACCTTCTTTTTGACGATGAAACACAGAAATTGCATCCGAATTTAATACTAAAGGAACAATGCCGACTTAAGTACAAGAGCACTGACACTATAACTTTCTATGATTTGAACCTCTCCTGTGAGTCCAGTTTTAGATTCCGATGCTTCACTTCAGGTTTACTGCATCCCTTGGACCATCTTATTGACGAAGAAACACAGATATTGCATCCGAATTTAATCCAAAAGCACAATGCCGACTTATGTACAAGAGGACTGACACTCTAACTTTCTCTGATTTGAACCTCTCCTGTGAGTCCAGGTTTAGATTCTGATGCTTCACTTCAGGTTTACTGTATCCCTTGGACCTTCTTATTGACGATGAAGCACAGAAATTGCATCCGATTTTAATACAAAGGGCACAATGCCGACTTAAGTATAAGAGGACTGACACTCTAACTTTCTCTGATTTGAACCTCTCCTGTGAGTCCAGTTTTTGTTGCCGAGGCTTCAATTCAGGTTTACTGTTTCCCTTGGACCTTCTTATTGATGATGAAACAGAGCAATTGCATCCGAAATTATTACAAAAGGCACTATGCCGACTTAAGTACAAGAGGACCGACACACTAACTTTCTATGATTTGAACCTCTCCTGTGAGTCCAGTTTTAGATTCCGATGCTTCACTTCAGGTTTACTGTATCACTTGGACCTTCGTATTGACGATGAAACACAGAAATTGCATCGGAAATTAATACAAAAGGGACAATGCCGACTTAAGTACAAGAGGACTGACACTCTAACTTTCTCTGATTTGAACCTCTCCTGTGAGTCCAGGTTTAGATTCTGATGCTTCACTTCAGGTTTACTGTATCCCTTGGACCTTCTTATTGACGATGAAGCACACAAATTGCATCCGATTTTAATACAAAAGGCACAATGCCGACTTAAGTACCAGAGGACTGACACTCTAAGTTTCTAAGATTTGAACCTCTCCTGTGAGTCAAGTTTTAATTTCCGATGCTTCACTTCAGGTTTACTGAATCACTTGGACCTTCTTATTGACAATGAAACACAAAAATTGCATACGAATTTAATACTAAAGGTACAATGCCGACTTAAGTACAAGAGCACTGACACTATAACTTTCTTTGATTTGAACCTCTCCTGTGAGTCCTGATTCAGATTCCGATGCTTCACTTCAGGTTTACTGTATCCCTTGGACTTTCTTATTGACGAAGAAACACAGAAATTGCATCCGAATTTAATACAAAAGCACAATGCCGAATTAAGTATAAGAGGACTGACACTCTAACTTTCTCTGATTTGAACCTCTCCTGTGAGTCCAGGTTTAGATTCTGATGCTTCACTTCAGGTTTACTGTATCCCTTGGACCTTCTTATTGACGATGAAGCACAGAAATTGCATCCGATTTTAATAAAAAATGCACAATGCCGACTTAAGTACAAGAGGACTGACACTCTAAGTTTCTAAGATTTGAACCTCTCCTGTGAGTCAAGTTTTAGTTTCCGATGCTTCACTTCAGGTTTACTGAATCACTTGGACCTTCTTATTGACAATGAAACACAAAAATCGCATACGAATTTAATACAAAAGGCACAATGCCGACTTATGTACAAGAGGGCTGAAACTCTAACTTTCTATAATTTGAACCACTCCTGTGAGTCCAGTTTCAGATTCCGATGCTTCACTTCAGGTTTACTGTATCGCTTGAACCTTCTTTTTGACGATGAAACGCAGAAATTGCATCCGAATTTAGTACTAAAGGCACAATGCCGACTTAAGTACAAGTGCACTGACACTATAACTTTCTATGATTTGAACCTCTCCTGTGAGTCCAGTTTTAGATTCCGATGCTTCACTTCAGGTTTACTGCATCCCTTGGACCTTCTTATTGACGAAGAAACACAGAAATTGCATCCGAATTTAATAGAAAAGCACAATGCCGACTTAAGTACAAGAGGACTGACACTCTAACTTTCTCTGATTTGAACCTCTCCTGTGAGTCCAGTTTTTGTTGCCGAGGCTTCAATTCAGGTTTACTGTTTCCCTTGGACCTTCTTATTGATGATGAAACACATCAATTGCATCCGAAATTATTACAAAAGGCACTATGTCGACTTAAGTACAAGAGGACCGACACTCTAACTTTCTATGATTTGAACCTCTCCTGTGAGTCCAGTTTTAGATTCCGATGCTTCACTTCAGGTTTACTGTATCACTTGGACCTTCGTATTGACGATGAAACACAGAAATTGCATCAGAAATTAATACAAAACGGACAATGCCGACTTAAGTACAAGAGGACTGACACTCTAACTTTCTATGATTTGAACCACTCCTGTGAGGCCAGTTTTAGATTCCGATGCTTCACTTCAGGTTTACTGTATCCCTTGGACCTTCTTATTGACGAAGAAACACAGAAATTGCAACCGAATTTAATACAAAAGGCACAATGCCGACATAAGTACAGGAGGACTGACACTCTAACTATCTATGATTTGAACCTCTCTGTGAGTCCAGTTTTAGATTCCGATGCTTCACTTCAGGTTTACTGTATCCCTTGGACCTTCTCATTGACGATGAAACACAGAAATTGCATTCGAATTTTATACAAAAGGCACAATGCCGGCTTAAGTACAAGAGGACTGACACTCTAACTTACTATGATTTGAACCTCTCCTGTGATTCCAGTTTTAGATTCCGATGCTTCACTTCAAGTTTACTGTATCCCTTTGACCTTCTTATAAACGATGAAACACAGAAATTACATCCGAATTTAATACAAAAGGCACAATGCCGACATAAGTACAAAAGGACTGACACTCGAACTTTCTATGATTTGAACCTCTCCTGTGAGTCCAGTTTTAGATTCCGATGCTTCACTTCAGGTTTACTGTATCCCTTGGACCTTCTTTTTGACGAGGAAACACAGAAATTGCATCCGAATTTAATACTAAAGGTACAATGCCGACTTAAGTACAAGAGCACTGACACTATAACTTTCTATGATTTGAACCTCTCCTGTGAGTCCAGTTTTAGATTCCGATGCTTCACTTCAGGTTTACTGTATCCCTTGGACTTTCTTATTGACGATGAAACACAGAAATTGCATCCGAATTTAATACAAAAGCACAATGCCGAATTAAGTGTAAGAGGACTGACACTCTATCTTTCTCTGATTTGAACCTCTCCTGTGAGTCCAGGTTTAGATTCTGATTCTTCACTTCAGGTTTACTGTATCCCTTGGACCTTCTTATTGACGATGAAGCACAGAAATTGCATCCGATTTTAATACAAAATGCACAATGCCGACTTAAGTACAAGAGGACTGACACTGTAACTTTCTGTGATTTGAACCTCTCCTGTGAGTCCAGTTTTTGTTGCCGAGGCTTCACTTCAGGTTTACTGTTTCCCTTGGACCTTCTTATTGACGATGAAACACAGAAATTGCATCCGAAATTAATACAAAAGGCACAATGCCGACTTAAGTACAAGAGGACTGACTCTCTAACTTTCTATGATTTCAACCACTCCTGTGAGGCCAGTTTTAGATTCCGATGCTTCACTTCAGGTTTACTGTATCCCTTGGACCTTCTCATTGACGATGAAACACAGAAATTGCATCCGAATTTTATACAAAAGGCACAATGCCGGCTTAAGTACAAGAGGACTGACACTCTAACTTACTATGATTTGAACCTCTCCTGAGATTCCAGTTTTAGATTCCGATGCTTCACTTCAATTTTACTGTATCCCTTTGACCTTCTTATAAACGATGAAACACTGAAATTACATCCGAATTTAATACAAAAGGCACAATGCCGACATAAGAACAAAAGGACTGACACTCGAACTTTCTAAGATTTGAACCTCTCCTGTGAGTCCAGTTTTAGATTCCGATGCTTCACTTCAGGTTTACTGTATCCCTTGGACCTTCTTTTTGACGAGGAAACACAGAAATTGCATCCGATTTTAATACTAAAGGTACAATGCCGACTTAAGTACAAGAGCACTGACACTATAACTTTCTTTGATTTGAACCTCTCCTGTGAGTCCTGTTTTAGATTCCGATGCTTCACTTCAGGTTTACTGTATCCCGTGGACTTTATTATTGACGAAGAAACACAGAAATTGCATCCGAATTTAATACAAAAGCACAATGCCGAATTAAGTATAAGAGGACTGACACTCTAACTTTCTCTGATTTGAACCTCTCCTGTGAGTCCAGGTTTAGATTCTGATGCTTCACTTCAGGTTTACTGTATCCCTTGGACCTTCTTATTGACGATGAAGCACAGAAATTGCATCCGATTTTAATACAAAATGCACAATGCCGACTTAAGTACAAGAGGACTGACACTCTAAGTTTCTAAGATTTGAACCTCTCCTGTGAGTCAAGTTTTAGTTTCCGATGCTTCACTTCCGGTTTACTGAATCACTTGGACCTTCTTATTGACAATGAAACAGAAAAATTGCATACGAATTTAATACAAAAGGCACAATGCTGACTTATGTACAAGAGGGCTGACACTCTAACTTTCTATGATTTGAACCACTCCTGTCAGTCCAGTTTTAGATTCCGATGCATAACTTCAGGTTTACTGTATCGCTTGGACCTTCTTTTTGACGATGAAACACAGAAATTGCATCCGAATATAGTACTAAAGGCACAATGCCGACTTAAGTACAAGTGCACTGACACTATAACTTTCTATGATTTGAACCTCTCCTGTGAGTCCAGTTTTAGATTCCGATGCTTCACTTCAGGTTTACTGCATCCCTTGGACCTTCTTATTGACGAAGAAACACAGAAATTGCATCCGAATTTAATACAAAAGCACAATGCCGACTTAAGTACAAGAGGACTGAGACTCTAACTTTCTCTGATTTGAACCTCTCCTGTGAGTCCAGGTTTAGATTCTGATGCTTCACTTCAGGTTTACTGTATCCCTTGGACCTTCTTATTGACGATGAAGCACTGTAATTGCATCCGATTTTAATACAAAGGGCACAATGCCGACTTAAGTACAAGAGGACTGACACTCTAACTTTCTCTGATTTGAACCTCTCCGGTGAGTCCAGTTTTTGTTGCCGAGGCTTCAATTCAGGTTTACTGTTTCCCTTGGACCTTCTTATTGATGCTGAGACACAGCAATTGCATCCGAAATTATTACAAAAGGCACTATGCCGACTTAAGTACAAGAGGACCGACACTCTAATTTTCTATGATTTGAACCTCTCCTGTGAGTCCAGTTTTAGATTCCGATGCTTCACTTCAGGTTTACTGTATCACTTGGACCTTCGTATTGACGATGAAACACAGAAATTGCATCAGAAATTAATACAAAAGGGACAATGCCGACTTAAGTACAAGAGGACTGACACTCTAACTTTCTATGATTTGAACCACTCCTGTGAGGATAGTTTTAGATTCCGATGCTTCACTTCAGGTTTACTGTATCCCTTGGACCTTCTTATTGACGATGAAACACAGAAATTGCATCCGAATTTAATACAAAAGGCACAATGCCGACATAAGTACAGGAGGACTGACACTCTAACTATCTATGATTTGAACCTCTCCTGTGAGTCCAGTTTTAGATTCCGATGCTTCACTTCAGGTTTACTGTATCCCTTGGACCTTCTCATTGACGATGAAACACAGAAATTGCATCCGAATTTTATACAAAAGGCACAATGCCGGCTTAAGTACAAGAGGACTGACACTCTAACTTACTATGATTTGAACCTCTCCTGTGATTCCAGTTTTAGATTCCGATGCTCACTTCAAGTTTACTGTATCCCTTTGACCTTCTTATAAACGATGAAACAAAGAAATTACATCCGAATTTAATACAAAAGGCACAATGCCGACTTAACTACAAAAGGACTGACACTCGAACTTTCTATGATTTGAACCTCTCCTGTGAGTCCAGATTTAGATTCCGATGCTTCACTTCAGGTTTACTGTATCCCTTGGACCTTCTTTTTGACGAGGAAACACAGAAATTGCATCCGAATTTAATACTAAAGGTACAATGCCGACTTAAGTACAAGAGCACTGACACTATAACTTTCTTTGATTTGAACCACTCCTGTGGGTCCTGTTTTAGATTCCGATGCTTCACTTCAGGTATACTGTATCCCTTGGACTTTCTTATTGACGAAGAAACACAGAAATTGCATCCGAATTTAATACAAAAGCACAATGCCGAATTAAGTATAAGAGGACTGACACTCTAACTTTCTCTGATTTGAACCTCTCCTGTGAGTCCAGGTTTAGATTCTGATGCTTCACTTCAGGTTTACTGTATCCCTTGGACCTTCTTATTGATGATGAAACACAGCAATTGCAACCGAAATTATTACAAAAGGCACTATGTCGACTTAAGTACAAGAGGACAGACACTCTAACTCTCTATGATTTGAACCACTCCTGTGAGGATAGTTTTAGATTCCGATGCTTCACTTCAGGTTTACTGTTTCCCTTGGACCTTCTTTATGACGAGGAAACACAGAAATTGCATCCGAATTTAATACTAAAGGTACAATGCCGACTTAAGTACAAGAGCACTGACACTATAATTTTCTATGATTTGAACCTCTCCTGTGAGTCCAGTTTCAGATTCCGATGCTTCACTTCAGGTTTACTGTATCCCTTGGACTTTCTTATTGACGAAGAAACACAGAAATTGCATCCGAATTTAATACAAAAGCACAATGCCGACTTAAGTACAAGAGGCCTGACACTCTAACTTTCTCTGATTTGAACCTCTCCTGTGAGTCCAGTTTTTGATGCCGAGGCTTCAATTCAGGTTTACTGTTTCCCTTGGACCTTCTTATTGATGATGAAACACAGCAATTGCATCCGAAATTATTACAAAAGGCACTATGTCGACTTAAGTACAAGAGGACCGACACTCTAACTTTCTATGATTTGAACCTCTCCTGTGAGTCCAGTTTTAGATTAAGATGCTTCACTTCAGGTTTACTGTATCACTTGGACCTTCGTATTGACGATGAAACACAGAAATTGCATCAGAAATTAATACAAAACGGACAATGCCGACTTAAGTACAAGAGGACTGACACTCTAACTTTCTATGATTTGAACCACTCCTGTGAGGCCAGTTTAAGATTCCGATGCTTCACATCAGATTTACTGTATCCCTTGGACCTTCTTATTGACGATGAAACACAGAAATTGCAACCGAATTTAATACAAAAGGCACAATGCTGACATAAGTACAGGAGGACTGACACTCTAACTATCTATGATTTGAACCTCTCTGTGAGTCCAGTTATAGATTCCGATGCTTCACTTCAGGTTTACTGTATCCCTTGGACCTTCTCATTGACGATGAAACACAGAAATTGCATTCGAATTTTATACAAAAGGCACAATGCCGGCTTAAGTACAAGAGGACTGACACTCTAACTTACTATGATTTGAACCTCTCCTGTGATTCCAGTTTTAGATTCCGATGCTTCACTTCAAGTTTACTGTATCCCTTTGACCTTCTTATAAACGATGAAACACAGAAATTACATCCGAATTTAATACAAAAGGCACAATGCCGACATAAGTACAAAAGGACTGACACTCGAACTTTCTATGATTTGAACCTCTCCTGTGAGTCCAGTTTTAGATTCCGATGCTTCACTTCAGGTTTACTGTATCCCTTGGACCTTCTTTTTGACGAGGAAACACAGAAATTGCATCCGAATTTAATACTAAAGGTACAATGCCGACTTAAGTACAAGAGCACTGACACTATAACTTTCTATGATTTGAACCTCTCCTGTGAGTCCAGTTTTAGATTCCGATGCTTCACTTCAGGTTTACTGTATCCCTTGGACTTTCTTATTGACGAAGAAACACAGAAATTGCATCCGAATTTAATACAAAAGCACAATGCGAATTAAGTGTAAGAGGACTGACACTCTAACTTTCTCTGATTTGAACCTCTCCTGTGAGTCCAGGTTTAGATTCTGATGCTTCACTTCAGGTTTACTGTATCCCTTGGACCTTCTTATTGACGATGAAGCACAGAAATTGCATCCGATTTAAATACAAAATGCACAATGCCGACTTAAGTACAAGAGGACTGACACTGTAACTTTCTCTGATTTGAACCACTCCTGTGAGTCCAGTTTTTGTTGCCGAGGCTTCACTTCAGGTTTACTGCTTCCCTTGGACCTTCTTATTGACGATGAAACACAGAAATTGCATCCGAAATTAATACAAAAGGCACAATGCCGACTTAAGTACAAGAGGACTGACACTCTAATTTTCTATGATTTGAACCACTCCTGTGAGGCCAGTTTTAGATTCCGATGCTTCACTTCAGGTTTACTGTATCCCGTGGACCTTCTCATTGACGATGAAACACAGAAATTGCATCCGAATTTTATACAAAAGGCACAATGCCGGCTTAAGTACAAGAGGACTGACACTCTAACTTACTATGATTTGAACCTCTCCTGTGATTCCAGTTTTAGATTCCGATGCTTCACTTCAAGTTTACTGTATCCCTTTGACCTTCTTATAAACGATGAAACACAGAAATTACATCCGAATTTAATACAAAAGGCACAATGCCGACATAAGTACAAAAGGACTGACACTCGAACTTTCTATGATTTGAACCTCTCCTGTGAGTCCAGTTTTAGATTCCGATGCTTCACTTCAGGTTTACTGTATTCCTTGGACCTTCTTTTTGACGAGGAAACACAGAAATTGCATCCGAATTTAATACTAAAGGTACAATGCCGACTTAAGTACAAGAGCACTGACACTATAACTTTCTTTGATTTGAACCCCTCCTGTGAGTCCTGTTTTAGATTCCGATGCTTCACTTCAGGTTTACTGTATCCCTTGGACTTTCTTATTGACGAAGAAACACAGAAATTGCATCCGAATTTAATACAAAAGCACAATGCCGAATTAAGTATAAGAGGACTGACACTCTAACTTTCTCTGATTTGTTCCTCTCCTGTGAGTCCAGGTTTAGATTCTGATGCTTCACTTCAGGTTTACTGTATCCCTTGGACCATCTTATTGACGATGAAGCACAGAAATTGCATCCGATTTTAATACAGAATGCACAATGCCGACTTAAGTACAAGAGGACTGACACTCTAAGTTTCTAAGATTTGAACCTCTCCTGTGAGTCAAGTTTTAGTTTCCGATGCTTCACTTCCGGTTTACTGAATCACTTGGACCTTCTTATTGACAATGAAACACAAAAATTGCATACGAATTTAATACAAAAGGCACAATGCCGACTTATGTACAAGAGGGCTGACACTCTAACTTTCTATGATTTGAACCGCTCCTGTGAGTCCAGTTTTAGATTCCGATGCATAACTTCAGGTTTACTGTATCGCTTGGACCTTCTTTTTGACGATGAAACACAGAAATTGCATTCCGAATATAGTACTAAAGGCACAATGCCGACTTAAGTACAAGTGCACTGACACTATAACTTTCTCTGATTTGAACCTCTCCTGTGAGTCCAGGTTTAGATTCTGATGCTTCACTTCAGGTTTACTGTATCCCTTGGACCTTCTTATTGACGATGAAGCACAGTAATTGCATCCGATTTTAATACAAAGGGCACAATGCCGACTTAAGTACAAGAGGACTGACACTCTAACTTTCTCTGATTTGAACCTCTCCGGTGAGTCCAGTTTTTGTTGCCGAGGCTTCAATTCAGGTTTACTGTTTCCCTTGGACCTTCTTATTGATGATGAGACACAGCAATTGCATCCGAAATTATTACAAAAGGCACTATGCCGACTTAAGTACAAGAGGACCGACACTCTAACTTTCTATGATTTGAACCTCTCCTGTGAGTCCAGTTTTAGATTCCGATGCTTCAATTCAGGTTTACTGTATCACTTGGACCTTCGTATTGACGATGAAACACAGAAATTGCATCAGAAATTAATACAAAAGGGACAATGCCGACTTAAGTACAAGAGGACTGACACTTTAACTTTCTATGATTTGAACCACTCCTGTGAGGCCAGTTTTAGATTCCGATGCTTCACTTCAGGTTTACTGTATCCCTTGGACCTTCTTATTGACGATGAAACACAGAAATTGCATCCGAATTTAATACAAAAGGCACAATGCCGACATAAGTACAGGAGGACTGACACTCTAACTATCTATGATTTGAACCTCTCCTGTGAGTCCAGTTTTAGATTCCGATGCTTCACTTCAGGTTTACTGTATCCCTTGGACCTTCTCATTGACGATGAAACACAGAAATTGCATCCGAATTTTATACAAAAGGCACAATGCCGGCTTAAGTACAAGAGGACTGACACTCTAACTTACTATGATTTGAACCTCTCCTGTGATTCCAGTTTTAGATTCCGATGCTTCACTTCAAGTTTACTGTATCCCTTTGTCCTTCTTATAAACGATGAAACACAGAAATTACATCCGAATTTAATACAAAAGGCACAATGCCGACATAAGTACAAAAGGACTGACACTCGAACTTTCTATGATTTGAACCTCTCCTGTGAGTCCAGTTTTAGATTCCGATGCTTCACTTCAGGTTTACTGTATCCCTTGGACCTTCTTTTTGACGAGGAAACACAGAAATTGCATCCGAATTTAATACTAAAGGTACAATGCCGACTTAAGTACAAGAGCACTGACACTATAACTTTCTTTGATTTGAACCTCTCCTGTGAGTCCTGTTTTAGATTCCGATGCTTCACTTCAGGTTTACTGTATCCCTTGGACTTTCTTATTGACGAAGAAACACAGAAATTGCATCCGAATTCAATACAAAAGCACAATGCCGAATTAAGTATAAGAGGACTGACACTCTAACTTTCTCTGATTTGAACCTCTCCTGTGAGTCCAGGTTTAGATTCTGATGCTTCACTTCAGGTTTACTGTATCCCTTGGACCTTCTTATTAACGATGAAGCACAGAAATTGCATCCGATTTTAATACAAAATGCACAATGCCGACTTAAGTACAAGAGGACTGACACTCTAAGTTTCTAAGATTTGAACCTCTCCTGTGAGTCAAGTTTTAGTTTCCGATGCTTCACTTCAGGTTTACTGAATCACTTGGACCTTCTTATTGACAATGAAACACAAAAATCGCATACGAATTTAATACAAAAGGCACAATGCCGACTTATGTACAAGAGGGCTGAAACTCTAACTTTCTATGATTTGAACCACTCCTGTGAGTCCAGTTTTAGATTCCGATGCTTCACTTCAGGTTTACTGTATCGCTTGGACCTTCTATTTGACGATGAAACGCAGAAATTGCATCCGAATTTAGTACTAAAGGCACAATGACCACTTAAGTACAAGTGCACTGACACTATAACTTTCTATGATTTGAACCTCACCTGTGAGTCCAGTTTTAGATTCCGATGCTTCACTTCAGGTTTACTGCATCCCTTGGACCTTCTTATTGACGAAGAAACACAGAAATTGCATCCGAATTTAATACAAAAGCACAATGCCGACTTTAGTACAAGAGGACTGACACTCTAACTTTCTCTGATTTGAACCTCTCCTGTGAGTCCAGTTTTTGTTGCCGAGGCTTCAATTCAGGTTTACTGTTTCCCTTGGACCTTCTTATTGATGATGAAACACAGCAATTGCATCCGAAATTATTACAAAAGGCACTATGTCGACTTAAGTACAAGAGGACCGACACTCTAACTTTCTATGATTTGAACCTCTCCTGTGAGTCCAGTTATAGATTCCGATGCTTCACTTCAGGTTTACTGTATCACTTGGACCTTCGTATTGACGATGAAACACAGAAATTGCATCAGAAATTAATACAAAACGGACAATGCCGACTTAAGTACAAGAGGACTGACACTCTAACTTTCTATGATTTAAGCCACTCCTGTGAGGCCAGTTTTAGATTCCGACGCTTCACTTCAGGTTTACTGTATCCCTTGGACCTTCTTATTGACGATGAAACACAGAAATTGCATCCGAATTTAATACAAAAGGCACAATGCCGACATAAGTACAGGAGGACTGACACTCTAACTATCTATGATTTGAACCTCTCGTGTGAGTCCAGTTTTAGATTCCGATGCTTCACTTCAGGGTTACTGTATCCCTTGGACCTTCTCATTGACGATGAAACACAGAAATTGCATTCGAATTTTATACAAAAGGCACAATGCCGGCTTAAGTACAAGAGGACTGACACTCTAACTTACTATGATTTGAACCTCTCCTGTGATTCCAGTTTTAGATTCCGATGCTTCACTTCAAGTTTACTGTATCCCTTTGACCTTCTTATAAACGATGAAACACAGAAATTACATCCGAATTTAATACAAAATGCACAATGCCGACTTAAGTACAAGAGGACTGACACTGTAACTTTCTCTGATTTGAACCTCTCCTGTGAGTCCAGTTTTTGTTGCCGAGGCTTCACTTCAGGTTTACTGTTTCCCTTGGACCTTCTTATTGACGATGAAACACAGAAATTGCATCCGAAATTAATACAAAAGGCACAATACCGACTTAAGTACAAGAGGACTGACACTAACTTCCTATGATTTGAAAATCTCCTGTGATTCCAGTTTTAGATTCCGATGCTTCACTTCAAGTTTACTATATCCCTTTGACCTTCTTATAAACGATGAAACACAGAAATTACATCCGAATTTAATACAAAAGGCACAATGCCGACATAAATACAAAAGGACTGACACTCTAACTTTCTATGATTTGAACCTCTCCTGTGAGTCCAGTTTTAGATTCCGATGCTTCAATTCAGGTTTACTGTATCACTTGGACCTTCTTTTTAACGGTGAAACACAGAAATTGCATCCGAATTTAATACTAAAGGCACAATGCCGACTTAAGTACAAGAGCACTGACACTATAACTTTCTATGATTTGAACCTCTCCTGTGAGTCCAGTTTTAGATTCCGATGCTTCACTTCAGGTTTACTGCATCCCTTGGACCTTCTTATTGACGAAGATACACAGAAATTGCATCTGAATTTAATACAAAAGCACAATGCCGAATTAAGTACAAGAGGACTGACACTCTAACTTTCTCTGATTTGAACCTCTCCTGTGAGTCCAGGATTAGATTCTGATGCTTCACTTCAGGTTTACTGTATCCCTTGGACCTTCTTATTGACGATGAAGCACAGAAATTGCATCCGATTTTAATACAAAAGGCACAATGCCGACTTAAGTACAAGAGGACTGACACTCTAAGTTTCTAAGATTTGAACCTCTCCTGTGAGTCAAGTTCTAGTTTCCGATGCTTCAATTCAGGTTTACTGAATCACTTGGACCTTCTTATTGACAATGAAACACAAAAATTGCATACGAATTTAGTACAAAAGGCACAATGCCGACATATGTACAAGACGGCTGACACTCTAAGTTTCTATGATTTGAACCAATCCTGTGAGTCCAGTTTTAGATTCCGATGCATAACTTCAGGTTTACTGTATCGCTTGGACCTTCTTTTTGACGATGAAACACAGACATGGCATCCGAATATAATACTAAAGGCACAATGCCGACTTAAGTACAAGTGAACTGACACTATAACTTTCTATGATTTGAACCTCTCCTGTGAGTCCAGTTTTAGATTCCGATGCTTCACTTCAGGTTTACTGCATCCCTTGGACCTTCTTATTGACGAAGAAACACAGAAATTGCATCCGAATTTAATACAAAAGCACAATGCCGACTTAAGTACAAGAGGACTGACACTCTAACTTTCTCTGATTTGAACCTCTCCTGTGAGTCCAGGTTTAGATTCTGATGCTTCACTTCAGGTTTACTGTATCCCTTGGACCTTCTTATTGACGATGAAGCACAGTAATTGCATCCGATTTTAATACAAAGGGCACAATGCCGACTTACGTACAAGAGGACTGACACTCTAACTTTCTCTGATTTGAACCTCTCCTGTGAGTCCAGTTTTTGTTGCCGAGGCTTCAATTCAGGTTTACTGTTTCCCTAGGACCTTCTTATTGCTGATGAAACACAGCAATTGCATCCGAAATTATTACAAAAGGCACTATGCCGACATAAGTACAAGAGGACCGACACTCTAACTTTCTATGATTTGAACCTCTCCTGTGAGTCCAGTTTTAGATTCCGATGCTTCACTTCAGGTTTACTGTATCACTTGGACCTTCGTATTGACGATGAAACACAGAAATTGCATCAGAAATTAATACAAAAGGGACAATGCCGACTTAAGTACAAGAGGACTGACACTCTAACTTTCTATGATTTGAACCACTCCTGTGAGGCCAGTTTTAGATTCCGATGCTTCACTTCAGGTTTACTGTATCCCTTGGACCTTCTTATTGACGATGAAACACAGAAATTGCATGCGAATTTGATACAAAAGACACAATGCCGACATAAGTACAGGAGGACTGACACTCTAACTATCTATGATTTGAACCTCTCCTGTGAGTCCAGTTTTAGATTCCGATGCTTCACTTCAGGTTTACTGTATCCCTTGGACCTTCTCATTGACGATGAAACACAGAAATTGCATGCGAATTTTATACAAAGGGCACAATGCCGGCTTAAGTACAAGAGGTCTGACACTCTAACTTACTATGGTTTGAACCTCACCTGTGATTCCAGTTTTAGATTCCGATGCTTCACTTCACGTTTACTGTATCCCTTTGACCATCTTATAAACGATGAAACACAGAAATTACATCCGAATTTAATACAAAAGGCACAATGCCGACATAAGTACAAAAGGACTGACAATCGAACTTTCTATGATTTGAACCTCTCCTGTGAGTCCAGTTTTAGATTCCGATGCTTCATTTCAGGTTTACTGTATCCCTTGGACCTTCTTTTTGACGAGGAAACACAGAAATTGCATCCGAATTTAATACTAAAAGGTACAATGCCGACTTAAGTACAAGAGCACTGACACTATAAATTTCTATGATTTGAACTTCTCATGTGAGTCCAGTTTTAGATTCCGATGCTTCACTTCAGGTTTACTGTATCCCTTGGACTTTCTTATTGACGAAGAAACACAGAAATTGCATCCGAATTTAATACAAAAGCAAAATGCCGAATTAAGTATAAGAGGACTGACACTCTAACTTTCTCTGATTTGAACCTCTCCTGTGAATCCAGGTTTAGATTCCGATGCTTCACTTCAGGTTTACTGTATCCCTTGGACCTTCTTATTGACGATGAATCACAGAAATTGCATCCGATTTTAATACAAAATTCACAATGCCGACTTAAGTACAAGAGGACTGACACTGTAACATTCTCTGATTTGAACCTCTCCTGTGAGTCCAGTTTTTGTTGCCGAGGCTTCACTTCAGGTTTACTGTTTCCCTTGGACCTTCTTATTGACGATGAAACACAGAAATTGCATCCGAAATTAATACAAAAGGCACAATGCCGACTTAAGTACAAGAGGACTGACACTCTAAGTTTCTAAGATTTGAACCTCTCCTGTGAGTCAAGTTTTAGATTCCGATGCTTCACTTCAGGTTTACTGAATCACTTGGACCTTCTTATTGACAATGAAACACAGAAATTGCATCCGAATTTAATACAAAAGGCACAATGCCGACATAAGTACAGGAGGACTGACACTCTAACTATCTATGATTTGAACCTCCCCTGTGAGTCCAGTTTTAGATTCCGATGCTTCACTTCAGGCTTACTGTATCCTTTGGACCTTCTTATTGACGATGAAACACAGAAATTGCATCCGAATTTAATACAAAAGGCACAATGCCGACTTAAGTACAAGAGGACAGACACTCTAACTTTCAATGATTTGAACCTCTCCTGTGAGTACAGTTTTAGATTCCGATGCTTCACTTCAGATTGACTGTATCCCTTGGACCTTCTTATTGACGATGAAACACAGACATTGCATCCGAATTTAATACAAAAGGCACAATGCCGACTTAAGTACAAGAGGACTGACACTCTAACTTTCTATGATTTGAACCACTCCTGTGAGTCCCGATTTAGATTCCGATGCTTCACTTCAGGTTTACTGTATCCCTTGGACCTTCTTATAAACGATGAAATACAGAAATTACATCCGAATTTAATACAAAAGGCACAATGCCGACTTAAGTACAAAAGGACTGAGACTCTAACTTTCTATGATATGAACCTCTCCTGTGAGTCCAGTTTTAGATTCCGATGCTTCACTTCAGGTTTACTGTATCCCTTGGACCATCTTTTTGACGATGAAACACAGAAATTGCATCCGAATGTAATACTAAAGGCACAATGCCGACTTAAGTACAAGAGGACTGACACTCTAACTTTCTCTGATTTGAACCTCTCCTGTGAGTCCAGTTTTAGATTCCGATGCTTCACTTCAGGTTTACTGTACCCATTGGACCTTCTTATTGACGATGAAACACAGAAATGGCATCCGAATTTAATGCAAAAGGCACAATGCCGACTTAAGTACAAGAGGACTGACACTCTAAATTTCTATGATTTGAACCTCTCCTGTAACTCTAGTTTTTGATTCCGATGCTTCACTTCAGGTTTACTGTATCCTTTGGACCTTCTTATTGACGATGAAACACAGAAATTGCATCCGAATTTAATACAAAATGCACAATGACTACTTAAGTACAAGACGACTGACACTCAAACTTTCTGTGATTTGAACCTCTCCTATGAGTCCAGTTTTAAATTCCGATGCTTCACTTCAGGTTTACTGTATACCTTGGACCTTCGTATTGACGATGAAGCCCAGAAATTGCATCCGATTTTAATACAAAAGGCACAATACCGACTTAAGTACAAGAGGACTGACACTCTAACTTCCTCTGATTTGAACCTCTCCTGTGAGTCCAGTTTTTGTTGCCGAGGCTTCACTTCAGGTTTACTGTATCCATTGGACCTTCTTATTGACGATGAAACACAAATAGTGCATCCGAAATTAATACAAAAGGCACAATGCCGACTTAAGTACAAGTGGACAGACACTCTAACTTTCTATGATTTGAACCACTCCTGTGAGGCCAGTTTTAGATTCCGATGCTTCACTTCAGGTTTACTGTATCCCTTGGACCTTCTTATTTATGATGAAACACAGAAATTGCATCCGAATTTAATACAAAAGGCACAATGCCGACTTAAGTACAAAAGGACTGAGACTAACTTTCTATGATATGAAAATCTCCTGTGAGTCCAGTTTTAGATTCCGATGCTTCACTTCGGGTTTACTGCATCCCTTGGACCTTCTTATAAACGATGAAATACAGAAATTACATCCGAATTTAATACAAAAGGCACAATGCCGACTTAAGTACAAAAGGACTGAGACTCTAACATTCTGTGATATGAACCTTCCCTGTGAGTCCAGTTTTAGATTCCGATGCTTCACTTCAGGTTTACTGTATCCCTTGGACCTTCTTATTGACGATGAAACACAGAAATTGCAACCGAATTTAATACAAAAGGCACATTGCCGACTTAAGTACAATAGGACTGACACTCTAACTTTCTATGATTTGAAACTCTCCTGTGAGCCCAGTTTTAGATTCCGATGCTTCACTTCGGGTTTACTGTATCCCTTGGACCTTCTTATTGACGATAAACCACAGAAATTGCATCCGAATTCATTACAAAAGGCACAATGGCGGCTTAAGTACAAGAGGACTCACACTCTAACTTTCTATGATTTGAACCTCTCCTGTGATTCCAGTTTTAGATTCCGATGCTTCACTTCAGCATTACTGTATCCCTTGGACCTTCTTAATGACGTTGAAACACAGAAGTTGCATCCGAATTTAATACAAAAGACACAATGCCGACTTAAGTACAAAAGGACTGACACTCTAACTTTCTCTGATTTGAACCTCTATTGTGAGTCCAGTTTTAGATTCCGATGCTTCACTTCAGGTTTACTGTATCCCTCGGACATTCTTATTGACGATGAAACACAGAAATTGCATCCGATTTTAATACAAAAGGCACAATGCTGACATAAGTACAAGAGGACTGACACTCTAACTTTCTATGATTTGAACCTCTCCTGTGAGTCCAGTGTTAGATTCCGAGGCTTTACTTCATGTTTACTGTATCCCTTGGACCTTCTTATTGACGATGAAACACATAAATTGCCTTCGAATTGAATACAAAGGGCACAATGCCGACTTAAGTACAAGAGGACTGACACTCTAACTTTCTATGATGTGAACCTCCCCTGTGAGTCCAGTGTTAGATTCCGAGGCTTCACTTCAGGATTACTGTATCCCTTGGACCTTCTTATTGCCGATGAAACACAGAAATTGCATCCGAATTTAATACAAAAGGCACAATACTGACTTAAGTACAAGAGGACTGACACTCTAACTTTCTATGATTTGAACCACTCCTATGAGTCCCGTTTTAGATTCCGATGCTTCACTTCAGGTTTACTGTATCCCTTGGACCTGCTTATAAACGATGAAACACAGAAATTACATCCGAATTTAATACAAAAGGCACAATGCCGACTTAAGTACAAGAGGACTGACACATTACTTTCTCTGATTTGAACCTCTCCTGTGAGTCCAGTTTTTGTTGCCGAGGCTTCACATCAGGTTTACTGTATCCATTGGACCTTCTTATTGACGATGAAACACAAATATTGCATCCGAAAATAATACAAAAGGCACAATGCCGACTTAAGTACAAGAGGACTGACACTCTAACTTTCTATGATGTGACCTCTCCTGTGAGTCCAGTGTTAGATTCAGAGGCTTCACTTATGGTTCACTGTATCACTTGGACCTTCTTATTGACGATGAAACACAGAAATTGCATCCGAATTTAATGCAAAAGGCACAATGCCGTCTTAAGTACAAGAGGACTGACACTCTAACTATCTATGATTTGAACTTCTCCTGTGAGTCCCGTTTTAGATTCCGATGCTTCACTTCAGGTTTACTGTATCCCTTGGACCTTCTTATTAAAGATGAAACACAGAAATTACATCCAAATTTAATACAAAAGGCACAATGCCGACTTAACTACAAGTGCACTGACACTATAACTTTCTATGATTTGAACCTCTCCTGTGAGTCCAGTTTTAGATTCCGATGCTTCACTTCAGGTTTACTGCATCCCTTGGACCTTCTTTTTGACGATGAAACACAGAAATTGCATCCGAATTTAATACAAAAAGCACAATGCCGACTTAAGTACAAGTGCACTGACACTATAACTTTCTATGATTTGAACCTCTCCTGTGAGTCCAGTTTTAGATTCCGATGCTTCACTTCAGGTTTACTGCATCCCTTGGACCTTCTTTTTGACGATGAAACACAGAAATTGCATCCGAATTTAATACAAAAAGCACAATGCCGACTTAAGTACAAGTGCACTGACACTAT
This sequence comes from Schistocerca serialis cubense, assembly GCF_023864345.2. NCBI lineage: Eukaryota > Metazoa > Arthropoda > Insecta > Orthoptera > Acrididae > Schistocerca > Schistocerca serialis. The sequence continues at coordinate 1,047,653,942 of NC_064640.1, read as the reverse complement.
AACTTTCTATGATTTGAACCTCTCCTGTGAGTCCAGTTTTAGATTCCGAAGCTTCACTTCAGGTTTACTGCATCCCTTGGACCTTCTTATTGACGAAGAAACACAGAAATTGCATCCGAATTTAATACAAAAGCACAATGCCGACTTAAGTACAAGAGGACTGACACTCTAACTTTCTCTGATTTGAACCTCTCCTGTGAGTCCAGGTTTAGATTCTGATGCTTCACTTCAGGTTTACTGTATCCCTTGGACCTTCTTATTGACGATGAAGCACAGAAATTGCGACCGATTTTAATACAAAAGGCACAATGCCGACTTAAGTACAAGAGGACTGACACTCTAACTTTCTCTGATTTGAACCACTCCTGTGAGTCCAGTTTTTGATGCTGAGGCTTCAATTCAGGTTTACTGTTTCCCTTGGACCTTCTTATTGACGATGAAACACAGTAATTGCATCAGAAATTAATACAAAAGGCACAATGCCGACTTAAGTACAAGAGGACTGACACTCTAACTTTCTATGATTTGAACCACTCCTGTGAGGCCAGTTTTAGATTCCGATGCTTCACTTCAGGTTTACTGTATCCCTTGGACCTTCTTTTTGACGATGAAACACAGAAATTGCTTCCGAAATTAATACTAAAGGCACAATGCCGACTTAAGTACAAGTGCACTGACACTATAACTTTCTATGATTTGAACCTCTCGTGTGAGTCTAGTTTTAGATTCCGATGCTTCACTTCAGGTTTACTGCATCCCTTGGACCTTGTTATTGACGAAGAAACACAGAAATTGCATCCGAAATTAATACAAAAGCACAATGCCGACTTAAGTACAAGAGGACTGACACTCTAACTTTCTCTGATTTGAACCTCTCCTGTGAGTCCAGTTTTAGATTCCGATGCTTCACTTCAGGTTTACTGTATCCCTTGGACCTTCTTATTGACGATGAAACACAGAAATTGCATGCGAATTTGATACAAAAGGCACAATGCCGACATAAGTACAGGAGGACTGACACTCTAACTATCTATGATTTGAACCTCTCCTGTGAGTCCAGTTTTAGATTCCGATGCTTCACTTCAGGTTTACTGTATCCCTTGGACCTTCTCATTGACGATGAAACACAGAAATTGCATGCGAATTTTATACAAAGGGCACAATGCCGGCTTAAGTACAAGAGGTCTGACACTCTAACTTACTATGGTTTGAACCTCACCTGTGATTCCAGTTTTAGATTCCGATGCTTCACTTCACGTTTACTGTATCCCTTTGACCATCTTATAAACGATGAAACACAGAAATTACATCCGAATTTAATACAAAAGGCACAATGCCGACATAAGTACAAAAGGACTGACAATCGAACTTTCTATGATTTGAACCTCTCCTGTGAGTCCAGTTTTAGATTCCGATGCTTCATTTCAGGTTTACTGTATCCCTTGGACCTTCTTTTTGACGAGGAAACACAGAAATTGCATCCGAATTTAATACTAAAAGGTACAATGCCGACTTAAGTACAAGAGCACTGACACTATAAATTTCTATGATTTGAACTTCTCATGTGAGTCCAGTTTTAGATTCCGATGCTTCACTTCAGGTTTACTGTATCCCTTGGACTTTCTTATTGACGAAGAAACACAGAAATTGCATCCGAATTTAATACAAAAGCAAAATGCCGAATTAAGTATAAGAGGACTGACACTCTAACTTTCTCTGATTTGAACCTCTCCTGTGAATCCAGGTTTAGATTCCGATGCTTCACTTCAGGTTTACTGTATCCCTTGGACCTTCTTATTGACGATGAATCACAGAAATTGCATCCGATTTTAATACAAAATTCACAATGCCGACTTAAGTACAAGAGGACTGACACTGTAACATTCTCTGATTTGAACCTCTCCTGTGAGTCCAGTTTTTGTTGCCGAGGCTTCACTTCAGGTTTACTGTTTCCCTTGGACCTTCTTATTGACGATGAAACACAGAAATTGCATCCGAAATTAATACAAAAGGCACAATGCCGACTTAAGTACAAGAGGACTGACACTCTAAGTTTCTAAGATTTGAACCTCTCCTGTGAGTCAAGTTTTAGATTCCGATGCTTCACTTCAGGTTTACTGAATCACTTGGACCTTCTTATTGACAATGAAACACAGAAATTGCATCCGAATTTAATACAAAAGGCACAATGCCGACATAAGTACAGGAGGACTGACACTCTAACTATCTATGATTTGAACCTCCCCTGTGAGTCCAGTTTTAGATTCCGATGCTTCACTTCAGGCTTACTGTATCCTTTGGACCTTCTTATTGACGATGAAACACAGAAATTGCATCCGAATTTAATACAAAAGGCACAATGCCGACTTAAGTACAAGAGGACAGACACTCTAACTTTCAATGATTTGAACCTCTCCTGTGAGTACAGTTTTAGATTCCGATGCTTCACTTCAGATTGACTGTATCCCTTGGACCTTCTTATTGACGATGAAACACAGACATTGCATCCGAATTTAATACAAAAGGCACAATGCCGACTTAAGTACAAGAGGACTGACACTCTAACTTTCTATGATTTGAACCACTCCTGTGAGTCCCGATTTAGATTCCGATGCTTCACTTCAGGTTTACTGTATCCCTTGGACCTTCTTATAAACGATGAAATACAGAAATTACATCCGAATTTAATACAAAAGGCACAATGCCGACTTAAGTACAAAAGGACTGAGACTCTAACTTTCTATGATATGAACCTCTCCTGTGAGTCCAGTTTTAGATTCCGATGCTTCACTTCAGGTTTACTGTATCCCTTGGACCATCTTTTTGACGATGAAACACAGAAATTGCATCCGAATGTAATACTAAAGGCACAATGCCGACTTAAGTACAAGAGGACTGACACTCTAACTTTCTCTGATTTGAACCTCTCCTGTGAGTCCAGTTTTAGATTCCGATGCTTCACTTCAGGTTTACTGTACCCATTGGACCTTCTTATTGACGATGAAACACAGAAATGGCATCCGAATTTAATGCAAAAGGCACAATGCCGACTTAAGTACAAGAGGACTGACACTCTAAATTTCTATGATTTGAACCTCTCCTGTAACTCTAGTTTTTGATTCCGATGCTTCACTTCAGGTTTACTGTATCCTTTGGACCTTCTTATTGACGATGAAACACAGAAATTGCATCCGAATTTAATACAAAATGCACAATGACTACTTAAGTACAAGACGACTGACACTCAAACTTTCTGTGATTTGAACCTCTCCTATGAGTCCAGTTTTAAATTCCGATGCTTCACTTCAGGTTTACTGTATACCTTGGACCTTCGTATTGACGATGAAGCCCAGAAATTGCATCCGATTTTAATACAAAAGGCACAATACCGACTTAAGTACAAGAGGACTGACACTCTAACTTCCTCTGATTTGAACCTCTCCTGTGAGTCCAGTTTTTGTTGCCGAGGCTTCACTTCAGGTTTACTGTATCCATTGGACCTTCTTATTGACGATGAAACACAAATAGTGCATCCGAAATTAATACAAAAGGCACAATGCCGACTTAAGTACAAGTGGACAGACACTCTAACTTTCTATGATTTGAACCACTCCTGTGAGGCCAGTTTTAGATTCCGATGCTTCACTTCAGGTTTACTGTATCCCTTGGACCTTCTTATTTATGATGAAACACAGAAATTGCATCCGAATTTAATACAAAAGGCACAATGCCGACTTAAGTACAAAAGGACTGAGACTAACTTTCTATGATATGAAAATCTCCTGTGAGTCCAGTTTTAGATTCCGATGCTTCACTTCGGGTTTACTGCATCCCTTGGACCTTCTTATAAACGATGAAATACAGAAATTACATCCGAATTCAATACAAAAGGCACAATGCCGACTTAAGTACAAAAGGACTGAGACTCTAACATTCTGTGATATGAACCTTCCCTGTGAGTCCAGTTTTAGATTCCGATGCTTCACTTCAGGCATACTGTATCCCTTGGACCTTCTTATTGACGATGAAACACAGAAATTGCAACCGAATTTAATACAAAAGGCACATTGCCGACTTAAGTACAATAGGACTGACACTCTAACTTTCTATGATTTGAAACTCTCCTGTGAGCCCAGTTTTAGATTCCGATGCTTCACTTCGGGTTTACTGTATCCCTTGGACCTTCTTATTGACGATAAACCACAGAAATTGCATCCGAATTCATTACAAAAGGCACAATGGCGGCTTAAGTACAAGAGGACTCACACTCTAACTTTCTATGATTTGAACCTCTCCTGTGATTCCAGTTTTAGATTCCGATGCTTCACTTCAGCATTACTGTATCCCTTGGACCTTCTTAATGACGTTGAAACACAGAAGTTGCATCCGAATTTAATACAAAAGACACAATGCCGACTTAAGTACAAAAGGACTGACACTCTAACTTTCTATGATTTGAACCTCTCCTGTGAGTCCAGTGTTAGATTCCGAGGCTTTACTTCATGTTTACTGTATCCCTTGGACCTTCTTATTGACGATGAAACACATAAATTGCCTTCGAATTGAATACAAAGGGCACAATGCCGACTTAAGTACAAGAGGACTGACACTCTAACTTTCTATGATGTGAACCTCCCCTGTGAGTCCAGTGTTAGATTCCGAGGCTTCACTTCAGGATTACTGTATCCCTTGGACCTTCTTATTGCCGATGAAACACAGAAATTGCATCCGAATTTAATACAAAAGGCACAATGCTGACTTAAGTACAAGAGGACTGACACTCTAACTTTCTATGATTTGAACCACTCCTATGAGTCCCGTTTTAGATTCCGATGCTTCACTTCAGGTTTACTGTATCCCTTGGACCTGCTTATAAACGATGAAACACAGAAATTACATCCGAATTTAATACAAAAGGCACAATGCCGACTTAAGTACAAGAGGACTGACACATTACTTTCTCTGATTTGAACCTCTCCTGTGAGTCCAGTTTTTGTTGCCGAGGCTTCACATCAGGTTTACTGTATCCATTGGACCTTCTTATTGACGATGAAACACAAATATTGCATCCGAAAATAATACAAAAGGCACAATGCCGACTTAAGTACAAGAGGACTGACACTCTAACTTTCTATGATGTGACCTCTCCTGTGAGTCCAGTGTTAGATTCAGAGGCTTCACTTATGGTTCACTGTATCACTTGGACCTTCTTATTGACGATGAAACACAGAAATTGCATCCGAATTTAATGCAAAAGGCACAATGCCGTCTTAAGTACAAGAGGACTGACACTCTAACTATCTATGATTTGAACTTCTCCTGTGAGTCCCGTTTTAGATTCCGATGCTTCACTTCAGGTTTACTGTATCCCTTGGACCTTCTTATTAAAGATGAAACACAGAAATTACATCCAAATTTAATACAAAAGGCACAATGCCGACTTAACTACAAGTGCACTGACACTATAACTTTCTATGATTTGAACCTCTCCTGTGAGTCCAGTTTTAGATTCCGATGCTTCACTTCAGGTTTACTGCATCCCTTGGACCTTCTTTTTGACGATGAAACACAGAAATTGCATCCGAATTTAATACAAAAAGCACAATGCCGACTTAAGTACAAGTGCACTGACACTATAACTTTCTATGATTTGAACCTCTCCTGTGAGTCCAGTTTTAGATTCCGATGCTTCACTTCAGGTTTACTGCATCCCTTGGACCTTCTTTTTGACGATGAAACACAGAAATTGCATCCGAATTTAATACAAAAAGCACAATGCCGACTTAAGTACAAGTGCACTGACACTATAACTTTCTATGATTTGAACCTCTCCTGTGAGTCCAGTTTTAGATTCCGAAGCTTCACTTCAGGTTTACTGCATCCCTTGGACCTTCTTATTGACGAAGAAACACAGAAATTGCATCCGAATTTAATACAAAAGCACAATGCCGACTTAAGTACAAGAGGACTGACACTCTAACTTTCTCTGATTTGAACCTCTCCTGTGAGTCCAGGTTTAGATTCTGATGCTTCACTTCAGGTTTACTGTATCCCTTGGACCTTCTTATTGACGATGAAGCACAGAAATTGCGACCGATTTTAATACAAAAGGCACAATGCCGACTTAAGTACAAGAGGACTGACACTCTAACTTTCTCTGATTTGAACCACTCCTGTGAGTCCAGTTTTTGATGCTGAGGCTTCAATTCAGGTTTACTGTTTCCCTTGGACCTTCTTATTGACGATGAAACACAGTAATTGCATCAGAAATTAATACAAAAGGCACAATGCCGACTTAAGTACAAGAGGACTGACACTCTAACTTTCTATGATTTGAACCACTCCTGTGAGGCCAGTTTTAGATTCCGATGCTTCACTTCAGGTTTACTGTATCCCTTGGACCTTCTTTTTGACGATGAAACACAGAAATTGCTTCCGAAATTAATACTAAAGGCACAATGCCGACTTAAGTACAAGTGCACTGACACTATAACTTTCTATGATTTGAACCTCTCGTGTGAGTCTAGTTTTAGATTCCGATGCTTCACTTCAGGTTTACTGCATCCCTTGGACCTTGTTATTGACGAAGAAACACAGAAATTGCATCCGAAATTAATACAAAAGCACAATGCCGACTTAAGTACAAGAGGACTGACACTCTAACTTTCTCTGATTTGAACCTCTCCTGTGAGTCCAGTTTTAGATTCCGATGCTTCACTTCAGGTTTACTGTATCCCTTGGACCTTCTTATTGACGATGAAACACAGAAATTGCATCCGAAATTAATACAATAGGCACAATGCCGACTTAAGTACAAGAGGACTGACACTCAAAGTTTCTAAGATTTGAAAATCTCCTGTGGGTCAAGTTTTAGTTTCCGATGCTTCACTTCAGGTTTACTGAATCACTTGGACCTTCTTATAGACAATGAAACACAGAAATTGCATACGAATTTAATACAAAAGGCACAATGCCGACTTATGTACAAGAGGGTTGACACTCTAACTTTTAATGATTTGAACCTCTCCTGTGAGTCCAGTTTTAGATTCCGATGCATCACTTCAGGTTTACTGTATCCCTTGGACCTTTTTATTCACGATGAAACACTGAAATTGCATCCGAATTTAATACAAAAGGCACAATGCCGACTTAAGTACAAGAGGACTGACACTCTAACTTTCTATGATTTGAACCTCTCCTGTGAGTCCAGTTTTAGATTCCGATGCTTCACTTCAGATTGACTGTATCCCTTGGACCTTCTTATTGACGATGAAACACAGACATTGCATCCGAATTTAATACAAAAGGCACAATGCCGACTTAAGTACAAGAGGACAGACACTCTAACTTTCTATGATTTGAACCACTCCTGTGAGTCCCGTTTTAGATTCCGATGCTTCACTTCAGGTTTACTGTATCCCTTGGACCTTCTTATAAACGATGAAATACAGAAATTACATCCGAATTTAATACAAAAGCACAATGCCGACTTAAGTACAAGAGGACTGACACTCTAACTTTCTCTGATTTGAACCTCTCCTGTGAGTCCAGGTTTAGATTCTGATGCTTCACTTCAGGTTTACTGTATCCCTTGGACCTTCTTATTGACGATGAAGCACAGAAATTGCATCCGATTTTAATACAAAAGGCACAATGCCGACTTAAGTACAAGAGGACTGACACTCTAACTTTCTCTGATTTGAACCTCTCCTGTGTGTCCAGTTTTTCATGCTGAGGCTCCAATTCAGGTTTACTGTTTCCTTTGGACCTTCTTATTGTCGATGAAACACAGCAATTGCATCAGAAATTAATACAAAAGGCACAATGCCGACTTAAGTACAAGAGGACAGACACTCTAAATTTCTATGATTTGTACCACTCCTGTGAGGCCAGTTTTAGATTCCGATGCTTCACTTCAGGTTTACTGTATCCCTTGGACCTTCTTATGGACGATGAAACACAGAAATTCCATCCAAATTTAATACAAAAGACACAATGCCGACATAAGTACAGGAGGACTGACCCTCTAACTATCTATGATTTGAACCTCTCCTGTGAGTCCAGTTTTAGATTCCGATGCTTCACTTCAGGTTTACTGTATCCTTAGGACCTTCATATTGACGATGAAACACAAAAATTGCATCCGAATTTTATACAAAATGCACAATGCCGGCTTAAGTACAAGAGGACTGACACATTACTTTCTCTGATTTGAACCTCTCCTGTGAGTCCAGTTTTAGATTCCGATGCTTCACTTCAGGTTTACTGTATCCTTAGGACCTTCTTATTGACGATGAATCACAAATAGTGCATCCGAAATTAATACAAAAGGCACAATGCCGACTTAAGTACAAGAGGACAGACACTCTAACTTTCTGTGATTTGAACCACTCCTGTGAGGCCAGTTTTAGATTCCGATGCTTCACTTCAGGTTTACTGTATCCCTTGGACCTTCTTATTGATGATGAAACACAGAAATTGCATCCGAATTTAATACAAAAGGCACAATGCCGACTTAAGTACAAAAGGACTGAGACTCTAACTTTCTATGATATGAACCTCTCCTGTGAGTCCAATTTTAGATTCCGAAGGTTCACTTCAGGTTTACTGTATCCCTTGGACCTTCTTATTGACGATGAAACACAGAAATTGCATCCGAATTCCATACAAAAGGCACATTGCCGACTTAAGTACAATAGGACTGACACTCTAACTTTCAATGATTTGAACCTCTCCTGTGAGCCCAGTTCTAGATATCGATGCTTCACTTCAGGTTTACTGTATCCCTTGGACCTTCTTATTGACGATAAAACACAGAAATTGCATCCGAATTCAATACAAAAGGCACAATGCCGGCTTAAGTACCAGAGGACTGACACTCTAACTTTCTATGATATGAACCTCTCCTGTGATTCCAGTTTTAGATTCCGATGCTTCACTTCAGCTTTACTGTATCCCTTGGACCTTCTTAATGACGTTGAAACACAGAAATCGCATCCGAATTTAATACAAATGGCACAATGCCGACTTAAGTACAAAAGGACTGACACTCTAACTTTCTCTGATTTGAACCTCTATTGTGAGTCCAGTGTTAGATTCCGAGGCTTCTCTTCATGTTTACTGTATTCCTTGGACCTTCTTATTGACGATGAAACACAGAAATTGCATCCGAATTCAATACAAAAGGCACAATGCCGACTTAAGTACAAGAGGACTGACACTCTAACTTTCTATGATGTGAACCTCTCCTGTGAGTCCAGTGTTAGATTCCGAGGCTTCACTTCAGGATTACTGTATCCCTTGGACCTTCTTATTGACGATGAAACACAGAAATTGCATCCGAATTTAATACAAAAGGCACAATGCTGACTTAAGTACAAGAGGACTGACACTCTAACTTTCTATGATTTGAACCACTCCTATGAGTCCCGTTTTAGATTCCGATGCTTCACTTCAGGTTTACTGTATCCCTTGGACCTGCTAATAAACGATGAAACACATAAATTACATGCGAATTTAATACAAAAGGCACAATGCCGACTTAAGTACAAGAGGACTGACACATTACTTTCTCTGATTTGAACCTCTCCTTTGAGTCCGGTTTTTTTTGCCGAGGCTTCACTTCAGGTTTACTGTATCCATTGGACCTTCTTATTGACGATGAAACACAAATATTGCATCCGAAAATAATACAAAAGGCTCAATGCCGCCTTAAGTACAAGAGGACTGACACTCTAACTTTCTATGATGTGACCTCTCCTGTGAGTCCAGTGTTAGATTCAGAGGCTTCACTTATGGTTTACTGTATCACTTGGAACTTCTTATTGACGATGAAACACAGAAATTGCATCCGAATTTAATGCAAAAGGCACAATGCCGACTTAAGTACAAGAGGACTGACACTCTAACTATCTATGATTTGAACCTCTCCTGCGAGTCCCGTTTTAGGTTCCGATGCTTCACTTCAGGTTTACTGTATCCCTTGGACCTTCTTATAAACGATGGAACACAGAAATTACATCCAAATTTAATACAAAAAGCACACTGCCGACTTAAGTACAAAAGTACTGACACTCTAACTTTCTATGATTTGAAACTCTCCTGTGAGTCCAGTGTTAGATTCCGATGCTTCACTTCAGGTTTACTGTATCCCTTGGACCTTCTTATTGACGATGAAACACAGAAATTGCATCCGAATTTAATACAAAAGGCACATTGCCGACTTAAGTACAAGAGGACTGACACTCTAAATTTCTATGATTAGAACCTCTCCTGTAAGTCCAACTTTAGATTCCGATGCTTCACTTCAGGTTTACTGTATCCTTTGGACCTTCTTATTGACGATGAAACACAGAAATTACATCCAAATTTATTACAAAAGGCACAATGCCGACTTAAGTACAAGACGACTGACACTCTAACTTTCTCTGATTTGAACCTCTCCTATGAGTCCAGTTTTAGATTCCGATGCTTCACTTCAGGTTTACTGTATCCCTTGGACCTTCTTATTGACGATGAAACACAGAAATTGCATCCGAATTTAATACAAAAGGCACAATGCCGACTTAAGTACAAGAGGACTGACACTCTAACTTTCTATGATTTGAACCTCTCCTGTGATTCCAGTTTTAGATTCTGATGCTTCACTTCAGCTTTACTGTATCCCTTGGACCTTCTAAATGACGTTGAAACACAGAAGTTGCATCCGAATTTAATACAAAGGGCACAATGCCGACTTAAGTACAAAAGGACTGACACTCTAACTTTTTCTGATTTGAACCGCTATTGTGAGTCCAGTTTTAGATTCCGATGCTTCACTTCAGGTTTACTGTATCCCTCGGACTTTCTTATTGACGATGAAACACAGAAATTGCATCCGATTTTAATACAAAAGGCACAATGATGACATAAGTACAAGAGGACTGACACTCTAATTTTCTATGATTTGAACCTCTCCTGTGAGTCCAGTGTTAGATTCCGAGGCTTCACTTCATGTTTACTGTATCCCTTGGACCTTCTTATTGACGATGAAACACAGAAATTGCATCCGAATTGAATACAAAGGGCACAATGCTGACTTAAGTACAAGAGGACTGACACTCTAACTTTCTATGATTTGAACCACTCCTATGAGTCCCGTTTTAGATTCCGATGCTTCACTTCAGCTTTACTGTATCCCTTGGACCTGCTTATAAACGATGAAACACAGATATTACATCCGAATTTAATACAAAAGGCACAATGCCGACTTAAGTACAAGAGGACTGACACATTAATTTCTCTGATTTGAACCTCTCCTGTGATTCCAGTTTTTGTTGCCGAGGCTTCACTTCAGGTTTACTGTATCCATTGGACTTTCTTATTGACGATGAAACACAAATACTGCATCCGAAAATAATACATTAGGCACAATGCCGACTTAAGTACAAGAGGACTGACACTCTAACTTTCTATGATGTGACCTCTCCTGTGAGTCCAGTGTTAGATTCAGAGGCTTCACTTATGGTTTACTGTATCACTTGGACCTTCTTATTGACGATGAAACACAGAAATTGCATCCGAATTTAATGCAAAAGGCACAATGCCGTCTTAAGTACAAGTGCACTGACACTATAACTTTCTATGATTTGAACCTCTCCTGTGAGTCCAGTTTTAGATTCCGATGCTTCACTTCAGGTTTACTGCATCCCTTGGACCTTCTTTTTGACGATGAAACACAGAAATTGCATCAGAATTTAATACTAAAAGCACAATGCCGGCTTAAGTACAAGTGGACTGACACTATAACTTTCAATGATTTGAACCTCTCCTGTGAGTCCAGTTTTAGATTCCGATGCTTCACTTCAGGTTTACTGCATCCCTTGGACCTTCTTATTGACGAAGAAACACAGAAATTGCATCCGAATTTAATACAAAAGCACAATGCCGACTTAAGTACAAGAGGACTGACACTATAACTTTCTCTGATTTGAACCTCTCCTGTGAGTCCAGGTTTAGATTCTGATGCTTCACTTCAGGTTTACTGTATCCCTTGGACCTTCTTATTGACGATGAAGCACATAAATTGCATCCGATTTTAATACAAAAGGCACAATGCCGACTTAAGTACAAGAGGACTGACACTCTAACTTTCTCTGATTTGAACCACTCCTGTGAGTCCAGTTTTTGATGCTGAGGCTTCAATTCAGGTTTACTGTTTCCCTTGGACCTTCTTATTGACGATGAAACACAGTAATTGCATCAGAAATTAATACAAAAGGCACAATGCCGACTTAAGTACAAGAGGACTGACACTCTAACTTTCTATGATTTGAACCACTCCTGTGAGGCCAGTTTTAGATTCCGATGCTTCACTTCAGGTTTACTGTATCCCTTGGACCTTCTTTTTGACGATGAAACACAGAAATTGCATCCGAATTTAATACTAAAGGCACAATGCCGACTTAAGTACAAGTGCACTGACACTATAACTTTCTATGATTTGAACCTCTCGTGTGAGTCCAGATTTAGATTCCGATGCTTCACTTCAGGTTAACTGCACCCCTTGGACCTTCTTATTGACGAAGAAACACAAAAATTGCATCCGAATTTAATACAAAAGCACAATGCCGACTTAAGTACAAGAGGACTGACACTCTAACTTTCTCTGATTTGAACCTCTCCTGTGAGTCCAGTTTTAGATTCCGATGCTTCACTTCAGGTTTACTGTATCCCTTGGACCTTCTTATTGACGATGAAGCACAGAAATTGCATCCGATTTTAATACCAAAGGCACGATGCCGACTTAAGTACAAGAGGACTGACACTCTAACTTTCTATGATTTGAACCTGTCCTGTGAGTCCAGTTTTTGTTGCTGAGGCTTCACTTCAGGTTTACTGTATCCCTTGGACCTTCTTATTGACGATGAAACACAGAAATTGCATCCGAAATTAATACAATAGGCACAATGCCGACTTAAGTACAAGAGGACTGACACTCTGAGTTTCTAAGATTTGAACCTCTCCTGTGAGTCAAGTTTTAGTTTCCGATGCTTCACTTCAGGTTTACTGAATCACTTGGACCTTCTTATAGATAATGAAACACAGAAATTGCATACGAATTTAATACAAAAGGCACAATGCCGACTTATGTACAAGAGGGCTGACACTCTAACTTTCTATGATTTGAACCTCACCTGTGAGTCCAGTTTTAGATTCCGATGCATCACTTCAGGTTAACTGTATCCCTTGGACCTTTTTATTCACGATGAAACACAGAAATTGCATCCGAATTTAATACAAAAGGCACAATGCCGACTTAAGTACAAGAGGACTGACACTCTAACTTTCTATGATTTGAACCTCTCCTGTGAGTCCAGTTTTAGATTCCGATGCTTCACTTCAGATTGACTGTATCCCTTGGACCTTCTTATTGACGATGAAACACAGACATTGCATCCGAATGTAATACAAAAGGCACAATGCCGACTTAAGTACAAGAGGACTGACACTCTAACTTTCTATGATTTGAACCACTCCTGTGAGTCCCGTTTTAGATTCCGATGCTTCACTTCAGGTTTACTGTATCCCTTGGACCTTCTTATAAACGATGAAATACAGAAATTACATCCGAATTTAATACAAAAGCACAATGCCGACTTAAGTACAAGATGACTGACACTCTAACTTTCTCTGATTTGAACCTCTCCTGTGAGTCCAGGTTTAGATTCTGATGCTTCACTTCAGGTTTACTGTATCCCTTGGACCTTCTTATTGACGATGAAGCACAGAAATTGCATCCGATTTTAATACAAAAGGCACAATGCCGACTTAAGTTCAAGAGGACTGACACTCTAACTTTCTCTGATTTGAACCTCTCCTGTGAGTCCAGGTTTAGATTCTGATGCTTCACTTCAGGTTTACTGTATCCCTTGGACCTTCATATTGACGATGAAGCACAGAAATTGCATCCGATTTTAATACAAAAGGCACAATGCCGACTTAAGTTCAAGAGGACAGACACTCTAACTTTCTATGATTTGAACCACTCCTGTGAGGCCAGTTTTAGATTCCGATGCTTCACTTCAGGTTTACTGTATCCCTTGGACCTTCTTATTGACGATGAAACACAGAAATTGCATCGAATTTAATACAAAAGGCACAATGCCGACATAAGTACAGGAGGACTGACACTCTAAATTTCTATGATTTGAACCTCTCCTGTAAGTCCAGTTTTAGATTCCGATGTTTCACTTCAGGTTTACTGTATCCTTTGGACCTACTTATTGACGATGAAACACAGAAATTGCATCCGAATTTAATACAAAATGCACAATGCCGACTTAAGTACAGGACGACTGACACTCTAACTTTCTCTGATTTGAACCTCTCCTATGAGTCCAGTCTTAGATTCCGATGCTTCACTTCAGGTTTACTGTATACCTTGGACCTTCTTATTGACGATGAAGCCCAGAAATTGCATCCGATTTTAATACAAAAGGCAAAATACCGACTTAAGTACATGAGGACTGACACTCTAACTTTCTCTGTTTTGAACCTCTCCTGTGAGTCCAGTTTTTGTTGCCGAGGCTTCACTTCAGGTTTACTGTAGCCATTGGACCTTCTTATTGACGATGAAACACAAATAGTGCATCCGAAATTAATACAAAAGGCACAATGCCGACTTAAGTACAAGAGGACAGACACTCTAACTTTCTGTCATTTGGACCACTCCTGTGAGGCCACTTTTAGATTCCGATGCTTCACTTCAAGTTTACTGTATCCCTTGGACCTTCTTATTGATGATGAAACACAGAAATTGCATCCGAATTTAATACAAAATGCACAATGCCGACTTAAGTACAAAAGGACTGAGACTCTAACTTTCTATGATATGAACCTCTCCTGTGAGTCCAGTTTTAGATTCCGATGCTTCACTTCAGGTTTACTGTATCCCTTAGACCTTCTAATAAACGATGAAATACAGAAATTACATCCGAATTTAATACAAAAGGCACAATGCCGACTTAAGTACAAAAGGACTGAGACTCTAACTTTCTATGATATGAACCTCTCCTGTGAGTCCAGTTTCAGATTCCGATGCTTCACTTCAGGATTACTGTATCCCTTGGACCTTCTTATTGACGATGAAACACAGAATTTGCATCCGAATTTCATACAAAAGGCACATTGCCGACTTAAGTACATTAGGACTGACACTCTAACTTTCAATGATTTGAACCTCTCCTGTGAGCCCAGTTTTAGATTCCGATGCTTCACTTCAGGTTTACTGTATCCCTTGGACCTTCTTATTGACGATAAAACACAGAAATTGCATCCGAATTCAATACAAAAGGCACAATGCCGGCTTAAGTACAAGAGGACTGACACTCTAACTTTCTATGATTTGAACCCCTCCTGTGATTCCAGTTTTAGATTCCGATGCTTCACTTCAGCTTTACTGTATCCCTTGGACCTTCTTAATGACGATGAAACACAGAAATTGCATCCGAATTTAATACAAAAGGCACAATGCCGACTTAAGTACAAGAGGACTGACACATTACTTTCTGTGATTTGAACCTCTCCTTTGGGTCCGGTTTTTGTTGCCGAGGCTTCACTTCAGGTTTACTGTATCCATTGGACCTTCTTATTGACGATGAAACACAAATATTGCATCCGAAAATAATACAAAAGGCTCAATGCCGACTTAAGTACAAGAGGACTGACACTCTAACTTTCTATGATGTGACCTCTCCTGTGAGTGCAGTGTTAGATTCAGAGGCTTCACTTATGGTTTACTGTATCACTTGGACCTTCTTATTGACGATGAAACACAGAAATTGCATCCGAATTTAATGCAAAAGGCACAATGCCGACATAAGTACAAGAGGACTGACACTCTAACTTTCTATGATTTGAACCACTCCTGTGAGTCCCGTTTTAGATTTCGATGCTTCACTTCAGGTTTACTGTATCCCTTGGACCTTCTTATAAACGATGGAACATAGAAATTACATCCAAATTTAATACAAAAAGCACACTGCCGACTTAAGTACAAAAGTACTGACACTCTAACTTTCTATGATTTGAAACTCTCCTGTGAGTCCAGTTTAAGATTCCGATGCTTCACTTCAGGTTTACTGTATCCCTTGGACCTTCTTATTGACGATGAAACACAGAAATTGCATCCGAATTTAATACAAAAGTCACATTGCCGACTTAAGTACAAGAGGACTGACAATCTAAATTTCTATGATTAGAACCTCTCCTGTAAGTCCAGTTTTAGATTCCGATGCTTCACTTCAGGTTTACTGTATCCTTTGGACCTTCTTATTGACGATGAAACACAGAAATTACATCCAAATTTAATACAAAAGGCACAATGCCGACTTAAGTACAAGACGACTGACACTCTAACTTTCTCTGATTTGAACCTCTCCTATGAGTACAGTTTTAGATTCCGATGCTTCACTTCAGGTTTACTGTATCCCTTGGACCTTCTTATTGACGATGAAACACAGAAATTGCATCCAAATTTAATACAAAAGGCTCAATGCCGACTTAAGTACAAGAGGACTGACACTCAAACTTTCTATGATGTGACCTCTCCTGTTAGTCCAGTGTTAGATTCAGAGGCTTCACTTATGGTTTACTGTATCACTTGGACCTTCTTATTGACGATGAAACACAGAAATTGCATCCGAATTTAATGCAAAAGGCACAATGCCAGCTTAAGTGCAAGAGGACTGACACAATAACTTTCTATGATTTGAACCTCTCCTGTGAGTCCAGTGTTAGATTCCGAGGCTTCACTTCAGGTTTACGGTATCCCTTGGACCTTCTTAATGACGATGAAACACAGAAATTGCATCCGAATTTAATACAAAAGTCACAATGCCGACTTAAGTATAAGAGGATTGACACTCTAACTTTCTATGATTTGAAACTCTCCTGTGAGTCCAGTGTTAGATTCCGAGGCTTCATTTCAGGTTTGCTGTATCCCTTGGACCTTCTTATTGACGATGAAACACAGAAATTGCATCCGAATTTAATACAAAAGGCACAATGCCGACTTAAGTATAAGAGGACTGACACTCTAATTTTCTATGATTTGAACCACTCCTGTGAGTCCCGTTTTAGATTCCGATGCTTCACTTCAGGTTTACTGTATCCCTCGGACCTTCTTATAAACGATGAAACACAGAAATTACATCCAAATTTAATACAAAAGGCACAATGCTGACTTAAGTACAAAAGTACTGACACTCTAACATTCTATGATATGAACCTCTCCAGTGAGTCCAGTGTTAGATTCCGAGGCTTCACTTAAGGTTTACTGTATCCCTTTGACCTTCTTTTTGACGATGAAACACAGAAATTGCATCCGAATTTAATACTAAAGGCACAATGCCGACTTAAGTACAAGTGCACTGACACTATAACTTTCTATGATTTGAACCTCTCGTGTGAGTCCAGATTTAGATTCCGATGCTTCACTTCAGGTTTACTGCACCCCTTGGACCTTCTTATTGACGAAGAAACACAGAAATTGCATCCGAATTTAATACAAAAGCACAATGCCGACTTAAGTACAAGAGGACTGACACTCTAACTTTCTCTGATTTGAACCTCTCCTGTGAGTCCAGTTTTTGATTCCGATGCTTCACTTCAGGTTTACTGTATCCCTTGGACCTTCTTATTGACGATGAAGCACAGAAATTGCATCCGATTTTAATACCAAAGGCACGATGCCGACTTAAGTACAAGAGGACTGACACTCTAACTTTCTATGATTTGAACCTGTCCTGTGAGTCCAGTTTTTGTTGCTGAGGCTTCACTTCAGGTTTACTGTATCCCTTGGACCTTCTTATTGACGATGAAACACAGAAATTGCATCCGAAATTAATACAATAGGCACAATGCCGACTTAAGTACAAGAGGACTGACACTCTAAGTTTCTAAGATTTGAACCTCTCCTGTGAGTCAAGTTTTAGTTTCCGATGCTTCACTTCAGGTTTACTGAATCACTTGGACCTTCTTATAGATAATGAAACACAGAAATTGCATACGAATTTAATACAAAAGGCACAATGCCGACTTATGTACAAGAGGGCTGACACTCTAACTTTTTATGATTTGAACCTCTCCTGTGAGTCCAGTTTTAGATTCCGATGCATCACTTCAGGTTTACTGTATCCCTTGGACCTTTTTATTCACGATGAAACACTGAAATTGCATCCGAATTTAATACAAAAGGCACAATGCCGACTTAAGTACAAGAGGACTGACACTCTAACTTTCTATGATTTGAACCTCTCCTGTGAGTCCAGTTTTAGATTCCGATGCTTCACTTCAGATTGACTGTATCCCTTGGACCTTCTTATTGACGATGAAACACAGACATTGCATCCGAGTGTAATACAAAAGGCACAATGCCGACTTAAGTACAAGAGGACTGACACTCTACCTTTCTATGATTTGAACCACTCCTGTGAGTCCCGTTTTAGATTCCGATGCTTCACTTCAGGTTTACTGTATCCCTTGGACCTTCTTATAAACGATGAAATACAGAAATTACATCCGAATTTAATACAAAAGCTCAATGCCGACTTAAGTACAAGAGGACTGACACTCTAACTTTCTCTGATTTGAACCTCTCCTGTGAGTCCAGGTTTAGATTCTGATGCTTCACTTCAGGTTTACTGTATCCCTTGGACCTTCTTATTGACGATGAAGCACAGAAATTGCATCCGATTTTAATACAAAAGGCACAATGCCGACTTAAGTTCAGGAGGACTGACACTCTAACTTTCTCTGATTTGAACCTCTCCTGTGAGTCCAGGTTTAGATTCTGATGCTTCACTTCAGGTTTACTGTATCCCTTGGACCTTCTTATTGACGATGAAGCACAGAAATTGCATCCGATTTTAATACAAAAGGCACAATGCCGACTTAAGTTCAAGAGGACTGACACTCTAACTTTCTCTGATTTGAACCTCTCCTGTGAGTCCAGTTTTTGATGCTGAGGCTCCAATTCAGGTTTACTGTTTCCTTTGGACCTTCTTATTGACGATGAAACACAGCAATTGCATCAGAAATTAATACAAAAGGCACAATGCCGACTTAAGTACAAGAGGACAGACACTCTAACTTTCTATGATTTGAACCACTCCTGTGAGGCCAGTTTTAGATTCCGATGCTTCACTTCAGGTTTACTGTATCCCTTGGACCTTCTTATTGACGATGAAACACAGAAATTGCATCCGAATTTAATACAAAAGGCACAATGCCGACATAAGTACAGGAGGACTGACACTCTAAATTTCTATGATTTGAACCTCTCCTGTAAGTCCAGTTTTAGATTCCGATGCTTCACTTCAGGTTTACTGTATCCTTTGGACCTTCTTATTGACGATGAAACACAGAAATTGCATCCGAATTTAATACAAAATGCACAATGCCGACATAAGTACAGGACGACTGACACTCTAACTTTCTCTGATTTGAACCTCTCCTATGAGTCCAGTCTTAGATTCCGATGCTTCACTTCAGGTTTACTGTATACCTTGGACCTTCTTATTGACGATGAAGCACAGAAATTGCATCCGATTTTAATACAAAAGGCACAATACCGACTTAAGTACAAGAGGACTGACACTCTAACTTTCTCTGTTTTGAACCTCTCCTGTGAGTCCAGTTTTTGTTGCCGAGGCTTCACTTCAGGTTTACTGTAGCCATTGGACCTTCTTATTGACGATGAAACACAAATAGTGCATCCGAAATTAATACAAAAGGCACAATGCCGACTTAAGTACAAGAGGACAGACACTCTAACTTTCTGTCATTTGGACCACTCCTGTGAGGCCAGTTTTAGATTCCGATGCTTCACTTCAAGTTTACTGTATCCCTTGGACCTTCTTATTGATGATGAAACACAGTAATTGCATCCGAATTTAATACAAAAGGCACAATGCCGACTTAAGTACAAAAGGACTGAGACTCTAACTTTCTATGATATGAACCTCTCCTGTGAGTCCAGTTTTAGATTCCGATGCTTCACTTCAGGTTTACTGTATCCCTTGGACCTTCTAATAAACGATGAAATACAGAAATTACATCCGAATTTAATACAAAAGGCACAATGCCGACTTAAGTACAAAAGGACTGAGACTCTAACTTTCTATGATATGAACCTCTCCTGTGAGTCCAGTTTCAGATTCCGATGCTTCACTTCAGGTTTACTGTATCCCTTGGACCTTCTTATTGACGATGAAACACAGAAATTGCATCCGAATTTCATACAAAAGGCACATTGCCGACTTAAGTACATTAGGACTGACACTCTAACTTTCAATGATTTGAACCTCTCCTGTGAGCCCAGTTTTAGATTCCGATGCTTCACTTCAGGTTTACTGTATCCCTCGGACCTTCTTATTGACGATAAAACACAGAAATTGCATCCGAATTCAATACAAAAGGCACAATGCCGGCTTAAGTACAAGAGGACTGACACTCTAACTTTCTATGATTTGAACCTCTCCTGTGATTCCAGTTTTAGATTCCGATGCTTCACTTCAGATTGACTGTATCCCTTGGACCTTCTTAATGACGATGAAACACAGAAATTGCATCCGAATTTAATACAAAAGGCACAATGCCGACTTAAGTACAAGAGGACTGACACATTACTTTCTGTGATTTGAACCTCTCCTTTGAGTCCGGTTTTTGTTGCCGAGGCTTCACTTCAGGTTTACTGTATCCATTGGACCTTCTTATTGACGATGAAACACAAATATTGCATCCGAAAATAATACAAAAGTCTCAATGCCGACTTAAGTACAAGAGGACTGACACTCTAACTTTCTATGATGTGACCTCTCCTGTGAGTGCAGTGTTAGATTCAGAGGCTTCACTAATGGATTACTGTATCACTTGGACCTTCTTATTGACGATGAAACACAGAAATTGCATCCGAATTTAATGCAAAAGGCACAATGCCGACTTAAGTACAAGAGGACTGACACTCTAACTTTCTATGATATGAACCACTCCTGTGAGTCCCGTTTTAGATTCCGATGCTTCACTTCAGGTTTACTGTATCCCTTGGACCTTCTTATAAACGATGGAACATAGAAATTACATTCAAATTTAATACAAAAAGCACACTGCCGACTTAAGTACAAAAGTACTGACACTCTAACTTTCTATGATTTGAAACTCTCCTGTGAGTCCAGTTTTAGATTCCGATGCTTCACTTCAGGTTTACTGTATCCCTTGGACCTTCTTATTGACGATGAAACACAGAAATTGCATCCGAATTTAATACAAAAGTCACATTGCTGACTTAAGTACAAGAGGACTGACAATCTAAATTTCTATGATTAGAACCTCTCCTGTAAGTCCAGTTTTAGATTCCGATGCTTCACTTCAGGTTTACTGTATCCTTTGGACCTTCTTATTGACGATGAAACACAGAAATTACATCCAAATTTAATACAAAAGGCTCAATGCCGACTTAAGTACAAGAGGACTGACACTCTAACTTTCTATGATGTGACCTCTCCTGTTAGTCCAGTGTTAGATTCAGAGGCTTCACTTATGGTTTACTGTATCACTTGGACCTTCTTATTGACGATGAAACACAGAAATTGCATCCGAATTTGTTGCAAAAGGCACAATGCCAGCTTAAGTGCAAGAGGACTGACACTATAACTTTCTATGATTTGAACCTCTCCTGTGAGTCCAGTGTTAGATTCCGAGGCTTCACTTCAGGTTTATGGTATCCCTTGGACCTTCTTAATGACGATGAAACACAGAAATTGCATCTGAATTTAATACAAAAGGCACAATGCCGACTTAAGTACAAGAGGACTGACACTCTAACTTTCTATGATGTGAACCTCTCCTGTGAGTCCAGTGTTAGATTCCGAGGCTTCACTTCAGGTTTACTGTATCCCTTGGACCTTCTTATTGACGATGAAACACAGAAATTGCATCCGAATTTAATACAAAAGGCACAATGCCGACTTAAGTACAAGAGGACTGACACTCTATCTTTCTATGATTTGAACCTCTCCTGTGATTCCAGTTTTAGATTCCGATGCTTCACTTCAAGTTTACTGTATCCCTTGGACCTTCTTATTGACGATGAAACACAGAAATTGCATCCGAATTTAATACAAAGTCACAATGCCGACTTAAGTACAAGAGGATTGACACTCTAACTTTCTATGATTTGAAACTCTCCTGTGAGTCCAGTGTTAGATTCCGAGGCTTCATTTCAGGTTTGCTGTATCCCTTGGACCTTCTTATTGACGATGAAACACAGAAATTGCATCCGAATTTAATACAAAAGGCACAATGCCGACTTAAGTATAAGAGGACTGACACTCTAATTTTCTATGATTTGAACCACTCCTGTGAGTCCCGTTTTAGATTCCGATGCTTCACTTCAGGTTTACTGTATCCCTCGGACCTTCTTATAAACGATGAAACACAGATATTACATCCAAATTTAATACAAAAGTCACAATGCCGACTTAAGTACAAAAGTACTGACACTCTAACTTTCTATGATTTGAACCTCTCCTGTGAGGCCAGTTTTAGATTCCGATGCTTCACTTAAGGTTTACTGTATCCCCTGGACCTTCTTATTGACGATGAAACACAGAAATTGCATCCGAATTTAATACAAAAGGCACAATGCCGACTTAAGTACAAGAGGACGGACACATTACTTTCTCTGATTTGAACCTCTCCTGTGATTCCAGTTTTTGTTGCCGGGGCTTCACTTCAGGTTTACTGTATCCATTGGACCTTCTTATTGACGATGAAACACAGAAATTGCATCCGAAATTAAGACAAAAGGCACAATGCCGACTTAAGAACAGGAGGACAGCCACTCTAACTTTCTATGAATTGAACCACTCCTGTGAGGCCAGTTTTAGATTCCGATGATTCACTTCAGGTTTACTGTATCCCTTGGACCTTCTTATTGACGTTGAAACACAGAAATTACATCCGAATTTAATACAAAAGGCACATTGCCGACTTAAGTACAAGAGGACTGACACTATAACTTTCTATGATTTGAACCTCTCCTGTGAGCCCAGTTTTAGTTTCCGATGTTTCACTTCAGGTTTACTGTATCCCTTGGACCTTCTTATTGACGATAAAACACAGAAATTGCATTCGAATTCAATACAAAAGGCACAATGCCGGCTTAAGTACAAGAGGACTGACACTCTAATTTTCTATGATTTGAACCTCTCCTGTGAGTCCACCTTTGGATTCCGATGCTTCACTTCAGGTTTACTGTATCCCTTGGACCTTCTTATTGACGATGAAACACAAATATTGCATCCGAAAATAATACAAAAGGCACAATGCCGACTTAAGTACAAGAGGACTGACACTCTAACTCTCAATGATGTGACCTCTCCTGTGAGTCCAGTGTTAGATTCAGAGGCTTCACTTATGGTTTACTGTATCACTTGGACCTTCTTATTGACGATGAAACACAGAAATTGCATCCGAATTTAATACAAAAGGCACAATGCCGACTTAAGTACAAGAGGACTGACACTCTAACTTTCTATGATTTGAACCACTCCTGTGAGTCCCGTTTTAGATTCCGATGCTTCACTTTAGGTTTACTGTATCCCTTGGACCTTCTTATAAACGATGAAACATAGAAATTACATCCAAATTTAATACAAAAGGCACAATGCCGACCTAAGTAAAAAAGTACTGACACTCTAACTTTCTATGATTTGAACCTCTCCTGTGAGTCCAATTTTAGATTCCGATGCTTCACTTAAGGTTTACTGTGTCCCTTGGACCTTCTTATTGACGATGAAACACAGAAATTGCATCCGAATTTAATACAAAAGGCACAATGCCGACTTAAGTACAAGAGGACTGACACTCTAAATTTCTATGATTAGAACCTCTCCTGTAAGTCCAGTTTTAGATTCCGATGCTTCACTTCAGGTTTACTGTATCCTTTGGACCTTCTTATTGACGATGAAACACAGAAATTGCATCCAAATTTAATACAAAAGGCACAATACCGACTTAAGTACAAGACGACTGACACTCTAACTTTCTCTGATTTGAACCTCTCATATGAGTCCAGTTTTAGATTCCGATGCTTCACTTCAGGTTTACTGTATCCCTTGGACCTTCTTATTGACGATGAAACACAGAAATTGCATCCAAATTTAATACAAAAGGCTCAATGCCGACTCAAGTACTAGAGGACTGACACTCTAACTTTCTATGATGTGACCTCTCCTGTTAGTCCAGTGTTAGATTCAGAGGCTTCACTTATGGTTTACTGTATCACTTGGACCTTCTTATTGACGATGAAACACAGATATTGCATCCGAATTTAATGCAAAAGGCACAATGCCAGCTTAAGTGCAAGAGGACTGACACTCTAACTTTCTATGATTTGAACCTCTCCTGTGAGTCCAGTGTTAGATTCCGAGGCTTCACTTCAGGTTTACTGTATCCCTTGGACCTTCTTAATGACGATGACACACAGAAATTGCATCCGAATTTAATACATAAGGCACAATGCCGACTTAAGTACAAGAGGACTGACACTCTAACTTTCTATTATACGAACCTCTCCTGTGAGTCCAGTGTTAAATTCCGAGGCTTCACTTCAGGTTTACTGTATCCCTTGGACCATCTTATTGACGATGAAACACAGAAATTGCATACGAATTTAATACAAAAGGCAGAATGCCGACTTAAGTACAAGAGGACTGACACTCTAACTTTCTATGATTTGAACCTCCTCTGTGATTCCAGTTTTAGATTCCGATGATTCACTTCAAGTTTACTGTATCCCTTGGACCTTCTTATTGACGATGAAACACAGAAATTGCATCCGAATTTAATACAAAAGTCACGATGCCGACTTAAGTACAAGAGGATTGACACTCTAACTTTCTATGATTTGAACCTCTCCTGTGAGTCCAGTGTTAGATTCCGAGGCTTCACTTCAGGTTTGCTGTATCGCTTGGACCTTCTTATTGACGATGAAACACAGAAATTGCATCCGAATTTAATAAAAAAGGCACAATGCCGACTTAAGTATAAGAGGACTGACACTCTAACTTTCTATGATTTGAACCACTCCTGTGAGTCCCGTTTTAGATTCCGATGCTTCACTTCACGTTTACTGTATCCCTCGGACCTTCTTATAAACGATGAAACACAGAATTTACATCCAAATTTAATACAAAAGGCACAATGCTGACTTAAGTACAAAAGTACTGACACTCTAACTTTCTATGATTTGAACCTCTCCTGTGAGTCTAGTTTTAGATTCCGATGCTTCACTTAAGGTTTACTGTATCCCTTGGACCTTCTTATTGACGATGAAACACAGAAATTGCATCCGATTTTAATACAAATGGCACAATACCGACTTAAGTACAAGAGGACCGACACTCTAACTTTCTCTGTTTTGAACCTCTCCTGTGAGTCCAGTTTTTGTTGCCGAGGCTTCACTTCAGGTTTACTGTATCCATTGGACCTTCTTATTGACGATGAAACACAAATATTGCATCCGAAATTAATACAAAAGGCACAATGCCGACTTAAGTACAAGAGGACAGACACTCCAACTTTCTATGATTTGAACCACTCCTGTGAGGCCAGTTTTAGATTCCGATGCTTCACTTCAGGTTTACTGTATCCCTTGGACCTTCTTATTGACGATGAAACACAGAAATTGCATTCGAATTTAATACAAAAAGCACAATGCCGACTTAAGTACAAGAGGACTGACACATTACTTTCCCTGATTTGAACCTCTCCTGTGTGTCCAGTTTTTGTTGCCGGGGCTTCACTTCAGGTTTACTGTATCCATTGGACCTTCTTATTGACGATGAAACACTGAAATTGCATCCGAAATTAAGACAAAAGGCACAATGCCGACTTAAGTACAGGAGGACAGCCACTCTAACTTTCTATGATTTGAACCACTCCTGTGAGGCCAGTTTTAGATTCCGATGATTCACTTCAGGTTTACTGTATCCCTTGGACCTTCTTATTGACGATGAAACACAAATATTGCATCCGAAAATAATACAAAAGGCACAATGCCGACTTAAGTACAAGAGGACTGACACTCTAACTTTCAATGATGTGACCTCTCCTGCGAGTCCAGTGTTAGATTCAGAGGCTTCACTTATGGTTTACTGTATCACTTGGACCTTCTTATTGACGATGAAACACATAATTGCATCCGAATTTAATACAAAAGGCACATTGCCGACTTAAGTACAAGAGGACTGACACTCTAACTTTCTATGATTTGAACCTCTCCTGTGAGCCCAGTTTTAGTTTCCGATGTTTCACTTCAGGTTTACTGTATCCCTTGGACCTTCTTATTGTCGATAAAACACAGAAATTGCATTCGAATTCAATACAAAAGGCACAATGCCGGCTTAAGTACAAGAGGACTGACACTCTAACTTTCTATGAATTGAACCTCTCCTGTGATTCCAGTTTTAGATTCCGATGCTTCAATTCAGCTTTACTGTATCCCTTGGACCTTCTTAATGACGATGAAACACAGAAATTGCATCCAAATTTATTACAAGAGGCACAATGCCGACTTAAGTACAAGAGGACTGACACTCTAACTTTCTCTCATTTGGACCTCTATTGTGAGTCCAGTTTTAGATTCCGATGCTTCACTTCAGGTTTACTGTATTCCTCGGACTTTCTTATTAACGATGAAATACAGAAATTGCAACCGATTTTAATACAAAAGGCACAATGATGACTTAAGTACAAGAGGACTGACACTCTAACTTTCTATGATTTGAACCTCTCCTGTGAGTCCACTGTTAGATTCCGAGGCTTCACTTCAGGTTTACTGTATCCCTTGGACCTTCTTATTGACGATGAAACACAGAAATTGCATCCGAATTTAATATAAAAGGCACAATGCCGACTTAATTACAAGAGGACTGACACTCTAACTTTTTATGATGTGAACCTCTCCTGTGAGTCCAGTGTTAGATTCCGAGACTTCACTTCAGGTTTATTGTATCCATTGGACCTTCTTATTGACGATGAAACACAGAAATTGCATCCGAAATTAAGACAAAAGGCACAATGCCGACTTAAGTACAGGAGGACAGCCACTCTAACTTTCTATGATTTGAACCTCTCCTGTGAGTCCACTTTTAGATTCCGATGCTTCACTTCAGGTTTACTGTATCCCTTGGACCTTCTTATTGATGATGAAACACAAAAATTGCATCCGAATTTAATACAAAATGCACAATGCCGCCTTAAGTACAAGACGACTGACAATCTAACTTTCTCTGATTTGAACCTCTCCTGTGAGTCCAGTTTTAGATTCCGATGCTTCACTTCAGGTTTACTGTATCCCTTGGACCTTCTTATTGACGATAAAACACAGAAATTGCAATCGAATTCAATACAAAAGGCACAATGCCGGCTTAAGTACAAGAGGACTGACACTCTAACTTTCTATGAATTGAACCTCTCCTGTGATTCCAGTTTTAGATTCCGATGCTTCAATTCAGCTTTACTGTATCCCTTGGACCTTCTTAATGACGATGAAACACAGAAATTGCATCCAAATTTATTACAAGAGGCACAATGCCGACTTAAGTACAAGAGGACTGACACTCTAACTTTCTCTCATTTGGACCTCTATTGTGAGTCCAGTTTTAGATTCCGATGCTTCACTTCAGGTTTACTGTATCCCTCGGACTTTCTTATTAACGATGAAATACAGAAATTGCAACCGATTTTAATACAAAAGGCACAATGATGACTTAAGTACAAGAGGACTGACACTCTAACTTTCTATGATTTGAACCTCTCCTGTGAGTCCACTGTTAGATTCCGAGGCTTCACTTCAGGTTTACTGTATCCCTTGGACCTTCTTATTGACGATGAAACACAGAAATTGCATCCGAATTTAATATAAAAGGCACAATGCCGACTTAATTACAAGAGGACTGACACTCTAACTTTTTATGATGTGAACCTCTCCTGTGAGTCCAGTGTTAGATTCCGAGACTTCACTTCAGGTTTATTGTATCCATTGGACCTTCTTATTGACGATGAAACACAGAAATTGCATCCGAAATTAAGACAAAAGGCACAATGCCGACTTAAGTACAGGAGGACAGCCACTCTAACTTTCTATGATTTGAACCTCTCCTGTGAGTCCACTTTTAGATTCCGATGCTTCACTTCAGGTTTACTGTATCCCTTGGACCTTCTTATTGATGATGAAACACAAAAATTGCATCCGAATTTAATACAAAATGCACAATGCCGCCTTAAGTACAAGACGACTGACAATCTAACTTTCTCTGATTTGAACCTCTCCTGTGAGTCCAGTTTTAGATTCCGATGCTTCACTTCAGGTTTACTGTATCCCTTGGACCTTCTTATTGACGATGAAACACAAATATTGCATCCGAAAATAATACAAAGGGCACAATGCCGACTTAAGTACAAGAGGACTGACACCCTAACTTTCTATGATTTGAACCACTCCTGTGAGTCCCGTTTTGGATTCCGATGCTTCACTCCAAGTTTACTGTATCCCTTGGACCTTCTTATAAACGATGAAACACAGAAATTACATCCAAATTTAATACAAAAGGCACAATGCCGACTTAAGTACAAAAGTACTGACACTCTAACTTTCTATGATTTGAACCTCTCCTGTGAGTCCAGTTTTAGATTCCGATGCTTCACTTAAGGTTTACTGTATCCCTTGGACCTTCTTATTGACGATGAAACACAGAAATTGCATCCGATTTTAATACAAAAGGCACAATACCGACTTAAGTACAAGAGGACTGACACTCTAACTTTCTCTGTTTTGAACCTCTCCTGTGAGTCCAGTTTTTGTTGCCGAGGCCTCACTTCAGGTTTACTGTATCCATTGGACCTTCTTATTGACGATGAAACACAAATATTGCATCCGAAATTAATACAAAAGGCACAATGCCGACTTAAGTACAAGAGGACAGACACTCCAACTTTCTATGATTTGAACCACTCCTGTGAGGCCAGTTTTAGATTCCGATGCTTCACTTCAGGTTTACTGTATCCCTTGGACCTTCTTATTGACGATGAAACACAGAAATTGCATTCGAATTTAATACAAAAAGCACAATGCCGACTTAAGTACAAGAGGACTGACACATTACTTTCCCTGATTTGAACCTCTCCTGTGAGTCCAGTTTTTGTTGCCGGGGCTTCACTTCAGCTTTACTGTATCCATTGGACCTTCTTATTGACGATGAAACACTGAAATTGCATCCGAAATTAAGACAAAAGGCACAATGCCGACTTAAGTACAGGAGGACAGCCACTCTAACTTTCTATGATTTGAACCACTCCTGTGAGGCCAGTTTTAGATTCCGATGATTCACTTCAGGTTTACTGTATCCCTTGGACCTTCTTATTGACGATGAAACACAAATATTGCATCTGAAAATAATACAAAAGGCACAATGCCGACTTAAGTACAAGAGGACTGACACTCTAACTTTCAATGATGTGACCTCTCCTGTGAGTCCAGCGTTAGATTCAGAGGCTTCACTTATGGTTTACTGTATCACTTGGACCTTCTTATTGACGATGAAACACAGAAATTGCATCCGAATTTAATACAAAAGGCACAATGCCGACTTAAGTACAAGAGGACTGACACTCTAACTTTCTATGATTTGAACCACTCCTGTGAGTCCCGTTTTAGATTCCGATGCTTCACTTTAGGTTTACTGTATCCCTTGGACCTTCTTATAAACGATGAAACATAGAAATTACATCCAAATTTAATACAAAAGGCACAATGCCGACTTAAGTACAAAAGTACTGACACTCTAACTTTCTATGATTTGAACCTCTCCTGTGAGTCCAGTTTTAGATTCCGATGCTTCACTTAAGGTTTACTGTGTCCCTTGGACCTTCTTATTGACGATGAAACACAGAAATTGCATCCGAATTTAATACAAAAGGCACAATGCCGACTTAAGTACAAGAGGACTGACACTCTAAATTTCTATGATTTGAACCTCTCCTGTAAGTCCAGTTTTAGATTCCGATGCTTCACTTCAGGTTTACTGTATCCTTTGGACCTTCTTATTGACGATGAAACACAGAAATTGCATCCAAATTTAATACAAAAGGCACAATACCGACTTAAGTACAAGACGACTGACACTCTAACTTTCTCTGATTTGAACCTCTCCTATGCGTCCAGTTATAGATTCCGATGCTTCACTTCAGGTTTACTGTATCCCTTGGACCTTCTTATTGACGATGAAACACAGAAATTGCATCCAAATTTAATACAAAAGGCTCAATGCCGACTCAAGTACAAGAGGACTGACACTCTAACTTTCTATGATGTGACCTCTCCTGTTAGTCCAGTGTTAGATTCAGAGGCTTCACTTATGGTTTACTGTATCACTTGGACCTTCTTATTGACGATGAAACACAGATATTGCATCCGAATTTAATGCAAAAGGCACAATGCCAGCTTAAGTGCAAGAGGACTGACACTCTAACTTTCTATGATTTGAACCACTCCTGTGAGGCCAGTTTAGGATTCCGATGATTCACTTCAGGTTTACTGTATGCCTTGGACCTTCTTATTGACGTTGAAACACAGTAATTACATCCGAATTTAATACAAAAGGCACATTGCCGACTTAAGTACAAGAGGACTGACACTCTAACTTTCTATGATTTGAACCTCTCCTGTGAGCCCAGTTTTAGTTTCCGATGTTTCACTTCAGGTTTACTGTATCCCTTGGACCTTCTTAATGACGATGAAACACAGAAATTGCATCCAAATTTAATACAAAAGGCACAATGCCGACTTAAGTACAAGAGGACTGACACTCTAACTTTCTCTCATTTGGACCTCTATTGTGAGTCCAGTTTTAGATTCCGATGCTTCACTTCAGGTTTACTGTATCCCTTGGACCTTCTTATTGACGATGAAACACAGAAATTGCATCCAAATTTAATACAAAAGGCTCAATGCCGACTCAAGTACAAGAGGACTGACACTCTAACTTTCTATGATGTGACCTCTCCTGTTAGTCCAGTGTTAGATTCAGAGGCTTCACTTATGGTTTACTGTATCACTTGGACCTTCTTATTGACGATGAAACACAGATATTGCATCCGAATTTAATGCAAAAGGCACAATGCCAGCTTAAGTGCAAGAGGACTGACACTCTAACTTTCTATGATTTGAACCACTCCTGTGAGGCCAGTTTAGGATTCCGATGATTCACTTCAGGTTTACTGTATGCCTTGGACCTTCTTATTGACGTTGAAACACAGTAATTACATCCGAATATAATACAAAAGACACATTGCCGACTTAAGTACAAGTGGACTGACACTCTAACTTTCTATGATTTGAACCTCTCCTGTGAGCCCAGTTTTAGTTTCCGATGCTTCAATTCAGCTTTACTGTATCCCTTGGACCTTCTTAATGACGATGAAACACAGAAATTGCATCCAAATTTAATACAAAAGGCACAATGCCGACTTAAGTACAAGAGGACTGACACTCTAACTTTCTCTCATTTGGACCTCTATTGTGAGTCCAGTTTTAGATTCCGATGCTTCACTTCAGGTTTACTGTATCCCTCGGACTTTCTTATTAACGATGAAATACAGAAATTTCAACCGATTTTAATACAAAAGGAACTATGATGACTTAAGTACAAGAGGACTGACACTCTAACTTTCTATGATTTGAACCTCTCCTGTGAGGCCAGTTTTAGATTCCGATGCTTCACTTAAGGTTTACTGTATCCCCTGGACCTTCTTATTGACGATGAAACACAGAAATTGCATCCGAATTTAATACAAAAGGCACAATGCCGACTTAATTACAAGAGGACTGACACATTACTTTCTCTGATTTGAACCTCTCCTGTGATTCCAGTTTTTGTTGCCGGGGCTTCACTTCAGGTTTACTGTATCCATTGGACCTTCTTATTGACGATGAAACACAGAAATTGCATCCGAAATTAAGACAAAAGGCACAATGCCGACTAAAGTACAGGAGGACAGCCACTCTAACTTTCTATGATTTGAACCACTCCTGTGAGGCCAGTTTAGGATTCCGATGATTCACTTCAGGTTTACTGTATGCCTTGGACCTTCTTATTGACGTTGAAACACAGTAATTACATCCGAATTTAATACAAATGGCACATTGCCGACTTAAGTACAAGAGGACTGACACTCTAACTTTCTATGATTTGAACCTCTCCTGTGAGCCCAGTTTTAGTTTCCGATGTTTCACTTCAGGTTTACTGTATCCCTTGGACCTTCTTATTGTCGATAAAACACAGAAATTGCATTCGAATTCAATACAAAAGGCACAATGCCGGATTAAGTACAAGAGGACTGACACTCTAACTATCTATGAATTGAACCTCTCCTGTGATTCCAGTTTTAGATTCCGATGCTTCAATTCAGCTTTACTGTATCCCTTGGACCTTCTTAATGACGATGAAACACAGAAATTGCATCCAAATTTAATACAAAAGGCACAATGCCGACTTAAGTACAAGAGGACTGACACTCTAACTTTCTCTCATTTGGACCTCTATTGTGAGTCCAGTTTTAGATTCCGATGCTTCACTTCAGGTTTACTGTATCCCTCGGACTTTCTTATTAACGATGAAATACAGAAATTGCAACCGAATTTAATACAAAAGGCACAATGATGACTTAAGTACAAGAGGACTGACACTCTAACTTTCTATGATTTGAACCTCTCCTGTGAGTCCACTGTTAGATTCCGAGTCTTCACTTCAGGTTTACTGTATCCCTTGGACCTTCTTATTGACGATGAAACGCAGAAATTGCATCCGAATTTAATATAAAAGGCACAATGCCGACTTAAGTACAAGAGGACTGACACTCTAACTTTCTATGATGTGAACCTCTCCTGTGAGTCCAGTGTTAGATTCCGAGACTTCACTTCAGGTTTATTGTATCCATTGGACCTTCTTATTGACGATGAAACACAGAAATTGCATCCGAAATTAAGACAAAAGGCACAATGCCGACTTAAGTACAGGAGGACAGCCACTCTAACTTTCTATGATTTGAACCTCTCCTGTGAGTCCACTTTTAGATTCCGATGCTTCACTTCAGGTTTACTGTATCCCTTGGACCTTCTTATTGACGATGAAACACAAAAATTGCATCCGAAATTAAGACAAAAGGCACAATGCCGACTTAAGTACAGGAGGACAGCCACTCTAACTTTCTATGATTTGAACCTCTCCTGTGAGTCCACTTTTAGATTCCGATGCTTCACTTCAGGTTTACTGTATCCCTTGGACCTTCTTATTGACGATGAAACACAAAAATTGCATCCGAATTTAATACAAAATGCACAATGCCGCCTTAAGTACAAGACGACTGACAATCTAACTTTCTCTGATTTGAACCTCTCCTGTGAGTCCAGTTTTAGATTCCGATGCTTCACTTCAGGTTTACTGTATCCCTTGGACCTTCTTATTGACGATGGAACACAAATATTGCATCCGAAAATAATACAAAAGGCACAATGCCGACTTAAGTACAAGAGGACTGACACTCTAACTTTCAATGATGAGACCTCTCCTGTGAGTCCAGTGTTAGATTCAGAGGCTTCACTTATGGTTTACTGTATCACTTGGACCTTCTTATTGACGATGAAACACAGAAATTGCATCCGAATTTAATACAAAAGGCACAATGCCGACTTAAGTACAAGAGGACTGACACTCTAACTTTCTATGATTTGAACCACTCCTGTGAGTCCCGTTTTGGATTCCGATGCTTCACTCCAGGTTTACTGTATCCCTTGGACCTTCTTATAAACGATGAAACACAGAAATTACATCCAAATTTAATACAAAAGGCACAATGCCGACTTAAGTACAAAAGTACTGACACTCTAACTTTCTATGATTTGAACCTCTCCTGTGAGTCCAGTTTTAGATTCCGATGCTTCACTTAAGGTTTACTGTATCCCTTGGACCTTCTTATTGACGATGAAACACAGAAATTGCATCCGATTTTAATACAAAAGGCACAATACCGACTTAAGTACAAGAGGACTGACACTCTAACTTTCTATGATTTGAACCTCTCCTGTGAGTCCATTTTTTGTTGCCGAGGCTTCACTTCAGGTTTACTGTATCCATTGGACCTTCTTATTGACGATGAAACACAAATATTGCATCCGAAATTAATACAAAAGGCACAATGCCGACTTAAGTACAAGAGGACAGACACTCCAACTTTCTATGATTTGAACCACTCCTGTGAGGCCAGTTTTAGATTCCGATGCTTCACTTCAGGTTTACTGTATCCCTTGGACCTTCTTATTGACGATGAAACACAGAAATTGCATTCGAATTTAATACAAAAAGCACAATGCCGACTTAAGTACAAGAGGACTGACACATTACTTTCCCTGATTTGAACCTCTCCTGTGAGTCCAGTTTTTGTTGCCGGGGCTTCACTTCAGGTTTACTGTATCCATTGGACCTTCTTATTGACGATGAAACACTGAAATTGCATCCGAAATTAAGACAAAAGGCACAATGCCGACTTAAGTACAGGAGGACAGCCACTCTAACTTTCTATGATTTCAACCACTCCTGTGAGGCCAGTTTTAGATTCCGATGATTCACTTCAGGTTTACTGTATCCCTTGGACCTTCTTATTGACGATGAAACACAAATATTGCATCCGCAAATAATACAAAAGGCACAATGCCGACTTAAGTACAAGAGGACTGACACTCTAACTTTCAATGATGTGACCTCTCCTGTGAGTCCAGTGTTAGATTCAGAGGCTTCACTTATGGTTTACTGTATCACTTGGACCTTCTTATTGACGATGAAACACAGAAATTGCATCCGAATTTAATACCAAAGGCACAATGCCGACTTAAGTACAAGAGGACTGACACTCTAACTTTCTATGATTTGAACCACTCCTGTGAGTCCCGTTTTAGATTCCGATGCTTCACTTTAGGCTTACTGTATCCCTTGGACCTTCTTATAAACGATGAAACATAGAAATTACATCCAAATTTAATACAAAAGGCACAATGCCGACTTAAGTACAAAAGTACTGACACTCTAACTTTCTATGATTTGAACCTCTCCTGTGAGTCCAGTTTTAGATTCCGATGCTTCACTTAAGGTTTACTGTGTCCCTTCGACCTTCTTATTGACGATGAAACACAGAAATTGCATCCGAATTTAATACAAAAGGCACAATGCCGACTTAAGTACAAGAGGACTGACACTCTAAATTTCTATGATTTGAACCTCTCCTGTAAGTCCAGTTTTAGATTCCGATGCTTCACTTCAGGTTTACTGTATCCTTTGGACCTTCTTATTGACGATGAAACACAGAAATTGCATCCAAATTTAATACAAAAGGCACAATACCGACTTAAGTACAAGACGACTGACACTCTAACTTTCTCTGATTTGAAATTCTCCTATGAGTCCAGTTTTAGATTCCGATGCTTCACTTCAGGTTTACTGTATCCCTTGGACCTTCTTATTGTCGATAAAACACAGAAATTGCATTCGAATTCAATACAAAAGGCACAATGCCGGATTAAGTACT
Source organism: Schistocerca serialis cubense (assembly GCF_023864345.2). NCBI lineage: Eukaryota > Metazoa > Arthropoda > Insecta > Orthoptera > Acrididae > Schistocerca > Schistocerca serialis. The sequence goes on along the minus strand of NC_064640.1, from coordinate 1,047,618,260 downwards.
AGAGGACTGACACTCTAACTTTCTATGAATTGAACCTCTCCTGTGATTCCAGTTTTAGATTCCGATGCTTCAATTCAGCTTTACTGTATCCCTTGGACCTTCTTAATGACGATGAAACACAGAAATTGCATCCAAATTTAATACAAAAGGCACAATGCCGACTTAAGTACAAGAGGACTGACACTCTAACTTTCTCTCATTTGGACCTCTATTGTGAGTCCAGTTTTAGATTCCGATGCTTCACTTCAGGTTTACTGTATCCCTTGGACCTTCTTATTGACGATGAAACACAAAAATTGCATCCGAAATTAAGACAAAAGGCACAATGCCGACTTAAGTACAGGAGGACAGCCACTCTAACTTTCTATGATTTGAACCTCTCCTGTGAGTCCACTTTTAGATTCCGATGCTTCACTTCAGGTTTACTGTATCCCTTGGACCTTCTTATTGACGATGAAACACAAAAATTGCATCCGAAATTAAGACAAAAGGCACAATGCCGACTTAAGTACAGGAGGACAGCCACTCTAACTTTCTATGATTTGAACCTCTCCTGTGAGTCCACTTTTAGATTCCGATGCTTCACTTCAGGTTTACTGTATCCCTTGGACCTTCTTATTGACGATGAAACACAAAAATTGCATCCGAATTTAATACAAAATGCACAATGCCGCCTTAAGTACAAGACGACTGACAATCTAACTTTCTCTGATTTGAACCTCTCCTGTGAGTCCAGTTTTAGATTCCGATGCTTCACTTCAGGTTTACTGTATCCCTTGGACCTTCTTATTGACGATGGAACACAAATATTGCATCCGAAAATAATACAAAAGGCACAATGCCGACTTAAGTACAAGAGGACTGACACTCTAACTTTCAATGATGTGACCTCTCCTGTGAGTCCAGTGTTAGATTCAGAGGCTTCACTTATGGTTTACTGTATCACTTGGACCTTCTTATTGACGATGAAACACAGAAATTGCATCCGAATTTAATACAAAAGGCACAATGCCGACTTAAGTACAAGAGGACTGACACTCTAACTTTCTATGATTTGAACCACTCCTGTGAGTCCCGTTTTGGATTCCGATGCTTCACTCCAGGTTTACTGTATCCCTTGGACCTTCTTATAAACGATGAAACACAGAAATTACATCCAAATTTAATACAAAAGGCACAATGCCGACTTAAGTACAAAAGTACTGACACTCTAACTTTCTATGATTTGAACCTCTCCTGAGAGTCCAGTTTTAGATTCCGATGCTTCACTTAAGGTTTACTGTATCCCTTGGACCTTCTTATTGACGATGAAACACAGAAATTGCATCCGATTTTAATACAAAAGGCACAATACCGACTTAAGTACAAGAGGACTGACACTCTAACTTTCTATGATTTGAACCTCTCCTGTGAGTCCATTTTTTGTTGCCGAGGCTTCACTTCAGGTTTACTGTATCCATTGGACCTTCTTATTGACGATGAAACACAAATATTGCATCCGAAATTAATACAAAAGGCACAATGCCGACTTAAGTACAAGAGGACAGACACTCCAACTTTCTATGATTTGAACCACTCCTGTGAGGCCAGTTTTAGATTCCGATGCTTCACTTCAGGTTTACTGTATCCCTTGGACCTTCTTATTGACGATGAAACACAGAAATTGCATTCGAATTTAATACAAAAAGCACAATGCCGACTTAAGTACAAGAGGACTGACACATTACTTTCCCTGATTTGAACCTCTCCTGTGAGTCCAGTTTTTGTTGCCGGGGCTTCACTTCAGGTTTACTGTATCCATTGGACCTTCTTATTGACGATGAAACACTGAAATTGCATCCGAAATTAAGACAAAAGGCACAATGCCGACTTAAGTACAGGAGGACAGCCACTCTAACTTTCTATGATTTCAACCACTCCTGTGAGGCCAGTTTTAGATTCCGATGATTCACTTCAGGTTTACTGTATCCCTTGGACCTTCTTATTGACGATGAAACACAAATATTGCATCCGCAAATAATACAAAAGGCACAATGCCGACTTAAGTACAAGAGGACTGACACTCTAACTTTCAATGATGTGACTTCTCCTGTGAGTCCAGTGTTAGATTCAGAGGCTTCACTTATGGTTTACTGTATCACTTGGACCTTCTTATTGACGATGAAACACAGAAATTGCATCCGAATTTAATACCAAAGGCACAATGCCGACTTAAGTACAAGAGGACTGACACTCTAACTTTCTATGATTTGAACCACTCCTGTGAGTCCCGTTTTAGATTCCGATGCTTCACTTTAGGCTTACTGTATCCCTTGGACCTTCTTATAAACGATGAAACATAGAAATTACATCCAAATTTAATACAAAAGGCACAATGCCGACTTAAGTACAAAAGTACTGACACTCTAACTTTCTATGATTTGAACCTCTCCTGTGAGTCCAGTTTTAGATTCCGATGCTTCACTTAAGGTTTACTGTGTCCCTTCGACCTTCTTATTGACGATGAAACACAGAAATTGCATCCGAATTTAATACAAAAGGCACAATGCCGACTTAAGTACAAGAGGACTGACACTCTAAATTTCTATGATTTGAACCTCTCCTGTAAGTCCAGTTTTAGATTCCGATGCTTCACTTCAGGTTTACTGTATCCTTTGGACCTTCTTATTGACGATGAAACACAGAAATTGCATCCAAATTTAATACAAAAGGCACAATACCGACTTAAGTACAAGACGACTGACACTCTAACTTTCTCTGATTTGAAATTCTCCTATGAGTCCAGTTTTAGATTCCGATGCTTCACTTCAGGTTTACTGTATCCCTTGGACCTTCTTATTGACGATGAAACACAGAAATTGCATCCAAATTTAATACAAAAGGCTCAATGCCGACTCAAGTACAAGAGGACTGACACTCTAACTTTCTATGATGTGACCTCTCCTGTTAGTCCAGTGTTAGATTCAGAGGCTTCACTTATGGTTTACTGTATCACTTGGACCTTCTTATTGACGATGAAACACAGATATTGCATCCGAATTTAATGCAAAAGGCACAATGCCAGCTTAAGTGCAAGAGGACTGACACTCTAACTTTCTATGATTTGAACCTCTCCTGTGAGTCCAGTGTTAGATTCCGAGGCTTCACTTCAGGTTTACTGTATCCCTTGGACCTTCTTAATGACGATGACACACAGAAATTGCATCCGAATTTAATACAAAAGGCACAATGCCGACTTAAGTACAAGAGGACTGACACTCTAACTTTCTATGATGTGAACCTCTCCTGTGAGTCCAGTGTTAAATTCCGAGGCTTCACTTCAGGATTACTGTATCCCTTGGACCTTCTTATTGACGATGAAACACAGAAATTGCATACGAATTTAATACAAAAGGCACAATGCCGACTTAAGTACAAGAGGACTGACACTCTAACTTTCTATGATTTGAACCTCTTCTGTGATTCCAGTTTTAGATTCCGATGCTTCACTTCAAGTTTACTGTATACCTTGGACCTTCTTATTGACGATGAAACACAGAAATTGCATCCGAATTTAATACAAAAGTCACGATGCCGACTTAAGTACAAGAGGATTGACACTCTAACTTTCTATGATTTGAACCTCTCCTGTGAGTCCAGTGTTAGATTCCGAGGCTTCACTTCAGGTTTGCTGTATCCCTTGGACCTTCTTATTGACGATGAAACACAGAAATTGCATCCGAATTTAATACAAAAGGCACAATGCCGACTTAAGTATAAGAGGATTGACACTCTAACTTTCTATGATTTGAACCACTCCTGTGAGTCCCGTTTTAGATTCCGATGCTTCACTTCAGTTTTACTGTATCCCTCGGACCTTCTTATAAACGATGAAACACAGAAATTACATCCAAATTTAATACAAACGGCACAATGCCGAATTAAGTACAAAAGTACTGACACTCTAACTTTCTATGATTTGAACCTCTCCTGTGAGGCCAGTTTTAGATTCCGATGCTTCACTTAAGGTTTACTGTATCCCCTGGACCTTCTTATTGACGATGAAACACAGAAATTGCATCCGAATTTAATACAAAAGGCACAATGCCGACTTAATTACAAGAGGACTGACACATTACTTTCTCTGATTTGAACCTCTCCTGTGATTCCAGTTTTTGTTGCCAGGGCTTCACTTCAGGTTTACTGTATCCATTGGACCTTCTTATTGACGATGAAACACAGAAATTGCATCCGAAATTAAGACAAAAGGCACAATGCCGACTTAAGTACAGGAGGACAGCCACTCTAACTTTCTATGATTTGAACCACTCCTGTGAGGCCAGTTTAGGATTCCGATGATTCACTTCAGGTTTACTGTATGCCTTGGACCTTCTTATTGACGTTGAAACACAGTAATTACATCCGAATTTAATACAAAAGGCACATTGCCGACTTAAGTACAAGAGGACTGACACTCTAACTTTCTATGATTTGAACCTCTCCTGTGAGCCCAGTTTTAGTTTCCGATGTTTCACTTCAGGTTTACTGTATCCCTTGGACCTTCTTATTGTCGATAAAACACAGAAATTGCATTCGAATTCAATACAAAAGGCACAATGCCGGATTAAGTACAAGAGGACTGACACTCTAACTTTCTATGAATTGAACCTCTCCTGTGATTCCAGTTTTAGATTCCGATGCTTCAATTCAGCTTTACTGTATCCCTTGGACCTTCTTAATGACGATGAAACACAGAAATTGCATCCAAATTTAATACAAAAGGCACAATGCCGACTTAAGTACAAGAGGACTGACACTCTAACCTTCTCTGTTTTAAACCTCTCCTGTGAGCCCAGTTTTAGATTCCGATGTTTCACTTAAGGTTTACTGTATCCCTTGGACCTTCTTATTGACTATAAAACACAGAAATTGCATCCGAATTTAATACAAAAGGCACAATGCCGACTTAAGTACAAGAGGACTGACACTCTAACTTTCTCTGATTTGAACCTCTATTGTGAGTCCAGTTTTAGATTACGATGCTTCACTTCCGGTTTACTGTATCCCTCGGACTTTCTTATTAGCGATGAAACACACAAATTGCATCCGATTTTAATACAAAAGGCACAATGATGACTTAAGTACAAGAGGACTGACACTCTAACTTTCTCTCATTTGGACCTCTATTGTGAGTCCAGTTTTAGATTCCGATGCTTCACTTCAGGTTTACTGTATCCCTCGGACTTTCTTATTAATGATGAAATACAGAAATTGCAACCGATTTTAATACAAAAGGCACAATGATGACTTGAGTACAAGAGGACTGACACTCTAACTTTCTATGATTTGAACCTCTCCTGTGAGTCCAGTGTTAGATTCCGAGGCTTCACTTCAGGTTTAATGTATCCCTTGGACCTTCTTATTGACGATGAAACACAGAAATTGCATCCGAATTTAATATAAAAGGCACAATGCCGACTTAAGTACAAGAGGACTGACACTCTAACTTTCTATGATGTGAACCTCTCCTGTGAGTCCAGTGTTAGATTCGGAGACTTCACTTCAGGTTTACGTTATCCCTTGGACCTTCTTATTGAGGATGAAACACAGAAATTGCATCCGAATTTAATACTAAAGGCACAATGCCGACTTAAGTACAAGAGGACTGACACTCTAACTTTCTATGATTTGAACCACTCCTGTGAGTCCCGTGTTAGATTCCGATGCTTCACTTCAGGTTTACTGTATCCCTTGGACCTGCTTATAAACGATGACACACAGAAATTACATCCGAATTTAATACAAAAGCACAATGCCGACTTAAGTACAAGAGGACTGACACTCTAATTTTCTATGATTTGAACCTCTCCTGTGAGTCCACTTTTAGATTCCGATGCTTCACTTCAGGTTTACTGTATCCCTTGGACCTTCTAATTGACGATGAAACACAGAAATTGCATCCGAATTTAATACAAAATGCACAATGCCGACTTAAGTACAAGACGACTGACACTCTAACTTTCTCTGATTTGAACCTCTCCTGTGAGTCCAGTTTTAGATTCCGATGCTTCACTTCAGGTTTACTGTATCCCTAGAACCTTCTTATTGACGATGAAACACAAATATTGCATCCGAAAATAATACAAAAGGCACAATGCCGACTTAAGTACAAGAGGACTGACACTCTAACTTTCAATGATGTGACCTCTCCTGTGAGTCCAGTGTTAGATTCTGAGGCTTCACTTATGGTTAACTGTATCACTTGGACCTTCTTATTGACGATGAAACACAGAAATTGCATCCGAATTTAATACAAAAGGCACAATGCCGACTTAAGTACAAGAGGACTGACACTCTAACTTTCTATGATTTGAACCACTCCTGTGAGTCCCGTTTTAAATTCCGATGCTTCACTTTAGGTTTACTGTATCCCTTGGACCTTCTTAAAACCGATGAAACACAGAAATTACATCCAAATTTAATACAAAAGGCACAATGCCGACTTAAGTACAAAAGTACTGACACTCTAACTTCCTATGATTTGAACCTCTCCTGTGAGTCCAGTTTTAGATTCCGATGCTTCACTTAAGGTTTACTGTATCCCTTGGACCTTCTTATTGGCGATGAAACACAGAAATTGCATCCGAATTTAGTACAAAAGGCACAATGCCGACTTAAGTACAAGAGAACTGACACTCTAAATTTCTATGATTTAAACCTCTCCTGTAAGTCCAGTTTTAGATTCCGATGCTTCACTTCAGGTTTACTGTATCCTTTGGACCTTCTTGTTGACGATGAAACACGGAAATTACATCCGAATTTAATACAAAAGGCACAATGCCGACTTAAGTACAAAAGTACTGACACTCTAACTTTCTATGATTTGAACCTCTCCTGTGAGTCCAGTTTTAGATTCCGATGCTTCACTTAAGGTTTACTGTATCCCTTGGACCTTCTTATTGACGATGAAGCCCAGAAATTGCATCCGATTTTAATACAAAAGGCACAATACCGACTTAAGTACAAGAGGACTGACACATTACTTTCTCTGATTTGAACCTCTCCTGTGAGTCCAGTTTTAGTTGCCGAGGCTTCACTTCAGGTTTACTGTATCCATTGGACCTTCTTATTGACGATGAAACACAAATATTGCATCCGAAATTAATACGAAAGGCACAATGCCGACTTAAGTACAAGAGGACAGACACTCCAACTTTCTATGATTTGAACCACTCCTGTGAGGCAAGTTTTAGATTCCGATGCTTCACTTCAGGTTTACTGTATCCTTTGGACCTTCTTATTGACGATGAAACACAGAAATTGCATCCGAATTTAATACAAAAAGCACAATGCCGACTTAAGTACAAGAGGACTGACACATTACTTTCTCTGATTTGAACCTCTCCTGTGAGTCCAGTTTTTGTTGCCGGGGCTTCACTTCAGGTTTACTGTTTCCATTGGACCTTCTTATTGACGATGAAACACAGAAATTGCATCCGAAATTAAGACAAAAGGCTCAATGCCGACTTAAGTACAGGAGGACAGCCACTCTAACTTTCTATGATTTGAACCTCTCCTGTGAGTCCACTTTTAGATTCCGATGCTTCACTTCAGGTTTACTGTATCCCTTGGACCTTCTTATTGACGATGAAACACAAAAATTGCATCCGAATTTAATACAAAATGCACAATGCCGACTTTAGAACAAGACGCTGACACTCTAACTTTCTCTGATTTGAACCTCTCCTGTGAGTCCAGTTTTAGATTCCGATGCTTCACTTCAGGTTTACTGTATCCCTTGGACCTTCTTATTGACGATGAAACACAAATATTGCATCAGAAAATAATACAAAAGGCACAATGCCGACTTAAGTACAAGAGGACTGACACTCTAACTTTCAATGATGTGACCTCTCCTGTGAGTCCAGTGTTAGATTCAGAGGCTTCACTTATGGTTTACTGTATCACTTGGACCTTCTTATTGACGATGAAACACAAAAATTGCATCCGAATTTAATACAAAAGGCACAATGCCGACTTAAGTACAAGAGGACTGACACTCTAACTTTCTATGATTTGAACCACTCCTGTGAGTCCCGTTTTGGATTCCGATGCTTCACTCCAGGTTTACTGTATCCCTTGGACCTTCTTATAAACGATGAAACACAGAAATTACATCCAAATTTAATACAAAAGGCACAATGCCGACTTAAGTACAAAAGTACTGACACTCTAACTTTCTATGATTTGAACCTCTCCTGTGAGTCCAGTTTTAGATTCCGATGCTTCACTTAAGGTTTACTGTATCCCTTGGACCTTCTTATTGACGATGAAACACAGAAATTGCATCCGAATTTAATACAAAAGGCACAATGCCGACATAAGTACAAGACGACTGACACTCTAACTTTCTATGATGTGAACCTCTCCTGTGAGTCCAGTGTTAGATTCCGAGACTTCACTTCAGGTTTACGTTATCCCTTGGACCTTCTTATTGAGGATGAAACACAGAAATTGCATCCGAATTTAATACAAAAGGCACAATGCCGACTTAAGTACAAGAGGACTGACACTCTAACTTTCTATGATTTGAACCACTCCTGTGAGTCCCGTGTTAGATTCCGATGCTTCACTTCAGGTTTACTGTATCCCTTGGACCTGCTTATAAACGATGACACACAGAAATTACATCCGAATTTAATACAAAAGCACAATGCCGACTTAAGTACAAGAGGACTGACACTCTAATTTTCTATGATTTGAACCTCTCCTGTGAGTCCACTTTTAGATTCCGATGCTTCACTTCAGGTTTACTGTATCCCTTGGACCTTCTTATTGACGATGAAACACAGAAATTGCATCCGAATTTAATACAAAATGCACAATGCCGACTTAAGTATAAGACGACTGACACTCTAACTTTCTCTGATTTGAACCTCTGCTGTGAGTCCAGTTTTAGATTCCGATGCTTCACTTCAGGTTTACTGTATCCCTAGAACCTTCTTATTGACGATGAAACACAAATATTGCATCCGAAAATAATACAAAAGGCACAATGCCGACTTAAGTACAAGAGGACTGACACTCTAACTTTCAATGATGTGACCTCTCCTGTGAGTCCAGTGTTAGATTCTGAGGCTTCACTTATGGTTAACTGTATCACTTGGACCTTCTTATTGACGATGAAACACAGAAATTGCATCCGAATTTAATACAAAAGGCACAATGCCGACTTAAGTACAAGAGGACTGACACTCTAACTTTCTATGATTTGAACCACTCCTGTGAGTCCCGTTTTAGATTCCGATGCTTCACTTTAGGTTTACTGTATCCCTTGGACCTTCTTATAACCGATGAAACACAGAAATTACATCCAAATTTAATACAAAAGGCACAATGCCGACTTAAGTACAAAAGTACTGACACTCTAACTTTCTATGATTTGAACCTCTCCTGTGAGTCCAGTTTTAGATTCCGATGCTTCACTTAAGGTTTACTGTATCCCTTGGACCTTCTTATTGGCGATGAAACACAGAAATTGCATCCGAATTGAGTACAAAAGGCACAATGCCGACTTAAGTACAAGAGGACTGACACTCTAAATTTCTATGATTTAAACCTCTCCTGTAAGTCCAGTTTTAGATTCTGATGCTTCACTTCAGGTTTACTGTATCCTTTGGACCTTCTTGTTGACGATGAAACACGGAAATTGCATCCGAATTTAATACAAAAGGCACAATGCCGACTTAAGTACAAAAGTACTGACACTCTAACTTTCTATGATTTGAACCTCTCCTGTGAGTCCAGATTTAGATTCCGATGCTTCACTTAAGGTTTACTGTATCCCTTGGACCTTCTTATTGACGATGAAGCCCAAAAATTGCATCCGATTTTAATACAAAAGGCACAATACCGACTTAAGTACAAGAGGACTGACACATTACTTTCTCTGATTTGAACCTCTCCTGTGAGTCCAGTTTTTGTTGCCGAGGCTTCACTTCAGGTTTACTGTATCCATTGGACCTTCTTATTGACGATGAAACACAAATATTGCATCCGAAATTAATACGAAAGGCACAATGCCGACTTAAGTACAAGAGGACAGACACTCCAACTTTCTATGATTTGAACCACTCCTGTGAGGCAAGTTTTAGATTCCGATGCTTCACTTCAGGTTTACTGTATCCTTTGGACCTTCTTATTGACGATGAAACACAGAAATTGCATCCGAATTTAATACAAAAAGCACAATGCCGACTTAAGTACAAGAGGACTGACACATTACTTTCTCTGATTTGAACCTCTCCTGTGAGTCCAGTTTTTGTTGCCGGGGCTTCACTTCAGGTTTACTGTTTCCATTGGACCTTCTTATTGACGATGAAACACAGAAATTGCATCCGAAATTAAGACAAAAGGCACAATGCCGACTTAAGTACAGGAGGACAGCCACTCTAACTTTCTATGATTTGAACCTCTCCTGTGAGTCCACTTTTAGATTCCGATGCTTCACTTCAGGTTTACTGTATCCCTTGGACCTTCTTATTGACGATGAAACACAAAAATTGCATCCGAATTTAATACAAAATGCACAATGCCGACTTTAGAACAAGACGACTGACACTCTAACTTTCTCTGATTTGAACCTCTCCTGTGAGTCCAGTTTTAGATTCCGATGCTTCACTTCAGGTTTACTGTATCCCTTGGACCTTCTTATTGACGATGAAACACAAATATTGCATCAGAAAATAATACAAAAAGCACAATGCCGACTTAAGTACAAGAGGACTGACACTCTAACTTTCAATGATGTGACCTCTCCTGTGAGTCCAGTGTTAGATTCAGAGGCTTCACTTATGGTTTACTGTATCACTTGGACCTTCTTATTGACGATGAAACACAAAAATTGCATCCGAATTTAATACAAAAGGCACAATGCCGACTTAAGTACAAGAGGACTGACACTCTAACTTTCTATGATTTGAACCACTCCTGTGAGTCCCGTTTTGGATTCCGATGCTTCACTCCAGGTTTACTGTATCCCTTGGAGCTTCTTATAAACGATGAAACACAGAAATTACATCCAAATTTAATACAAAAGGCACAATGCCGACTTAAGTACAAAAGTACTGACACTCTAACTTTCTATGATTTGAACCTCTCCTGTGAGTCCAGTTTTAGATTCCGATGCTTCACTTAAGGTTTACTGTATCCCTTGGACCTTCTTATTGACGATGAAACACAGAAATTGCATCCGAATTTAATACAAAAGGCACAATGCCGACTTAAGTACAAGAGGACTGACACTCTAAATTTCTATGATTTGAACCTCTCCTGTAAATCCAGTTTTAGATTCCGATGCTTCACTTCAGGTTTACTGTATCCTTTGGACCTTCTTATTGACGATGAAACACACAAATTGCATCCGAATTTAATACAAAAGGCACAATGCCGACATAAGTACAAGACGACTGACACTCTAACTTTCTATGATGTGAACCTCTCCTGTGAGTCCAGTGTTAGATTCCGAGACTTCACTTCAGGTTTACTGTATCCATTGGACCTTCTTATTGACGATGAAACACAAATATTGCATCCGAAATTAATACAAAAGGCACAATGCCGACTTAAGTACAAGAGGACAGACACTCCAACTTTCTATGATTTGAACCACTCCTGTGAGGCCAGTTTTAGATTCCGATGCTTCACTTCAGGTTTACTGTATCCCTTGGACCTTCTTATTGACGATGAAACACTGAAATTGCATCCGAAATTAAGACAAAAGGCACAATGCCGACTTAAGTACAAGAGGACTGACACTCTAACTTTCAATGATGTGACCTCTCCTGTGAGTCCAGTGTTAGATTCAGAGGCTTCACTTATGGTTTACTGTATCACTTGGACCTTCTTATTGACGATGAAACACAAAAATTGCATCCGAATTTAATACAAAAGGCACAATGCCGACTTAAGTACAAGAGGACTGACACTCTAACTTTCTATGATTTGAACCACTCCTGTGAGTCCCGTTTTGGATTCCGATGCTTCACTCCAGGTTTACTGTATCCCTTGGAGCTTCTTATAAACGATGAAACACAGAAATTACATCCAAATTTAATACAAAAGGCACAATGCCGACTTAAGTACAAAAGTACTGACACTCTAACTTTCTATGATTTGAACCTCTCCTGTGAGTCCAGTTTTAGATTCCGATGCTTCACTTAAGGTTTACTGTATCCCTTGGACCTTCTTATTGACGATGAAACACAGAAATTGCATCCGAATTTAATACAAAAGGCACAATGCCGACTTAAGTACAAGAGGACTGACACTCTAAATTTCTATGATTTGAACCTCTCCTGTAAATCCAGTTTTAGATTCCGATGCTTCACTTCAGGTTTACTGTATCCTTTGGACCTTCTTATTGACGATGAAACACACAAATTGCATCCGATTTTAATACACAAGGCACAATACCGACTTAAGTACAAGAGAACTGACACTCTAACTTTCTCTGTTTTGAACCTCTCCTGTGAGTCCAGTTTTTGTTGCCGAGGCTTCACTTCAGGTTTACTGTATCCATTGGACCTTCTTATTGACGATGAAACACAAATATTGCATCCGAAATTAATACAAAAGGCACAATGCCGACTTAAGTACAAGAGGACAGACACTCCAACTTTCTATGATTTGAACCACTCCTGTGAGGCCAGTTTTAGATTCCGATGCTTCACTTCAGGTTTACTGTATCCCTTGGACCTTCTTATTGACGATGAAACACTGAAATTGCATCCGAAATTAAGACAAAAGGCACAATGCCGACTTAAGTACAGGAGGACAGCCACTCTAACTTTCTATGATTTGAACCACTCCTGTGAGGCCAGTTTTAGATTCCGATGATTCACTTCAGGTTTACTGTATCCCTTGGACCTTCTTATTGACGTTCAAACACAGAAATTACATCCGAATTTAATACAAAAGGCACATTGCCGACTTATGTACAAGAGGACTGACACTCTAACTGTCTATGATTTGAACCTCTCCTGTGAGCCCAGTTTTAGATTCCGATGTTTCACTTCAGGTTTACTGTATCCCTTGGACCTTCTTATTGACGATAAAACACAGAAATTGCATACGAATTTAATACAAAAGGCACAATGCCGACTTAAGTACAAGAGGACTGACACTCTAACTTTCTCTGATTTGAACCTCTATTGTGAGTCCAGTTTTAGATTACGATGCTTCACTTCAGGTTTACTGTATCCCTCGGACTTTCTTATTAACGATGAAACACACATATTGCATCCGATTTTAATACAAAAGGCATAATGATGACTTAAGTACAAGAGGACTGACAGTCTAACTTTCTATGATTTGAACCTCTCCTGTGAGTCCAGTGTTAGATTCCGAGGCTTCACTTCAGGTTTACTGTATCCCTTGGACCTTCTTATTGACGATGAAACACAGAAATTGAATCCGATTTTAATACAAAAGGCACAATGCCGACTTAAGTACAAGAGGACTGACACTCTAACTTTCTATGATGTGAACCTCTCCTGTGAGTCCAATGTTCGATTCCAAAGATTCACTTGAGGTATACCGTATCCCTTGGACCTTAATATTGACGATGAAACACAGAAATTGCATCTGAATTTAATACAAAAGGCACAATGCCGACTTAAGTACAAGAGGACTGACACTCTAACTTCCTATGATTTGAACCACTCCTGTGAGTCCCGTTTTAGATTCCGATGCTTCACTTCAGGTTTACTGTATCCCTTGGACCTGCTTATAAACGATGAAACACAGAAATTACATCCGAATTTAATACAAAAGGCACAATGCCGACTTAAGTACAAGAGGACTGACACTCTAATTTTCTATGATTTGAACCTCTCCTGTGAGTCCACTTTTAGATTCCGATGCTTCACTTCACGTTTACTGTATCCCTTCTACCTTCTTATTGACGATGAAACACAGAAATTGCATCCGAATTTAATACAAAATGCACAATGCTGACTTAAGTACAAGACGACTGACACTCTAACTTTCTCTGATTTGAACCTCTCCTGTGAGTCCAGTTTTAGATTCTGATGCTTCACTTCAGGTTCACTGTATCCCTTGGACCTTCTTATTGACGATGAAGCCCAGAAATTGCATCCGATTTTAATACAAAAGGCACAATGCCGACTTAAGTACAAGAGGACTGACACTCTAACTTTCTCTGATTTGAACCTCTCCTGTGAGTCCAGTTTTTGTTGCCGAGGCTTCACTTCAGGTTTACTGTATCCATTGGACCTTCTTATTGACGATGAGACACAAATATTGCATCCGAAAATAATACAAAAGGCACAATGCCGACTTAAGTACAAGAGGACTGACACTCTAACTTTCTATGATGTGACCTCTCCTGTGAGTCCAGCGTTAGATTCAGAGGCTTCACTTATGGTTTACTGTATCACTTGGACCTTCTTATTGACGATGAAACACAGAAATTGCATCCGAATTTAATACAAAAGGCACAATGCCGACTTAAGTATAAGAGGACTGACACTCTAACTTTCTATGATTTGAACCATTCTTGTGAGTCCCGTTTTAGATTCCGATGCTTCACTTCAGGTTTACTGTATCCCTCAGACCTTCTTATAAACGATGAAACACAGAAATTACATCCAAATTTAATACAAAAGGCACAATGCCGACTTAAGTACAAAAGTACTGACACTCTAACTTTCTATGATTTGATCCTCTCCTGTGAGGCCAGTTTTGGATTCTGATGCTTCACTTAAGGTTTACTGTATCCCTTGGACCTTATTGACGATGAAACACAGAAATTGCATCCGATTTTAATACAAAAGGCACAATGCCGACTTAAGTACAAAAGGACTGACACTCTAAATTTCTATGATTTGAACATCTCCTGTAAGTCCAGTTTTAGATTCCGATGCTTCACTTCAGGTTTACTGTATCCTTTGGACCTTCTTATTGACGATGAAACACAGAAAATGCATCCGAATTTAATACAAAAGGCACAATGCCGACATAAGTACAAGACGACTGACACTCTAACTTTCTCTGATTTGAACCTCTCCTATGAGTCCAGTTTTAGATTCCGATGCTTCACTTCAGGTTTACTGTATACCTTGGAACTTCTTATTGACGATGAAGCACAGAAATTGCAACCGATTGTAATACAAAAGGCACAATTCCGACTTAAGTACAAGAAGACTGACACTCTAACTTTCTCTGATTTGAACCTCTCCTGTGAGTCCAGTTTTTGTTCATGAGGCTTCACTTCAGGTTTACTGTATCCATTGGACGTTATTGACGATGAAACACAAATTTTGCATCCGAAATTAATACAAAAGGCACAATGCCGACTTAAGTACAAGAGGACAGACACTCTAACTTTCTATGATTTGAACCACTCCTGTGAAGCCAGTTTTAGATTCCGATGCTTCACTACAGGTTTACTGTATCCCTTGGACCTACTTATTGACGATGAAACACAAATATTGCATCCGAAACTAATACAAAAGGCACAATGCCGACTTAAGTACAAGAGGGCTGACACTCTAATTTTCTATGATGTGACCTCTCCTGTGAGTCCAGTGTTAGATTCAGAGGCTTCACTTATGGTTTACTCTATCGCTTGGACCTTCTTATTGCCGATGAAACACAGATATTGCATCCGAATTTAATACAAAAGGCACAATGCCGACTTAAGTACAAGAGGACTGACACATTACTTTGTCTGATTTGAACCTCTCCTGTGAGTCCAGTTTCTGTTGCCGGGGCTTCACTTCAGGTTTACTGTATCCATTCGCCCTTCTTATTGACAATGAAACACAGATATTGCATCCGAAATTAAGACAAAAGGCACAATGCCGACTTAAGTACAGGAGGACAGCCACTCTAACTTTCTATGATTTGAACCACTCCTGTGAGGCCAGTTTTAGATTCCGATGATTCACTTCAGGTTTACTATATCCCTTGGACCTTCTTATTGACGTTGAAACACAGAAACTATATCCGAATTTAATACAAAAGGCACATTGCCGACTTAAGTACAAGAGGACTGACACTCTAACTTTCTATGATTTGAACCTCTCCTGTGAGCCCAGTTTTAGATTCCCATGTTTCACTTCAGGTTTACTGTATCCCTTGGACCTTCTTATTGACGATAAAACACAGAAATTGCATTCGAATTCAATACAAAAGCACAATGCCGGCTTAAGTACAAGAGGACTGACACTCTAACTTTCTATGATTTGAACCTCTCCTGTGATTCCAGTTTTAGATTCCGATGCTTCACTTCAGCTTTACTGTATCCCTTGGACCTGATTAATGACGATGAAACACAGAAATTGCATCCGATTTTAATACAAAAGGCACAATGATGACTTAAGTACAAGAGGACTGACACTCTAACTTTCTCTGATTTGAACCTCTCCTGTGAGTCCAGTTTTTGTTGCCGAGGCTTCACTTCAGGTATACTGTATCCATTGGACCTTCTTATTGACGATGAAACACAAATATTGCATCCGAAAATAATACAAAAGGCACAATGCCGACTTAAGTATAAGAGGACTGACACTCTAACTTTCTATGATGTGAACCTCTCCTGTGAGTCCCGTGTTAGATTCCGAGGATTCACTTGAGGTTTACTGTATCCCTTGGACCTTCTTATTGACGATGAAACACAGAAACTGCATCCGAATTTAATACAAAAGGCACAATGCCAACTTAAGTACAAGAGGACTGACACTCTAACATCCTATGATTTGAACCACTCCTGTGAGTCCCGTTTTAGATTCCGATGCTTCACTTCAGGTTTACTGTATCCCTTGGACCTACTTATACACGATGAAACACAGATATTACATCCGAATTCAATACAAAAGGCACAATGCCGACTTAAGTACAAGAGGACTGACACTCTAATTTTCTATGATTTGAACCTCTCCTGTGAGTCCACTTTTAGAATCCGATGCTTCACTTCAGGTTTACTGTATCCCTTGGACCTTCTTATTGACGATGAAACAAAGAAATTGCATCCGAATTTAATACAAAATGCACAATGCTGACTTAAGTACAAGACGACTGACACTCTAACTTTCTCTGATTTGAACCTCTCCTGTGAGTCCAGTTTTAGATTCCGATGCTTCACTTCAGGTTTACTGTATCCCTCGGACCTTCTTATAAACGATGAAACACAGAAATTACATCCAAATTTAATACAAAAGGCACAATGCCGACTTAAGTAGAAAGGTGCTGACACAATAACTTTCTATGAATTGAACCTCTTCTGTGAGGGCAGTTTTAGATTCCGATGCTTCACTTAAGGTTTACTGTATCCCTAGGACTTTCTTATTGACGATGAAACACAGAAATTGCATCCGAATTTAATACAATAGGCACAATGCCGACTTAAGTACAAGAGGACTGACACTCTAAATTTCTATGATTTGAACCTCTCCTGTAAGTCCAGTTTTAGATTCCGATGCTTCACTTCAGGTTTACTGTATCTTTTGGACCTTCTTATTGACGATGAAACACAGAAAATGCATCCGAATTTAATACAAAAGGCACAATGCGGACTTAAGTACAAGAGGACTGACACATTACTTTCTCTGATTTGGACCTCTCCTGTGAGTCCAGTTTTTGTTGCCGGGGCTTCACTTCAGGTTTACTGTATCCATTGGACCTTCTAATTGACAATGAAACACAGAAATTGGATCCGAAATTAAGACAAAAGGCACAATGCCGACTTAAGTACAGGACGACAGCCACTCTAACTTTATATGATTTGAACCACTCCTGTGAGGCCAGTTTTAGATTCCGATGATTCACTTCAGGTTTACTGTATCCCTTGGACCTTCTTATTGACGTTGAAACACAGAAATTACATCCGAATTTAATACAAAAGGCACATTGCCGACTTAAGTACAAGAGGACT
This sequence comes from Schistocerca serialis cubense, assembly GCF_023864345.2. Lineage (NCBI taxonomy): Eukaryota > Metazoa > Arthropoda > Insecta > Orthoptera > Acrididae > Schistocerca > Schistocerca serialis. The sequence goes on along the minus strand of NC_064640.1, from coordinate 1,047,600,325 downwards.
GACACTCTAACTTTCTATGATTTGAACCTCTCCTGTGAGCCCAGTTTTAGATTCCGATGTTTCACTTCAGGTTTACTGTATCCCTTGGACCTTCTTATTGACGACAAAACACAGAAATTGATTTCGAATTCAATACAAAAGGCACAATGCCGGCTTAAGTACAAGAGGACTGACACTCTAACTTTCTATGATTTGAACCTCTCCTGTGATTCCAGTTTTAGATTCCGATGCTTCACTTAAGCTTTACTGTATCCCTCGGACCTGATTAATGACGATGAAACACAGAAATTGCATCCGAATTTAATACAAAAGCACAATGCCGACTTAAGTACAAGAGGACTGACACTCTAGTTTTCTCTGATTTGAACATCTATTGTGAGTCCAGTTTTAGATTCCGATGCTTCACTTCAGGTTAGCTGTATCCCTCGGACTTTCTTATTAATGATGAAACACAGAAATTGCATCCGATTTTAATACAAAAGGCACAATGATGACTTAAGTACAAGAGGACTGACACTCTAACTTTCTCTGATTTGAACCTCTCCTGTGAGTCCAGTTTTTGTTACCGAGGCTTCGCATCAGCTTTCTGTATCCATTGGACCTTCTTATTGACGATGAAACTCAAATATTGCATCCGAAAATAATACAAAAGGCACAATGCCGACTTAAGTACGAGAGGACTTACACTCTAACTTTCTATGATGTGACCTCTCCTGTGAGTCCAGTGTTAGATTCAGAGGCTTCACTTATGGTTTACTGTATCACTTGGACCTTCTTATTGACGATGAAACACAGAAATTGCATCCAAATTTAATACAAAAGGCACAATGCCGACATAAGTACAAGAGGACTGACACTATAACTTTCTATGATTTGAACCACTCCTGTGAGTCCCGTTTTAGATTCCGATGCTTCACTTCAGGTATACTGTATCCCTTGGGCCTTCTTATAAACGATGAAACACAGAAATTACATCCAAATTTAATACAAAAGGCACAATGCCGACTTAAGTACAAAAGTACTGACACTCAAACTTTCTATGATTTGAACCTCTCCTGTGAGTCCAGTTTTAGATTCCGATGCTTCACTTCAGGTTTACTGTATCCCTTGGAACTTCTTATTGACGATGAAACACAGAAATTGCATCCGAATTTAATACAAAACGCACAATGCCGACTTAAGTACAAGAGGACTGACACTCTAAATTTCTATGATTTGAACCTCTCCTGTGAGTCCAGTTTTAGATTCCGGTGCTTCACTTCAGGTTTACTGTATGCTTTGGACCTTCTTATTGACGATGAAACACAGAAATTGCATCCGAATTTAATACAAAAGGCACAATGCCGACTTAAGTGCAAGACGACTGACACTCTAACTTTCTCTGATTTGAACCTCTCCTATGAGTCCAGTTTTCGATTCTGATGCTTCACTACAGGTTTACTGTATACCTTGGACCTTCTTATTGACGATGAAGCCCAGAAATTGCATCCGATTTTAATACAAAAGGCACAATACCGACTTAAGTACAAGAGGAATGACACTCTAACTTTCTTTGATTCGAACCTCTCCTGTGAGTCCAGTTTTAGTTTCCAAGGCTTCACTTCAGGTTTACAGTATCCATTGGTCCTTCTTGATGACAATGAAACACAAATATTGCATCCGAAATTAATACAAAAGGCACAATGCCGACTTAAGCACAAGAGGACAGACACTCTAACTTTCTATGATGTGACCTCTCCTGTGAGTCCAGTGTTAGATTCAGAGGCTTCACTTATGGTTTACTGTATCACTTGGACCTTCTTATTGACAATGAAACACAGAAATTGCATCCGAATATAATACAAAAGGCACAATGCCGACTTAAGTATAAGAGGACTGACACTCTAACTTTCTATGATTTGAACCACTCCTGTGAGTCCCGTTTTAGATTCCGATGCTTCACTTCAGGTTTAGTGTATCCCTCGGACCTTCTTATAAACGATGAAACACAGAAATTACATCCAAATTTAATACAAAAGGCACAATGCCGACTTAAGTACAAAAGTACTGACACTCTAACTTTCTATGATTTGAACTTCTCCTGTGAGGCCAGTTTTAGATTCCGATGCTTCACTTAAGGTTTACTGTATCCCTTGGACCTTCTTATTGACGATGAAACACAGAAATTGCATCCGAATTTAATACAAAAGGCACAATGCCGACTTAAGTACAAGAGGACTGACACTCTAAATTTCTATGATTTGAACCTCTCCAGTAAGTCCAGTTTTAGATTCCGATGTTTCACTTCAGGTTTACTGTATCCTTTGGACCTTCTTATTGACGATGAAACACAGAAAATGCATCTGAATTTAATACAAAAGGCACAATAACGACATAAGTACAAGACGACTGACACTCTAACTTTCTCTGATTTGAACCTCTCCTATGAGTCCAGTTTTAGATTCCGATGCTTCACTTCATGTTTACTGTATACCTTGGACCTTCCTATTGACGATGAAGCTCAGAAATTGCATCCGATTTTAATACAAAAGGCACAATACCGACTTAAGTACAAGAGGACTGAAACTCTAACTTTCTCTGATTTGAACCTCTCCTGTGAGTCCAGTTTTTGTTGCTGAGGCTTCACTTCAGGTTTACAGTATCACTTGGACCTTCTTATTGACGATGAAACACAAATATTGCATCCGAAAATAATACAAAATCACAATGCCGACTTAAGTACAAGAGGACTGACACTCTAACTTTCTATGATGTGACCTCTCCTGTGAGTCCAGTGTTAGATTCAGAGGCTTCACTTATGGTTTACTGTATCACTTGGACCTTCTTATTGACGATGAAACACAGAAATTGCATCCGAATTTAATACAAAAGGCACAATGCCGACTTAAGTACAAGAGGACTGACACATTACTTTCTCTGAATTGGACCTCTCCTGTGAGTCCAGTTTTTGTTGCCGGGGCTTCACTTCAGGTTTACTGTATCCATTGGACCTTCTTATTGACAATGAAACACAGAAATTGCATCCGAAATTAAGACAAAAGGCACAATGCCGACTTAAGTACAGGAGGACAGCCACTCTAACTTTCTATGATTTGAACCACTCCTGTGAGGCCAGTTTTAGATTCCTATGATTCACTTCAGGTTTACTGTATCCCTTGGACCTTCTTATTGCCGTTGAAACACAGAAATTACATCCGAATTTAATACAAAAGGCACATTGCCGACTTAAGTACAAGAGGACTGACACTCTAACTTTCTATGATTTGAACCTCTCCTGTGAGCCCAGTTTTAGATTCCGATGTTTCACTTCAGGTTTACTGTATCCCTTGGACCTTCTTATTGACGACAAAACACAGAAATTGCATTCGAATTCAATACAAAAGGCACAATGCCGGCTTAAGGACAAGAGGACTGACACTCTAACTTTCTATGATTTGAACCTCTCCTGTGATTCCAGTTTTAGATTCCGATGCTTCACTTCAGCTTTACTGTATCCCTCGGACCTGATTAATGACGATGAAACACACAGAAATTGCATCCGAATTTAATACAAAAGGCACAATGCCGACTTAAGTACAAGAGGACTGACACTCTAATTTTCTCTGATTTGAACCTCTATGGTGAGTCCAGTTTTAGATTCCGATGCTTCACTTCAGGTTTACTGTATCCCTCGGACTTTCTTATTAACGATGAAACACAGAAATTGCATCCGATTTTAATACAAAAGGCACAATGATGACTTAAGTACAAAAGTACTGACACTCTAACTTTCTCTGATTCGAACCTCTCCTGTGAGTCCAGTTTTAGTTGCCGAGGCTTCACTTCAGGTTTACAGTATCCATTGGACCTTCTTGATGACAATGAAACACAAATATTGAATCCGTAATTAATACAAAAGGCACAATGCCGCCTTAAGCACAAGAGGACAGACACTCCAACTTTCTATGATTTGAACCACTCCTGTGAGGCCAGTTTTAGATTCCGATGCTTCACTTCAGGTTTACTGTATCCCTTGGACCTTCTTATTGACGATGAAACACAGAAATTGCATCCGAATTTAATACAAAAGGCACATTGCCGACTTCAGTACAAGACGACTGACACTCTAACTTTCTCTGATTTGAACCTCTCCAATGAGTCCAGTTTTAGATTCCGATGCTTCACTTCAGGTTTACTGTATACCTTGGACCTTCTTATTGACGATGAAGCCCAGACATTGAATTCGATTTTAATACAAAAGGCACAATACCGACTTAAGTACAAGAGGAATGACACTCTAACTTTCTCTGATTCGAACCTCTCCTGTGAGTCCAGTTTCAGTTGCCGAGGCTTCACTTCAGGTTTACTGCCACTCTAACTTTCTATGATTTGAACCACTCCTGTAAGGCCAGTTTTAGATTCCGATGATTCACTTCAGGTTTAGTGTATCCCTTGGACCTTCTTATTGACGATGAAACACAGAAATTGCATCCTAATTTAATACAAACGGCACATTGCCGACTTAAGTACAAGAGGACTGACACTCTAACTTTCTATGATTTGAACCTCTCCTGTGAGCCCAGTTTTAGATTCCGATGCTTCACTTCAGGTTTACTGTATCCCTTGGACCTTCTTATTGACGATAAAACACAGAAATTGCATCCGAATTCAATACAAAAGGCACAATGCCGGCTTAAGTACAAGAGGACTGCTACTCTAACTTTCTCTGATTTGAACCTCTCCTGTGAGTCCAGTTTTTGTTGCCGAGGCTTCACTTCAGGTTTACTGTATCCATTGGACCTTCTTATTGACGATGAAACACAAATATTGCATCCGAAAATAATACAAAAGGCACAATGCCGACTTAAGTACAAGAGGACTGACACTCTAACTTTCTATGTTTTGGACCACTCCTATGAGGCCAGTTTTAGATTCCGATGCTTCACTTCAGGTTTACTGTATCCCTTGGACCTTCCTATTGACGATGACACACAGAAATTGCATCCGAATTTAATACAAAAGGCACAATGCCGAATTAAGTACAAGAGGACTGACACATTACTTTCTCTGATTTGAACCTGTCCTGTGAGTCCAGTTTTTGTTGCCGGGGCTTCACTTCAGGTTTACTGTATCCATTGGACCATCTTATTGACGATGAAACACAGAAATTGCATCCAAAATTAAGACAAAAGGCACAATGCCGACTTAAGTACAGGAGGACAGCCACTCTAACTTTCTATGATTTGAACCACTCCTGTGAGGCCAGTTTTAGATTCCGATGATTCACTTCAGGTTTACTGTATCCCTTGGACCTTCTTATTGACGATGAAATACAGAAATTGCATACGAATTTAATACAAAAGGCACATTGCCGACTTAAGTATAAGAGTACTGACACTCTAACTTTCTATGATTTGAACCTCTCCTGTGAGCCCAGTTTTAGATTCCGATGCTTCACTTCAGGTTTTCTGTATCCCTTGGACCTTCTTATTGACGATAAAACACGGAAATTGCATCCGAATTCAATTCAAAAGGCACAATGCCGGCTTAAGTACAAGAGGACTGACACTCTAACTTTCTATGATTTGAACCTCTCCTGTGATTCCAGTTTTAGATTCCGATGCTTCACTTCAGCTTTACTGTATCCCTTGGACCTTCTTAATGACGATGAAACACAGAAATTGTTTCCGAATTTAATACAAAAGGCACAATGCCGACTTAAGTACAAGAGGACTGACACTCTAACTTTCTCTGATTTGAACCTCTATTGTGAGTCCAGTGTTAGATGCCGATGCTTCACTTCAGGTTTACTGTATTCCTCAGGCTTTCTTATTGACGATGAAACACAGAAATTGCATCCGATTTTAATACAAAAGGCACAATGATGACTTAAGTACAAGAGGACTGACACTCTAACTTTCTATGATTTGAACCTCTCCTATGAGTCCAGTGTTAGATTCCGAGGCTTCACTTCAGGTTTACTGTATCCCTTGGACCTTCTTATTGACGATGAAACACAGAAATTGCATCCGAATTTAATACAAAAGGTACAATGCCGACTTAAGTACAAGTGGACTGACACTCTAACTTTCTATGATTTGAACCACTCCTGTGAGTCCCGTTTTAGATTCCGATACTTCACTTCAGGTTGACTGTATCCCTTGGACCTGCTTATAAACGATGAAACACAGAAATTACATCCGAATTTAATGCAAAAGGTACAATGCCGACTTAAGTACAAGAGGACTGACACTCTAATTTTCTATGATTTGAACCTCTCCTGTGAGTCCAGTTTTAGTTTCCGATGCTTCACTTCAGGTTTACTGTATCCCTTGGACCTTCTTAATGACGATGAAACACAGAAATTGTTTCCGAATTTAATACAAAAGGCACAATGCCGACTTAAGTACAAGATGCCTGACACTCTAACTTTCTCTGATTTGAACCTTTCCTGTGAGTCCAGTTTTAGATTCCGATGTTTCACTTCAGGTTTACTGTATCCCTTGGACCTTCTTATTGACGATGAAGTCCAGAAAGTGCATCCGATTTTAATACAAAATTCACAATGCCGACTTAAGTACAAGAGGACTGACACTCTAACTTTCACCGATTTGAACCTCTCCTGTGAGTCCAGTTTTTGTTGCCGAGGCTTCACTTCAGGTTTACTGTATCCATTGGATCTTCTTATTGACGATGAAACACAAATATTGCATCCGAAAATAATACAAAAGGCACAATGCCGACTTAAGTACAAGAGGACTGACACTCTAACTTTCTATGATGTGACCTTTCCTGTGAGTCCAGTGTTAGATTCAGAGGCTTCACTTATGGTTTACTGTATCACTTGGACCTTCTTATTGACGATGAAACACAGAAATTGCATCCGAATTTAATACAAAAGGCACAATGCCGACTTAAGTACAAGAGGACTGACACTCTAACTTTCTATGATTTGAACCACTCCAGTGAGTCCTGTTTTAGATTCCGATGCGTCACTTCAGGTTTACTGTATCCCTTGGACCTTCTTATAACGATGAAACACAGAAATTACATCCAAATTTAATACAAAAGGCACAATGCCGACTTAAGTACAAAAGTACCGACTCTCTAACTTTCTATGATTTGAACCTCTCCTGTGAGTCCAGTTTTAGATTCTGATGCTTCACTTCAGGTTTACTGTATCCCTTGGACCTTCTTATTGACGATGAAACACAGAAATTGCATCCGAATTTAATACAAAAGGCACAATGCCGACTTAAGTACAAGAGGACTGACTCTCTAAATTTCTATGATTTGAACCTCTCCTGTAAGTCCAGTTTTAGATTCCGATGCTTCACTTCAGTTTTACTGTATCCTTTGGACCTTCTTATTGACGATGAAACACAGAAATTGCATCCGAATTTAATACAAAAGGCACAATGCCGACTTAAGTACAAGACGACTGACACTCTAACTTTCTCTGATTTGAACCTCTCCTATGAGTCCAGTTTTAGATTCCGATGCTTCACTTCAGGTTTACTGTATACCTCGGACCTTCTTATAAACGATGAAGCCCAGAAATTGCATCGGATTTTAATACAAAAAGCACAATACCGACTTAAGTACAGGCGGACTGACACTCTAACTTTCTATGATTTGAACCTCTCCTGTGAGTCCAGTTTTTGTTGCCGAGGCTTCACTTCAGCTTTACTGTATCCATCGGACCTTCTTATTGACATTGAAACACAAATATTGCATCCGAAATTAATACAAAGGCACAATGCTGACTTAAGTACAAGAGGACAGACACTCTAACTTTCTATGATTTGGACCACTCCTGTGAGGCCAGTTTTAGACTCCGATGCTTCACTTCAGGTTTACTGTATCCCTTGGAATTTCTTATTAACGATGAAACACAGAAAATGCATCCGAATTTAATACAAAAGGCAAAATGCCGACTTAAGTACAAGAGGACTGACACATTACTTTCTCTGATTTGAACCTCTCCTGTGAGTCCAGTTTTTGTTGCCGGGGCTTCACTTCAGGTTTACTGTATCCATTGGACCTTCTTATTGACGATGAAACACAGAAATTGCATCCGAAATTAAGACAAAATTCACAATGCCGACTTAAGTACAGGAGGACAGCCACTCTAACTTTCTATGATTTGAACCACTCCTGTGAGGCCAGTTTTAGATTCCGATGATTCACTTCAGGTTTGCTGTATCCCTTCGACCTTCTTATTGACGATGAAACACAGAAATTGCATCCGAATTTAATACAAAAGGCACAATGCCGACTTAAGTACAAGAGGACTGACACTCTAACTTTCTATGATTTGAACCTCTCCTGTGAGCCCAGTTTTAGATTCCGATGCTTCACTTCAGGTTTACTGTATCCCTTGGACCTTCTTATTGACGATAAAACACAGAAATTGCATCCGAATTCAATACAAAAGGCACAATGCCGGCTTAAGTACAAGAGGAATGACACTCTAACCATCAATGATTTGAACCTCTCCTGTGATTCCAGTTTTAGATTCTGATGCTTCACTTCAGCTTTACTGTATCCCTTGGACCTTCTTATTGACGATGAAACACAGAAATTGCATCCGAATTTAGTACAAAAGGCACAATGCCGACTTAAGTACAAGAGGACTGACACTCTAACTGTCTATGATTTGAACCACTCCTGTGAGTCCCGTTTTAGATTCTGATGCTTCACTTCAGGTTTACTGTATCCCTTGGACCTGCTTATAAACGATGAAACACAGAAATTACATCCGAATTTAATACAAAAGGCACAATGCCGACTTAAGTACAAGAGGACTGACACTCTAATTTTCTATGATTTAAAACTCTCCTGTGAGTCCAGTTTTAGATTCCGATGCTTCACTTCAGGTTTACTGTATCCCTTGGACCTTCTTATTGACGATGAAACACAGAAATTGCATCCGAATTTAATACAAAATGCACAATGCCGACTTAAGTACAAGACGACTGACACTCTAACTTTCTCTGATTTGAACCACTCCTGTGAGACCAGTTTTAGATTCCGTTGCTTCACTTCAGGTTTACTGTATCCCTTGGACCTTCCTATTGCCGATGAAACACAGAAATTCCATCCGAATTTAATACAAAAGGCACAATGCCTACTTAAGTACAAGAGGACTGACACATTACTTTCACTGATTTGAACCTCTCCTGTGAGTCCAGTTTTAGTTGCCGAGGCTTCTCTTCAGGTTTACTGTATCCATTGGACCTTCTTATTGACGATGAACAGAGAAATTGCATCCGAAATTAATACAAAAGGCACAATGCCGACTTAAGTACAAGAGGACAGACACTCTAACTTTCTATGATTTGAACCACTCCTGTGAGGCCAGTTTTAGATTCCGATGCTTCACATCAGGTTTACTGTATCCCTTGGACCGTCTTATTGACGATGGAACACAGAAATTCCATCCGAAATTAATACAAAAGGCACATTGCCGACTTAAGTACAAGAGGACTGACACTCTAACTTTCTCTGATTTGAACCTCTCCAATGAGTCCAGTTTTAGATTCCGATGCTTCACTTCAGGTTTACTGTATACCTTGGACCTTCTTATTGACGATGAAGCCCAGACATTGAATTCGATTTTAATACAAAAGGCACAATACCGACTTAAGTACAAGAGGAATGACACTCTAACTTTCTCTGATTCGAACCTCTCCTGTGAGTCCAGTTTCAGTTGCCGAGGCTTCACTTCAGGTTTACTGCCACTCTAACTTTCTATGATTTGAACCACTCCTGTAAGGCCAGTTTTAGATTCCGATGATTCACTTCAGGTTTACTGTATCCCTTGGACCTTCTTATTGACGATGAAACACAGAAATTGCATCCTAATTTAATACAAACGGCACATTGCCGACTTAAGTACAAGAGGACTGACACTCTAACTTTCTATGATTTGAACCTCTCCTGTGAGCCCAGTTTTAGATTCCGATGCTTCACTTCAGGTTTACTGTATCCCTTGGACCTTCTTATTGACGATAAAACACAGAAATTGCATCCGAATTCAATACAAAAGGCACAATGCCGGCTTAAGTACAAGAGGACTGCTACTCTAACTTTCTCTGATTTGAACCTCTCCTGTGAGTCCAGTTTTTGTTGCCGAGGCTTCACTTCAGGTTTACTGTATCCATTGGACCTTCTTATTGACGATGAAACACAAATATTGCATCCGAAAATAATACAAAAGGCACAATGCCGACTTAAGTACAAGAGGACTGACACTCTAACTTTCTATGTTTTGGACCACTCCTATGAGGCCAGTTTTAGATTCCGATGCTTCACTTCAGGTTTACTGTATCCCTTGGACCTTCCTATTGACGATGACACACAGAAATTGCATCCGAATTTAATACAAAAGGCACAATGCCGAATTAAGTACAAGAGGACTGACACATTACTTTCTCTGATTTGAACCTGTCCTGTGAGTCCAGTTTTTGTTGCCGGGGCTTCACTTCAGGTTTACTGTATCCATTGGACCATCTTATTGACGATGAAACACAGAAATTGCATCCAAAATTAAGACAAAAGGCACAATGCCGACTTAAGTACAGGAGGACAGCCACTCTAACTTTCTATGATTTGAACCACTCCTGTGAGGCCAGTTTTAGATTCCGATGATTCACTTCAGGTTTACTGTATCCCTTGGACCTTCTTATTGACGATGAAATACAGAAATTGCATACGAATTTAATACAAAAGGCACATTGCCGACTTAAGTATAAGAGTACTGACACTCTAACTTTCTATGATTTGAACCTCTCCTGTGAGCCCAGTTTTAGATTCCGATGCTTCACTTCAGGTTTTCTGTATCCCTTGGACCTTCTTATTGACGATAAAACACGGAAATTGCATCCGAATTCAATTCAAAAGGCACAATGCCGGCTTAAGTACAAGAGGACTGACACTCTAACTTTCTATGATTTGAACCTCTCCTGTGATTCCAGTTTTAGATTCCGGTGCTTCACTTCAGCTTTACTGTATCCCTTGGACCTTCTTAATGACGATGAAACACAGAAATTGTTTCCGAATTGAATACAAAAGGCACAATGCCGACTTAAGTACAAGAGGACTGACACTCTAACTTTCTCTGATTTGAACCTCTATTGTGAGTCCAGTGTTAGATGCCGATGCTTCACTTCAGGTTTACTGTATTCCTCAGGCTTTCTTATTGACGATGAAACACAGAAATTGCATCCGATTTTAATACAAAAGGCACAATGATGACTTAAGTACAAGAGGACTGACACTCTAACTTTCTATGATTTGAACCTCTCCTATGAGTCCAGTGTTAGATTCCGAGGCTTCACTTCAGGTTTACTGTATCCCTTGGACCTTCTTATTGACGATGAAACACAGAAATTGCATCCGAATTTAATACAAAAGGTACAATGCCGACTTAAGTACAAGTGGACTGACACTCTAACTTTCTATGATTTGAACCACTCCTGTGAGTCCCGTTTTAGATTCCGATACTTCACTTCAGGTTGACTGTATCCCTTGGACCTGCTTATAAACGATGAAACACAGAAATTACATCCGAATTTAATGCAAAAGGTACAATGCCGACTTAAGTACAAGAGGACTGACACTCTAATTTTCTATGATTTGAACCTCTCCTGTGAGTCCAGTTTTAGTTTCCGATGCTTCACTTCAGGTTTACTGTATCCCTTGGACCTTCTTAATGACGATGAAACACAGAAATTGTTTCCGAATTTAATACAAAAGGCACAATGCCGACTTAAGTACAAGATGCCTGACACTCTAACTTTCTCTGATTTGAACCTTTCCTGTGAGTCCAGTTTTAGATTCCGATGTTTCACTTCAGGTTTACTGTATCCCTTGGACCTTCTTATTGACGATGAAGTCCAGAAAGTGCATCCGATTTTAATACAAAATTCACAATGCCGACTTAAGTACAAGAGGACTGACACTCTAACTTTCACCGATTTGAACCTCTCCTGTGAGTCCAGTTTTTGTTGCCGAGGCTTCACTTCAGGTTTACTGTATCCATTGGATCTTCTTATTGACGATGAAACACAAATATTGCATCCGAAAATAATACAAAAGGCACAATGCCGACTTAAGTACAAGAGGACTGACACTCTAACTTTCTATGATGTGACCTTTCCTGTGAGTCCAGTGTTAGATTCAGAGGCTTCACTTATGGTTTACTGTATCACTTGGACCTTCTTATTGACGATGAAACACAGAAATTGCATCCGAATTTAATACAAAAGGCACAATGCCGACTTAAGTACAAGAGGACTGACACTCTAACTTTCTATGATTTGAACCACTCCAGTGAGTCCTGTTTTAGATTCCGATGCGTCACTTCAGGTTTACTGTATCCCTTGGACCTTCTTATAACGATGAAACACAGAAATTACATCCAAATTTAATACAAAAGGCACAATGCCGACTTAAGTACAAAAGTACCGACTCTCTAACTTTCTATGATTTGAACCTCTCCTGTGAGTCCAGTTTTAGATTCTGATGCTTCACTTCAGGTTTACTGTATCCCTTGGACCTTCTTATTGACGATGAAACACAGAAATTGCATCCGAATTTAATACAAAAGGCACAATGCCGACTTAAGTACAAGAGGACTGACTCTCTAAATTTCTATGATTTGAACCTCTCCTGTAAGTCCAGTTTTAGATTCCGATGCTTCACTTCAGTTTTACTGTATCCTTTGGACCTTCTTATTGACGATGAAACACAGAAATTGCATCCGAATTTAATACAAAAGGCACAATGCCGACTTAAGTACAAGACGACTGACACTCTAACTTTCTCTGATTTGAACCTCTCCTATGAGTCCAGTTTTAGATTCCGATGCTTCACTTCAGGTTTACTGTATACCTCGGACCTTCTTATAAACGATGAAGCCCAGAAATTGCATCGGATTTTAATACAAAAAGCACAATACCGACTTAAGTACAGGCGGACTGACACTCTAACTTTCTCTGATTTGAACCTCTCCTGTGAGTCCAGTTTTTGTTGCCGAGGCTTCACTTCAGCTTTACTGTATCCATCGGACCTTCTTATTGACATTGAAACACAAATATTGCATCCGAAATTAATACAAAGGCACAATGCTGACTTAAGTACAAGAGGACAGACACTCTAACTTTCTATGATTTGGACCACTCCTGTGAGGCCAGTTTTAGACTCCGATGCTTCACTTCAGGTTTACTGTATCCCTTGGAATTTCTTATTAACGATGAAACACAGAAAATGCATCCGAATTTAATACAAAAGGCATAATGCCGACTTAAGTACAAGAGGACTGACACATTACTTTCTCTGATTTGAACCTCTCCTGTGAGTCCAGTTTTTGTTGCCGGGGCTTCACTTCAGGTTTACTGTATCCATTGGACCTTCTTATTGACGATGAAACACAGAAATTGCATCCGAAATTAAGACAAAATTCACAATGCCGACTTAAGTACAGGAGGACAGCCACTCTAACTTTCTATGATTTGAACCACTCCTGTGAGGCCAGTTTTAGATTCCGATGATTCACTTCAGGTTTGCTGTATCCCTTCGACCTTCTTATTGACGATGAAACACAGAAATTGCATCCGAATTTAATACAAAAGGCACAATGCCGACTTAAGTACAAGAGGACTGACACTCTAACTTTCTATGATTTGAACCTCTCCTGTGAGCCCAGTTTTAGATTCCGATGCTTCACTTCAGGTTTACTGTATCCCTTGGACCTTCTTATTGACGATAAAACACAGAAATTGCATCCGAATTCAATACAAAAGGCACAATGCCGGCTTAAGTACAAGAGGAATGACACTCTAACCATCAATGATTTGAACCTCTCCTGTGATTCCAGTTTTAGATTCTGATGCTTCACTTCAGCTTTACTGTATCCCTTGGACCTTCTTATTGACGATGAAACACAGAAATTGCATCCGAATTTAGTACAAAAGGCACAATGCCGACTTAAGTACAAGAGGACTGACACTCTAACTGTCTATGATTTGAACCACTCCTGTGAGTCCCGTTTTAGATTCTGATGCTTCACTTCAGGTTTACTGTATCCCTTGGACCTGCTTATAAACGATGAAACACAGAAATTACATCCGAATTTAATACAAAAGGCACAATGCCGACTTAAGTACAAGAGGACTGACACTCTAATTTTCTATGATTTAAAACTCTCCTGTGAGTCCAGTTTTAGATTCCGATGCTTCACTTCAGGTTTACTGTATCCCTTGGACCTTCTTATTGACGATGAAACACAGAAATTGCATCCGAATTTAATACAAAATGCACAATGCCGACTTAAGTACAAGACGACTGACACTCTAACTTTCTCTGATTTGAACCACTCCTGTGAGACCAGTTTTAGATTCCGTTGCTTCACTTCAGGTTTACTGTATCCCTTGGACCTTCCTATTGCCGATGAAACACAGAAATTCCATCCGAATTTAATACAAAAGGCACAATGCCTACTTAAGTACAAGAGGACTGACACATTACTTTCACTGATTTGAACCTCTCCTGTGAGTCCAGTTTTAGTTGCCGAGGCTTCTCTTCAGGTTTACTGTATCCATTGGACCTTCTTATTGACGATGAACAGAGAAATTGCATCCGAAATTAATACAAAAGGCACAATGCCGACTTAAGTACAAGAGGACAGACACTCTAACTTTCTATGATTTGAACCACTCCTGTGAGGCCAGTTTTAGATTCCGATGCTTCACATCAGGTTTACTGTATCCCTTGGACCGTCTTATTGACGATGGAACACAGAAATTCCATCCGAAATTAATACAAAAGGCACATTGCCGACTTAAGTACAAGAGGACTGACACTCTAACTTTCTATGATTTGAACCTCTCCTGTGAGTCCAGTGTTAGATTCCGAGGCTTCACATCAGGTTTACTGTATGCCTTGGACCTTCTTATTGACGATGAAACACAGAAATTGCATCCGAATTTAATACAAAAGGCACAAGGCCGACTTAAGTACAAGAGGACTGACACTCTAAGTTTCTATGATGTGAACCTCTCCTGTGAGTCCAGTGTTAGATTCCGAGGCTTCACTTCAGGTTTACTGTAGCCCTTGGACCTTCTTATTGACGATGAAACACAGAAATTGTATCCGAATTTAATACAAAAGGCACAATGCCGACTTAAGTACAAGTGGACTGACACTCTAACTTTCTATGATTTGAACCACTCGTGTGAGTCCCGTTTTAGATTCTGATTCTTCACTTCAGGTTTACTGTATCCCTTGGACCTGCTTATAAACGATGAAACACAGAAATTACATCCGAATTTAATACAAAAGGCACAATGCCGACTTAAGTACTTGAGGACAGACACTATAATTTTCTATGATTTAAACCTCTCCTGTGAGTCCAGTTTTAGATTCCGATGCTTCACTTCAGGTTTACTGTATCCCTTGGACCTTCTTATTGACGATGAAACACAGAAATTGCATCCGAATTTAATACAAAATGCACAATGCCGACTTAAGTACAAGACGACTGACACTCTAACTTTCTCTGATTTGAACCACTCCTGTGAGGCCAGTTTTCGATTCCGATGCTTCACTTCAGGTTTACTGTTTCCCTTGGACCTTCCTATTGACGATGAAACACAGATATTCCATCCGAATTTAATACAAAAGGCACAATGCCTACTTAAGTACAAGAGGACTGACACATTACTTTCTCTGATTTGAACCTCTCCTGTGAGTCCAGTTTTAGTTGCCGAGGCTTCTCTTCAGGTTTACTGTATCCATTGGACCTTCTTATTGACGATGAACACAGTAATTGCATCCGAACTTAATACAAAAGGCACAATGCCGACTTAAGTACAAGAGGACTGACACTCTAACTTTCTATGATTTGAACCACTCCTGTGAGTCCCGTTTTTGATTCCGATGCTTCACATCAGGTTTACTGTATCCCTTGGACCGTCTTATTGACGATGGAACACAGAAATTCCATCCGAATTTAATACAAAAGGCATATTGCCGACTTAAGTACAAGAGGACTGACACTCTGACTTTCTATGATTTGAAATTCTCCTGTGAGCCCAGTTTTAGATTCCGATGCTTCACTTCAGGTTTACTGTATCCCTTGGACCTTCTTTTTAAGGATAAAACACAGAAATTGCATCCGAATTTAATACAAAAGGCACAATGCTGGCTTAAGTAGAAGAGGACTGACACTCTAAGTTTCTATGATTTGAACCTCTCCTGTGATTCCAGTTTTAGATTCCGTTGCTTCACTTCAGCTTTACTGTCTCCCTTGGACCTTCTTATTGACGATGAAACACAGAAATTCCATCCGAATTTAATACAAAAGGCACATTGCCGACTTAAGTACAAGAGGACTGACACTCTAACTTTCTATGATTTGAACCTCTCCTGTGAGTCCAGTGTTAGATTCCGAGGCTTCACATCAGGTTTACTGTATGCCTTGGACCTTCTTATTGACGATGAAACACAGAAATTGCATCCGAATTTAATACAAAAGGCACAATGCCGACTTAAGTACAAGAGGACTGACACTCTAACTTTCTATGATGTGAACCTCTCCTGTGAGTCCAGTGTTAGATTCCGAGGCTTCACTTCAGGTTTACTGTAGCCCTTGGACCTTCTTATTGACGATGAAACACAGAAATTGTATCCGAATTTAATACAAAAGGCACAATGCCGACTTAAGTACAAGTGGACTGACACTCTAACTTTCTATGATTTGAACCACTCGTGTGAGTCCCGTTTTAGATTCTGATGCTTCACTTCAGGTTTACTGTATCCCTTGGACCTGCTTATAAACGATGAAACACAGAAATTGCATCCGAATTTAATACAAAAGGCACAATGCCGACTTAAGTACTTGAGGACAGACACTATAATTTTCTATGATTTAAACCTCTCCTGTGAGTCCAGTTTTAGATTCCGATGCTTCACTTCAGGTTTACTGTATCCCTTGGACCTTCTTATTGACGATGAAACTCAGAAATTGCATCCGAATTTAATACAAAATGCACAATGCCGACTTAAGTACAATACGACTGACACTCTAACTTTCTCTGATTTGAACCACTCCTGTGAGGCCAGTTTTCGATTCCGATGCTTCACTTCAGGTTTACTGTTTCCCTTGGACCTTCCTATTGACGATGAAACACAGATATTCCATCCGAATTTAATACAAAAGGCACAATGCCTACTTAAGTACAAGAGGACTGACACATTACTTTCTCTGATTTGAACCTCTCCTGTGAGTCCAGTTTTAGTTGCCGAGGCTTCTCTTCAGGTTTACTGTATCCATTGGACCTTCTTATTGACGATGAACACAGTAATTGCATCCGAAATTAATACAAAAGGCACAATGCCGACTTAAGTACAAGAGGACTGACACTCTAACTTTCTATGATTTGAACCACTCCTGTGAGTCCCGTTTTTGATTCCGATGCTTCACATCAGGTTTACTGTATCCCTTGGACCGTCTTATTGACGATGGAACACAGAAATTCCATCCGAATTTAATACAAAAGGCATATTGCCGACTTAAGTACAAGAGGACTGACACTCTGACTTTCTATGATTTGAAATTCTCCTGTGAGCCCAGTTTTAGATTCCGATGCTTCACTTCAGGTTTACTGTATCCCTTGGACCTTCTTTTTAAGGATAAAACACAGAAATTGCATCCGAATTTAATACAAAAGGCACAATGCTGGCTTAAGTAGAAGAGGACTGACACTCTAAGTTTCTATGATTTGAACCTCTCCTGTGATTCCAGTTTTAGATTCCGTTGCTTCACTTCAGCTTTACTGTATCCCTTGGACCTTCTTATTGACGATGAAACACAGAAATTGCATCCGAATTTAATACAAAAGGCACAATGCCGACTTAAGTACAAGAGGACTGACACTCTAACTTTCTATGATGTGTACCTCTCCTGTGAGTCCAGTGTTAGATTCCGATGCTTCACGTCAGATTTACTGTATCCCTAGGACCTTTTTATTGACGATGAAACACAGAAATTGCATCCTAATTTAATACAAAAGGCCCAATGCCGACTTAAGTACAAGAAAACTGACACTCTAACTTTCTATGATTTGAACCTCTCCTGTGAGTCCAGTTTTTGTTGCTGAGGCTTCACATCAGGTTTACTGTATCCCTTGGACCTTCTTATAGTCGATGAAACACAGAAATTGCATCCTAATTTAATACAAAAGGCACAATGACGACTTAAGTACAAGAGGACTGACACTCTAACTTTCGATGATTTGAACCTCTCCTGTGAGTCTAGTTTTAGATTCCGATGCTTCACTTCAGGTTTACTGTATCCCATGGACCTGCTTATAAACGATGAAACACAGAAATTACATTCGAATTTAATACAAAAGGCACAATGCCGACTTAAGTACAAGAGGACTGACACTCTAATTTTCTATGATTTGAACCTCTCCTGTGAGTCCAGTTTTAGATTCCGATGCTTTACTTCAGGTTTACTGTATCCCTTGGACCTTCTTATTCACGATGAAACACAGAAATTGCATCCGAATTTAATACAAAATGCACAATGCCGACTTAAGTACAAGACGACTGACTACATTTCTCTGATTTGAACCACTCCTGTGAGGCCAGTTTTAGATTCCGATGCTTCACTTCAAGTTTACTGTATCCCTTGGACCTTCCTATTGACGATGAAACACAGAAATTGCATCCGAATTTAATACAAAAGGCACAATGCCGACTTAAGTACAAGAGGACTGACACATTACTTTCTCTCATTTGAACCTCTCCTGTGAGTCCAGTTTTAGTTGCCGATGCTTCACTT
The DNA here is from genome assembly GCF_023864345.2 of Schistocerca serialis cubense. Classification (NCBI taxonomy): domain Eukaryota; kingdom Metazoa; phylum Arthropoda; class Insecta; order Orthoptera; family Acrididae; genus Schistocerca; species Schistocerca serialis. Next base: position 1,047,581,493 of record NC_064640.1, on the reverse strand, counting down.
CAGGTTTACTGTATCCATTGGACCTTCTTATTGACGATGAACACAGAAATTGCATCCGAAATTAATACAAAAGGCACAATGCCGACTTAAGTACAAGAGGACAGACACTCTAACTTTCTATGATTTGAACCACTCCTGTGAGGCCAGTTTTAGATTCCGATGCTTCACTTCAGGTTTACTGTATCCCTTGGACCTTCTTATTGACGATGAAACACAGAAATTGCATCCGAATTTAATACAAAAGGCACATTGCCGACTTAAGTACAAGAGGACTGACACTCTAACTTTCTATGATTTGAACCTCTCCTGTAAGCCCAGTTTTAGATTCCGATGCTTCACTTCAGGTTTACTGTATCCCTTGGACCTTCTTATTAACGATAAAACACAGAAATTGCATCCGAATATAATACAAAAGGCACAATGCCGGCTTAAGTACAAGAGGACTGACACTCTAACTTTCTATGATTTGAACCTCTCCTGTGATTCCAGTTTTACATTCCGATGCTTCACTTCAGCTTTCCTGTATCCCTTGGACCTTCTTATTGACGATGAAACACAGAAATTGCATCCGAATTCAATACAAAAGGAACAATGCCGACTTAAGTACATGAGGACTGACACTCTAACTTTCTCTGATTTGAACCTCTCCTGTGAGTCCAGTTTTAGATTCTGATGCTTCATTTCAGGTTTACTATATGCCTTGGACTTTCTTATTGACGATGAAACACAGAAATTGCATCCGATATTTATACAAAAGGCACAATGATGACATATATACAAGAGGACTGACACTCTAACTTTCTATGATTTGAACCTGTCCTGTGAGCCCAGTGTTAGATTCCGAGGCTTCACTTCTGGTTTACTGTATCCCTTGGACCTTGTTATTGACGATGAAACACAGAAATTGCATCCGATTTTAATACAAAAGGCACAATGCTGACTTAAGTACAAGAGGACTAACACTCTAACTTTCTATGATTTGAACCTCTCGTGTGAGTCCAGTGTTAGATTCTGAGGCTTCACTTCAGGGTTACAGTATCCCTTGGACCTTCTTATTGACGATGAAACACAGAAATTGCATCCGAATTCAATACAAAAGGCACAATGCCGACTTAAGTACAAGAGGACTGACACTCTAACTGACTACGATGTCAACCTCTCCTGTGAGTCCAGTGTTAGATTCCGAGGCTTCACTTCAGGTTTACTGTATCCCTTGGACCTTCTTATTGACGATGAAACACAGAAATTGCATCCGAATTTAATACAAAAGGCACAATGCCGACTTAAGTACAAGAGGACTTACACTCTAACTCTCTATGATGTGAACCACTCCTGTGAGTCCAGTGTTAGATTCCGAGGCTTCACTTCAGGTTTACTGTATCCCTTCGACTTTCTTATTGACGATGAAACACAAAAATTGCATACGATTTTAATACAAAAGGCACAATGCCGACTTAAGTACAAGAGGACTGACGCTCTAACATTCTATGATTTGAAGCTCTCCTGTGAGTCCAGTGTTAGATTCCGAGGCTTCACTTCCGGTTTACTGTATCACATGGACCTTCTGATTGACGATGAAACACAGAAATTGCATCCGAATTTAATACAAAAGGCACAATGCCGACTTAAGTACAAGAGGACTGACACTCTAATTTTCTATGATTTGAACCTCTCCTGTGAGTCCAGTTTTAGATTCCGATGCTTTGCTTCAGGTTTACAGTATCCCTTGGACCTTCTTAATGACGATGAAACACAGAAATTGCATCCGAATTTAATACAAAAGTCACAATGCCGGCTTAAGAACAAGAGGACTGACACTCAAACTATCTCTGATTTGAACCTCTCCTGTGAGTCCAGTTTTAGATTCCGATGCTTCACTTCAGGTTTACTGTATCCCTTCGACTTTCTTATTGACGATGAAACACACAAATTGCATACGATTTCAATACAAAAGGCACAATGCCGACTTAAGTACAAGAGGACTGACACTCTAACATTCTATGATTTGAAGCTCTCCTGTGAGTCCAGTGTTAGATTCCGAGGCTTCACTTCCGGTTTACTGTATCACATGGACCTTCTGATTGACGATGAAACACAGAAATTGCATCCGAATTTAATACAAAAGGCACAATGCCGACTTAAGTACAAGAGGACTGACACACTAAATTTCTCTGATTTGAGCCTCTCCTATGAGTCCAGTTTTAGATTCCGATGCTTCAATTCAGGTTTACTGTATCCCTTGGACCTTCTTATTGACGATGAAGCACAGAAATTGCATCCGATTTTAATACAAAAGGCACAATGCGGACTTAAGTACAAGAGGACTGACACTCTAACTTTCTATGATTTGAACCTCTCCTGTGAGTCCAGTTTTTGTTGCTGAGACTTCACTTCAAGTTTACTGTTTCCCTTGGACCTTCTTATTAACAATGAAACACAGAAATTGCATCAGAAATTAATACAAAAGGCACAATGCCGACTTAGGTACAAAAGAACTGACACTCTAAGTTTCTAAGATTTGAACCTCTCCTGTGAGTCAAGTTTTAGATTCCGATGCTTCACTTCAGGTTTACTGTATCCCTTGGACCTGCTTATAAACGATGAAACACAGAAATTACATTCGAATTTAATACAAAAGGCACAATGCCGACATAAGTACAAGAGGACTGACACTCTAATTTTCTATGATTTGAACCTCTCCTGTGAGTCCAGTTTTAGATTCCGATGCCTCACTTCAGGTTTACTGTATCCCTTGGACCTTCTTATTGACGATGAAACACAGAAATTGCATCCGAATTTAATACAAAATGCACAATGCCGACTTAAGTACAAGACGACTGACACTCTAACTTTCTCTGATTTGAACCACTCCTGTGAGGCCAGTTTTAGATTCCGATGCTTCACTTCAAGTTTACTGTATCCCTTGGACCTTCCTATTGACGATGAAACACAGAAATTGCATCCGACTTTAATACAAAAGGCACAATGCCGACTTAAGTACAAGAGGACTGACACATTACTTTCTCTGATTTGAACCTCTCCTGTGAGTCCAGTTTTAGTTGCCGAGGCTTCACTTCAGGTTTACAGTATCCATTGGACCTTCTTATTGACGATGAACACAGAAATTGCATCCGAAATTAATACAAAATGCACAATGCCGACTTAAGTACAAGAGGACAGACACTCTAACTTTCTATGATTTGAACCACTCCTGTGAGGCCAGTTTTAGATTCCGATGCTTCACTTCAGGTTTACTGTATCCCTTGGACCTTCTTATAGACGATGAAACACAGAAATAGCATCCGAATTTAATACATAAGGCACATTGCCGACTTAAGTACAAGAGGACTGACACTCTAACTTTCTCTGATTTGAACCTCTCCTGTGAGCCCAGTTTTAGATTCCGATGTTTCACTTCAGGTTTACTGTATCCCTTGGACCTTCTTATTAACGATAAAACACAGAAATTGCATCCGAATTTAATACAAAAGGCACAATGCCGGCTCAAGTACAAGAGGACTGACACTGTAACTTTCTATGATTTGAACCTCTCCTGTGATTCCAGTTTTAGATTCTGATGCTTCATTTCAGGTTTACTGTATGCCTTGGACTTTCTTATTGACGATGAAACACAGAAATTGCATCCGATTTTAATACAAAAGGCACAATGATGACTTAAGTACAAGAGGACTGACACTCTAACTTTCTATGATTTGAACCTCTCCTGTGAGCCCAGTGTTAGATTCCGAGGCTTCACTTCAGGTTTACTGTATCCCTTGGACCTTCTTATTGACGATGAAACACAGAAATTGCTTTCGATTTTAATACAAAAGGCACAATGCTGACTTAAGTACAAGAGGACTGACACTCTAACTTTCTATGATTTGAACCTCTCCTGTGAGTCCAGTGTTAGATTCTGAGGCTTCACTTCAGGTTTACTGTATCCCTTGGACCTTCTTATTGACGATGAAACACAGAAATTGCATCCGAATTTAATACAAAAGGCACAATGCCGACTTAAGTACAAGAGGACTGACACTCTAACTTACTATGATGTCAACCTCTCCTGTGAGTCCAGTGTTAGATTCCGAGGCTTCACTTCAGGTGTACTGTATCCCTTGGACCTTCTTATTGACGATGAAACACAGAAATTGCATCCGAATGTAATACAAAATGCACAATGCCGACTTAAGTACAAGACGACTGACACTCTAACTTTCTCTGATTTGAACCACTCCTGTGAGGCCAGTTTTAGATTCCGATGCTTCACTTCAAGTTTACTGTATCCCTTGGACCTTCCTATTGACGATGAAACACAGAAATTGCATCCGAATTTAATACAAAAGGCACAATGCCGACCTAAGTACAAGAGGACTGACACATTACTTTCTCTGATTTGAACCTCTCCTGTGAGTCCAGTTTTAGTTGCCGAGGCTTCACTTCAGGTTTACAGTATCCATTGGACCTTCTTATTGACGATGAACACAGAAATTGCATCCGAAAGTAATACAAAATGCACAATGCCGACTTAAGTACAAGAGGACAGACACTCTAACTTTCTATGATTTGAACCACTCCTGTGAGGCCAGTTTTAGATTCCGATGCTTCACTTCAGGTTTACTGTATCCCTTGGACCTTCTTATTGACGATGAAACACAGAAATAGCATCCGAATTTAATACATAAGGCACATTGCCGACTTAAGTACAAGAGGACTGACACTCTAACTTTCTCTGATTTGAACCACTCCTGTGAGCCCAGTTTTAGATTCCGATGTTTCACTTCAGGTTTACTGTATCCCTTGGACCTTCTTATTAACGATAAAACACAGAAATTGCATCCGAATTTAATACAAAAGGCACAATGCCGGCTCAAGTACAAGAGGACTGACACTGTAACTTTCTATGATTTGAACCTCTCCTGTGATTCCAGTTTTAGATTCTGATGCTTCATTTCAGGTTTACTGTATGCCTTGGACTTTCTTATTGACGATGAAACACAGAAATTGCATCCGATTTTAATACAAAAGGCACAATGATGACTTAAGTACAAGAGGACTGACACTCTAACTTTCTATGATTTGAACCTCTCCTGTGAGCCCAGTGTTAGATTCCGAGGCTTCACTTCAGGTTTACTGTATCCCTTGGACCTTCTTATTGACGATGAAACACAGAAATTGCTTTCGATTTTAATACAAAAGGCACAATGCTGACTTAAGTACAAGAGGACTGACACTCTAACTTTCTATGATTTGAACCTCTCCTGTGAGTCCAGTGTTAGATTCTGAGGCTTCACTTCAGGTGTACTGTATCCCTTGGACCTTCTTATTGACGATGGAACACAGAAATTGCATCCGAATTTAATACAAAAGGCACAATGCCGACTTAAGTACAAGAGGACTGACACTCTAACTTTCTATGATTTGAACCACTCCTGTGAGTCCCGTTTTAGATTCCGATGCTTCACTTCAGGTTTACTGTATCCCTTGGACCTTCTTATTGACGATGAAACACAGAAATTGCATCCGAATTTAATACAAAAGGCACAATGCCGACATAAGTACAAGAGGACTGACACTCAAACTTACTATGATGTCAACCTCTCCTGTGAGTCCAGTGTTAGATTCCGAGGCTTAATTTCAGGTTTACTGTATCCCTTGGACCTTCTTATTGACGATGAAACACAGAAATTGCATCCGAATTTAATACTAAGGGCACAATGCCGACTTAAGTACAAGAGGACTGACACTCAAACTCTCTATGATGTGATCCTCTCCTGTGAGTCCAGTGTTAGATGCCGAGGCTTCACTTCAGGTTTACTGTATCCCTTGGACCTTCTTATTGACGATGAAACACAGAAATTGCATCCGAATTTAATACAAAAGGCACAATGCCGACTTAAGTACAAGAGAACTGAAACTCTAATTTTCTATGATTTGAACCTCTCCTGTGAGTCCAGTTTTAGATTCCGATGCTTTGCTTCAGGTTTACTGTATCCCTTGGACCTTCTTACTGACGATGAAACACAGAAATTGCATCCGAATTTAATACAAAGGGCACAATGCCGGCTTAAGAACAAGAGGACTGACACTCTAACTTTCTCTGATATGAACCTCTCCTGTGAGTCCAGTTTTAGATTCCGATGCTTCACTTCAGGTTTACTGTATCCCTTCGGCTTTCTTATTGACGATGAAACACACAAATTGCATACGATTTTAATACAAAAGTCACAATGCCGACTTAGGTACAAGAGGACTGACACTCTAACATTCTATGATTTGAAGCTCTCCTGTGAGTCCAGTGTTAGATTCCGAGGCTTCACTTCCGGTTTACTGTATCACATGGACCTTCTGATTGACGATGAAACACAGAAATTGCATCCGAATTTAATACAAAAGGCACAATGACGACTTAAGTACAAGAGGACTGACACACTAACTTTCTCTGATTTGAACCTCTCCTGTGAGTCCAGTTTTAGATTCCGATGCTTCACTTCAGGTTTACTGTATCCCTTGGACCTTCTTATTGACGATGAAGCACAGAAATTGCATCCGATTTTAATACAAGAGGCACAATGCCGACTTAAGTACAAGAGGACTGACACTCTAACTTTCTATGATTTGAACCACTCCTGTGAGTCCAGTTTTTGTTGCTGAGGCTTCACTTCAGGTTTACTGTATCCCTTGGACCTTCTTATTAACAATGAAACACAGTAATTGCATACGAATTTAAAACAAAAGGCACAATGCCGACGTATGTACAAGAGGACTGACACTCTAATTTTCTATGATTTGAACCACTCCTGTAAGTCCAGTTTTTGATTCCGATGCTTCACTTCAGGTTTACTGTATCCCTTGGACCTTCTTATTGACGATGAAACACAGAAATTGCATCCGAATTTAATACAAAATGCACAATGCCCACTTAAGTACAAGAGGACAGTCACTCTAACTTTCTATGATTTGAACCACTCCTGTGAGGCCAGTTTTACGTTCCGATGGTTCACTTCAGGTTTACAGTATCCCTTGGACCTTCATATTGACGATGAAACACAGAAATTGCATCCGAATTTAATGCAAAAGGCACATTGCCGACTTAAGTACAAGAGGACTGACACTCTAACTTTCTATGATTTGAACCTGTCCTGTGAGTTCAGTTTTAGATTCCGATGCTTCACTCGAGGTTTACTGTATCCCTTAGACCTTCTTATTGACGATGAAACACAGAAATTGCATCCGAATTTAATACAAACGGCACAATGCCGGCTTAAGTACAAGAGGACTGACACACAAACTTTCTATGATTAGAACCTCTCCTGTGATTCCAGTTTTAGATTCCGATGCTTCACTTCAGGTTCACTGTATCCCTTGGACCTTCTTATTGACGATGAAACACAGAAATTGCATCCAAATTTAATCCAAAAGCACAATGCCGACATAACTACAAGAGGACTGACACTCTAACTTTCTCTGAATTGAACCTCTCCTGTGAGTCCAGTTTTAGATTCCGATGCTTCACTTCAGGTTTACTGTATCCCTTGGACTTTCTTATTGATGATGAAACACAGAAATTACATCCGATTTTAATACAAAAGGCACAATGCTGACTTAAGTACAAGAGGACTGACACTCTAACTTTCTATGATTTGAACCTCTCCTGTGAGTCCAGTGTTAGATTCTGAGGCTTCACTTCAGGTTTACTGTATCCCTTGGACATTCTTATTGACGATGAAACTCAGAAATTGCATCCGAATTTAATACAAAAGGCACAATGCCGACTTAAGTACAAGAGGACTGACACTCTAACTTTCTATGATTCGAACCACTCCTGTGAGTCCCGTTTTAGATTCCGATGCTTCACTTCAGGTTTACTGTATCCCTTGGACCTTCTTATTGACGATGAGACACAGAAATTGCATCCGATTTTAATACAAAAGGCACAATGTTGACTTAAGTACAAGAGGACTGACACTCTAACTTTCTATGATTTGAACCTCTCCTGTGAGTCCAGTGTTAGATTCTGAGGCTTCACTTCTGGTTTACTGTATCCCGTTGACCTTCTTATTGACGATGAAACACAGAAATTGCATCCGAATTTAATACAAAAGGCACAATGCCGACTTAAGTACAAGAGGACTGACACTCTAACTTTCTATGATTTGAACCACTCCTGTGAGTCCCGTTTTAGATTCCGATGCTTCACTTCAGGTTTACTGTATCCCTTGGACCTTCTTATTGACGATGAAACACAGAAATTGCATCCGAATTTAATACAAAAGGCACAATGTCGACTTAAGTACAAGAGGACTGACACTCTAAATTACTATGATGTCAACCTCTCCTGTGAGTCCAGAGTGAGATTCCGAGGCTTAATTTCAGGTTTACTGTATCCCATGGACCTTCTTATTGACGATGAAACACAGAAATTGCATCCGAATTTAATACAAAGGGCACAATGCCGACTTAAGTACAAGAGGACTTACACTCTAACTCTCTATGATGTGAACCTCTCCTGTGAGTCCAGTGTTAGATTCCGAGGCTTCACTTCAGGTTTACATTATCCCTTCGACTTTCTTATTGACGATGAAACACACAAATTGCATACGATTTTAATACAAAATGCACAATGCCGACTTAAGTACAAGACGACTGACACTCTAACTTTCTCTGATTTGAACCTCTCCTGTGAGTCCAGTTTTTGTTGCTGAGGCTTCACTTCAGGTTTACTGTTTCCCTTGGACCTTCTTATTAACAATGAATCACAGAAATTGCATCAGAAATTAATACAAAAGGCACAATGCCGATTTAAGTACAAGAGAACTGACACTCTAAGTTTCTAAGATTTGAACCTCTCCTGTGAGTCAAGTTTTAGATTCCGATGATTCACTTCTGGTTTACTGTATCCCTTGGACCTGCTTATGAACGATGAAACACAGAAATTACATTCGAATTTAATACAAAAGGCACAATGCCGACTTAAGTACAAGTGGACTGACACTCTAATTTTCTATGATTTGAACCTCTCCTGTGAGTCCAGTTTTAGATTCCGATGCTTCACTTCAGGTTTACTGTATCCCTTGGACCTTCTTATTGACGATGAAACACAGAAATTGCATCCGAATTTAATACAAAATGCACAATGCCGACTTAAGTACAAGACGACTGACACTCTAACTTTCTCTGATTTGAACCACTCCTGTGAGGCCAGTTTTAGATTCCGATGCTTCACTTCAAGTTTACTGTATCCCTTGGACCTTCCTATTGACGATGTAACACAGAAATTGCATCCGAATTTAATACAAAAGGCACAATGCCGACTTAAGTACAAGAGGACTGACACATTACTTTCTCTGATTTGAACCTCACCTGTGAGTCCAGTTTTAGTTGCCGAGGCTTCACTTCAGGTTTACTGTATCCATTGGACCTTCTTATTGACGATGAACACAGAAATTGCATCCGAAATTAATACAAAAGGCACAATGCCGGCTCAAGTACAAGAGGACTGACACTCTAACTTTCTATGATTTGAACCTCTCCTGTGATTCCAGTTTTAGATTCCGATGCTTCATTTCAGGTTTACTGTATGCCTTGGACTTTCTTATTGACGATGAAACACAGAAATTGCATCCGAATTTAATACAAAGGGCACAATGCCGGCTTAAGAACAAGAGGACTGACACTCTAACTTTCTCTGATATGAACCTCTCCTGTGAGTCCAGTTTTAGATTCCGATGCTTCACTTCAGGTTTACTGTATCCCTTCGACTTTCTTATTGACGATGAAACACACAAATTGCATACGGTTTTAATACAAAAGTCACAATGCCGACTTAGGTACAAGAGGACTGACACTCTAACATTCTATGATTTGAAGCTCTCCTGTGAGTCCAGTGTTAGATTCCGAGGCTTCACTTCCGGTTTACTGTATCACATGGACCTTCTGATTGACGATGAAACACAGAAATTGCATCCGAATTTAATACAAAAGGCACAATGACGACTTAAGTACAAGAGGACTGACACACTAACTTTCTCTGATTTGAACCTCTCCTGTGAGTCCAGTTTTAGATTCCGATGCTTCACTTCAGGTTTACTGTATCCCTTGGACCTTCTTATTGACGATGAAGCACAGAAATTGCATCCGATTTTAATACAAGAGGCACAATGCCGACTTAAGTACAAGAGGACTGACACTCTAACTTTCTATGATTTGAACCTCTCCTGTGAGTCCAGTTTTTGTTGCTGAGGCTTCACTTCAGGTTTACTGTATCCCTTGGACCTTCTTATTAACAATGAAACACAGAAATTGCATCAGAAATTAATACAAAAGGCACAATGCCGACTTATGTACAAGAGAACTGACACTGTAAGTTTCTAAGATTTGAACCTCTCTTGTGAGTCAAGTTTTAGTTTCCGATGCTTCACTTCAGGTTTACTGTATCCCTTGGACCTTCTTATTGACGATGAGACACAGAAATTGCATCCGATTTTAATACAAAAGGCACAATGCTGACTTAAGTACAAGAGGACTGACACTCTAAATTACTATGATGTCAACCTCTCCTGTGAGTCCAGAGTGAGATTCCGAGGCTTAATTTCAGGTTTACTGTATCCCATGGACCTTCTTATTGACGATGAAACACAGAAATTGCATCCGAATTTAATACAAAGGGCACAATGCCGACTTAAGTACAAGAGGACTTACACTCTAACTCTCTATGATGTGAACCTCTCCTGTGAGTCCAGTGTTAGATTCCGAGGCTTCACTTCAGGTTTACAGTATCCCTTCGACTTTCTTATTGACGATGAAACACACAAATTGCATACGATTTTAATACAAAATGCACAATGCCGACTTAAGTACAAGACGAATGACACTCTAACTTTCTCTGATTTGAACCTCTCCTGTGAGTCCAGTTTTTGTTGCTGAGGCTTCACTTCAGGTTTACTGTTTCCCTTGGACCTTCTTATTAACAATGAATCACAGAAATTGCATCAGAAATTAATACAAAAGGCACAATGCCGATTTAAGTACAAGAGAACTGACACTCTAAGTTTCTAAGATTTGAACCTCTCCTGTGAGTCAAGTTTTAGATTCCGATGATTCACTTCTGGTTTACTGTATCCCTTGGACCTGCTTATAAACGATGAAACACAGAAATTACATTCGAATTTAATACAAAAGGCACAATGCCGACTTAAGTACAAGTGGACTGACACTCTAATTTACTATGATTTGAACCTCTCCTGTGAGTCCAGTTTTAGATTCCGATGCTTCACTTCAGGTTTACTGTATCCCTTGGACCTTCTTATTGACGATGAAACACAGTAATTGCATCCGAATTTAATACAAAATGCACAATGCCGACTTAAGTACAAGACGACTGACACTCTAACTTTCTCTGATTTGAACCACTCCTGTGAGGCCAGTTTTAGATTCCGATGCTTCACTTCAAGTTTACTGTATCCCTTGGACCTTCCTATTGACGAAGTAACACAGAAATTGCATCCGAATTTAATACAAAAGGCACAATGCCGACTTAAGTACAAGAGGACTGACACATTACTTTCTCTGATTTGAACCTCACCTGTGAGTCCAGTTTTAGTTGCCGAGGCTTCACTTCAGGTTTACTGTATCCATTGGACCTTCTTATTGACGATGAACACAGAAATTGCATCCGAAATTAATACAAAAGGCACAATGCCGGCTCAAGTACAAGAGGACTGACACTCAAACTTTCTATGATTTGAACCTCTCCTGTGATTCCAGTTTTAGATTCCGATGCTTCATTTCAGGTTTACTGTATGCCTTGGACTTTCTTATTGAAGATGAAACACAGAAATTGCATCCGAATTTAATGCAAAAGGCACAATGATGACTTAAGTAGAAGAGGACTGACACTCTAACTTTCTATGATTTGAACCTCTCCTGTGAGCCCAGTGTTAGATTCCGAGGCTTCACTTCAGGTTTACTGTATCCCTTGGACCTTCTTATTGACGATGAAACACAGAAATTGCTTCCGATTTTAATACAAAAGGCACAATGCTGACTTTAGTACAAGAGGACTGACACTCTAACTTTCTATGATTTGAACCTCTCCTGTGAGTCCAGTGTTAGATTCTGAGGCTTCACTTCAGGTTTACTGTATCCCTTGGACCTTCTTATTGACGCTGAAACACAGAAATTGCATCCGAATTTAATACAAAAGGCACAATGCCGACTTTAGTACAAGAGGAATGACACTCTAATTTTCTATGATTTGAACCTGTCCTGTGAGTTCAGTTTTAGATTCCGATGCTTCACTCCAGGTTTACTGTATCCCTGGGACCTTCTTATTGACGATGAAACACAGAAATTGCATCCGAATTTAATACAAAAGGCACAATGCCGACTTAAGTACAAGAGGACTGACACTCTAACTTACTATGATGTCAACCTCTCCTGTGAGTCCAGTGTTAGATTCCGAGGCTTAATTTCAGGTTTACTGTATCCCTTGGACCTTCTTATTGACGATGAAACACAGAAATTGCATCCGAATTTAATTCAAAGGGCACAATGCCGACTTAAGTACAAGAGGACTTACACTCTAACTCTCTATGATGTGAACCTCTCCTGTGAGTCCAGTGTTAGGTTCCGAGGCTTCACTTCAGGTTTACTGTATCCCTTCGACTTTCTTATTGACGATGAAACACACAAATTGCATACGATTTTAATACAAAAGGCACAATGCCGACTTAAGTACAAGAGGACTGACACTCTAACATTCTATGATTTGAAGCTCTCCTGAGAGTCCAGTGTTAGATTCCGAGGCTTCACTTCCGGTTTACTGTATCACATGGACCTTCTGATTGACGATGAAACACAGAAATTGCATCCGAATTTAATACAAAAGGCACAATGCCGACTTAAGTACAAGAGGACTGACACTCTAATTTTCTACGATTTGAACCTCTCCTGTGAGTCCAGTTTTAGATTCCGATGCTTTGCTTCAGGTTTACTGTATCCCTTGGACCTTCTTACTGACGATGAAAAACAGAAATTGCATCCGAATTTAATACAAAAGGCACAATGCCGGCTTAAGAACAAGAGGACTGACACTCTAACTTTCTCTGATTTGAATCTCTCCTGTGAGTCCAGTTTTAGATTCCGATGCTTCACTTCAGGTTTACTGTATCCCTTCGACTTTCTTATTGACGATGAAACACACAAATTGCATACGATTTTAATACAAAAGGCACAATGCCGACTTAAGTACAAGAGGACAGACACTCTAACATTCTATGATTTGAAGCTCTCCTGTGAGTCCAGTGTTAGATTCCGAGGCTTCACTTCCGGTTTACTGTATCACATGGACCTTCTGACTGACGATGAAACACAGAAATTGCATCCGAATTTAATACAAATGGCACAATGCCGACTTAAGTACAAGAGGACTGACACACTAACTTTCTCTGATTTGAACCTCTCCTATGAGTCCAGTTTTAGATTCCGATGCTTCAATTCAGGTTTACTGTATCCCTTCGACTTTCTTATTGACGATGAAACACACAAATTGCATACGATTTTAATACAAAATGCACAATGCCGACTTAAGTACAAGACGACTGACACTCTAACTTTCTCTGATTTGAACCTCTCCTGTGAGTCCAGTTTTTGTTGCTGAGGCTTCACTTCAGGTTTACTGTTTCCCTTGGACCTTCTTATTAACAATGAATCACAGAAATTGCATCAGAAATTAATACAAAAGGCACAATGCCGATTTAAGTACAAGAGAACTGACACTCTAAGTTTCTAAGATTTGAACCTCTCCTGTGAGTCAAGTTTTAGATTCCGATGATTCACTTCTGGTTTACTGTATCCCTTGGACCTGCTTATAAACGATGAAACACAGAAATTACATTCGAATTTAATACAAAAGGCACAATGCCGACTTAAGTACAAGTGGACTGACACTCTAATTTTCTATGATTTGAACCTCTCCTGTGAGTCCAGTTTTAGATTCCGATGCTTCACTTCAGGTTTACTGTATCCCTTGGACCTTCTTATTGACGATGAAACACAGTAATTGCATCCGAATTTAATACAAAATGCACAATGCCGACTTAAGTACAAGACGACTGACACTCTAACTTTCTCTGATTTGAACCACTCCTGTGAGGCCAGTTATAGATTCCGATGCTTCACTTCAAGTTTACTGTATCCCTTGGACCTTCCTATTGACGATGTAACACAGAAATTGCATCCGAATTTAATACAAAAGGCACAATGCCGACTTAAGTACAAGAGGACTGACACATTACTTTCTCTGATTTGAACCTCACCTGTGAGTCCAGTTTTAGTTGCCGAGGCTTCACTTCAGGTTTACTGTATCCATTGGACCTTCTTATTGACGATGAACACAGAAATTGCATCCGAAATTAATACAAAAGGCACAATGCCGGCTCAAGTACAAGAGGACTGACACTCTAACTTTCTATGATTTGAACCTCTCCTGTGATTCCAGTTTTAGATTCCGATGCTTCATTTCAGGTTTACTGTATGCCTTGGACTTTCTTATTGACGATGAAACACAGAAATTGCATCCGAATTTAATACAAAAGGCACAATGATGACTTAAGTAGAAGAGGACTGACACTCTAACTTTCTATGATTTGAACCACTCCTGTGAGCCCAGTGTTAGATTCCGAGGCTTCACTTCAGGTTTACTGTATCCCTTGGACCTTCTTATTGACGATGAAACACAGAAATTGCTTCCGATATTAATACAAAAGGCACAATGCTGACTTTAGTACAAGAGGACTGACACTCTAACTTTCTATGATTTGAACCTCTCCTGTGAGTCCAGTGTTAGATTCTGAGGCTTCACTTCAGGTTTACTGTATCCCTTGGACCTTCTTATTGACGCTGAAACACAGAAATTGCATCCGAATTTAATACAAAAGGCACAATGCCGACTTTAGTACAAGAGGAATGACACTCTAATTTTCTATGATTTGAACCTGTCCTGTGAGTTCAGTTTTAGATTCCGATGCTTCACTCCAGGTTTACTGTATCCCTGGGACCTTCTTATTGACGATGAAACACAGAAATTGCATCCGAATTTAATACAAAAGGCACAATGCCGACTTAAGTACAAGAGGACTGACACTCTAACTTACTATGATGTCAACCTCTCCTGTGAGTCCAGTGTTAGATTCCGAGGCTTAATTTCAGGTTTACCGTATCCCTTGGACCTTCTTATTGACGATGAAACACAGAAATTGCATCCGAATTTAATTCAAAGGGCACAATGCCGACTTAAGTACAAGAGGACTTACACTCTAACTCTCTATGATGTGAACCTCTCCTGTGAGTCCAGTGTTAGGTTCCGAGGCTTCACTTCAGGTTTACTGTATCCCTTCGACTTTCTTATTGACGATGAAACACACTAATTGCATACGATTTTAATACAAAAGGCACAATGCCGACTTAAGTACAAGAGGACTGACACTCTAACATTCTATGATTTGAAGCTCTCCTGTGAGTCCAGTGTTAGATTCCGAGGCTTCACTTCCGGTTTACTGTATCACATGGACCTTCTGATTGACGATGAAACACAGAAATTGCATCCGAATTTAATACAAAAGGCACAATGCCGACTTAAGTACAAGAGGACTGACACTCTAATTTTCTACGATTTGAACCTCTCCTGTGAGTCCAGTTTTAGATTCCGATGCTTTGCTTCAGGTTTACTGTATCCCTTGGACCTTCTTACTGACGATGAAAAACAGAAATTGCATCCGAATTTAATACAAAAGGCACAATGCCGGCTTAAGAACAAGAGGACTGACACTCTAACTTTCTCTGATTTGAATCTCTCCTGTGAGTCCAGTTTTAGATTCCGATGCTTCACTTCAGGTTTACTGTATCCCTTCGACTTTCTTATTGACGATGAAACACACAAATTGCATACGATTTTAATACAAAAGGCACAATGCCGACTTAAGTACAAGAGGACAGACACTCTAACATTCTATGATTTGAAGCTCTCCTGTGAGTCCAGTGTTAGATTCCGAGGCTTCACTTCCGGTTTACTGTATCACATGGACCTTCTGACTGACGATGAAACACAGAAATTGCATCCGAATTTAATACAAATGGCACAATGCCGACTTAAGTACAAGACGACTGACACTCTAACTTTCTCTGATTTGAACCACTCCTGTGAGGCCAGTTTTAGATTCCGATGCTTCACTTCAAGTTTACTGTATCCCTTGGACCTTCCTATTGACGATGTAACACAGAAATTGCATCCGAATTTAATACAAAAGGCACAATGCCGACTTAAGTACAAGAGGACTGACACATTACTTTCTCTGATTTGAACCTCACCTGTGAGTCCAGTTTTAGTTGCCGAGGCTTCACTTCAGGTTTACTGTATCCATTGGACCTTCTTATTGACGATGAACACAGAAATTGCATCCGAAATTAATACAAAAGGCACAATGCCGGCTCAAGTACAAGAGGACTGACACTCTAACTTTCTATGATTTGAACCTCTCCTGTGATTCCAGTTTTAGATTCCGATGCTTCATTTCAGGTTTACTGTATGCCTTGGACTTTCTTATTGACGATGAAACACAGAAATTGCATCCGAATTTAATACAAAGGGCACAATGCCGGCTTAAGAACAAGAGGACTGACACTCTAACTTTCTCTGATATGAACCTCTCCTGTGAGTCCAGTTTTAGATTCCGATGCTTCACTTCAGGTTTACTGTATCCCTTCGACTTTCTTATTGACGATGAAACACACAAATTGCATACGATTTTAATACAAAAGTCACAATGCCGACTTAGGTACAAGAGGACTGACACTCTAACATTCTATGATTTGAAGCTCTCCTGTGAGTCCAGTGTTAGATTCCGAGGCTTCACTTCCGGTTTACTGTATCACATGGACCTTCTGATTGACGATGAAACACAGAAATTGCATCCGAATTTAATACAAAAGGCACAATGACGACTTAAGTACAAGAGGACTGACACACTAACTTTCTCTGATTTGAACCTCTCCTGTGAGTCCAGTTTTAGATTCCGATGCTTCACTTCAGGTTTACTGTATCCCTTGGACCTTCTTATTGACGATGAAGCACAGAAATTGCATCCGATTTTAATACAAAAGGCACAATGCTGACTTAAGTACAAGAGGACTGACACTCTAACTTTCTATGATTTGAACCTCTCCTGTGAGTCCAGTGTTAGATTCTGAGGCTTCACTTCTGGTTTACTGTATCCCGTTGACCTTCTTGTTGACGATGAAACACAGAAATTGCATCCGAATTTAATACAAAAGGCACAATGCCGACTTAAGTACAAGAGGACTGACACTCTAACTTTCTATGATTTGAACCTCTCCTGTGAGTCCAGTTTTTGTTGCTGAGGCTTCACTTCAGGTTTACTGTATCCCTTAGACCTTCTTATTAACAATGAAACACAGAAATTGCATCAGAAATTAATACAAAAGGCACAATGCCGACTTATGTACAAGAGAACTGACACTGTAAGTTTCTAAGATTTGAACCTCTCTTGTGAGTCAAGTTTTAGTTTCCGATGCTTCACTTCAGGTTTACTGTATCCCTTGGACCTTCTTATTGACGATGAGACACAGAAATTGCATCCGATTTTAATACAAAAGGCACAATGCTGACTTAAGTACAAGAGGACTGACACTCTAACTTTCTATGATTTGAACCTCTCCTGTGAGTCCAGTGTTAGATTCTGAGGCTTCACTTCTGGTTTACTGTATCCCGTTGACCTTCTTGTTGACGATGAAACACAGAAATTGCATCCGAATTTAATACAAAAGGCACAATGCCGACTTAAGTACAAGAGGACTGACACTCAAACTTTCTATGATTTGAACCACTCCTGTGAGTCCCGTTTTAGATTCCGATGCTTCACTTCAGGTTTACTGTATCCCTTGGACCTTCTTATTGACGATGAAACACAGAAATTGCATCCGAATTTAATACAAAAGGCACAATGTCGACTTAAGTACAAGAGGACTGACACTCTAAATTACTATGATGTCAACCTCTCCTGTGAGTCCAGAGTGAGATTCCGAGGCTTAATTTCAGGTTTACTGTATCCCATGGACCTTCTTATTGACGATGAAACACAGAAATTGCATCCGAATTTAATACAAAGGGCACAATGCCGACTTAAGTACAAGAGGACTTACACTCTAACTCTCTATGATGTGAACCTCTCCTGTGAGTCCAGTGTTAGATTCCGAGGCTTCACTTCAGGTTTACAGTATCCCTTCGACTTTCTTATTGACGATGAAACACACAAATTGCATACGATTTTAATACAAAATGCACAATGCCGACTTAAGTACAAGACGAATGACACTCTAACTTTCTCTGATTTGAACCTCTCCTGTGAGTCCAGTTTTTGTTGCTGAGGCTTCACTTCAGGTTTACTGTTTCCCTTGGACCTTCTTATTAACAATGAATCACAGAAATTGCATCAGAAATTAATACAAAAGGCACAATGCCGATTTAAGTACAAGAGAACTGACACTCTAAGTTTCTAAGATTTGAACCTCTCCTGTGAGTCAAGTTTTAGATTCCGATGATTCACTTCTGGTTTACTGTATCCCTTGGACCTGCTTATAAACGATGAAACACAGAAATTACATTCGAATTTAATACAAAAGGCACAATGCCGACTTAAGTACAAGTGGACTGACACTCTAATTTACTATGATTTGAACCTCTCCTGTGAGTCCAGTTTTAGATTCCGATGCTTCACTTCAGGTTTACTGTATCCCTTGGACCTTCTTATTGACGATGAAACACAGTAATTGCATCCGAATTTAATACAAAATGCACAATGCCGACTTAAGTACAAGACGACTGACACTCTAACTTTCTCTGATTTGAACCACTCCTGTGAGGCCAGTTTTAGATTCCGATGCTTCACTTCAAGTTTACTGTATCCCTTGGACCTTCCTATTGACGAAGTAACACAGAAATTGCATCCGAATTTAATACAAAAGGCACAATGCCGACTTAAGTACAAGAGGACTGACACATTACTTTCTCTGATTTGAACCTCACCTGTGAGTCCAGTTTTAGTTGCCGAGGCTTCACTTCAGGTTTACTGTATCCATTGGACCTTCTTATTGACGATGAACACAGAAATTGCATCCGAAATTAATACAAAAGGCACAATGCCGGCTCAAGTACAAGAGGACTGACACTCAAACTTTCTATGATTTGAACCTCTCCTGTGATTCCAGTTTTAGATTCCGATGCTTCATTTCAGGTTTACTGTATGCCTTGGACTTTCTTATTGACGATGAAACACAGAAATTGCATCCGAATTTAATGCAAAAGGCACAATGATGACTTAAGTAGAAGAGGACTGACACTCTAACTTTCTATGATTTGAACCTCTCCTGTGAGCCCAGTGTTAGATTCCGAGGCTTCACTTCAGGTTTACTGTATCCCTTGGACCTTCTTATTAACGATGAAACACAGAAATTGCTTCCGATTTTAATACAAAAGGCACAATGCTGACTTTAGTACAAGAGGACTGACACTCTAACTTTCTATGATTTGAACCTCTCCTGTGAGTCCAGTGTTAGATTCTGAGGCTTCACTTCAGGTTTACTGTATCCCTTGGACCTTCTTATTGACGCTGAAACACAGAAATTGCATCCGAATTTAATACAAAAGGCACACTGCCGACTTTAGTACAAGAGGAATGACACTCTAATTTTCTATGATTTGAACCTGTCCTGTGAGTTCAGTTTTAGATTCCGATGCTTCACTCCAGGTTTACTGTATCCCTGGGACCTTCTTATTGACGATGAAACACAGAAATTGCATCCGAATTTAATACAAAAGGCACAATGCCGACTTAAGTACAAGAGGACTGACACTCTAACTTACTATGATGTCAACCTCTCCTGTGAGTCCAGTGTTAGATTCCGAGGCTTAATTTCAGGTTTACTGTATCCCTTGGACCTTCTTATTGACGATGAAACACAGAAATTGCATCCGAATTTAATTCAAAGGGCACAATGCCGACTTAAGTACAAGAGGACTTACACTCTAACTCTCTATGATGTGAACCTCTCCTGTGAGTCCAGTGTTAGGTTCCGAGGCTTCACTTCAGGTTTACTGTATCCCTTCGACTTTCTTATTGACGATGAAACACACAAATTGCATACGATTTTAATACAAAAGGCACAATGCCGACTTAAGTACAAGAGGACTGACACTCTAACATTCTATGATTTGAAGCTCTCCTGAGAGTCCAGTGTTAGATTCCGAGGCTTCACTTCCGGTTTACTGTATCACATGGACCTTCTGATTGACGATGAAACACAGAAATTGCATCCGAATTTAATACAAAAGGCACAATGCCGACTTAAGTACAAGAGGACTGACACTCTAATTTTCTACGATTTGAACCTCTCCTGTGAGTCCAGTTTTAGATTCCGATGCTTTGCTTCAGGTTTACTGTATCCCTTGGACCTTCTTACTGACGATGAAAAACAGAAATTGCATCCGAATTTAATACAAAAGGCACAATGCCGGCTTAAGAACAAGAGGACTGACACTCTAACTTTCTCTGATTTGAATCTCTCCTGTGAGTCCAGTTTTAGATTCCGATGCTTCACTTCAGGTTTACTGTATCCCTTCGACTTTCTTATTGACGATGAAACACACAAATTGCATACGATTTTAATACAAAAGGCACAATGCCGACTTAAGTACAAGAGGACAGACACTCTAACATTCTATGATTTGAAGCTCTCCTGTGAGTCCAGTGTTAGATTCCGAGGCTTCACTTCCGGTTTACTGTATCACATGGACCTTCTGACTGACGATGAAACACAGAAATTGCATCCGAATTTAATACAAATGGCACAATGCCGACTTAAGTACAAGAGGACTGACACACTAACTTTCTCTGATTTGAACCTCTCCTATGAGTCCAGTTTTAGATTCCGATGCTTCAATTCAGGTTTACTGTATCCCTTCGACTTTCTTATTGACGATGAAACACACAAATTGCATACGATTTTAATACAAAATGCACAATGCCGACTTAAGTACAAGACGACTGACACTCTAACTTTCTCTGATTTGAACCTCTCCTGTGAGTCCAGTTTTTGTTGCTGAGGCTTCACTTCAGGTTTACTGTTTCCCTTGGACCTTCTTATTAACAATGAATCACAGAAATTGCATCAGAAATTAATACAAAAGGCACAATGCCGATTTAAGTACAAGAGAACTGACACTCTAAGTTTCTAAGATTTGAACCTCTCCTGTGAGTCAAGTTTTAGATTCCGATGATTCACTTCTGGTTTACTGTATCCCTTGGACCTGCTTATAAACGATGAAACACAGAAATTACATTCGAATTTAATACAAAAGGCACAATGCCGACTTAAGTACAAGTGGACTGACACTCTAATTTTCTATGATTTGAACCTCTCCTGTGAGTCCAGTTTTAGATTCCGATGCTTCACTTCAGGTTTACTGTATCCCTTGGACCTTCTTATTGACGATGAAACACAGTAATTGCATCCGAATTTAATACAAAATGCACAATGCCGACTTAAGTACAAGACGACTGACACTCTAACTTTCTCTGATTTGAACCACTCCTGTGAGGCCAGTTATAGATTCCGATGCTTCACTTCAAGTTTACTGTATCCCTTGGACCTTCCTATTGACGATGTAACACAGAAATTGCATCCGAATTTAATACAAAAGGCACAATGCCGACTTAAGTACAAGAGGACTGACACATTACTTTCTCTGATTTGAACCTCACCTGTGAGTCCAGTTTTAGTTGCCGAGGCTTCACTTCAGGTTTACTGTATCCATTGGACCTTCTTATTGACGATGAACACAGAAATTGCATCCGAAATTAATACAAAAGGCACAATGCCGGCTCAAGTACAAGAGGACTGACACTCTAACTTTCTATGATTTGAACCTCTCCTGTGATTCCAGTTTTAGATTCCGATGCTTCATTTCAGGTTTACTGTATGCCTTGGACTTTCTTATTGACGATGAAACACAGAAATTGCATCCGAATTTAATACAAAAGGCACAATGATGACTTAAGTAGAAGAGGACTGACACTCTAACTTTCTATGATTTGAACCACTCCTGTGAGCCCAGTGTTAGATTCCGAGGCTTCACTTCAGGTTTACTGTATCCCTTGGACCTTCTTATTGACGATGAAACACAGAAATTGCTTCCGATTTTAATACAAAAGGCACAATGCTGACTTTAGTACAAGAGGACTGACACTCTAACTTTCTATGATTTGAACCTCTCCTGTGAGTCCAGTGTTAGATTCTGAGGCTTCACTTCAGGTTTACTGTATCCCTTGGACCTTCTTATTGACGCTGAAACACAGAAATTGCATCCGAATTTAATACAAAAGGCACAATGCCGACTTTAGTACAAGAGGAATGACACTCTAATTTTCTATGATTTGAACCTGTCCTGTGAGTTCAGTTTTAGATTCCGATGCTTTCACTCCAGGTTTACTGTATCCCTGGGACCTTCTTATTGACGATGAAACACAGAAATTGCATCCGAATTTAATACAAAAGGCACAATGCCGACTTAAGTACAAGAGGACTGACACTCTAACTTACTATGATGTCAACCTCTCCTGTGAGTCCAGTGTTAGATTCCGAGGCTTAATTTCAGGTTTACCGTATCCCTTGGACCTTCTTATTGACGATGAAACACAGAAATTGCATCCGAATTTAATTCAAAGGGCACAATGCCGACTTAAGTACAAGAGGACTTACACTCTAACTCTCTATGATGTGAACCTCTCCTGTGAGTCCAGTGTTAGGTTCCGAGGCTTCACTTCAGGTTTACTGTATCCCTTCGACTTTCTTATTGACGATGAAACACACTAATTGCATACGATTTTAATACAAAAGGCACAATGCCGACTTAAGTACAAGAGGCCTGACACTCTAACATTCTATGATTTGAAGCTCTCCTGTGAGTCCAGTGTTAGATTCCGAGGCTTCACTTCCGGTTTACTGTATCACATGGACCTTCTGATTGACGATGAAACACAGAAATTGCATCCGAATTTAATACAAAAGGCACAATGCCGACTTAAGTACAAGAGGACTGACACTCTAATTTTCTACGATTTGAACCTCTCCTGTGAGTCCAGTTTTAGATTCCGATGCTTTGCTTCAGGTTTACTGTATCCCTTGGACCTTCTTACTGACGATGAAAAACAGAAATTGCATCCGAATTTAATACAAAAGGCACAATGCCGGCTTAAGAACAAGAGGACTGACACTCTAACTTTCTCTGATTTGAATCTCTCCTGTGAGTCCAGTTTTAGATTCCGATGCTTCACTTCAGGTTTACTGTATCCCTTCGACTTTATTATTGACGATGAAACACACAAATTGCATACGATTTTAATACAAAAGGCACAATGCCGACTTAAGTACAAGAGGACAGACACTCTAACATTCTATGATTTGAAGCTCTCCTGTGAGTCCAGTGTTAGATTCCGAGGCTTCACTTCCGGTTTACTGTATCACATGGACCTTCTGACTGACGATGAAACACAGAAATTGCATCCGAATTTAATACAAATGGCACAATGCCGACTTAAGTACAAGAGGACTGACACACTAACTTTCTCTGATTTGAACCTCTCCTATGAGTCCAGTTTTAGATTCCGATGCTTCAATTCAGGTTTACTGTATCCCTTGGACCTTCTTATTGACGATGAAGCACAGAAATTGCATCCGATTTAAATACAAAAGGCACAATGCGGACTTAAGTACAAGAGGACTGACACTCTAACTTTCTATGATTTGAACCTCTCATGTGAGTCCAGTTTTTGTTGCTGAGGCTTCACTTCAGGTTTACTGTTTCCCTTGGACCTTCTTATTAACAATGAAACACAGAAATTGCATCAGAAATTAATACTAAAGGCACAATGCCGACTTAAGTACAAGAGAACTGACACTCTAAGTTTCTAAGATTTGAACCTCTCCTGTGAGTCAAGTTTTAGATTCCGATGCTTCACTTCAGGTTTACTGTATCCCTTGGACCTGCTTATAAACGATGAAACACAGAAATTACATTCGAATTTAATACAAAAGGCACAATGCCGACTTAAGTACAAGAGGACTGACACTCTAAGTTTCTATGATTTGAACCTCTCCTGTGAGTCCAGTTTTAGATTCCGATGCTTCACTTCAGGTTTACTGTATTCCTTGGACCTTCTTATTGACGATGAAACACAGAAATTGCATCCGAATTTAATACAAAATGCACAATGCCGACTTAAGTACAAGACGACTGACACTCTAACTTTCTCTGATTTGAACCACTCCTGTGAGGCCAGTTTTAGATTCCGATGCTTCACTTCAAGTTTACTGTATCCCTTGGACCTTCCTATTGATGATGAAACACAGAAATTGCATCCGAATTTAATACAAAAGGCACAATGCCGACTTAAGTACAAGAGGACTGACACATTACTTTTTATGATTTGAACCTCTCCTGTGATTCCAGTTTTAGATTCCGATGCTACACTTCAGCTTTACTGTATCCCTTGGACCTTCTTATTGGCGATGAAACACAGGAATTGCATCCGAATTCAATACAAAAGGCACAATGCCGACTTAAGTACATGAGGACTGACACTCTAACTTTCTCTGATTTGAACCTCTCCTGTGAGTCCAGTTTTAGATTCTGATGCTTCATTTCAGGTTTACTGTATGCCTTGGACTTTCTTATTGACGATGAAGCACAGAAATTGCATCCGATTTTAATACAAAAGGCACAATGATGACTTAAGTACAAGAGGACTGACACACTAACTTTCTATGATTTGAACCTCTCCTGTGAGCCCAGTGTTAGATTCCGAGGCTTCACTTCAGGTTTACTGTATCCCTTGGACCTTCTTATTGACGATGAAACACAGAAATTGCTTCCGATTTTAATACAAAAGGCACAATGCTGACTTAAGTACAAGTGGACTGACACTCTAACTTTCTATGATTGAACCTCTCCTGTGCGTCCAGTGTTAGATTCTGAGGCTTCACTTCAGTTTTACTGTATCCCTTGGACCTTCTTATTGACGATGAAACACAGAAATTGCATCCGAATTTAATACAAAAGGCACAATGCCGACTTAAGTACAAGAGGACTGACACTCTAACTTACTATGATGTCAACCTCTCCTGTGAGTCCAGTGTTAGATTCCGAGGCTTCACTTCAGGTTTACTGTATCCCTTGGACCTTCTTATTGACGATGAAACACAGAAATTTCATTCGAATTTAATACAAAAGGCACAATGCCGACTTAAGTACAAGAGGACTGACACTCTAACTTACTATGATGTCAACCTCTCCTGTGAGTCCAGTGTTAGATTCCGAGGCTTAATTTCAGGTATACTGTATCCCTTGGACCTTCTTATTGACGATGAAACACAGAAATTGCATCCGAATTTAATACAAAGGGCACAATGCCGACTTAAGTACAAGAGGATGGACACTCTAACTCTCTATGATGTGAACCTCTCCTGTGAGTCCAGTGTTAGATTCCGAGGCTTCACTTCAGGTTTACTGTATCCCTTGGACCTTCTTATTGACGATGAGACACAGAAATTGCATCCGATTTTAAT
This sequence comes from Schistocerca serialis cubense, assembly GCF_023864345.2. Lineage (NCBI taxonomy): Eukaryota > Metazoa > Arthropoda > Insecta > Orthoptera > Acrididae > Schistocerca > Schistocerca serialis. Next base: position 1,047,555,795 of record NC_064640.1, on the reverse strand, counting down.
ACAAAAGGCACAATGCTGACTTAAGTACAAGAGGACTGACACTCTAACTTTCTATGATTTGAACCTCTCCTGTGAGTCCAGTGTTAGATTCTGAGGCTTCACTTCTGGTTTACTGTATCCTGTTGACCTTCTTATTGACGATGAAACACAGAAATTGCATCCGAATTTAATACAAAAGGCACAATGCCGACTTAAGTACAAGAGGACTGACACTCTAACTTTCTATGATTTGAACCACCCCTGTGAGTCCCGTTTTAGATTCCGATGCTTCACTTCAGGTTTACAGTATCCCTTGGACCTTCTTATTGACGATGAAACACAGAAATTGCATCCGAATTTAATACAAAAGGCACAATGTCGACTTAAGTACAAGAGGACTGACACTCTAAATTACTATGATGTCAACCTCTCCTGTGAGTCCAGAGTGAGATTCCGAGGCTTAATTTCAGGTTTACTGTATCCCATGGACCTTCTTATTGACGATGAAACACAGAAATTGCATCCGAATTTAATACAAAGGGCACAATGCCGACTTAAGTACAAGAGGACTTACACTCTACCTCTCTATGATGTGAACCTCTCCTGTGAGTCCAGTGTTAGATTCCGAGGCTTCACTTCAGGTTTACAGTATCCCTTCGACTTTCTTATTGACGATGAAACACACAAATTGCATACGATTTTAATACAAAATGCACAATGCCGACTTAAGTACAAGACGACTGACACTCTAACTTTCTCAGATTTGAACCTCTCCTGTGAGTCCAGTTTTTGTTGCTGAGGCTTCACTTCAGGTTTACTGTTTCCCTTGGACCTTCTTATTAACAATGAATCACAGAAATTGCATCAGAAATTAATACAAAAGGCACAATGCCGATTTAAGTACAAGAGAACTGACACTCTAAGTTTCTAAGATTTGAACCTCTCCTGTGAGTCAAGTTTTAGATTCCGATGATTCACTTCTGGTTTACTGTATCCCTTGGACCTGCTTATAAACGATGAAACACAGAAATTACATTCGAATTTAATACAAAAGGCACAATGCCGACTTAAGTACAAGTGGACTGACACTCTAATTTTCTATGATTTGAACCTCTCCTGTGAGTCCAGTTTTAGATTCCGATGCTTCACTTCAGGTTTACTGTATCCCTTGGACCTTCTTATTGACGATGAAACACAGTAATTGCATCCGAATTTAATACAAAATGCACAATGCCGACTTAAGTACAAGACGACTGACACTCTAACTTTCTCTGATTTGAACCACTCCTGTGAGGCCAGTTTTAGATTCCGATGCTTCACTTCAAGTTTACTGTATCCCTTGGACCTTCCTATTGACGATGTAACACAGAAATTGCATCCGAATTTAATACAAAAGGCACAATGCCGACTTAAGTACAAGACGACTGACACATTACTTTCTCTGATTTGAACCTCACCTGTGAGTCCTGTTTTAGTTGCCGAGGCTTCACTTCAGGTTTACTGTATCCATTGGACCTTCTTATTGACGTTGAACACAGAACTTGCATCCGAAATTAATACAAAAGGCACAATGCCGGCTCAAGTACAAGAGGACTGACACTCTAACTTTCTATGATTTGAACCTCTCCTGTGATTCCAGTTTTAGATTCCGATGCTTCATTTCAGGTTTACTGTATGCCTTGGACTTTCTTATTGACGATGAAACACAGAAATTGCATCCGAATTTAATACAAAAGGCACAATGATGACTTAAGTAGAAGAGGACTGACACTCTAACTTTCTATGATTTGAACCTCTCCTGTGAGCCCAGTGTTAGATTCCGAGGCTTCACTTCAGGTTTACTGTATCCCTTGGACCTTCTTATTGACGATGAAACACAGAAATTGCTTCCGATTTTAATACAAAAGGCACAATGCTGACTTTAGTACAAGAGGACTGACACTCTAACTTTCTATGATTTGAACCTCTCCTGTGAGTCCAGTGTTAGATTCTGAGGCTTCACTTCAGGTTTACTGTATCCCTTGGACCTTCTTATTGACGCTGAAACACAGAAATTGCATCCGAATTTAATACAAAAGGCACAATGCCGACTTAAGTACAAGAGGACTGACACTCTAACTTACTATGATGTCAACCTCTCCTGTGAGTCCAGTGTTAGATTCCGAGGCTTAATTTCAGGTTTACTGTATCCCTTGGACCTTCTTATTGACGATGAAACACAGAAATTGCATCCGAATTTAATTCAAAGGGCACAATGCCGACTTAAGTACAAGAGGACTTACACTCTAACTCTCTATGATGTGAACCTCTCCTGTGAGTCCAGTGTTAGGTTCCGAGGCTTCACTTCAGGTTTACTGTATCCCTTCGACTTTCTTATTGACGATGAAACACACAAATTGCATACGATTTTAATACAAAAGGCACAATGCCGACTTAAGTACAAGAGGACTGACACTCTAACATTCTATGATTTGAAGCTCTCCTGTGAGTCCAGTGTTAGATTCCGAGGCTTCACTTCCGGTTTACTGTATCACATGGACCTTCTGATTGACGATGAAACACAGAAATTGCATCCGAATTTAATACAAAAGGCACAATGCCGACTTAAGTACAAGAGGACTGACACTCCTATTTTATACGATTTGAACCTCTCCTGTGAGTCCAGTTTTAGATTCCGATGCTTTGCCTCAGGTTTACTGTATCCCTTGGACCTTCTTACTGACGATGAAAAACAGAAATTGCATCCGAATTTAATACAAAAGGCACAATGCCGGCTTAAGAACAAGAGGACTGACACTCTAACTTTCTCTGATTTGAATCTCTCCTGTGAGTCCAGTTTTAGATTCCGATGCTTCACTTCAGGTTTACTGTATCCCTTCGACTTTATTATTGACGATGAAACACACAAATTGCATACGATTTTAATACAAAAGGCACAATGCCGACTTAAGTACAAGAGGACAGACACTCTAACATTCTATGATTTGAAGCTCTCCTGTGAGTCCAGTGTTAGATTCCGAGGCTTCACTTCCGGTTTACTGTATCACATGGACCTTCTGACTGACGATGAAACACAGAAATTGCATCCGAATTTAATACAAATGGCACAATGCCGACTTAAGTACAAGAGGACTGACACACTAACTTTCTCTGATTTGAACCTCTCCTATGAGTCCAGTTTTAGATTCCGATGCTTCAATTCAGGTTTACTGTATCCCTTGGACCTTCTTATTGACGATGAAGCACAGAAATTGCATCCGATTTAAATACAAAAGGCACAATGCGGACTTAAGTACAAGAGGACTGACACTCTAACTTTCTATGATTTGAACCTCTCATGTGAGTCCAGTTTTTGTTGCTGAGGCTTCACTTCAGGTTTACTGTTTCCCTTGGACCTTCTTATTAACAATGAAACACAGAAATTGCATCAGAAATTAATACAAAAGGCACAATGCCGACTTAAGTACAAGAGAACTGACACTCTAAGTTTCTAAGATTTGAACCTCTCCTGTGAGTCAAGTTTAAGATTCCGATGCTTCACTTCAGGTTTACTGTATCCCTTGGACCTGCTTATAAACGATGAAACACAGAAATTACATTCGAATTTAATACAAAAGGCACAATGCCGACTTAAGTACAAGAGGACTGACACTCTAAGTTTCTATGATTTGAACCTCTCCTGTGAGTCCAGTTTTAGATTCCGATGCTTCACTTCAGGTTTACTGTATTCCTTGGACCTTCTTATTGACGATGAAACACAGAAATTGCATCCGAATTTAATACAAAATGCACAATGCCGACTTAAGTACAAGACGACTGACACTCTAACTTTCTCTGATTTGAACCACTCCTGTGAGGCCAGTTTTAGATTCCGATGCTTCACTTCAAGTTTACTGTATCCCTTGGACCTTCCTATTGATGATGAAACACAGAAATTGCATCCGAATTTAATACAAAAGGCACAATGCCGACTTAAGTACAAGAGGACTGACACATTACTTTCTATGATTTGAACCTCTCCTGTGATTCCAGTTTTAGATTCCGATGCTACACTTCAGCTTTACTGTATCCCTTGGACCTTCTTATTGGCGATGAAACACAGGAATTGCATCCGAATTCAATACAAAAGGCACAATGCCGACTTAAGTACATGAGGACTGACACTCTAACTTTCTCTGATTTGAACCTCTCCTGTGAGTCCAGTTTTAGTTTCTGATGCTTCATTTCAGGTTTACTGTATGCCTTGGACTTTCTTATTGACGATGAAGCACAGAAATTGCATCCGATTTTAATACAAAAGGCACAATGATGACTTAAGTACAAGAGGACTGACACACTAACTTTCTATGATTTGAACCTCTCCTGTGAGCCCAGTGTTAGATTCCGAGGCTTCACTTCAGGTTTACTGTATCCCTTGGACCTTCTTATTGACGATGAAACACAGAAATTGCTTCCGATTTTAATACAAAAGGCACAATGTGACTTAAGTACAAGAGGACTGACACTCTAACTTTCTATGATTGAACCTCTCCTGTGCGTCCAGTGTTAGATTCTGAGGCTTCACTTCAGTTTTACTGTATCCCTTGGACCTTCTTATTGACGATGAAACACAGAAATTGCATCCGAATTTAATACAAAAGGCACAATGCCGACTTAAGTACAAGAGGACTGACACTCTAACTTACTATGATGTCAACCTCTCCTGTGAGTCCAGTGTTAGATTCCGAGGCTTCACTTCAGGTTTACTGTATCCCTTGGACCTTCTTATTGACGATGAAACACAGAAATTTCATTCGAATTTAATACAAAAGGCACAATGCCGACTTAAGTACAAGAGGACTGACACTCTAACTTACTATGATGTCAACCTCTCCTGTGAGTCCAGTGTTAGATTCCGAGGCTTAATTTCAGGTATACTGTATCCCTTGGACCTTCTTATTGACGATGAAACACAGAAATTGCATCCGAATTTAATACAAAGGGCACAATGCCGACTTTAGTACAAGAGGATGGACACTCTAACTCTCTATGATGTGAAACTCTCCTGTGAGTCCAGTGTTAGATTCCGAGGCTTCACTTCAGGTTTACTGTATCCCTTGGACCTTCTTATTGACGATGAAACACAGAAATTGCATCCGAATTTAATACAAAAGATACAATGCCGACTTAACTACAAGAGGACTGACACTCTAACTTACTATGATGTCAACCTCTCCTGTGAGTCCAGTGTTAGATTCCGAGGCTTAATTTCAGGTTTACTGTATCCCTTGGACCTTCTTATTGACGATGAAACACAGAAATTGCATCCGAATTTAATACAAAATGCACAATGGCGACTTAAGTACAAGACGACTGACACTCTAACTTTCTCTGATTTGAACCACTCCTGTGAGGCCAGTTTTAGATTCCGATGCTTCACTTCAAGTTTACTGTATCCCTTGGACCTTCCTATTGACGATGAAACTCAGAAATTGCATCCGAATTTAATACAAAAGGCACAATGCCGACTTAAGTACAAGAGGACTGACACATTACTTTCTCTGATTTGAACCTCTCCTGTGAGTCCAGTTTTAGTTGCCGAGGCTTCACTTCAGGTTTACTGTATCCATTGGACCTTCTCATTGACGATGAACATAAAATTGCATCCGAAATTAATACAAAATGCACAATGCCGACTTAAGTACAAGATGACAGACACTCTAACTTTCTATGATTTGAACCACTCCTGTGAGGCCAGTTTTAGATTCCGATGCTTCACTTCAGGTTTACTGTATACCTTGGACCTTCTTATTGACGATGAAACACAGAAATTGCATCCGAATTTAATACATAAGGCACATTGCCGACTTAAGTACAAGAGGACTGACACTCTAACTTTCTATGAATTGAACCTCTCCTGTGAGCCCAGTTTTAGATTCCGATGCTTCACTTCAGGTTTACTGTATCCCTTGGACCTTCTTATTAACGATAAAACACAGAAATTGCATCCGAATTAAATACAAAAGGCACAATGCCGGCTCAAGTACAAGAGGACTGACACTCTAACTTTCTCTGATTTGATCCTCTCCTGTGAGTCCAGTTTTAGATTCTGATGCTTCATTTCAGGTTTACTGTATGCCTTGGACTTTCTTATTGACGATGAAACACAGAAATTGCATCCGATTTTAATACAAAAGGCACAATGATGACTTAAGTACAAGAGGACTGACACTCTAACTTTCTATGATTTGAACCTCTCCTGTGAGCCCAGTGTTAGATTCCGAGGCTTCACTTCAGGTTTACTGTATCCCTTGGACCTTCTTATTGACGATGAAACACAGAAATTGCTTCCGATTTTAATACAAAAGGCACAATGCTGACTTAAGTAAAAGAGGACTGACACTCTAACTTTCTATGATTTGAACCTCTCCTGTGAGTCCAGCGTTAGATTCTGAGGCTTCACTTCAGGTTTACTGTATCCCTTGGACCTTCTTATTGACGATGAAAAACAGAAATTGCATCCGAATTTAATACAAAAGGCACAATGCCGACTTAAGTACAAGAGGACTGACACTCTAACTTACTATGATGTCAACCTCTCCTGTGAGTCCAGTGTTAGATTCCGAGGCTTCACTTCAGGTTTACTGTATCCCTTGGATCTTCTTATTGACGATGAAAAACAGAAATTGCATCCGAATTTAATACAAAAGGCACAATGAGGACTTAAGTACAAGAGGACTGACACTCTAACTTTCTATGATTTGAACCACTCCTGTGAGTCCCGTTTTAGATTCCGATGCTTCACTTCAGGTTTACTGTATCCCTGGACCTTCTTATTGACGATGAAACACAGATATTGCATCCGAATTTAATACAAAAGGCACAATGCCGACTTAAGTACAAGAAGATTGACACTCTAACATACTATGATGTCAACCTCTCCTGTGAGTCCAGTGTTAGATTCCGAGGCTTAATTTCAGGTTTACTGTATCCCTTGGACCTTCCTATTGACGATGAAACTCAGAAATTGCATCCGAATTTAATACAAAAGGCACAATGCCGACTTAAGTACAAGAGGACTGACACATTACTTTCTCTGATTTGAACCTCTCCTGTGAGTCCAGTTTTAGTTGCCGAGGCTTCACTTCAGGTTTACTGTATCCATTGGACCTTCTCATTGACGATGAACATAAAATTGCATCCGAAATTAATACAAAATGCACAATGCCGACTTAAGTACAAGATGACAGACACTCTAACTTTCTATGATTTGAACCACTCCTGTGAGGCCAGTTTTAGATTCCGATGCTTCACTTCAGGTTTACTGTATACCTTGGACCTTCTTATTGACGATGAAACACAGAAATTGCATCCGAATTTAATACATAAGGCACATTGCCGACTTAAGTACAAGAGGACTGACACTCTAACTTTCTATGAATTGAACCTCTCCTGTGAGCCCAGTTTTAGATTCCGATGCTTCACTTCAGGTTTACTGTATCCCTTGGACCTTCTTATTAACGATAAAACACAGAAATTGCATCCGAATTAAATACAAAAGGCACAATGCCGGCTCAAGTACAAGAGGACTGACACTCTAACTTTCTCTGATTTGATCCTCTCCTGTGAGTCCAGTTTTAGATTCTGATGCTTCATTTCAGGTTTACTGTATGCCTTGGACTTTCTTATTGACGATGAAACACAGAAATTGCATCCGATTTTAATACAAAAGGCACAATGATGACTTAAGTACAAGAGGACTGACACTCTAACTTTCTATGATTTGAACCTCTCCTGTGAGCCCAGTGTTAGATTCCGAGGCTTCACTTCAGGTTTACTGTATCCCTTGGACCTTCTTATTGACGATGAAACACAGAAATTGCTTCCGATTTTAATACAAAAGGCACAATGCTGACTTAAGTAAAAGAGGACTGACACTCTAACTTTCTATGATTTGAACCTCTCCTGTGAGTCCAGCGTTAGATTCTGAGGCTTCACTTCAGGTTTACTGTATCCCTTGGACCTTCTTATTGACGATGAAAAACAGAAATTGCATCCGAATTTAATACAAAAGGCACAATGCCGACTTAAGTACAAGAGGACTGACACTCTAACTTACTATGATGTCAACCTCTCCTGTGAGTCCAGTGTTAGATTCCGAGGCTTCACTTCAGGTTTACTGTATCCCTTGGATCTTCTTATTGACGATGAAACACAGAAATTCCATCCGAATTTAATACAAAAGGCACAATGAGGACTTAAGTACAAGAGGACTGACACTCTAACTTTCTATGATTTGAACCACTCCTGTGAGTCCCGTTTTAGATTCCGATGCTTCACTTCAGGTTTACTGTATCCCTGGACCTTCTTATTGACGATGAAACACAGATATTGCATCCGAATTTAATACAAAAGGCACAATGCCGACTTAAGTACAAGAAGATTGACACTCTAACTTACTATGATGTCAACCTCTCCTGTGAGTCCAGTGTTAGATTCCGAGGCTTAATTTCAGGTTTACTGTATCCCTTGGACCTTCTTATTGACGATGAAACACAGAAATTGCATCCGAATTTAATACAAAGGACACAATGCCAACTTAAGTACAAGAGGACTGACACTCTAACTCTCTATGATGTGAACCTCTCCTGTGAGTCCAGTGTTAGATTCCGAGGCTTCACTTCAGGTTTACTGTATCCCTTGGACCTTCTTATTGACGATGAAACACAGAAATTGCATCCGAATTTAATACAAAAGGCACAATGCCGACTTAAGGACAAGAGGACTGACACTCTAATTTTCTATGATTTGAACCTCTCCTGTGAGTCCAGTTTTAGATTCCGATGCTTTGCTTCAGGTTTACTGTATCCCTTGGACCTTCTTACTGACGATGAAACACAGAAATTGCATCCGAATTTAATACAAAAGGTACAATGCCGGCTTAAGAACAAGAGGACTGACACTCTAACTTTCTCTGATTTGAACCTCTCCTGCGAGTCCAGTTTTAGATTCCGATGCTTCACTTCAGGTTTACTGTATCCCTTCGACTTTCTTATTGACGATGAAACACACAAATTGCATACGATTTTAATACAAAAGGCACAATGCCGACATAAGTACAAGAGGACTGACACTCTAACATTCTAAGATTTTTAAGCTCTCCTGTGAGTCCAGTGTTAGATTCCGAGGCTTCACTTCCGGTTTACTGTATCACATGGACCTTCTGATTGACGATGAAACACCGAAATTGCATCCGAATTTAATACAAAAGGCACAATGACGACTTAAGTACAAGAGGACTGACACAATAACTTTCTCTGATTTGAACCTCTCCTGTGAGTCCAGTTTTAGATTCCGATGCTTCACTTCAGGTTTACTGTATCCCTTGGACCTTCTTATTGACGATGAAGCACAGAAATTGCATCCGATTTTAATACAAAAGGCACAATGCCGACTTAAGTACAAGAGGACTGACACTCTAACTTTCTATGATTTGAACCTCTCCTATGAGTCCAGTTTTTGTTGCTGAGGCTTCACTTCAGGTTTACTGTATCCCTTGGACCTTCTTATTGACGATGAAACACAGAAATTGCATCCAAATTTAATACAAAAGCACAATGCCGACTTAACTACAAGAGGACTGACACTCTAACTTTCTCTGAATTGAACCTTTCCTGTCAGTCCAGTTTTAGATTCCGATGCTTCACTTCAGGTTTACTGTATCCCTTGGACTTTCTTATTGACGATGAAACACAGAGATTGCATCCGAATTTAATACAAAAGGCACAATGCCGACTTAAGTACAAGAGGACTGACACTCTAACTTACTATGCTTTGAAGCACTCCTGTGAGTCCCGTTTGAGATTCCGATGCTTCACTTGAGGTTTACTGTATCCCTTTGACCCTCTTACTGACGATGAAACACAGAAATTGCATCCGAATTTAATACAAAAAGCACAATGCCGGCTTAAGAACAAGAGGACTGACAATCTAACTTTCTCTGATTTGAACCTCTCCTGTGAGTCCAGTTTTAGATTCCGATGCTTCACTTCAGGTTTACTGTATCCCTTCGACCTTCTTATTGACGATGAAACACACAAATTGCATACGATTTTAATACAAAAGGCACAAAGCCGACTTAAGTACAAGAGAACTGACACCCTAACATTCTATAATTTGAATCTCTCCTGTGAGTCCAGTGTTAGATTCCGAGGCTTCACTTCCGGTTTACTGTATCACATGGACCTTCTGATTGACGATGAAACACAGAAAATGCATCCGAATTTAATACAAAAGGCACAATGCCGACTTAAGTCCAAGAGGACTGACACCCTAACTTTCTCTGATTTGAACCTCTCCTGTGAGTCCAGTTTTAGATTCCGATGCTTCACTTCAGGTTTACTGTATCCCTTGGACCTTCTTATTGACGATGAAGCACAGAAATTGCATCCGATTTTAATACAAAAGGCACAATGTCGACCTAAGTACAAGAGGACTGACTCTCTTACTTTCTATGATTTGAACCTCTCCTGTGAGTGCAGTTTTTATTGCTGAGGCTTCACTTCAGGTTTACTGTATCCCTTGGACATTCTTATTAACGATGAAACACAGAAATTGCATCCGAAATTAATACAAAAGTCACAATGCCGACTTAAGTACAAGAGTACGGACACTCTAAGTTTCTAAGATTTGAATCTCTCCTGCGAGTCAAGTTTCAGTTTCCGATGCTTCACTTCAGGTTTACTGAATCACTTGTACCTTCTTATTGACAATGAAACACAGTAATTGCATACGAATTTAATACAAAAGGCACAATGCCGACTTAAGTACAAGAGGACAGACACTCTAATTTTCTATGATTTGAACCCCTCCTGTGAGTCCAGTTTTAGATTCCGATGCTTTGCTTCAGGTTTACTGTATCCCTTGGACCTTCTTACTGACGATGAAACACAGAAATTGCATCCGAATTTAATACAAAAGGCACAATGACGGCTTAAGAACAAGAGGACTGACACTCTAACTTTCTCTGATTTGAACCTCTCCTGTGAGTCCAGTTTTAGATTCCGATGCTTCACTTCAGGTTTACTGTATCCCTTCGACTTTCTTATTGACGATGAAACACAAAAATTGCGTACGATTTTAATACAAAAGGCACAATGCCGACTTAAGTACAAGAGGACTGACACTCTAACATTCTATGATTTGAAGCTCTCCTGTGAGTCCAGTGTTAGATTCCGAGGCTTCACTTCCGGTTTACTGTATCACATGGACCTTCTGATTGACGATGAAACACAGAAATTGCATCCTAATTTAATACAAAAGGCACAATGACGACTTAAGTACAAGAGGACTGACACACTAACTTTCTCTGATTTGAACCTCTCCTGTGAGTCCAGTTTTAGATTCCGATGCTTCACTTCAGGTTTACTGAATCCCTTGGACCTTCTTATTGACGATGAAGCACAGAAATTGCATCCGATTTTAATACAAAAGGCACAATGCCGACTTAAGTACAAGAGGACTGACACTCTAACTTTCTATGATTTGAACCTCTCCTATGAGTCCAGTTTTTGTTGCTGAGGCATCAATTCAGGTTTACTGTATCCCTTGGACCTTCTTATTAACAATGAAACACAGAAATTGCATCAGAAATTAATACAAAAGGCACAATGCCGACTTATGTACAAGAGAACTGACACTCTAAGTTTCTAAGATTTGAACCTCTCTTGTGAGTCAAGTTTTAGTTTCCGATGCTTCACTTCAGGTTTACTGAATCACTTGTACCTTCTTATTGACAATGAAACACAGTAATTGCATACGAATTTAATACAAAAGGCACAATGCCGACCTATCTACAAGAGGACTGACACTCTAACTTTCTATGATTTGAACCACTCCTGTGAGTCCAGTTTTTGATTCCGATGCTTCACTTCAGGTTTACTGTATCCCTTGGACCTTCTTATTGACGATGAAACACAGAAATTGCATCCGAATTTAATACAAAATGCACAATGCCCACTTAAGTACAAGAGGAGAGTCACTCTAACTTTCTATGATTTGAACCACTCTTGTGAATCCAGTTTTACATTCCGATGGTTCACTTCAGGTTTACAGTATCCCTTGGACCTTCATATTGACGATGAAACACAGAAATTGCATCCAAATTTAATACAAAAGCACAATGCCGACTTAACTACAAGAGGACTGACACTCTAACTTTCTCTGAATTGAACCTCTCCTGTGAGTCCAGTTTTAGATTTCGATGCTTCATTTCAGGTTTACTGTATCCCTTGGACTTTCTTATTGACGATGAAACACAGAGATTGCATCCGAATTTAATACAAAAGGCACAATGCCGACTTAAGTACAAGAGGACTGACACTCTAACTTTCTATGCTTTGAAGCACTCCTGTGAGTCCCGTTTGAGATTCCGATGCTTCACTTGAGGTTTACTGTATCCCTTTGACCCTCTTACTGACGATGAAACACAGAAATTGCATCCGAATTTAATACAAAAGGCACAATGCCGACTTAAGTCCAAGAGGACTGACACACTAACTTTCTCTTATTTGAACCTCTCCTGTGAGTCCAGTTTTAGATTCTGATGCTTCACTTCAGGTTTACTGTATCCCTTGGACCTTCTTATTGATGATGAAGCACAGAAATTGCATCCGATTTTAATACAAAAGGCACAATGCCGACCGAAGTACAGAGGACTGACTCTCTTACTTTCTATGATTTGAACCTCTCCTGTGAGTGCAGTTTTTGTTGCTGAGGCTTCACTTCAGGTTTACTGTATCCCTTGGACCTTCTTATTAACGATGAAACACAGAAATTGCATACGAAATTAATACAAAAGGCACAATGCCGACTTAAGTACAAGAGGACGGACACTCTAAATTTCTAAGATTTGAACCTCTCCTGTGAGTCAAGTTTCAGTTTCCGATGCTTCACTTCAGGTTTACTGAATCACTTGTACCTTCTTATTGACAATGAAACACAGTAATTGCATACGAATTTAATACAAAAGGCACAATGCCGACCTATTTACAAGAGGACTGACACTCTAACTTTCTATGATTTGAACCACTCCTGTGAGTCCAGTTTTAGATTCCGATGCTTCACTTCAGGTTTACTGTATCCCTTGGACCTTCTTATTGACGATGAAACACAGAAATTGCATCCGAATTTAATACAAAATGCACAATGCCGACTTAAGTACAAGAGGACCGACACTCTAACTTTCTATGATTTGAACAACTCCTGTGAGTCCAGTTTTAGATTCCGATGCTTCAGTTCAGGTTTACTGTATACCTTGGACGTTCTTATTGACGATGAAACACAGAAATTGCATCCGAAATTTATACAAAAGGCACAATGCCGACTTAAGTACAAGAGGACAGACACTCTAACTTTCTATGATTTGACCCACTCCTGGAGGCCAGTTTTAGATTCCGATGCTTCACTTCAGGTTTACAGTATCCCTTGGACCTTCTTATCGACGATGAAACACAGAAATTGCATCCGAATTTAATGCAAAAGGCACATTGCCGACTTAAGAACAAGAGGACTGACACTCTAACTTTCTATGATTTGAGCCTCTCCTGTGAGTTCAGTTTTAGATCCGATGCTTCACTTCAGGTTTACTGTATCCCTTGGACCTTCTTATTGACGATGAAACACAGAAATTGCATCCGAATTTAATACAAAAGGCACAATGCCGGATTAAGTACAAGAGGACTGACACTCTAACTTTCTCTGATTTGAACCTCTCCTGTGAGTCCAGTTTTAGATTCCGATGCTTCACTTCAGGTTTACTGTATCCCTTGGACTATCTTATTGACGATGAGACACAGAAATTGCATCCGATTTTAATACAAAAGGCACAATGCTGACTTAAGTACAAGAGGACTGACAATCTAACTTTCTATGATTTGAACCTCTCCTGTGAGTCCAGTGTTAGATTCTGAGGCTTCACTTCAGGTTTACTGTATCCCGTTGACCTTCTTATTGACGATGAAACACAGAAATTGCATCCGAATTTAATACAAAAGGCACAATGCCGACTTAAGTACAAGAGGACTGACACTCTAACTTACTATGATGTGAACCTCTCCTGTGAGTCCAGTGTTAGATTCCGAGGCTTCACATCAGGTTTACTGTATTCCTTGGACCTTCTTATTGACGATGAAACACAGAAATTGCATCCGAATTTAATACAAAGGGCACAATGCCGACTTAAGTACTACAGGACTGACACTCTAACTTTCTATGATTTGAACCACTCCTGTGAGTCCCGTTTTAGATTCCGATGTTTCACTTCAGGTTTACTGTATCCCTTGGACCTTCTTATAAACGATGAAACACAGAAATTACATCCGAATGTAATACAAAAGGCACAATGCCAACATCAGTACAAGTGGACTGACACTCTAACTTTCTATGACTTGAACCTCTCCTGTGAGTCCAGTTTTAGATTCCGATGCTTCACTTCAGGTTTACAGTATCCGTTGGACCTTCTTATTGACGATGAAACACAGAAATTGCATCCGAATTTAATACAAAAGGCACAATGCCGACTTAAGTGCAAGATAACTGACACTCTTACTTTCTATGATTTGAACCACTCCTGTGAGTCCCGTTTTAGATTCCGATGCTTCACTTCAGGTTTACTGTATCCCTTGGTCCTTCTTATTGACGATGAAACACAGAAATTGCATCCGAATTTAATACAGAAGGCACAATGCCGACTTAAGTACAAGAGGACTGACACTCTAACTTTCTATGATTTGAACCACTCCTGTGAGTGCCGTTTTAGATTCCGATGCTTCACTTCAGGTTTACTGTATCCCTTGGACCTTCTTATTGACGATGAAACACAGAAATTGCATCCGAATTTAATACAAAGGCACAATGCCGGCGTAAGTACAAGAGGACTGACACTCTAACTTTCTATGATTTGAACCTCTAATGTGAGTCCAGTGTTAGATTCCGAGGCTTCACTTCAGGTTTACTGTATCCCTTGGACCTTCTTATTGACGATGAAACACAGAAATTGCATCCGAATTTAATACAAAAGGCACAATGCCGACTTAAGTACAAGAGGACTGACACTCTAACTTTCTATGATGTGAACCTCTCATGTGAGTCCAGTGTTAGATTACGAGGCTTCACTTCAGGTTTACTGTATCCGTTGGACCTTCTTGTTGACGATGAAACACAGAAATTGCATCCGAATTTAATACAAAAGGCACAATGCCGACTTAAGTACAAGAAGACTGACACTCTATATTTCTATGACTTGAACCACTCCCGTGAGTCCCGTTTTCGATTCCAATGCTTCAATTCAGGTTTACTGTATCCCTTGGACCTTCTTATAAACGATGAAACACAGAAATTACATCCGAATTTAATAAAAAGGCACAATGACGTCATCAGTACAAGAGGAATGACACTCTAACTTTCTATGATTTGAACCTCTCCTGTGGATCGAGTTGTAGATTCCGATGCTTCACTTCAGGTTTACCGTATCCCTTGGACCTTCTTATTGACAATGAAACACAGAAATTGCATACGAATTTACTACAAAAGGCACAATGCCGACTTAAGTACAAGAGGACTGACACTCTAACTTTCTATGATTTGAACCACTCCTGTGAGTCCAGTTTTAGATTCCGATGCTTGACTACAGGTTTACTGTATCCCTTGGACCTTCTTATTGACGATGAAACACAGATATTGCATCCGATTTTAATACAAAAGGCACAATGCCGACTTAAGTACAAGAGGACTGACACTCTAACAATCTATGATTTGAACCTCTCCTGTGAGTCCAGTTTTTATTGCCGAGGCTTCACTTCAGGTTTACTGTATCCCTTGGACCTTCTTATTGACGATGAAACACAGAAATTGCAACCGAAATTAATACAAAAGACACATTGCCGACTTAAGTACAAGAGGACTGACACTCTTAGTTTCTATGATTAGAACCTCTCCTGTGAGTCAAGTTTTAGTTTCCGATGCTTCACTTCAGGTTTACTGAATCCCTTGGACCTTCTTATTGACAATGAAACACAGAAATTGCATACGAATTTAATACAAAAGGTACAATGCCGACTTAAGTACAAGAGGACTGACACTCTAACTTTCTATGATATGAACCACTCCTGTGAGTCCAGTTTTAGATTCCGATGCTTCACTTCAGTTTTACTGTATCCCTTGGACCTTCTTATTGACGATGAAACACAGAAATTGCATCCGAATTTAATACAAACGGCACAATGCCGACTTAAGTACAAGAGGACTGACACTCTAACTTTCTTTGATTTGGCCCTCACCTGTGAGTCCAGTTTTAGATTCCGATGCTTCACTTCAGGTTTACTGTATCCCTTGGACTTTCTTATTGGCGATGAAACACAGAAATTGCATCCGATTTTAATACAAAAGACACAATGCTGACTTAAGTACAAAAGGGACTAACACTCTAACATTCTATGATGTGAACCTCTCCTGTTAGTCCAGTGTTAGATTCCGAGGCTTCACTTCAGGTTTACTGTATCCCTTGGACCTTCTTATTGACGATGAAACACAGAAATTGCATTCGAATTTAATACAAAAGGCACAATGCAGACTTAAGTACAAGAGGACTGACACTCTAACTTTCTATGATTTGAACCTCTCCTGTGAGTCCAGTTTTAGATTCCGATGCTTCACTTCAGGTTTACTGTATCCCTTGGACCTTCTTATTGACGATGAAGAACAGAAATTGCATCCGATTTTAATACAAAAGGCACAATGCTGACTTAAGTACAAGAGGACTGACACTCTAACTTTCTATGATTTGAACCACTCCTGTGAGTCCCGTTTTAGATTCCGATGCTTCACTTCAGGTTTACTGTATCCCTTGGACTTTCTTATTGACGATGAGACACAGAAATTGCATCCGATTTTAATACAAAAGGCACAATGCCGACTTAAGTACAAGAGGACTGACACTCTAACTTTCTATGATTTGAACCACTCCTGTGAGTCCCGTTTTAGATTCCGATGCTTCACTTCAGGTTTACTGTATCCCTTGGACTTTCTTATTGACGATGAAAAACAGAAATTGCATCCGATTTTAATACAAAAGGCACAATGCTGACATAAGTACAAGAGGACTGACACTCTAACTTTCTATGATTTGAACCTCTCCTGTGAGTCCAGTGTTAGATTCTGAGGCTTCACTTCTGGTTTACTGTATCCCGTTGACCTTCTTATTGACGATGAAACACAGAAATTGCATCCAAATTAAATACAAAAGCACAATGCCGACTTAACTACAAGAGGACTGACACTCTAACTTTCTCTGAATTGAACCTCTCCTGTGAGTCCAGTTTTAGATTTCGATGCTTCACTTCAGGTTTACTGTATCCCTTGGACTTTCTTATTGACGATGAAACACAGAGATTGCATCCGAATTTAATACAAAAGACACAATGCCGACTTAAGTACAAGAGGACTGACACTCTAACTTTCTATGCTTTGAAGCACTCCTGTGAGTCCCGTTTGAAATTCCGATGCTTCACTTGAGGTTTACTGTATCCCTTTGACCCTCTTACTGACGATGAAACACAGAAATTGCATCCGAATTTAATACAAAAAGCACAATGCCGGCTTAAGAACAAGAGGACTGACAATCTAACTTTCTCTGATTTGAACCTCTACTGTGAGTCCAGTTTTAGATTCCGATGCTTCACTTCAGGTTTACTGTATCCCTTCGACTTTCTTATTGACGATGAAACACACAAATTGCATACGATTTTAATACAAAAGGCACAATGCCGACCGAAGTACAGACGACTGACTCTCTTACTTTCTATGATTTGAACCTCTCCTGTGAGTGCAGTTTTTGTTGCTGAGGCTTCACTTCAGGTTTACTGTATCCCTTGGACCTTCTTATTAACGATGAAACACAGAAATTGCATACGCAATTAATACAAAAGGCACAATGCCGACTTAAGTACAAGAGGACGGACACTCTAAATTTCTAAGATTTGAACCTCTCCTGTGAGTCAAGTTTCAGTTTCCGATGCTTCACTTCAGGTTTACTGAATCACTTGTACCTTCTTATTGACAATGAAACACAGTAATTGCATACGAATTTAATACAAAAGGCACAATGCCGACCTATTTACAAGAGGACTGACACTCTAACTTTCTATGATTTGAACAACTCCTGTGAGTCCAGTTTTAGATTCCGATGCTTCAGTTCAGGTTTACTGTATACCTTGGACGTTCTTATTGACGATGAAACACAGAAATTGCATCCGAAATTTATACAAAAGGCACAATGCCGACATAAGTACAAGAGGACAGACACTCTAACTTTCTATGATTTGAACCACTCCTGGAGGCCAGTTTTAGATTCCGATGCTTCACTTCAGGTTTACAGTATCCCTTGGACCTTCTTATCGACGATGAAACACAGAAATTGCATCCGAATTTAATGCAAAAGGCACATTGCCGACTTAAGAACAAGAGGACTGACACTCTAACTTTCTATGATTTGAACCTCTCCTGTGAGTTCAGTTTTAGATCCGATGCTTCACTTCAGGTTTACTGTATCCCTTGGACCTTCTTATTGACAATGAAACACAGAAATTGCATCCGAATTTAATACAAAAGGCACAATGCCGGATTAAGTACAAGAGGACTGACACTCTAACTTTCTCTGATTTGAACCTCTCCTGTGAGTCCAGTTTTAGATTCCGATGCTTCACTTCAGGTTTACTGTATCCCTTGGACTATCTTATTGACGATGAGACACAGAAATTGCATCCGATTTTAATACAAAAGGCACAATGCTGACTTAAGTACAAGAGGACTGACAATCTAACTTTCTATGATTTGAACCTCTCCTGTGAGTCCAGTGTTAGATTCTGAGGCTTCACTTCAGGTTTACTGTATCCCGTTGACCTTCTTATTGACGATGAAACACAGAAATTGCATCCGAATTTAATACAAAAGGCACAATGCCGACTTAAGTACAAGAGGACTGACACTCTAACTTACTATGATGTGAACCTCTCCTGTGAGTCCAGTGTTAGATTCCGAGGCTTCACATCAGGTTTACTGTATTCCTTGGACCTTCTTATTGACGATGAAACACAGAAATTGCATCCGAATTTAATACAAAGGGCACAATGCCGACTTAAGTACTACAGGACTGACAGTCTAACTTTCTATGATTTGAACCACTCCTGTGAGTCCCGTTTTAGATTCCGATGCTTCACTTCAGGTTTACTGTATCCCTTGGACCTTCTTATAAACGATGAAACACAGAAATTACATCCGAATGTAATACAAAAGGCACAATGCCAACATCAGTACAAGTGGACTGACACTCTAACTTTCTATGACTTGAACCTCTCCTGTGAGTGCAGTTTTAGATTCCGATGCTTCACTTCAGGTTTCCTGTATCCCTTGGTCCTTCTTATTGACGATGAAACACAGAAATTGCATCCGAATTTAATACAAAAGGCACAATGCCGACTTAAGTACAAGAGGACTGACACTCTAACTTTCTATGATTTGAACCACTCCTGTGAGTGCCGTTTTAGATTCCGATGCTTCACTTCAGGTTTACTGTATCCCTTGGACCTTCTTATTGACGATGAAACACAGAAATTGCATCCGAATTTAATACAAAGGCACAATGCCGGCGTAAGTACAAGAGGACTGACACTCTAACTTTCTATGATTTGAACCTCTCCTGTGAGTGAAGTTTTTGTTGCTGAGGCTTCACTTCAGGTTTACTGTATCCCTTGGACCTTCTTATTAACGATGAAACACAGAAATTGCATACGCAATTAATACAAAAGGATCAATGCCGACTTAAGTACAAGAGGACGGACACTCTAAATTTCTAAGATTTGAACCTCTCCTGTGAGTCAAGTTTCAGTTTCCGATGCTTCACTTCAGGTTTACTGAATCACTTGTACCTTCTTATTGACAATGAAACACAGTAATTGCATACGAATTTAATACAAAAGGCAAAATGCCGACCTATTTACAAGAGGACTGACTCTCTAACTTTCTATGATTTGAACCACTCCTGTGAGTCCAGTTTTAGATTCCGATGCTTCACTTCAGGTTTACTGTATCCCTTGGACCTTCTTATTGACGATGAAACACAGAAATTGCATCCGAATTTAATACAAAATGCACAATGCCGACTTAAGTACAAGAGGACCGACACTCTAACTTACTATGATTTGAACAACTCCTGTGAGTCCAGTTTTAGATTCCGATGCTTCAGTTCAGGTTTACTGTATACCTTGGACGTTCTTATTGACGATGAAACACAGAAATTGCATCCGAAATTTATACAAAAGGCACAATGCCGACTTAAGTACAAGAGGACAGACACTCTAACTTTCTATGATTTGAACCACTCCTGGAGGCCAGTTTTAGATTCCGATGCTTCACTTCAGGTTTGCAGTATCCCTTGGACCTTCTTATCGACGATGAAACACAGAAATTGCATCCGAATTTAATGCAAAAGGCACATTGCCGACTTAAGAACAAGAGGACTGACACTCTAACTTTCTATGATTTGAACCTCTCCTGTGAGTTCAGTTTTAGATCCGATGCTTCACTTCAGGTTTACTGTATCCCTTGGACCTTCTTATTGACGATGAAACACAGAAATTGCATCCGAATTTAATACAAAAGGCACAATGCCGGATTAAGTACAAGAGGACTGACACTCTAATTTTCTCTGATTTGAACCTCTCCTGTGAGTCCAGTTTTAGATTCCGATGCTTCACTTCAGGTTTACTGTATCCCTTGGACTATCTTATTGACGATGAGACACAGAAATTGCATCCGATTTTAATACAAAAGGCACAATGCTGACTTAAGTACAAGAGGACTGACAATCTAACTTTCTATGATTTGAACCACTCCTGTGAGTCCAGTGTTAGATTCTGAGGCTTCACTTCAGGTTTACTGTATCCCGTTGACCTTCTTATTGACGATGAAACACAGAAATTGCATCCGAATTTAATACAAAAGGCACAATGCCGACTTAAGTACAAGAGGACTGACACTCTAACTTACTATGATGTGAACCTCTCCTGTGAGTCCAGTGTTAGATTCCGAGGCTTCACATCAGGTTTACTGTATTCCTTGGACCTTCTTATTGACGATGAAACACAGAAATTGCATCCGAATTTAATACAAAGGGCACAATGCCGACTTAAGTACTACAGGACTGACACTCTAACTTTCTATGATTTGAACCACTCCTGTGAGTCCCGTTTTAGATTCCGATGCTTCACTTCAGGTTTAATGTATCCCTTGGACCTTCTTATAAACGATGAAACACAGAAATTACATCCGAATGTAATACAAAAGGCACAATGCCAACATCAGTACAAGTGGACTGACACTCTAACTTTCTATGACTTGAACCTCTCCTGTGAGTCCAGTTTTAGATTCCGATGCTTCACTTCAGGTTTACAGTATCCGTTGGACCTTCTTATTGACGATGAAACACAGAAATTGCATCCGAATTTAATACAAAAGGCACAATGCCGACTTAAGTGCAAGATAACTGACACTCTTACTTTCTATGATTTGAACCACTCCTGTGAGTCCCGTTTTAGATTCCGATGCTTCACTTCAGGTTTACTGTATCCCTTGGTCCTTCTTATTGACGATGAAACACAGAAATTGCATCCGAATTTAATACAAAAGGCACAATGCCGACTTAAGTACAAGAGGACTGACACTCTAACTTTCTATGATTTGAACCACTCCTGTGAGTGCCGTTTTAGATTCCGATGCTTCACTTCAGGTTTACTGTATCCCTTGGACTATCTTATTGACGATGAGACACAGAAATTGCATCCGATTTTAATACAAAAGGCACAATGCTGACTTAAGTACAAGAGGACTGACAATCTAACTTTCTATGATTTGAACCTCTCCTGTGAGTCCAGTGTTAGATTCTGAGGCTTCACTTCAGGTTTACTGTATCCCGTTGACCTTCTTATTGACGATGAAACACAGAAATTGCATCCGAATTTAATACAAAAGGCACAATGCCGACTTAAGTACAAGAGGACTGACACTCTAACTTACTATGATGTGAACCTCTCCTGTGAGTCCAGTGTTAGATTCCGAGGCTTCACATCAGGTTTACTGTATTCCTTGGACCTTCTTATTGACGATGAAACACAGAAATTGCATCCGAATTTAATACAAAGGGCACAATGCCGACTTAAGTACTACAGGACTGACACTCTAACTTTCTATGATTTGAACCACTCCTGTGAGTCCCGTTTTAGATTCCGATGCTTCACTTCAGGTTTACTGTATCCCTTGGACCTTCTTATAAACGATGAAACACAGAAATTACATCCGAATGTAATACAAAAGGGACAATGCCAACATCAGTACAAGTGGACTGACACTCTAACTTTCTATGACTTGAACCTCTCCTGTGAGTCCAGTTTTAGATTCCGATGCTTCACTTCAGGTTTACAGTATCCGTTGGACCTTCTTATTGACGATGAAACACAGAAATTGCATCCGAATTTAATACAAAAGGCACAATGCCGACTTAAGTGCAAGATAACTGACACTCTTACTTTCTATGATTTGAACCACTCCTGTGAGTCCCGTTTTAGATTCCGATGCTTCACTTCAGGTTTACTGTATACCTTGGTCCTTCTTATTGCCGATGAAACACAGAAATTGCATCCGAATTTAATACAAAAGGCACAATGCCGACTTAAGTACAAGAGGACTGACACTCTAACTTTCTATGATTTGAACCACTCCTGTGAGTGCCGTTTTAGATTCCGATGCTTCACTTCAGGTTTACTGTATCCCTTGGACCTTCTTATTGACGATGAAACACAGAAATTGCATCCGAATTTAATACAAAGGCACAATGCCGGCGTAAGTACAAGAGGACTGACACTCTAACTTTCTATGATTTGAACCTCTCCTGTGAGTCCAGTGTTAGATTCCGAGGCTTCACTTCAGGTTTACTGTATCCCTTGGACCTTCTTATTGACGATGAAACACAGAAATTGCATCCGAATTTAATACAAAAGGCACAATGCCGACTTAAGTACAAGAGGACTGACACTCTAACTTTCTATGATGTGAACCTCTCAGGTGAGTCCAGTGTTAGATTACGAGGCTTCACTTCAGGTTTACTGTATCCGTTGGACCTTCTTGTTGACGATGAAACACAGAAATTGCATCCGAATTTAATACAAAAGGCACAATGCCGACTTAAGTACAAGAGGACTGACACTCTATATTTCTATGACTTGAACCACTCCCGTGAGTCCCGTTTTCGATTCCAATGCTTCAATTCAGGTTTACTGTATCCCTTGGACCTTCTTATAAACGATGAAACACAGAAATTACATCCGAATTTAATACAAAAGGCACAATGACGACATCAGTACAAGAGGAATGACACTCTAACTTTCTATGATTTGAACCTCTCCTGTGGATCGAGTTGTAGATTCCGATGCTTCACTTCAGGTTTACTGTATCCCTTGGACCTTCTTATTGACAATGAAACACAGAAATTGCATACGAATTTACTACAAAAGGCACAATGCCGACTTAAGTACAAGAGGACTGACACTCTAACTTTCTATGATTTGAAACACTCCTGTGAGTCCAGTTTTAGATTCCGATGCTTGACTACAGGTTTACTGTATCCCTTGGACTTTCTTATTGACGATGAAACACAGAAATTGCATCCGATTTTAATACAAAAGGCACAATGCCGACTTAAGTACAAGAGGACTGACACTCTAACAATCTATGATTTGAACCTCTCCTGTGAGTCCAGTTTCTATTGCCGAGGCTTCACTTCAGGTTTACTGTATCCCTTGGACCTTCTTATTGACGATGAAACACAGAAATTGCAACCGAAATTAATACAAAAGACACATTGCCGACTTAAGTACAAGAGGACTGACACTCTTAGTTTCTATGATTAGAACCTCTCCTGTGAGTCAAGTTTTAGTTTCCGATGCTTCACTTCAGGTTTACTGAATCCCTTGGACCTTCTTATTGACAATGAAACACAGAAATTGCATACGAATTTAATACAAAAGGTACAATGCCGACTTAAGTACAAGAGGACTGACACTCTAACTGTCTATGATATGAACCACTCCTGTGAGTGCAGTTTTAGATTCCGATGCTTCACTTCAGTTTTACTGTTTCCCTTGGACCTTCTTATTGACGATGAAACACAGAAATTGCATCCGAATTTAATACAAACGGCACAATGCCGACTTAAGTACAAGAGGACTGACACTCTAACTTTCTTTGATTTGGCCCTCTCCTGTGAGTCCTATTTTAGATTCCAATGCTTCACTTCAGGTTTACTGAATCCCTTGGACTTTCTTATTGGCGATGAAACACAGAAATTGCATCCGATTTTAATACAAAAGGCACAATGCTGACTTAAGTACAAAAGGGACTAACACTCTAACTTTCTATGATGTGAACCTCTCCTGTTAGTCCAGTGTTAGATTCCGAGGCTTCACTTCAGGTTTACTGTATCCGTTGGACCTTCTTATTGACGATGAAACACAGAAATTGCATTCGAATTTAATACAAAAGGCACAATGCAGACTTAAGTACAAGAGGACTGACACTCTAACGTTCTATGATTTGAACCTCTCCTGTGAGTCCAGTTTTAGATTCCGATGCTTCACTTCAGGTTTACTGTATCCCTTGGACCTTCTTATTGACGATGAAGAACAGAAATTGCATCCGATTTTAATACAAAAGGCACAATGCTGACTTAAGTACAAGAGGACTGACACTCTAACTTACTATGATTTGAACCACTCCTGTGAGTCCCGTTTTAGATTCCGATGCTTCACTTCAGGTTTACTGTATCCCTTGGACTTTCTTATTGACGATGAGACACAGAAATTGCATCCGATTTTAATACAAAAGGCACAATGCCGACTTAAGTACAAGAGGACTGACACTCTAACTTTCTATGATTTGAACCACTCCTGTGAGTCCCGTTTTAGATTCCGATGCTTCACTTCAGGTTTACTGTATCCCTTGGACTTTCTTATTGACGATGAGACACAGAAATTGCATCCGATTTTAATACAAAAGGCACAATGCTGACTTAAGTACAAGAGGTCTGACACTCTAACTTTCTATGATTTGAACCTCTCCTGTGAGTCCAGTGTTAGATTCTGAGGCTTCACTTCTGGTTTACTGTATCCCGTTGACCTTCTTATTGACGATGAAACACAGAAATTGCATCCAAATTAAATACAAAAGCACAATGCCGACTTAACTACAAGAGGACTGACACTCTAACTTTCTCTGAATTGAACCTCTCCTGTGAGTCCAGTTTTAGATTTCGATGCTTCACTTCAGGTTTACTGTATCCCTTGGACTTTCTTATTGACGATGAAACACAGAGATTGCATCCGAATTTAATACAAAAGGCACAATGCCGACTTAAGTACAAGAGGACTGACACTCTAACTTTCTATGCTTTGAAGCACTCCTTTGAGTCCCGTTTGAGATTCCGATGCTGCACTTGAGGTTTACTGTATCCCTTTGACCCTCATACTGACGATGAAACACAGAAATTGCATCCGAATTTAATACAAAAAGCACAATGCCGGCTTAAGAACAAGAGGACTGACAATCTAACTTTCTCTGATTTGAACCTCTCCTGTGAGTCCAGTTTTAGATTCCGATGCTTCACTTCAGGTTTACTGTATCCCTTCGACTTTCTTATTGACGATGAAACACACAAATTGCATACGATTTTAATACAAAAGGCACAAAGCCGACTTAAGTACAAGAGAACTGACACCCTAACATTCTATAATTTGAATCTCTCCTGTGAGTCCAGTGTTAGATTCCGAGGCTTCACTTCCGGTTTACTGTATCACATGGACCTTCTGATTGACGATGAAACACAGAAATTGCATCCGAATTTAATACAAAAGGCACAATGCCGACTTAAGTCCAAGAGGACTGACACACTAACTTTCTCTGATTTGAACCTCTCCTGTGAGTCCAGTTTTAGATTCTGATGCTTCACTTCAGGTTTACTGTATCCCTTGGACCTTCTTATTGACGATGAAGCACAGAAATTGCATCCGATTTTAATACAAAAGGCACAATGCCGACCGAAGAACAGAGGACTGACTCTCTTACATTCTATGATTTGAACCTCTGCTGTGAGTGCAGTTTTTGTTGCTGAGGCTTCACTTCAGGTTTACTGTATCCCTTGGACCTTCTTATTAACGATGAAACACAGAAATTGCATACGAAATTAATACAAAAGGCACAATGCCGACTTAAGTACAAGAGGACGGACACTCTAAGTTTCTAAGATTTGAACCTCTCCTGTGAGTCAAGTTTCAGTTTCCGATGCTTCACTTCAGGTTTACTGAATCACTTGTACCTTCTTATTGAAAATGAAACACAGTAATTGCATACGAATTTAACACAAAAGGCACAATGCCGACCTATTTACAAGAGGACTGACACTCTAACTTTCTATGATTTGAACCACTCCTGTGAGTCCAGTTTTAGATTCCGATGCTTCACTTCAGGTTTACTGTATCCCTTGGACCTTCTTATTGACGATGAAACACAGAAATTGCATCGGAATTTAATACACAATGCACAATGCCGACTTAAGTACAAGAGGACCGACACTCTAACTATCTATGATTTGAACAACTCCTGTGAGTCCAGTTTTAGATTCCGATGTTTCACTTCAGGTTTACTGTATACCTTGGACGTTCTTATTGACGATGAAACACAGAAATTGCATCCGAAATTTATACAAAAGGCACAATGCCGACTTAAGTACAAGAGGACAGACACTCTAACTTTCTATGATTTGAACCACTCCTGGAGGCCAGTTTTAGATTCCGATGCTTCACTTCAGGTTTACAGTATCCCTTGGACCTTCTTATCGACGACGAAGCACAGAAATTGCATCCGAATTTAATGCAAAAGGCACATTGCCGACTTAAGTACAAGAGGACTGACACTCTAACTTTCTATGATTTGAACCTCTCCTGTGAGTTCAGTTTTAGATCCGATGCTTCACTTCAGGTTTACTGTATCCCTTGGACCTTCTTATTGACGATGAAACACAGAAATTGCATCCGAATTTAATACAAAAGGCACAATGCCGGATTAAGTACAAGAGGACTGACACTCTAACTTTCTCTGATTTGAACCTCTCCTGTGAGTCCAGTTTCAGATTCCGATGCTTCACTTCAGGTTTACTGTATCCCTTGGACTATCTTATTGACGATGAGACACAGAAATTGCATCCGATTTTAATACAAAAGGCACAATGCTGACTTAAGTACAAGAGGACTGACAATCTAACTTTCTATGATTTGAACCTCTCCTGTGAGTCCAGTGTTAGATTCTGAGGCTTCACTTCAGGTTTACTGTAACCCGTTGACCTTCTTATTGACGATGAAACACAGAAATTGCATCCGAATTTAATACAAAAGGCACAATGCCGACTTAAGTACAAGAGGACTGACACTCTAACTTACTATGATGTGAACCTCTCCTGTGAGTCCAGTGTTAGATTCCGAGGCTTCACATCAGGTTTACTGTATTCCTTGGACCTTCTTATTGACGATGAAACACAGAAATTGCATCCGAATTTAATACAAAGGGCACAATGCCGACATAAGTACAACAGGACTGACACTCTAACTTTCTATGATTTGAACAACTCCTGTGAGTCCCGTTTTAGATTCCAATGCTTCACTTCAGGTTTACTGTATCCCTTGGACCCATTTATTGACGACGAAACACAGAAATTGCATCCGAATTTAATACAAAAGGCACAATGACGACTTAAGTACAAGAGGACTGACACTCTAACTTTCTATGATTTGAACCACTCCTGTGAGTCCCGTTTTAGATTCCGATGCTTCACTTCAGGTTTACTGTATCCCTTGGACCTTCTTATAAACGATGAAACACAGAAATTACATCCGAATGTAATACAAAAGGCACAATGCCAACATCAGTACAAGAGGTCTGACACTCTAACTTTCTATGACTTGAACCTCTCCTGTGAGTCCAGTTTTAGATTCCGATGCTTCACTTCAGGTTTACAGTATCCGTTGGACCTTCTTATTGACGATGAAACACAGAAATTGCATCCGAATTTAATACAAAAGGCACAATGCCGACTTAAGTGCAAGATAACTGACACTCTTACTTTCTATGATTTGAACCACTCCTGTGAGTCCCGTTTTAGATTCCGATGCTTCACTTCAGGTTTACTGTATCCCTTGGTCCTTCTTATTGACGATGAAACACAGAAATTGCATCCGAATTTAATACAAAAGGCACAATGCCGACTTAAGTACAAGAGGACTGACACTCTAACTTTCTATGATTTGAACCACTCCTGTGAGTGCCGTTTTAGATTCCGATGCTTCACTTCAGGTTTACTGTATCCCTTGGACCTTCTTATTGACGATGAAACACAGAAATTGCATCCGAATTTAATACAAAGGCACAATGCCGGCGTAAGTACAGGAGGACTGACACTCTAACTTTCTATGATGTGAACCTCTCATGTGGTCCAGTGTTAGATTACGAGGCTTCACTTCAGGTTTACTGTATCCGTTGGACCTTCTTGTTGACGATGAAACACAGAAATTGCATCCGAATTTAATACAAAAGGCACAATGCCGACTTAAATACAAGAGGACTGACACTCTATATTTCTATGACTTGAACCACTCCCGTGAGTCCCGTTTTAGATTCCAATGCTTCAATTCAGGTTTACTGTATCCCTTGGACCTTCTTATAAACGATGAAACACAGAAATTACATCCGAATTTAATACAAAAGGCACAATGACGACATCAGTACAAGAGGAATGACACTCTAACTTTCTATGATTTGAACCTCTCCTGTGGATCGAGTTGTAGATTCCGATGCTTCACTTCAGGTTTACTGTATCCCTTGGACCTTCTTATTGACAATGAACACAGAAATTGCATACGAATTTACTACAAAAGGCACAATGCCGACTTAAGTACAAGAGGACTGACACTCTAACTTTCTATGATTTGAACCACTCCTGTGAGTCCAGTTTTAGATTCCGATGCTTGACTACAGGTTTACTGTATCCCTTGGACCTTCTTATTGACGATGAAACACAGAAATTGCATCCGAATTTAATACAAAAGGCACAATGCCGACTTAAGTACAAGAGGACTGACACTCTAACTTACTATGATGTGAACCTCTCCTGTGAGTCCAGTGTTAGATTCCGAGGCTTCACATCAGGTTTACTGTATTCCTTGGACCTTCTTATTGACGATGAAACACAGAAATTGCATCCGAATTTAATACAAAGGGCACAATGCCGACATAAGTACAACAGGACTGACACTCTAACTTTCTATGATTTGAACAACTCCTGTGAGTCCCGTTTTAGATTCCAATGCTTCACTTCAGGTTTACTGTATCCCTTGGACCTATTTATTGACGACGAAACACAGAAATTGCATCCGAATTTAATACAAAAGGCACAATGACGACTTAAGTACAAGAGGACTGACACTCTAACTTTCTATGATTTGAACCACTCCTGTGAGTCCCGTTTTAGATTCCGATGCTTCACTTCAGGTTTACTGTATCCCTTGGACCTTCTTATAAACGATGAAACACAGAAATTACATCCGAATGTAATACAAAAGGCACAATGCCAACATCAGTACAAGAGGTCTGACACTCTAACTTTCTATGACTTGAACCTCTCCTGTGAGTCCAGTTTTAGATTCCGATGCTTCACTTCAGGTTTACAGTATCCGTTGGACCTTCTTATTGACGATGAAACACAGAAATTGCATCCGAATTTAATACAAAAGGCACAATGCCGACTTAAGTGCAAGATAACTGACACTCTTACTTTCTATGATTTGAACCACTCCTGTGAGTCCCGTTTTAGATTCCGATGCTTCACTTCAGGTTTACTGTATCCCTTGGTCCTTCTTATTGACGATGAAACACAGAAATTGCATCCGAATTTAATACAAAAGGCACAATGCCGACTTAAGTACAAGAGGACTGACACTCTAACTTTCTATGATTTGAACCACTCCTGTGAGTGCCGTTTTAGATTCCGATGCTTCACTTCAGGTTTACTGTATCCCTTGGACCTTCTTATTGACGATGAAACACAGAAATTGCATCCGAATTTAATACAAAGGCACAATGCCGGCGTAAGTACAGGAGGACTGACACTCTAACTTTCTATGATTTGAACCTCTCCTGTGTGTCCAGTGTTAGATTCCGAGGCTTCACTTCAGGTTTACTGTATCCCTTGGACCTTCTTATTGACGATGAAACACAGAAATTGCATCCGAATTTAATACAAAAGGCACAATGCCGACTTAAGTACAAGAGGACTGACACTCTAACTTTCTATGATGTGAACCTCTCATGTGGTCCAGTGTTAGATTACGAGGCTTCACTTCAGGTTTACTGTATCCGTTGGACCTTCTTGTTGACGATGAAACACAGAAATTGCATCCGAATTTAATACAAAAGGCACAATGCCGACTTAAATACAAGAGGACTGACACTCTATATTTCTATGACTTGAACCACTCCCGTGAGTCCCGTTTTAGATTCCAATGCTTCAATTCAGGTTTACTGTATCCCTTGGACCTTCTTATAAACGATGAAACACAGAAATTACATCCGAATTTAATACAAAAGGCACAATGACGACATCAGTACAAGAGGAATGACACTCTAACTTTCTATGATTTGAACCTCTCCTGTGGATCGAGTTGTAGATTCCGATGCTTCACTTCAGGTTTACTGTATCCCTTGGACCTTCTTATTGACAATGAACACAGAAATTGCATACGAATTTACTACAAAAGGCACAATGCCGACTTAAGTACAAGAGGACTGACACTCTAACTTTCTATGATTTGAACCACTCCTGTGAGTCCAGTTTTAGATTCCGATGCTTGACTACAGGTTTACTGTATCCCTTGGACCTTCTTATTGACGATGAAACACAGAAATTGCATCTGATTTTAATACAAAAGGCACAATGCCGACTTAAGTACAAGAGGACTGACACTCTAACAATCTATGATTTGAACCTCTCCTGTGAGTCCAGTTTTTATTGCCGAAGCTTCACTTCAGGTTTACTGTATCCCTTGGACCTTCTTATTGACGATGAAACACAGAAATTGCAACCGAAATTAATACAAAAGGCACATTGCCGACTTAAGTACAAGAGGACTGACACTCTTAGTTTCTATGATTAGAACCTCTCCTGTGAGTCAAGTTTTAGTTTCCGATGCTTCACTTCAGGTTTACTGAATCCCTTGGACCTTCTTATTGACAATGAAACACAGAAATTGCATACGAATTTAATACAAAAGGTACAATGCCGACTTAAGTACAAGAGGACTGACACTCTAACTTTCTATGATATGAACCACTCCTGTGAGTCCAGTTTAAGATTCCGATGCTTCACTTCAGTTTTTCTGTATCCCTTGGACCTTCTTATTGACGATGAAACACAGAAATTGCATCCGAATTTAATACAAACGGCACAATGCCGACTTAAGTACAAGAGGACTGACACTCTAACTTTCTTTGATTTGGCCCTCTCCTGTGAGTCCAGTTTTAGATTCCGATGCTTCACTTCAGGTTTACTGTATCCCTTGGACTTTCTTATTGGCGATGAAACACAGAAATTGCATCCGATTTTAATACAAAAGGCACAATGCTGACTTAAGTACAAGAGGACCGACACTCTAACTTTCTATGATTTGAACCTCTCCTGTGAGTCCAGTGTTAGATTCTGAGGCTTCACTTCTGGTTTACTGTATCCTGTTGGCCTTCTTATTGACGATGAAACACAGAAATTGCATCCGAATTTAATACAAAAGGCACAATGCCGACTTAAGTACAAGAGGACTGACACTCTAACTTTCTATGATTTGAACCACTCCTGTGAGTCCCGTTTTAGATTCCAATGCTTCACTTCAGGTTTACTGTATCCCTTGGACCTATTTATTGACGATGAAACACAGAAATTGCATCCGAATTTAATACAAAAGGCACAATGCCGACTTAAGTACAAGAGGACTGACACTCTAACTTTCTATGATTTGAACCACTCCTGTGAGTCCCGTTTTAGATTCCGATGCTTCACTTCAGGTTTACTGTATCCCTTGGACCTTCTTATAAACGATGAAACACAGAAATTACATCCGAATGTAATACAAAAGGCACAATGCCAACATCAGTACAAGAGGACTAACACTCTAACTTTCTGTGACTTGAACCTCTCCTGTGAGTCCAGTTTTAGATTCCGATGCTTCACTTCAGGTTTACAGTATCCGTTGGACCTTCTTATTGACGATGAAACTAAGAAATTGCATCCGAATTTAATTCAAAAGGCACAATGCCGACTTAAGTACAAGATGACTGACACTCTAACTTTCTATGATTTGAACCACTCCTGTGAGTGCCGTTTTAGATTCGGATGCTTCACTTCAGGTTTACTGTATCCCTTGGACCTTCTTATTGACGATGAAACACAGAAATTGCATCCGAATTTAATACAAAGGCACAATGCCGGCGTAAGTACAAGAGGACTGACACTCTAACTTTCTATGATTTGAACTTCTCCTGTGAGTCCAGTGTTAGATTCCGAGGCTTCACTTCAGGTTTACTGTATCCCTTGGACCTTCTTATTGACGATGAAACACAGAAAATGCATCCGAATTTAATACAGAACGCACAATGCCGACTTAAGTACAAGAGGACTGACGCTCCAACTTTCTATGATGTGAACCTTTCATGTGAGTCCAGTGTTAGATTACGAGGCTTCACTTCAGGTTTACTGTATCCGTTGGACCTTCTTATTGACGATGAAACACAGAAATTGCATCCGAATTTAATACAAAAGGCACAATGCCGACTTAAGTACAAGAGGACTGACACTCGAACAATCTATGATTTGAACCTCTCCTGTGAGTCCAGTTTTTATTGCCGAGGCTTCACTTCAGTTTTACTGTATCCCTTGGACCTTCTTATTGACGATGAAACACAGAAATTGCATCCGAATTTAATACAGAAGGCACAATGCCGACTTAAGTACAAGAGGACTGACACTCTAACTTTCTTAGATTTGGCCCTCTCCTGTGATTCCAGATTTAGATTCCGATGCTTCACTTCAGCTTTTCTGTATCACTTGGAGCTTCTTATTGACGATGAAACACAGAAATTGCATCCGAATTTAATACAAAAGGCACAATGCCGACTTAAGTACAAGAGGACTGACACTCTAACTTTCTATGATTTGAACCTCTGCCTTGAGTCCAGTTTTAGATTCCGATGCTTCACTTCAGGTTTACTGTATCCCTGGGACCTTCTTATTGACGATGAAACAAAGAAATTGCATCCGAAATTAGTACAAAAGGCACAATGCCGACTTAAGTACAAGAGGACAGACACTCTAACATTCTACGATGTGAACCACTCCTGTGAGGCCTGTTTTAAATTCCGATGCTTTACTTCAGGTTTACTGTATCCCTTGGCCCTTCTTATTGACAATGAAACACAGAAATTGCATCCGAATATAATACAAAAGGCACAATGCCGAATTAAGTACAAGAGGACTGACACTCTAACTTTCTCTGTTTTGAACCTCTCCTGCGAGTCCAGTTTTAGATTCCGATGCTTCACTTCAGGTTTACTGTATCCCTTGGACTTTCTTATTGGCGATGAAACACAGAAATTGCATCCGATTTTAATACAAAAGGCACAATGCTGACTTAAGTACAAAAGGGACTAACACTCTAACTTTCTATGATGTGAACCTCTCCTGTTAGTCCAGTGTTAGATTCCGAGGCTTCACTTCAGGTTTACTGTATCCCTTGGACCTTCTTATTGACGATGAAACACAGTAATTGCATTCGAATTTAATACAAAAGGCACAATGCAGACTTAAGTACAAGAGGACTGACACTCTAACTTTCTATGATTTGAACCTCTCCTGTGAGTCCAGTTTTAGATTCCGATGCTTCACTTCAGGTTTACTGTATCCCTTGGACCTTCTTATTGACGATGAAGAACAGAAATTGCATCCGATTTTAATACAAAAGGCACAATGCTGACTTAAGTACAAGAGGACTGACACTCTAACTTTCTATGATTTGAACCACTCCTGTGAGTCCCGTTTTAGATTCCGATGCTTCACTTCAGGTTTACTGTATCCCTTGGACTTTCTTATTGACGATGAGACACAGAAATTGCATCCGATTTTAATACAAAAGGCACAATGCCGACTTAAGTACAAGAGGACTGACACTCTAACTTTCTATGATTCGAACCACTCCTGTGAGTCCCGTTTTAGATTCCGATGCTTCACTTCAGGTTTACTGTATCCCTTGGACCTTCTTATTGACGATGAGACACAGAAATTGCATCCGATTTTAATACAAAAGGCACAATGCTGACTTAAGTACAAGAGGACTGACACTCTAACTTTCTATGATTTGAACCTCTCCTGTGAGTCCAGTGTTAGATTCTGAGGCTTCACTTCTGGTTTACTGTATCCCGTTGACCTTCTTATTGACGATGAAACACAGAAATTGCATCCGAATTTAATACAAAAGGCACAATGCCGACTTAAGTACAAGAGGACTGACACTCTAACTTACTATGATGTGAACCTCTCCTGTGAGTCCAGTGTTAGATTCCGAGGCTTCACATCAGGTTTACTGTATTCCTTGGACCTTCTTATTGACGATGAAACACAGAAATTGCATCCGAATTTAATACAAAGGGCACAATGTCGACTTAAGTACAAGAGGACTGACACTCTAACTTTCTATGATTTGAACCACTCCTGTGAGTCCCGTTTTAGATTCCAATGCTTCACTTCAGGTTTACTGTATCCCTTGGACCTATTTATTGACGATGAAACACAGAAATTGCATCCGAATTTAATACAAAAGGCACAATGCCGTCTTAAGTACAAGAGGACTGACACTCTAACTTTCTATGATTTGAACCACTCCTGTGAGTCCCGTTTTAGTTTCCGATGCTTTACTTCAGGTTTACTGTATCCCTTGGACCTTCTTATAAACGATGAAAGACAGAAATTACATCCGAATGTAATACAAAAGGCACAATGCCAACATCAGTACAAGAGGACTGACACTCTAACTTTCTATGACTTGAACCTCTCCTGTGAGTCCAGTTTTAGATTCCGATGCTTCACTTCAGGTTTACAGTACCCGTTGGACCTTCTTATTGACGATGAATCACAGAAATTGCATCCGAATTTAATACAAAAGGCACAATGCCGACTTAAGTACAAGATGACTGACACTCTACCTTTCTATGATTTGAACCACTCCTGTGAGTGCCGTTTTAGATTCGGATGCTTCACTTCAGGTTTACTGTATCCCTTGGACCTTCTTATTGACGATGAAACACAGAAATTGCATCCGAATTTAATACAAAGGCACAATGCCAGCGTAAGTACAAGAGGACTGACACTCTAACTTTCTATGATTTGAACTTCTCCTGTGAGTCCAGTGTTAGATTCCGAGGCTTCACTTCAGGTTTACTGTATCCCTTGGACCTTCTTATTGACGTTGAAACACAGTAAATGCATCCGAATTTAATACAAAGGGCACAATGCCGACTTAAGTACAAGAGGACTGACACTCTAACTTTCTATGGTGTGAACCTCTCATGTGAGTCCAGTGTTAGATTACGAGGCTTCACTTCAGGTTTACTGTATCCGTTGGACCTTCTTATTGACGATGAAACACAGAAATTGCATCCGAATTTAATACAAAAGGCACAATGCCGACTTAAGTACAAGAGGACTGACACTCAATATTTCTATGACTTGAACCACTCCCGTGAGTCCTGTTTTAGATTCCATTGCTTCAATTCAGGTTTACTGTATCCCTTGGACCTTCTTATAAACGATGAAACACAGAAATTACATCCGAATTTAATACAAAAGGCACAATGACGACATCAGTACAAGAGGAATGACACTCTAACTTTCTATGATTTGAACCTCTCCTGTGGATCGAGTTGTAGATTCCAATGCTTCACTTCAGTTTTACTGTATCCCTTGGACCTTCTTATTGACAATGAAACACAGAAATTGCATACGAATTTACTACAAAAGGCACAATGCCAACTTAAGTACAAGAGGACTGACACTCTAACTTTCTATGATTTGAACCACTCCTGTGAGTCCAGTTTTAGATTCCGATGCTTCACTACAGGTTTACTGTATCCCTTGGACCTTCTTATTGACGATGAAACACAGAAATTGCAACCGAAATTAATACAAAAGACACATTGCCGACTTAAGTACAAGAGGACTGACACTCTTAATTTCTATGATTAGAACCTCTCCTGTGAGTCAAGTTTTAGTTTCCGATGCTTCACTTCAGGTTTACTGAATCCCTTGGACTTTCTTATTGACAATGAAACACAGAAATTGCATACGAATTTAATACAAAAGGTACAATGCCGACTTAAGTACAAGAGGACTGACACTCTAACTTTCTATGATTTGAACCACTCCTGTGAGTCCAGTTCCAGATTCCGATGCTTCACTTCAGTTTTACTGTATCCCTTGGACCTTCTTATTGACGATGAAATACAGAAATTGCATCCGAATTTAATACAAAAGGCACAATGCCGACTTAAGTACAAGAGGACTGACACTCTAACTTTCTTAGATTTGGCCCCTCTCCTGTGATTCCAGTTTTAGATTCCGATGCTTCACTTCAGCTTTTCTGTATCACTTGGAGCTTCTTATTGACGATGAAACACAGAAATTGCAACCGAATTTAAAACAAAAGGCACAATGCCGACTTAAGTACAAGAGGACTGACACTCTAACTTTCTATGTTTTGAACCTCTGCCTTGAGTCCAGTTTTAGATTCCGATGCTTCACTTCATGTTTACTGTATCCCTAGGACC
Organism: Schistocerca serialis cubense; assembly: GCF_023864345.2. Lineage (NCBI taxonomy): Eukaryota > Metazoa > Arthropoda > Insecta > Orthoptera > Acrididae > Schistocerca > Schistocerca serialis. The sequence continues at coordinate 1,047,518,766 of NC_064640.1, read as the reverse complement.
ATCTTATTGACGATGAAACAAAGAAATTGCATCCGAAATTAATACAAAAGGCACAATGCCGACTTAAATACAAGAGGACAGACACTCTAACATTCTACGATGTGAACCACTCCTGTGAGGCCAGTTTTAAATTCCGATGCTTTACTTCAGGTTTACTGTATCCCTTGGACCTTCTTATTGACAATGAAACACAGAAATTGCATCCGAATATAATACAAAAGGCACAATGCCGACTTAAGTACAAGAGGACTGACACTCTAACTTTCTCTGTTTTGAACCTCTCCTGCGAGTCCAGTTTTAGATTCCGATGCTTCACTTCAGGTTTACTGTATCCCTTGGACTTTCTTATTGGCGATGAAACACAGAAATTGCATCCGATTTTAATACAAAAGGCACAATGCTGACATAAGTTCAAAAGGGACTAACACTCTAACTTTCTATGATGTGAACCTCTCCTGTTAGTCCAGTGTTAGATTCCGAGGCTTCACTTCAGGTTTACTGTATCCCTTGGACCTTCTTATTGACGATGAAACACAGAAATTGCATTCGAATTTAATACAAAAGGCACAATGCAGACTTAAGTACAAGAGGACTACCACTCTAACTTTCTATGATTTGAACCTCTCCTGTGAGTCCAGTTTTAGATTCCGATGCTTCACTTCAGGTTTACTGTATCCCTTGGACCTTCTTATTGACGATGAAGAACAGAAATTGCATCCGATTTTAATACAAAAGGCACAATGCTGACTTAAGTACAAGAGGACTGACACTCTAACTTTCTATGATTTGAACCACTCCTGTGAGTCCCGTTTTAGATTCCGATGCTTCACTTCAGGTTTACTGTATCCCTTGGACCTTCTTATTGACGATGAGACACAGAAATTGCATCCGATTTTAATACAAAAGGCACAATGCTGACTTAAGTACAAGAGGACTGACACTCTAACTTTCTATGATTTGAACCTCTCCTGTGAGTCCAGTGTTAGATTCTGAGGCTTCACTTCAGGTTTACTGTATCCCGTTGACCTTCTTATTGACGATGAAACACAGAAATTGCATGCGAATTTAATACAAAGGCACAATGCCGACTTAAGTACAAGAGGACTGACACTCTAACTTACTATGATGTGAACCTCTCCTGTGAGTCCAGTGTTAGATTCCGTGGCTTCACATCAGGTTTACTGTATTCCTTGGACCTTCTTATTGACGATGAAACACAGAAATTGCATCCGAATTTAATACAAAGGGCACAATGCCGACTTAAGTACAAGAGGACTGACACTCTAACTTTCTATGATTTGAACCACTCCTGTGAGTCCCGTTTTAGATTCCAATGCTTCACTCCAGGTTTACTGTATCCCTTGGACCTATTTATTGACGATGAAACACAGAAATTGCATCCGAATTTAATACAAAAGGCACAATGCCGACTTAAGTACAAGAGGACTGACACTCTAACTTTCTATGATTTGAACCACTCCTGTGAGTCCCGTTTTAGATTCCAATGCTTCACTTCAGGTTTACTGTATCCCTTGGACCTTCTTATAAACGATGAAACTCAGAAATTACATCCGAATGTAATACAAAAGGCACAATGCCAACATCAGTACAATAGGACTGAGACTCTAACTTTCTATGACTTGAACCTCTCCTGTGAGTCCAGTTTTAGATTCCGATGCTTCACTTCAGGTTTACAGTATACGTTGGACCTTCTTATTGACGATGAAACACAGAAATTGCATCCGAATTTAATACAAAAGGCACAATGCCGAATTAAGTACAAGATGACTGACACTCTAACTTTCTATGATTTGAACCACTCCTGTGAGTGCCGTTTTAGATTCGGATGCTTCACTTCAGGTTTACTGTATCCCTTGGACCTTCTTATTGACGATGAGACACAGAAATTGCATCCGAATTTAATACAAAGGCACAATGCCGGCGTAAGTACAAGAGGACTGACACTCTAACTTTCTATGATTAGAACTTCTCCTGTGAGTCCAGTGTTAGATTCCGAGGCTTCACTTCAGGTTTACTGTATCCCTTGGACCTTCTTATTGACGATGAAACACAGAAAATGCATCCGAATTTAATACAAAAGGCACAATGCCGACTTAAGTACAAGAGGACTGACACTCTAACTTTCTATGATGTGAACCTCTCATGTGAGTCCAGTGTTAGATTACGAGGCTTCACTTCAGGTTTACTGTATCTGTTGGACCTTCTTATTGACGATGAAACACAGAAATTGCATCCGAATTTAATACAAAAGGCACAATGCCGACTTAAGTACAAGAGGACTGACACTCTATATTTCTATGACTTGAACCACTCCCGTGAGTCCCGTTTTAGATTCCATTGCTTCAATTCAGGTCTACTGTATCCCTTGGACCTTCTTATAAACGATGAAACACAGAAATTACATCCGAATTTAATACAAAAGGCACAATGACGACATCAGTACAAGAGGAATGACACTCTAACTTTCTATGATTTGAACCTCTCCTGTGGATCGAGTTGTAGATTCCGATGCTTCACTTCAGTTTTACTGTATCCCTTGGACCTTCTTATTGACAATGAAACACAGAAATTGCATACGAATTTACTACAAAAGGCACAATGCCGACTTAAGTACAAGAGGACTGACACTCTAACTTACTATGATGTGAACCTCTCCTGTGAGTCCAGTGTTAGATTCCGAGGCTTCACATCAGGTTTACTGTATTCCTTGGACCTTCTTATTGACGATGAAACACAGAAATTGCATCCGAATTTAATACAAAAGGCACAATGCCGACTTAAGTACAAGAGGACTGACACTCTAACTGTCTATGATTTGAACCACTCCTGTGAGTCCCGTTTTAGATTCCGATGCTTCACTTCAGGTTTACTGTATCCATTTGACCTTCTTATAAACGATGAAACACAGAAATTACATCCGAATGTAATACAAAAGGCACAATGCCAATATCAGTACAAGAGGCCTGACACTCTAACTTTCTATGACTTGAACCTCTCCTGTGAGTCCAGTTTTAGATTCCGATGCTTCACTTCAGGTTTACAGTATCCGTTGGACCTTCTTATTGACGATGAAACACAGAAATTGCATCCGAATTTAATACAAAAGGCACAATGCCGAATTAAGTACAAGATGACTGACACTCTAACTATCTAAGATTTGAACCACTCCTGTGAGTGCCGTTTTAGATTCGGATGCTTCACTTCAGGTTTACTGTATCCCTTGGACCTTCTTATTGACGATGAAACACAGAAATTGCATCCGAATTTAATACAAAGGCACAATGCCGGCGTAAGTACAAGAGGACTGACACTCTAACTTTCTATGATTTGAACTTCTCCTGTGAGTCCAGTGTTAGATTCCGAGGCTTCACTTCAGGTTTACTGTATCCCTTGGACCTTATTATTGACGATGAAACACAGAAAATGCATCCGAATTTAATACAAAAGGCACAATGCCGACTTAAGTACAAGAGGACTGACACTCTAACTCTCTATGATGTGAACCTCTCATGTGAGTCCAGTGTTAGATTACGAGGCTTCACTTCGGGTTTACTGTATCTGTTGGACCTTCTTATTGACGATGAAACACAGAAATTGCATCCGAATTTAAGACAAAAGGCACAATGCCGACTTAAGTACAAGAGGACTGACACTCTATATTTCTATGACTTGAACCACTCCCGTGAGTCCCGTTTTAGATTCCATTGCTTCAATTCAGGTTTACTGTATCCCTTGGACCTTCTTATAAACGATGAAACACAGAAATTACATCCGAATTTAATACAAAAGGCACAATGACGACATCAGTGCAAGAGGAATGACACTCTAACTTTCTATGATTTGAACCTCTCCTGTGGATCGAGTTGTAGATTCCGATGCTTCACTTCAGTTTAACTGTATCCCTTGGACCTTCTTATTGACAATGAAACACAGAAATTGCATACGAATTTACTACAAAAGGCACAATGCCGACTTAAGTACATGAGGACTGATACTCTAACTTTCTATGATTTGAACCACTCCTGTGAGTCCCGTTTTAGATTCCAATGCTTCACTTCAGGTTTACTGTATCCCTTGGACCTTCTTATAAACGATGAAACACAGAAATTACATCCGAATGTAATACAAAAGGCACAATGCCAACATCAGTACAAGAGGACTGACACTCTAACTTTCTATGACTTGAACCTCTCCTGTGAGTCCAGTTTTAGATTCCGATGCTTCACTTCAGGTTTACAGTATACGTTGGACCTTCTTATTGACGATGAAACACAGAAATTGCATCCGAATTTAATACAAAAGGCACAATGCCGACTTAAGTACAGGATGACTGACACTCTAACTTTCTATGATTTGAACCACTCCTGTGAGTGCCGTTTTAGATTCGGATGCTTCACTTCAGGGTTACTGTATCCCTTGGACCTTCTTATTGACGATGAGACACAGAAATTGCATCCGATTTTAATACAAAAGGCACAATGCTGAATTAAGTACAAGAGGACTGACACTCTAACTTTCTATGATTTGAACCTCTCCTGTGAGTCCAGTGTTAGATTCTGAGGCTTCACTTCAGGTTTACTGTATCCCGTTGACCTTCTTATTGACGATGAAACACAGAAATTGCATCCGAATTTAATACAAAAGGCACAATGCCGACTTAAGTACAAGAGGACTGACACTCTAACTTACTATGATGTGAACCTCTCCTGTGAGTCCAGTGTTAGATTCCGAGGCTTCACATCAGGTTTACTGTATTCCTGTGACCTTCTTATTGACGATGAAACACAGAAATTGGATCCGAATTTAATACATAGGGCACAATGCCGACTTAAGTACAAGAGGACTGACACTCTAACTTTCTATGATTTGAACCACTCCTGTGAGTCCCGTTTTAGATTCCAATGCTTCACTTCAGGTTGACTGTATCCCTTGGACCTATTTATTGACGATGAAACACAGAAATTGCATCCGAATTTAGTACAAAAGGCACAATGCCGACTTAAGTACAAGAGGACTGACTCTCTAACTTTCTATGATTTGAACCACTCCTGTGAGTCCCGTTTTAGATTCCGATGCTTCACTTCAGGTTTACTGTATCCCTTTGACCTTCTTATTAACGATGAAACACAGAAATTACATCCGAATGTAATACAAAAGGCACAATGCCAACATCAGTACAAGAGGCCTGACACTCTAACTTTCTATGACTTGGATCTCTCCTGTGAGTCCAGTTTTAGATTCCGATGCTTCACTTCAGGTTTACAGTATCCGTTGGACCTTCTTATTGACGATGAAACACAGAAATTGCATCCGAATTTAATACAAAAGGCACAATGCCGAATTAAGTACAAGATGACTGACACTCTAACTTTCTATGATTTGAACCACTCCTGTGAGTGCCGTTTTAGATTCGGATGCTTCACTTCAGGTTTACTGTATCCCTTGGACCTTCTTATTGACGATGAAACACAGAAATTGCATCCGAATTTAATACAAAGGCACAATGCCGGCGTAAGTACAAGAGGACTGACACTCTAACTTTCTATGATTTGAACCTCTCCTGTGGATCGAGTTGTAGATTCCGATGCTTCACTTCAGTTTTACTGTATCCCTTGGACCTTCTTATTGACAATGAAACACAGAAATTGCATACGAATTTACTACAAAAGGCACAATGCCGACTTAAGTACAAGAGGACTGACACTCTAACTTTCTATGATTTGAACCACTCCTGTGAGTCCAGTTTTAGATTCCGATGCTTCACTGCAGGTTTACTGTATCCCTTGGACCTTCTTATTGACGATGAATCACAGAAATTGCATCCGATTTTAATACAATAGGCACAATGCCGACTTAAGTACAAGAGGACTGACACTCTAACAATCTATGATTTGAACCTCTCCTGTGAGTCCAGTTTTTATTGCCGAGGCTTCACTTCAGGTTTACTGTATCCCTTGGACCTTCTTATTAACGATGCAACACAGAAATTGCAACCGAAATTAATACAAAAGACACATTGCCGACTTAAGTACAAGAGGACTGACACTCTTAATTTCTATGATTAGAACCTCTCCTGTGAGTCAAGTTTTAGTTTCCGATGCTTCACTTCAGGTTTACTGAATCCCTTGGACCTTCTTATTGACAATGGAACACAGAAATTGCATACGAATTTAATACAAAAGGTACAATGCCGACTTAAGTACAAGAGGACTGACACTCTAACTTTCTATGATTTGAACCACTCCTGTGAGTCCAGTTTTAGATTCCGATGCTTCACTTCAGTTTTACTTTATCCCTTGGACCTTCTTATTGACGATGAAACACAGAAATTGCATCCGAATTTAATACAAAAGCACAATGCCGACTTAAGTACAAGAGGACTGACACTCTAACTTTCTTAGATTTGGCCCTCTCCAGTGATTCCAGTTTTAGATTCCGATGCTTCACTTCAGCTTTTCTGTATCACTTGGAGCTTCTTATTGACGGTGAAATACAGAAATTGCATCCGAATTTAATGCAAAAGGCACAATACCGACTTAAGTACAAGAGGACTGACACTCTAACTTTCTATGATTTGAACCTCTGCCTTGAGTCCAGTTTTAGATTCCGATGCTTCACTTCAGGTTTACTGTATCCCTAGGACCTTCTTATTGACGATGAAACAAAGAAATTGCATCCGAAATTAATACAAAAGGCACAATGCCGACTTAAGTACAAGAGGACAGACACTCTAACATTCTACGATGTGAACCACTCCTGTGAGGCCAGTTTTAAATTCCGATGCTTTACTTCAGGTTTACTGTATCCCTTGGACCTTCTTATTGACAATGAAACACAGAAATTGCATCCGAATATAATACAAAAGGCACAATGCCGACTTAAGTACAAGAGGACTGACACTCTAACTTTCTCTGTTTTGAACCTCTCCTGCGAGTCCAGTTTTAGATTCCGATGCTTCACTTCAGGTTTACTGTATCCCTTGGACTTTCTTATTGGCGATGAAACACAGAAATTGCATCCGATTTTAATACAAAAGGCACAATGCTGACTTAAGTAGAAAAGGGACTAACACTCTAACTTTCTATGATGTGAACCTCTCCTGTTAGTCCAGTGTTAGATTCCGAGGCTTCACTTCAGGTTAACTGTATCCCTTGGACCTTCTTATTGACGATGAAACACAGAAATTGCATTCGAGTTTAATACAAAAGGCACAATGCAGACTTAAGTACAAGAGGACTGACACTCTAACTTTCTATGATTTGAACCTCTCCTGTGAGTCCAGTTTTAGATTCCGATGCTTCACTTCAGGTTTACTGTTTCCCTTGGACCTTCTTATTGACGATGAAGAACAGAAATTGCATCCGATTTTAATACAAAAGGCACAATGCTGACTTAAGTACAAGAGGACTGACACTCTAACTTTCTATGATTTGAACCACTCCTGTGAGTCCCGTTTTAGATTCCGATGCTTCACTTCAGTTTTACTGTATCCCTTGGACTTTCTTATTGACGATGAGACACAGAAATTGCATCCGATTTTAATACAAAAGGCACTATGCTGACTTAAGTACAAGAGGACTGACACTCTAACTTTCTATGATTTGAACCTCTCCTGTGAGTCCAGTGTTAGATTCTGAGACTTCACTTCAGGTTTACTGTATCCCGTTGACCTTCTTATTGACGATAAAACACAGAAATTGCATGCGAATTTAATACAAAAGGCACAATGCCGACTTAAGTACAAGAGTACTGACACTCTAACTTACTATGATGTGAACCTCTCCTGTGAGTCCAGTGTAAAATTCCGAGGCTTCACATCAGGTTTACTGTATTCCTTGGACCTTCTTATTGACGATGAAACACAGAAATTGCATCCGATTTTAATACAAAGGGCACAATGCCGACTTAAGTACAAGAGGACTGCCACTCTAACTTTCTATGATTTGAACCACTCCTGTGAGTCCCGTTTTAGATTCCAATGCTTCACTTCAGGTTTACTGTATCCCTTGGACCTATTTATTGACGATGAAACACAGAAATTGCATCCGAATTTAATACAAAAGGCACAATGCCGACTTAAGTACAAGAGGACTGACACTCTAACTTTCTATGATTTGAACCACTCCTGTGAGTTCCGTTTTAGATTCCGATGCTTCACTTCAGGTTTACTGTATCCCTTGGACCATCTTATAAACGATGAAACACAGAAATTACATCCGAATGTAATACAAAAGGCACAATGCCAACATTAGTACAAGAGGACTGACACTCTAACTTTCTATGACTTGAACCTCTCCTCTGAGTCCAGTTTTAGATTCCGATGCTTCACTTCAGGTTTACAGTATCCATTGGACCTTCTTATTGACGATGAAACACAGAAATTGCATCCGAATTTAATACAAAAGGCACAATGCCGACTTAAGTACAAGATGACTGACACTCTAACTTTCTATGATTTGAACCACTCCTGTGAGTGCCGTTTTAGTTTCGGATGCTTCACTTCAGGATTACTGTATCCCTTGGACCTTCTTATTGACGATGAAACACAGAAATAGCATCCGAATTTAATACAAAGGCACAATGCCGGCGTAAGTACAAGAGGACTGACACTCTAACTTTCTATGATTTGAACTTCTCCTGTGAGTCCAGTGTTAGATTCCAAGGCTTCACTTCAGGTTTACTGTATCCCTTGGACCTTCTTATCGACGATGAAACACAGAAATTGCATCCGAATTTAATACAAAAGGCACAATGCCGACTTAAGTACAAGAGGACCGACACTCTAACTTTCTATGATGTGAACCTCTCATGTGAGTCCAGTGTTAGATTACGAGGCTTCACTTCAGGTTTACTGTATCCGTTGGACCTTCTTATTGACGATGAAACACAAAAATTGCATCCGAATTTAATACAAAAGGCACAATGCCGACTTAAGTACAAGAAGACTGACACTATAACAATCTATGATTTGAACCTCTCCTGTGAGTCCAGTTTTTGTTGCCGATGCTTCACTTCAGGTTTACTGTATCCCTTGGACCTTCTTATTGACGATGAAACACAGAAATTGCATCCGATTTTAATACAAAAGGCACAATGCCGACTTAAGTACAAGAGGACTGACACTCTAACAATCTATGATTTGAACCTCTCCTGTGAGTCCAGTTTTTGTTGCCGAGGCTTCACTTCAGGTTTACTGTGTCCCTTGGACCTTCTTATTGACGATGAAACACAGAAATTGCAACCGAAATTAATACAAAAGACACATTGCCGACTTAAGTACAAGAGGACTGACACTCTAATTTTCTATGATTTGAACCTCTCCTGTGAGTCAAGTTTTAGTTTCCGATGCTTCACTTCAGGTTTACTGAATCCCTTGGACCTTCTTATTGACAATGAAACACAGAAATTAAATACGAATTTAATACAAAAGGCACAAAGCCGACTTAAGTACAAGAGGACTGACACTCTAACTTTCTATGATTTGGCCCTCTCCTATGATTCCAGTTTTAGATTCCGATGCTTCACTTCAGGTTTTCTGTATCACTTGGACCTTCTTATTGACGATGAAACACAGAAATTGCATCCGAATTTAATACAAAAGGCACAATGCCGACTTAAGTACAAGAGGACTGACACTCTAACATTCTACGATGTGAACCACTCCTGTGAGGCCAATTTTAAATTCCGATGCTTTACTTCAGGTTTACTGTATCCCTTGGACCTTCTTATTGACAATGAAACACAGAAATTGCATCCGAATATAATACAAAAGGCACAATGCCGACATAAGTACAAGTGGAGTGACACTCTAACTTTCTCTGTTTTGAACCTCTCCCGTGAGTCCAGTTTTGATTCCGATGCTTCACTTCAGGTTTACTGTATCCCTTGGACTTTCTTATTGGCGATGAAACACAGAAATTGCATCCGATTTTAATACAAAAGGCACAATGCAGACTTAAGTACAAAAGGGACTAACACTCTAACTCTCTATGATGTGAACCTCTCCTGTTAGTCCAGTGTTAGATTCCGAGGCTTCACTTCAGGTTTACTGTATCCCTTGGATCTTCTTATTGACGATGAAACACAGAAATTGCATTCGAATTTAATACAAATGGCACAATGCAGGCTTAAGTACAAGAGGACTGACACTCTAACTTTCTATGATTTGAACCTCTCCTGTGAGTCCAGTTTTAGATTCCGATGCTTCACTTGAGGTTTACTGTATCCCTTGGACCTTCTTATTGACGATGAAGCACAGAAATTGCATCCGATTTTAATACAAAATGCACAATGCCGACCTAAGTACAAGAGGACTGACTCTCTTACTTTCTATGATTTGAACCTCTCCTGTGAGTCCAGTTTTTGTTGCTGAGGCTTCACTTCAGGTTTACTGTATCCCTTGGACCTTCTTATTAACGACGAAACACAGAAATTGCATCCGAAATTAATACAAAAGGCAAAATGCCGACTTAAGTACAACTGGACTGACACTCTAACTTTCTATGATTTGAACCTCTCCTGTGATTCCAGTTTTAGATTCCGATGCTTCACTTCAGGTTTACTGTATCCCTTGGACCATCTTAATGACGATGAAACACAGAAATTGCATCCGAATTTAATACAAAGGCACAATGCCGACTTAACTACAAGAGGACTGACACTCTAACTTTCTCTGATTTGAACCTCTCCTGTGAGTCCAGTTTTAGATTCCGATGCTTCACTTCAGGTTTACTGTATCCCTTGGACTTTCTTATTGACGATGAAACACAGAAATTGCATCCGATTTTAATACAAAAGGCACAATGCTGACGTAAGTACAAGAGGACTGACACTCTAACTTTCTATGATTTGAACCTCTCCTGTGAGTCTAGTGTCAGATTCTGAGGCTTCACTTCAGGTTTACTGTATCACTGGGACCTTCTTATTGACGATGAAACACAGAAATTGCATCCGAATTTAATGCAAAAGGCACATTGCCGACTTAAGTACAAGAGGACTGACACTCTAACTTTCTATGATTTAAATCTCTCCTGTGAGTTCAGTTTTAGATTCCGATGCTTCACTTCAGTTTTAATGTTTCCCTTGGACCTTCTTATTGGCGATGAAACACAGAAATTGCATCCGAATTTAATACAAAAGGCACAATGCCGGATTAAGTACAAGAGGACTGACACTCTAACTTTCTATGATTTGAACCTCTCCTGTGATTCCAGTTTTAGATTCCGATGCTTCACTTCAGGTTTACTGTATCCCTTGGACCTTCTTATTGTCGATGAAACACAGAAATTGCATCCGAATTTAATACAAAGGCACAATGCCGACTTAACTACAAGAGGACTGACACTCTAACTTTCTCTGATTTGAACCTCTCCTGTGAGTCCAGTTTTAGATTCCGATGCTTCACTTCAGGTTTACTGTATCCCTTGGACTTTCTTATTGACGATGAGACACAGAAATTGCATCCGATTTTAATACAAAAGGCACAATGCTGACTTAAGTACAAGAGGACTGACTCTCTTAGTTTCTATGATTTGAACCTCTCCTGTGAGTCCAGTGTTAGATTCTGAGGCTTCACTTCAGGTTTACTGTATCCCTTGGACCTTCTTATTGACGATGAAACACAGAAATTGCATCCGAATTTAATACAAAAGGCACAATGCCGACTTAAGTACAAGAGGACTGACACTCTAACTTACTATGATGTGAACCTCTCCTGTGAGTCCAGTGTTAGATTCCGAGGCTTCACATCAGGTTTACTGTATCCCTTGGACTTCTTATTGACGATGAAACACAGAAATTGCATCCGAATTTAATACAAAAGGCACAATGCCGACTTAAGTACAAGAGGACTGACACTCTAACTTTCTATGATTTGAACCACTCCTGTGAGTCCCGTTTTAGATTCCGATGCATCACTTCAGGTTTACTGTATCCCTTGGACCTTCTTATAAACGATGAAACACAGAAATTACATCCGAATTTAATACAAAAGGCACAATGCCAACATCAATACAAGAGGACTGACACTCTAACTTTCTATGATTTGAACCTCTCCTGTGAGTCCAGTTTTAGATTCCGATGCTTCACTTCAGGTTTACAGTATCCGTTCGACCTTCTTATTGACGATGAAACACAGAAATTGCATCCGAATTTAATACAAAAGGCACAATGCCGACTTAAGTACAAGAGGACTGACACTCTAACTTTCTATGATTTGAACCACTCCTGTGAGTCCAGTTTTAGATTCCGATGCTTCACTTCAGGTTTTCTGTATCACTTGGACCTTCTTATTGACGATGAAACACAGAAATTGCATCCGAAATTAATACAAGAGGCACAATGCCGGCTTAAGTACAAGAGGACTGACACTCTAACATTCTATGATGTGAACCACTCCTGTGAGGCCAGTTTTTAATTCCGATGCTTTACTTCAGGTTTACTGTATCCCTTGGACCTTCTTATTGACAATGAAACACAGAAATTGCAACCGAATATAATACAAAAGGCACAATGCCGACTTAAGTACAAGAGGACTGACACTCTAACTTTCTCTGTTTTGAACCTCTCCTGTGAGTCCAGTTTTAGATTCCGATGCTTCACTTCAGGTTTACTGTATCCCTTGGACTTTCTTATTGGCGATGAAACACAGAAATTGCATCCGATTTTACTACAAAAGGCACAATGCAGACTTAAGTACAAAAGGGACTAACACTCTAACTTTCTATGATGTGAACCTCTCCTGTTAGTCCAGTGTTAGATTACGATGCTTCACTTCAGGTTTACTGTATCCCTTGGACCTTCTTATTGACGATGAAACACAGAAATTGCATTCGAATTTAATACAAAATTCACAATGCAGACTTAAGTACAAGAGGACTGACACTCTAACTTTCTCTGTTTTGAACCTCTCCTGTGAGTCCAGTTTTAGATTCTGATGCTTCACTTCAGGTTTACTGTATCCCTTGGACTTTCTTATTGACGATGAAACACAGAAATTGCATCCGATTTTAATACAAAAGGCACAATGCTGACTTAAGTACAAGAGGACTGACACTCTAACTTTCTATGATTTGAACCTCTCCTGTGAGTCCAGTGTTAGATTCTGAGGATTCACTTCAGGTTTACTGTATCACTTGGACCTTCTTATTGACGATGAAACACAGAAATTGCATCCGAATTTAATGCAAAAGGCACATTGCCGACTTAAGTACAAGAGGACTGACACTCTAACTTTCTATGATTTGAATCTTTCCTGTGAGTTCAGTTTTAGATTCCGATGCTTCACTTCAGGTTTACTGTATCCCTTGGACCTTCTTATTGGCGATGAAACACAGAATTTGCATCCGAATTTAATACAAAAGGCACAATGCCGACTTAAGTACAAGATGACTGACACTCTAACTTTCTATGATTTGAACCACTCCTGTGAGTGCCGTTTTAGATTCGGATGCTTCACTTGAGGTTTACTGTATCCCTTGGACCTTCTTATTGACGATGAAACACAGAAATTGCATCCGAATTTAATACAAAGGCACAATGCCGGCGTAAGTACAAGAGGACTGACACTCTAACTTTCTATGATTTGAGCTTCTCATGTGAGTCCTGTGTTAGATTCCGAGGCATCACTTCAGGTTTACTGTATCCCTTGGACCTTCTTATTGACGATGAAACACAGAAATTGCATCCGAATTTAATACAAAAGGCACTATGCTGACTTAAGTACAAGAGGACTGACACTCTAACTTTCTATGATTTGAACCTCTCCTGTGAGTCCAGTGTTAGATTCTGAGGCTTCACTTCAGGTTTACTGTATTCCTTGGACCTTCTTATTGACGATGAAACACAGAAATTGCATCCGATTTTAATACAAAGGGCACAATGCCGACTTAAGTACAAGAGGACTGCCACTCTAACTTTCTATGATTTGAACCACTCCTGTGAGTCCCGTTTTAGATTCCAATGCTTCACTTCAGGTTTACTGTATCCCTTGGACCTATTTATTGACGATGAAACACAGAAATTGCATCCGAATTTAATACAAAAGGCACAATGCCGACTTAAGTACAAGAGAACTGACACTCTAACTTTCTATGATTTGAACCACTCCTGTGAGTTCCGTTTTAGATTCCGATGCTTCACTTCAGGTTTACTGTATCCCTTGGACCATCTTATAAACGATGAAACACAGAAATTACATCCGAATGTAATACAAAAGGCTTAATGCCAACATTAGTACAAGAGGACTGACACTCTAACTTTCTATGACTTGAACCTCTCCTCTGAGTCCAGTTTTAGATTCCGATGCTTCACTTCAGGTTTACAGTATCCATTGGACCTTCTTATTGACGATGAAACACAGAAATTGCATCCGAATTTAATACAAAAGGCACAATGCCGACTTAAGTACAAGATGACTGACACTCTAACTTTCTATGATTTGAACCACTCCTGTGAGTGCCGTTTTAGTTTCGGATGCTTCACTTCAGGATTACTGTATCCCTTGGACCTTCTTATTGACGATGAAACACAGAAATAGCATCCGAATTTAATACAAAGGCACAATGCCGGCGTAAGTACAAGAGGACTGACACTCTAACTTTCTATGATTTGAACTTCTCCTGTGAGTCCAGTGTTAGATTCCAAGGCTTCACTTCAGGTTTACTGTATCCCTTGGACCTTCTTATCGACGATGAAACACAGAAATTGCATCCGAATTTAATACAAAAGGCACAATGCCGACTTAAGTACAAGAGGACCGACACTCTAACTTTCTATGATGTGAACCTCTCATGTGAGTCCAGTGTTAGATTACGAGGCTTCACTTCAGGTTTACTGTATCCGTTGGACCTTCTTATTGACGATGAAACACAAAAATTGCATCCGAATTTAATACAAAAGGCACAATGCCGACTTAAGTACAAGAAGACTGACACTATAACAATCTATGATTTGAACCTCTCCTGTGAGTCCAGTTTTTGTTGCCGATGCTTCACTTCAGGTTTACTGTATCCCTTGGACCTTCTTATTGACGATGAAACACAGAAATTGCATCCGATTTTAATACAAAAGGCACAATGCCGACTTAAGTACAAGAGGACTGACACTCTAACAATCTATGATTTGAACCTCTCCTGTGAGTCCAGTTTTTGTTGCCGAGGCTTCACTTCAGGTTTACTGTGTCCCTTGGACCTTCTTATTGACGATGAAACACAGAAATTGCAACCGAAATTAATACAAAAGACACATTGCCGACTTAAGTACAAGAGGACTGACACTCTAATTTTCTATGATTTGAACCTCTCCTGTGAGTCAAGTTTTAGTTTCCGATGCTTCACTTCAGGTTTACTGAATCCCTTGGACCTTCTTATTGACAATGAAACACAGAAATTAAATACGAATTTAATACAAAAGGCACAAAGCCGACTTAAGTACAAGAGGACTGACACTCTAACTTTCTATGATTTGGCCCTCTCCTATGATTCCAGTTTTAGATTCCGATGCTTCACTTCAGGTTTTCTGTATCACTTGGACCTTCTTATTGACGATGAAACACAGAAATTGCATCCGAATTTAATACAAAAGGCACAATGCCGACTTAAGTACAAGAGGACTGACACTCTAACATTCTACGATGTGAACCACTCCTGTGAGGCCAATTTTAAATTCCGATGCTTTACTTCAGGTTTACTGTATCCCTTGGACCTTCTTATTGACAATGAAACACAGAAATTGCATCCGAATATAATACAAAAGGCACAATGCCGACATAAGTACAAGAGGAGTGACACTCTAACTTTCTCTGTTTTGAACCTCTCCCGTGAGTCCAGTTTTGATTCCGATGCTTCACTTCAGGTTTACTGTATCCCTTGGACTTTCTTATTGGCGATGAAACACAGAAATTGCATCCGATTTTAATACAAAAGGCACAATGCAGACTTAAGTACAAAAGGGACTAACACTCTAACTCTCTATGATGTGAACCTCTCCTGTTAGTCCAGTGTTAGATTCCGAGGCTTCACTTCAGGTTTACTGTATCCCTTGGATCTTCTTATTGACGATGAAACACAGAAATTGCATTCGAATTTAATACAAAAGGCACAATGCAGGCTTAAGTACAAGAGGACTGACACTCTAACTTTCTATGATTTGAACCTCTCCTGTGAGTCCAGTTTTAGATTCCGATGCTTCACTTGAGGTTTACTGTATCCCTTGGACCTTCTTATTGACGATGAAGCACAGAAATTGCATCCGATTTTAATACAAAATGCACAATGCCGACCTAAGTACAAGAGGACTGACTCTCTTACTTTCTATGATTTGAACCTCTCCTGTGAGTCCAGTTTTTGTTGCTGAGGCTTCACTTCAGGTTTACTGTATCCCTTGGACCTTCTTATTAACGACGAAACACAGAAATTGCATCCGAAATTAATACAAAAGGCAAAATGCCGACTTAAGTACAACTGGAC
This sequence comes from Schistocerca serialis cubense, assembly GCF_023864345.2. Classification (NCBI taxonomy): domain Eukaryota; kingdom Metazoa; phylum Arthropoda; class Insecta; order Orthoptera; family Acrididae; genus Schistocerca; species Schistocerca serialis. The sequence continues at coordinate 1,047,502,279 of NC_064640.1, read as the reverse complement.
AGACACTCTAACTTTCTATGATTTGAACCTCTCCTGTGATTCCAGTTTTAGATTCCGATGCTTCACTTCAGGTTTACTGTATCCCTTGGACCATCTTAATGACGATGAAACACAGAAATTGCATCCGAATTTAATACAAAGGCACAATGCCGACTTAACTACAAGAGGACTGACACTCTAACTTTCTCTGATTTGAACCTCTCCTGTGAGTCCAGTTTTAGATTCCGATGCTTCACTTCAGGTTTACTGTATCCCTTGGACTTTCTTATTGACGATGAAACACAGAAATTGCATCCGATTTTAATACAAAAGGCACAATGCTGACGTAAGTACAAGAGGACTGACACTCTAACTTTCTATGATTTGAACCTCTCCTGTGAGTCTAGTGTCAGATTCTGAGGCTTCACTTCAGGTTTACTGTATCACTGGGACCTTCTTATTGACGATGAAACACAGAAATTGCATCCGAATTTAATGCAAAAGGCACATTGCCGACTTAAGTACAAGAGGACTGACACTCTAACTTTCTATGATTTAAATCTCTCCTGTGAGTTCAGTTTTAGATTCCGATGCTTCACTTCAGTTTTAATGTTTCCCTTGGACCTTCTTATTGGCGATGAAACACAGAAATTGCATCCGAATTTAATACAAAAGGCACAATGCCGGATTAAGTACAAGAGGACTGACACTCTAACTTTCTATGATTTGAACCTCTCCTGTGATTCCAGTTTTAGATTCCGATGCTTCACTTCAGGTTTACTGTATCCCTTGGACCTTCTTATTGTCGATGAAACACAGAAATTGCATCCGAATTTAATACAAAGGCACAATGCCGACTTAACTACAAGAGGACTGACACTCTAACTTTCTCTGATTTGAACCTCTCCTGTGAGTCCAGTTTTAGATTCCGATGCTTCACTTCAGGTTTACTGTATCCCTTGGACTTTCTTATTGACGATGAGACACAGAAATTGCATCCGATTTTAATACAAAAGGCACAATGCTGACTTAAGTACAAGAGGACTGACTCTCTTACTTTCTATGATTTGAACCTCTCCTGTGAGTCCAGTGTTAGATTCTGAGGCTTCACTTCAGGTTTACTGTATCCCTTGGACCTTCTTATTGACGATGAAACACAGAAATTGCATCCGAATTTAATACAAAAGGCACAATGCCGACTTAAGTACAAGAGGACTGACACTCTAACTTACTATGATGTGAACCTCTCCTGTGAGTCCAGTGTTAGATTCCGAGGCTTCACATCAGGTTTACTGTATCCCTTGGACTTCTTATTGACGATGAAACACAGAAATTGCATCCGAATTTAATACAAAAGGCACAATGCCGACTTAAGTACAAGAGGACTGACACTCTAACTTTCTATGATTTGAACCACTCCTGTGAGTCCCGTTTTAGATTCCGATGCATCACTTCAGGTTTACTGTATCCCTTGGACCTTCTTATAAACGATGAAACACAGAAATTACATCCGAATTTAATACAAAAGGCACAATGCCAACATCAATACAAGAGGACTGACACTCTAACTTTCTATGATTTGAACCTCTCCTGTGAGTCCAGTTTTAGATTCCGATGCTTCACTTCAGGTTTACAGTATCCGTTCGACCTTCTTATTGACGATGAAACACAGAAATTGCATCCGAATTTAATACAAAAGGCACAATGCCGACTTAAGTACAAGAGGACTGACACTCTAACTTTCTATGATTTGAACCACTCCTGTGAGTCCAGTTTTAGATTCCGATGCTTCACTTCAGGTTTTCTGTATCACTTGGACCTTCTTATTGACGATGAAACACAGAAATTGCATCCGAAATTAATACAAGAGGCACAATGCCGGCTTAAGTACAAGAGGACTGACACTCTAACATTCTATGATGTGAACCACTCCTGTGAGGCCAGTTTTTAATTCCGATGCTTTACTTCAGGTTTACTGTATCCCTTGGACCTTCTTATTGACAATGAAACACAGAAATTGCAACCGAATATAATACAAAAGGCACAATGCCGACTTAAGTACAAGAGGACTGACACTCTAACTTTCTCTGTTTTGAACCTCTCCTGTGAGTCCAGTTTTAGATTCCGATGCTTCACTTCAGGTTTACTGTATCCCTTGGACTTTCTTATTGGCGATGAAACACAGAAATTGCATCCGATTTTACTACAAAAGGCACAATGCAGACTTAAGTACAAAAGGGACTAACACTCTAACTTTCTATGATGTGAACCTCTCCTGTTAGTCCAGTGTTAGATTACGATGCTTCACTTCAGGTTTACTGTATCCCTTGGACCTTCTTATTGACGATGAAACACAGAAATTGCATTCGAATTTAATACAAAATTCACAATGCAGACTTAAGTACAAGAGGACTGACACTCTAACTTTCTCTGTTTTGAACCTCTCCTGTGAGTCCAGTTTTAGATTCTGATGCTTCACTTCAGGTTTACTGTATCCCTTGGACTTTCTTATTGACGATGAAACACAGAAATTGCATCCGATTTTAATACAAAAGGCACAATGCTGACTTAAGTACAAGAGGACTGACACTCTAACTTTCTATGATTTGAACCTCTCCTGTGAGTCCAGTGTTAGATTCTGAGGATTCACTTCAGGTTTACTGTATCACTTGGACCTTCTTATTGACGATGAAACACAGAAATTGCATCCGAATTTAATGCAAAAGGCACATTGCCGACTTAAGTACAAGAGGACTGACACTCTAACTTTCTATGATTTGAATCTCTCCTGTGAGTTCAGTTTTAGATTCCGATGCTTCACTTCAGGTTTACTGTATCCCTTGGACCTTCTTATTGGCGATGAAACACAGAATTTGCATCCGAATTTAATACAAAAGGCACAATGCCGACTTAAGTACAAGATGACTGACACTCTAACTTTCTATGATTTGAACCACTCCTGTGAGTGCCGTTTTAGATTCGGATGCTTCACTTGAGGTTTACTGTATCCCTTGGACCTTCTTATTGACGATGAAACACAGAAATTGCATCCGAATTTAATACAAAGGCACAATGCCGGCGTAAGTACAAGAGGACTGACACTCTAACTTTCTATGATTTGAGCTTCTCATGTGAGTCCTGTGTTAGATTCCGAGGCATCACTTCAGGTTTACTGTATCCCTTGGACCTTCTTATTGACGATGAAACACAGAAATTGCATCCGAATTTAATACAAAAGGCACAATGCCGACTTAAGTAGAAGAGGACTGACACTCTGACTTTCAATGATGTGAACCTCTCATGTGAGTCCAGTGTTAGATTACGAGTCTTCACTTCAGGTTTACTGTATCCGTTGGACCTTCTTATTGACGATGAAACACAGAAATTGCATCCGAATTTAATACAAAAGGCACAATGCCGACTTAAGTACAAGAGGACTGACACTCTAACAATCTATGAATTGAACCTCTCCTGTGAGTCCAGTTTTTGTTGCCGATGCTTCACTTCAGGTTTACTGTATCCCTTGGACCTTTTTATTGACGATGAAACACAGAAATTGCATCCGATTTTAATACAAAAGGCACAATGCCGACTTAAGTACAAGAGGACTGACACTCTAACAATCTATGATTTGAACCTCTCCTGTGAGTCCAGTTTTTGTTGCCGAGGCTTCACTTCAGGTTTACTGTATCCCTTGGATCTACTTATTGACGATGAAACACAGAAATTGCAACCGAAATTAATACAAAAGACACATTGCCGACTTAAGTACAAGAGGACTGACACTCTATGTTTCTATGATTTGAACCTCTCCTGTGAGTCAAGTTTTAGTTTCCGATGCTGCACTTCAGGTTTACTGAATCCCATGGACCATCTTATTGACAATGAAACACAGAAATTGCATACGAATTTAATACAAAAGGCACAATGCCGACATAAGTACAAGAGGACTGACGCTCTAACTTTCTTTGATTTGGCCCTCTCCTGTGATTCCAGTTTTAGATTCCGATGCTTCACTTCAGGTTTTCTGTATCACTTGGACCTTCTTATTGACGATGAAACACAGAAATTGCATCCGAATTTAATACAAAAGGCACAATGCCGACTTAAGTATAAGAGGACTGACACTCTAACATTCTATGATGTGAACCACTCCTGTGAGGCCAGTTTTAAATTCCGATGCTTTACTTCAGGTTTACTGTATCCCTTGGACCTCCTTATTGACAATGAAACACAGAAATTGCATCCGAATATAATACAAAAGGCCCAATGCCGACTTAAGTACAAGAGGACTGACACTCTAACTTTCTCTGTTTTGAAACTCTCCTGTGAGTCCAGTTTTAGATTCCGATGCTTCACTTCAGGTTTACTGTATCCCTTGGACTTTCTTATTGGCGATGAAACACAGAAATTGCATCCGATTTTAATACAAAAGGCACAATGCAGACTTAAGTACAAAAGGGACTAACACTCTAACTTTCTATGATGGGAACCCCTCCTGTTAGTCCAGTGTTAGATTCCGAGGCTTCACTTCAGGTTTACTGTATCCCTTGGACCTTCTTATTAACGACGAAACACAGAAATTGCATCCGAAATTAATACAAAAGGCACAATGCCGACTTAAGTACAAGAGGACTGACACTCTAACTTTCTATGATTTGACCCTCTCCTGTGATTCCAGTTTTAGATTCCGATGCTTCACTTCAGGTTTACTGTATCCCTTGGACCATCTTATTGACGATGAAACATAGAAATTGGATCCGAATTTAATACAAAGGCACAATGCCGACTTAACTACAAGAGGACTGACACTCTAACTTTCTCTGATTTGAACTTCTCCTGTGAGTCCAGTTTTAGATTCCGATGCTTCACTTCAGGTTTACTGTATCCCTTGGACCTTCTTATTGACGATGAAACACAGAAATTGCATCCGAATTTAATACAAAGGCACAATGCCGGCGTAAGTACAAGAGGACTGACACTCTAACTTTCTATGATTTGAACCTCTCCTGTTAGTCCAGTGTTAGATTCTGAGGCTTCACTTCAGGTTTACTGTATCCCTTGGATCTTCTTATTGACGATGAAACACAGAAATTGCATCCGAATTTAATACAAAAGGCACAATGCCGACTTAAGTACAAGAGGACTGACACTCTAACTTACTATGATGTGAACCTCTCCTGTGAGTCTAGTGTTAGATTCCGAGGCTTCACATCAGGTTTACTGTATCCCTTGGACCTTCTTATTGACGATGAAACACAGAAATTGCATCCGAATTTAATACAAAGGGCACAATGCCGACTTAAGTACAAGAGGACTGACACTCTAACATTCTATGATGTGAACCACTCCTGTGAGGCCAGTTTTAAATTCCGATGCTTTACTTCAGGTTTACTGTATCCCTTGGACCTTCTTATTGACAATGAAACACAGAAATTGCATCCGAATATAATACAAAACGCCCAATGCCGACTTAAGTACAAGAGGACTGACACTCTAACTTTCTCTGTTTTGAACCTCTGCTGTGAGTCCAGTTTTAGATTCCAATGCTTCACTTCAGGTTTACTGTATCCCTTGGACTTTCTTATTGACGACGAAACACAGAAATTGCATCCGAATTTAATACAAAGGGCACAATGCCGACTTAAGTACAAGAGGACTGACACTCTAACTTTCTATGATTTGAACCACTCCTGTGAGTCCCGTTTTAGATTCCGATGCATTACTTCAGGTTTACTGTATCCCTTGTACCTTCTTATAAACGATGAAGCACAGAAATTACATCCGAATTTAATACAAAAGGCACAATGCCAACATCAATTCAAGAGTACTGACACTCTAACTTTCTATGATTTGAACCTCTCCTGTGAGTCCAGTTTTAGATTCCGATGCTTCACTTCAGGTTTACAGTATCCGTTGGATCTTCTTATTGACGATGAAACACAGAAATTGCATCCGAATTTAATACAAAAGGCACAATGCCGACTTAAGTACAAGAGGACTGACACTCTAACTTTCTATGATTTGAACCACTCCTGTGAGTCCCGTTTTAGATTCCGATGCATCACTTCAGGTTTACTGTATCCCTTGGACCTTCTTATTTACGATGAAACACAGAAATTGCATCCGAATTTAATACAAAGGCACAATGCCGGCGTAAGTACAAGAGGACTGACACTCTAACTTTCTATGATTTGAACCTCTCCTGTGAGGCCAGTTTTAGATTCCGATGCTTCACTTCAGGTTCACTGTATCCCGTGGACCTTCTTATTGACAATGAAACACAGAAATTGCATCCGAATATAATACAAAAGGCACAATGCCGACTTAAATACAAGAGGACTGACACTCTAACTTTCTCTGTTTTGAACCTCTCCTGTGAGTCCGGTTTTAGATTCCGATGCTTCACTTCAGGTTTACTGTATCCCTTGGACTTTCTTATTGGCGATGAAACACAGAAATTGCATCCGATTTTAATACAAAAGGCACAATGCAGACTTAAGTACAAAAGGGACTAACACTCTAACTTTCTATGATGTGAACCTCTCCTGTTAGTGCAGTGTTAGATTCCGAGGCTTCACTTCAGGTTTACTGTATCCCTTGGACCTTCTTATTGACGATGAAACACAGAAATTGCATTCGAATTTAATACAAAAGGCACAATGCAGACTTAAGTACAAGAGGACTGACACTCTAACTCTCTATGATTTGAACCTCTCCTGTGAGTCCAGTTTTAGATTCCGATGCTTCACTTCAGGTTTTCTGTATCACTTGGACCTTCTTATTGACGATGAAACACAGAAATTGCATCCGAATTTAATACAAAAGGCACAATGCCGGCTTAAGTACAAGAGGACTGACACGCTAACATTCTATGATGTGAACCACTCCTGTGAGGCCAGTTTTAAATTCCGATGCTTTACTTCTGGTTTACTGTATCCCTTGGACCTTCTTATTGACAATGAAACACAGAAATTGCATCCGAATGTAATACAAAAGGCACAATGCCGACTTAAGTACAAGAGGACTGACACTCTAACTTTCTCTGTTTTGAACCTCTCCTGTGAGTCCAGTTTTAGATTCCGATGCTTCATTTCAGGTTTACTGTATCCCTTGGACTTTCTTATTGGCGATGAAACACAGAAATTGCATCCGATTTTAATACAAAAGCCACAATGCAGACTTAAGTACAAAAGAGACTAACACTCTAACTTTCTATGATGTGAACCTCTCCTGTTAGTCCAGTGTTAGATTCCGAGGCTTCACTTCACGTTTACTGTATCCCTTGGATCTTCTTATTGACGATGAATCACAGAAATTGCATTCGAATTTAATACAAAATTCACAATGCAGACTTAAGTACAAGAGGACAGACACTCTAACTTTCTCTGTTTTGAACTTCTCCTGTGAGTCCAGTTTTAGATTCTGATGCTTCACTTCAGGTTTACTGTATCCCTTGGACTTTCTTATTGACGATGAAACACAGAAATTGCATCCGATTTTAATACAAAAGGCACAATGCTGACTTAAGTACAAGAGGACTGACACTCTAACTTTCTATGATTTGAACCTCTCCTGTGAGTCCAGTGTTAGATTCTGAGGATTCACATCAGGTTTACTGTATCACTTGGACCTTCTTATTGACGATGAAACACAGAAATTGCATCCGAATTTAATGCAAAAGGCACATTGCCGACTGAAGTAAAAGAGGACTGACACTCTAACTTTCTATGATTTGAATCTCTCCTGTGAGTTCAGTTTTAGATTCCGATGCTTCACTTCAGGTTTACTGTATCCCTTGGACCTTCTTATTGGCGATGAAACACAGAAATTGCATCCGAATTTAATACAAAAGGCACAATGCCGGATTAAGTACAAGAGGACTGACACTCTAACTTTCTATGATTTGAACCTCTCCTGTGATTCCAGTTTTAGATTCCGATGCTTCACTTCAGGTTTACTGTACCCCCTTGGACCTTCTTATTGACGATGAAACACAGAAATTGCATCCGAATTTAATACAAAGGCACAATGCCGACTTAACTACAAGTGGACTGACACTCTAACTTTCTCTGATTTGAACCTCTCCTGTGAGTCCAGTTTTAGATTCCGATGCTTCACTTCAGGTTTACTGTATCCCTTGGACTTTCTTATTGACGATGAGACACAGAAATTGCATCCGATTTTAATACAAAAGGCACAATGCTGACTTAAGTACAAGAGGACTGACACTCTAACTTTCTATGATTTGAACCTCTCCTGTGAGTCCAGTGTTAGATTCTGAGGCTTTACTTCAGGTTTACTGTATCCCTTGGACCTTCTTATTGACGATGAAACAGAGAAATTGCATCCGAATTTAATACAAAAGGCACAATGCCGACTTAAGTACAAGAGGACTGACACTCTAACTTACTATGATGTGAACCTCTCCTGTGAGTCCATTGTTAGATTCCGAGGCTTCACATCAGGTTTACTGTATCCCTTGGACCTTCTTATTGACGATGAAACACAGAAATTGCATCCGAATTTAATACAAAGGGCACAATGCCGACTGAAGTACAAGAGGACTGACACTCTAACTTTCTATGATTTGAACCACTCCTGTGAGTCCCGTTTTAGATTCGAATGCTTCACTTCAGGTTTACTGTATCTCTTGGACCTATTTATTGACGATGAAACACAGAAATTGCATCCGAATTTAATACAAAAGGCATAATGCCGACTTAAGTACAAGAGGACTGACACTCTAACTTTCTCTGATTTGAACCACTCCTGTGAGTCACGTTTTAGATTCCGATGCATCACTTCAGGTTTACTGTATCCCATGGACCTTCTTATAAACGATGAAACACAGAAATTACATCCGAATTTAATACAAAAGGCACAATGCCAACATCAATACAAGAGGACTGACACTCTAACTTTCTATGATTTTAACCTCTCCTGTGAGTCCAGTTTTAGATTCCGATGCTTCACTTCAGGTTTACAGTATCCGTTGGACCTTCTTATTGACGATGAAACAAAGAAATTGCATCCGAATTTAATACAAAAGGCACAATGACGACTTAAGTACAAGATGACTGACACTCTAACTCTCTAAGATTTGAACCACTCCTGTGAGTCCCGTTTTAGATTCCGATGCTTCACTTCAGGTTTACTGTATCCCGTGGACCTTCTTATTGACGATGAAACACAGAAATTGCATCCGAATTTAATACAAAAGGCACAATGCCGACTTAAGTACAAATGGAATGACACTCTAACTTTCTATGATTTGAACCACTCCTGTGAGTCCCGTTTTAGATTCCGATGCTTCACTTCAGGTTTACTGTATCCCTTGGACCTTCTTATTGACGATGAAACACAGTAATTGCATCCGAATTTAATACAAAGGCACAATGCCGGCGTAAGTACAAGAGGACTGGTACTCTAACTTTCTATGATTTGAACCTCTCCTGTGAGTCCAGTGTTAGATTCCGAGACTTCACTTCAGGTTTACTGTATCCCTTGGACCTTCTTATTGACGATGAAACACAGAAATTGCATCCGAATTGAATACAAAAGGCACAATGCCGACTTAAGTACAAGAGGACTGACACTCTAACTTTCAATGATGTGAACCTCTCATGTGAGCCCAGTGTTAGATTACGAGGCTTCACTTGAGGTTTACTGTATCCGTTGGACCTTCTTATTGACGATGAAACACAGAAATTGCATCCGAATTTAATACAAAAGGCACAATGCCGACTTAAGTACAAGAGGACTGACACTCTATATTTCTATGACTTGAACCACTCCTGTGAGTCCCGTTTTAGATTCCGATGCTTCACTTCAGGTTTTCTGTATCACTTGGACCTTCTTATTGACGATGAAACACAGAAATTGCATCCGAATTTAATACAAAAGGCACAATGCCGGCTTAAGTACAAGAGGACTGACACGCTAACAATCTATGATGTGAACCACTCCTGTGAGGCCAGTTTTAAATTCCGATGCTTTACTTCTGGTTTACTGTATCCCTTGGACCTTCTTATTGACAATGAAACACAGAAATTGCATCCGAATGTAATACAAAAGGCACAATGCCGACTTAAGTACAAGAGGACTGACACTCTAACTTTCTCTGTTTTGAACCTCTCCTGTGAGTCCAGTTTTAGATTCCGATGCTTCATTTCAGGTTTACTGTATCCCTTGGACTTTCTTATTGGCGATGAAACACAGAAATTGCATCCGATTTTAATACAAAAGCCACAATGCAGACATAAGTACAAAAGAGACTAACACTCTAACTTTCTATGATGTGAACCTCTCCTGTTAGTCAAGTGTTAGATTCCGAGGCTTCACTTCACGTTTACTGTATCCCTTGGATCTTCTTATTGACGATGAAACACAGAAATTGCATTCGAATTTAATACAAAATTCACAATGCAGACTTAAGTACAAGAGGACAGACACTCTAACTTTCTCTGTTTTGAACTTCTCCTGTGAGTCCAGTTTTAGATTCTGATGCTTCACTTCAGGTTTACTGTATCCCTTGGACTTTCTTATTGACGATGAAACACAGAAATTGCATCCGATTTTAATACAAAAGGCACAATACTGACTTAAGTACAAGAGGACTGACACTCTAACTTTCTATGATTTGAACTTCTCCTGTGAGTCCAGTGTTAGATTCTGCGGATTCACATCAGGTTTACTGTATCACTTGGACCTTCTTATTGACGATGGAACACAGAAATTGCATCCGAATTTAATGCAAAAGGCACATTGCCGACTGAAGTAAAAGAGGACTGACACTCTAACTTTCTATGATTTGAATCTCTCCTGTGAGTTCAGTTTTAGATTCCGATGCTTCACTTGAGGTTTACTGTATCCCTTGGACCTTCTTATTGGCGATGAAACACAGAAATTGCATCCGAATTTAATACAAAAGGCACAATGCCGGATTAAGTACAAGAGGACTGACACTCTAACTTTCTATGATTTGAACCTCTCCTGTGATTCCAGTTTTAGATTCCGATGCTTCACTTCAGGTTTACTGTACCCCCTTGGACCTTCTTATTGACGATGAAACACAGAAATTGCATCCGAATTTAATACAAAGGCACAATGCCGACTTAACTACAAGAGGACTGACACTCTAACTTTCTCTGATTTGAACCTCTCCTGTGAGTCCAGTTTTAGATTCCGATGCTTCACTTCAGGTTTACTGTATCCCTTGGACTTTCTTATTGACGATGAGACACAGAAATTGCATCCGATTTTAATACAAAAGGCACAATGCTGACTTAAGTACAAGAGGACTGACACTCTAACTTTCTATGATTTGAACCTCTCCTGTGAGTCCAGTGTTAGATTCTGAGGCTTTACTTCAGGTTTACTGTATCCCTTGGACCTTCTTATTGACGATGAAACACAGAAATTGCATCCGAATTTAATACAAAAGGCACAATGCCGACTTAAGTACAAGAGGACTGACACTCTAACTTACTATGATGTGAACCTCTCCTGTGAGTCCATTGTTAGATTCCGAGGCTTCACATCAGGTTTACTGTATCCCTTGGACCTTCTTATTGACGATGAAACACAGAAATTGCATCCGAATTTAATACAAAGGGCACAATGCCGACTGAAGTACAAGAGGACTGACACTCTAACTTTCTATGATTTGAACCATTCCTGTGAGTCCCGTTTTAGATTCGAATGCTTCACTTCAGGTTTACTGTATCTCTTGGACCTATTTATTGACGAAGAAACACAGAAATTGCATCCGAATTTAATACAAAAGGCATAATGTCGACTTAAGTACAAGAGGACTGACACTCTAACTTTCTCTGATTTGAACCACTCCTGTGAGTCACGTTTTAGATTCCGATGCATCACTTCAGGTTTACTGTATCCCATGGACCTTCTTATAAACGATGAAACACAGAAATTACATCCGAATTTAATACAAAAGGCACAATGCCAACATCAATACAAGAGGACTGACACTCTAACTTTCTATGATTTTAACCTCTCCTGTGAGTCCAGTTTTAGATTCCGATGCTTCACTTCAGGTTTACAGTATCCGTTGGACCTTCTTATTGACGATGAAACAAAGAAATTGCATCCGAATTTAATACAAAAGGCACAATGACGACTTAAGTACAAGATGACTGACACTCTAACTTTCTAAGATTTGAACCACTCCTGTGAGTCCCGTTTTAGATTCCGATGCTTCACTTCAGGTTTACTGTATCCCGTGGACCTTCTTATTGACGATGAAACACAGAAATTGCATCCGAATTTAATACAAAAGGCACAATGCCGACTTAAGTACAAAAGGAATGACACTCTAACTAACTATGATTTGAACCACTCCTGTGAGTCCCGTTTTAGATTCCGATGCTTCACTTCAGGTTTACTGTATCCCTTGGACCTTCTTATTGACGATGAAACACAGTAATTGCATCCGAATTTAATACAAAGGCACAATGCCGGCGTAAGTACAAGAGGACTGGTACTCTAACTTTCTATGATTTGAACCTCTCCTGTGAGTCCAGTGTTAGATTCCGAGACTTCACTTCAGGTATACTGTATCCCTTGGACCTTCTTATTGACGATGAAACACAGAAATTGTATCCGAATTGAATACAAAAGGCACAATGCCGACTTAAGTACAAGAGGACTGACACTCTAACTTTCAATGATGTGAACCTCTCATGTGAGTCCAGTGTTAGATTACGAGGCTTCACTTCAGGTTTACTGTATCCGTTGGACCTTCTTATTGACGATGAAACACAGAAATTATATCCGAATTTAATACAAAAGGCACAATGCCGACTTAAGTACAAGAGGACTGACACTCTATATTTCTATGACTTGAACCACTCCTGTGAGTCCCGTTTTAGATTCCAATGCTTCACTTCAGGTTTACTGTATCCCTTGGACCTTCTTATAAACGATGAAACACAGAAATTACATCTGAATTTAATACTAAAGGCACAATGCCGACTTCAGTACAAGAGGAATGACACTCTAACTTTCTATGATTTGAACCTCTCCTGTGGGTCGAGTTGTAGGTTCCGATGCTTCACTTCAGGTTTACTGTATCCCTTGGACCTTCTTATTGACAATGAAACACAGAAATTGCATACGAATTTACTACAAAAGGCACAATGCCGACTTAAGTACAAGAGGACTGACACTCTGACTTTCTATGATTTGAACCACTCCTGTGAGTCCAGTTTTAGATTCCGATGCCTCACTTCAGGTTTACTGTATCCCTTGGACCTTCTTATTGACGATGAAACACAGAAATTGCATCCGATTTTAATACAAAAGGCACAATGCCGACTTAAGTACAAGAGGACTGACACTCTAACAATCTATGATTTGAACCTCTCCTGTGAGTCCAGTTTTTGTTGCCGAGGCTTCACTTCAGGTTTACTGTATCCCTTGGACCTTCTTATTGACGATGAAACACAGAAATTGCATCCGAATTTAATACAAAAGGCACAATGCCGACTTAAGTACAAGATGACTGACACTCTAACTTTCTAAGATTTGAACCACTCCTGTGAGTCCCGTTTTAGATTTCAATGCTTCACTTCAGGATTACTGTATCCCTTGGACCTATTTATTGACGATGAAACACAGATATTGCATCCGAATTTAATACAAAAGGCACAATGCCGACTTAAGTACAAGAGGACTGACACTCTAACTTTCTATGATTTGAACCACTCCTGTGAGTCCCGTTTTAGATTCTGATGCTTCACTTCAGGTTTACTGTATCCCTTGGACCTTCTTATAAACGATGAAACACAGAAAATACATCCGAATTTAATACAAAAGGCACAATGCCAACATCAGTACAAGAGGACTGACACTATAACTTTCTATGATTTGAACCTCTCCTGTGAGTCCAGTTTTAGACTCCGATGCTTCAGTTCAGGTTTACAGTATCCGTTGGACCTTCTTATTGACGATGAAACACAGAAATAGCATCCGAATTTAATACAAAAGGCACAATGCCGACTTAGGTACAACATGACTGACACTCTAACATTCTAAGATTTGAACCACTCCTGTGAGTCCCGTTTTAGATTCCGATGCTTCACTTCAAGTTTACTGTATCCCGTGGACCTTCTTATTGACGATGAAACACAGAAATTGCATCCGAATTTAATACAAAAGGCACAATGCCGAGTTAAGTACAAGAGGACTGACACTCTAACTTTCTATGATTTAAACCACTCCTGTGAGTCCCGTTTTAGTTTCCGATGCTTCACTTCAGGTTTACTGTATCCCTTGGACCTTCTTATTGACGATGAAACACAGAAATTGCATCCGAATTTAATACAAAGGCACAATGCCGGCGTAAGTACAAGAGGACTGTCACTCTAACTTTCTATGATTTGAACCTCTCCTGTGAGCCCAGTGTTAGATTCCGAGGCTTCACTTCAGGTTTACTGTATCCCTTGGACCTTCTTATTGACGATGAAACACAGAAATTGCATCCGAATTTAATACAAAAGGCACAATGCCGACTTAAGTACAAGAGGACTGACACTCTAACTTTCAATGATGTGAACCTCTCATGTGAGTCCAGTGTTAGATTACGAGGCTTCACTTCAGGTTTACTGTATCCGTTGGACCTTCTTATTGACGATGAAACACAGAAATTGCATCCGAATTTAATACAAAAGGCACAATGCCGACTTAAGTACAAGAGGACTGACACTCTATATTTCTATGACTTGAACCACTCCTGTGAGTCCCAATTTAGATTCCAATGCTTCACTTCAGGTTTACTGTATCCCTTGGACCTTCTTATAAACGATGAAACACAGAAATTACATCCGAATTTAATACTAAAGGCACAATGCCGACTTCAGTACAAGAGGAATGACACTCTAACTTTCTATGATTGGAACCTCTCCTGTGGGTCGAGTTGTAGGTTCCGATGCTTCACTTCAGGTTTACTGTATCCCTTGGACCTTCTTATTGACAATGAAACACAGAAATTGCATACGAATTTACTACAAAAGGCACAATGCCGACTTAAGTACAAGAGGACTGACACTCTAACTTTCTATGATTTGAACCACTCCTGTGAGTCCAGTTTTAGATTCCGATGCCTCACTTCAGGTTTACTGTATCCCTTGGACCTTCTTATTGACGATGAAACACAGAAATTGCATCCGATTTTAATACAAAAGGCACAATGCCGACTTAAGTACAAGAGGACTGACACTCTAACAATCTATGATTTGAACCTCTCCTGTGAGTCCAGTTTTTGTTGCCGAGGCTTCACTTCAGGTTTACTGTATCCCTTGGACCTTCTTATTGACGATAAAACACAGAAATTGCATCCGAATTTAATACAAAAGGCACAATGCCGACTTAAGTACAAGATGACTGACACTCTAACTTTCTAAGATTTGAACCACTCCTGTGAGTCCCGTTTTAGATTTCAATGCTTCACTTCAGGATTACTGTATCCCTTGGACCTATTTATTGACGATGAAACACAGATATTGCATCCGAATTTAATACAAAAGGCACAATGCCGACTTAAGTACAAGAGGACTGACACTCTAACTTTCTATGATTTGAACCACTCCTGTGAGTCCCGTTTTAGATTCCGATGCTCTACTTCAGGTTTACTGTATCCCTTGGACCTTCTTATAAACGATGAAACACAGAAAATACATCCGAATTTAATACAAAAGGCACAATGCCAACATCAGTACAAGAGGACTGACACTCTAACTTTCTATGATTTGAACCTCTCCTGTGAGTCCAGTTTTAGACTCCGATGCTTCAGTTCAGGTTTACAGTATCCGTTGGACCTTCTTATTGACGATGAAACACAGAAATAGCATCCGAATTTAATACAAAAGGCACAATGCCGACTTAGGTACAACATGACTGACACTCTAACATTCTAAGATTTGAACCACTCCTGTGAGTCCCGTTTTAGATTCCGATGCTTCACTTCAAGTTTACTGTATCCCGTGGACCTTCTTATTGACGATGAAACACAGAAATTGCATCCGAATTTAATACAAAAGGCACAATGCCGACTTAAGTACAAGAGGACTGACACTCTAACTTTCAATGATGTGAACCTCTCATGTGAGTCCAGTGTTAGATTACGAGGCTTCACTTCAGGTTTACTGTATCCGTTGGACCTTCTTATTGACGATGAAACACAGAAATTGCATCCGAATTTAATACAAAAGGCACAATGCCGACTTAAGTACAAGAGGACTGACACTCTATATTTCTATGACTTGAACCACTCCTGTGAGTCCCGTTTTAGATTCCAATGCTTCACTTCAGGTTTACTGTATCCCTTGGACCTTCTTATAAACGATGAAACACAGAAATTACATCCGAATTTAATACTAAAGGCACAATGCCGACTTCAGTACAAGAGGAATGACACTCTAACTTTCTATGATTGGAACCTCTCCTGTGGGTCGAGTTGTAGGTTCCGATGCTTCACTTCAGGTTTACTGTATCCCTTGGACCTTCTTATTGACAATGAAACACAGAAATTGCATACGAATTTACTACAAAAGGCACAATGCCGACTTAAGTACAAGAGGACTGACACTCTAACTTTCTATGATTTGAACCACTCCTGTGAGTCCAGTTTTAGATTCCGATGCCTCACTTCAGGTTTACTGTATCCCTTGGACCTTCTTATTGACGATGAAACACAGAAATTGCATCCGATTTTAATACAAAAGGCACAATGCCGACTTAAGTACAAGAGGACTGACACTCTAACAATCTATGATTTGAACCTCTCCTGTGAGTCCAGTTTTTGTTGCCGAGGCTTCACTTCAGGTTTACTGTATCCCTTGGACCTTCTTATTGACGATGAAACACAGAAATTGCATCCGAATTTAATACAAAAGGCACAATGCCGACTTAAGTACAAGATGACTGACACTCTAACTTTCTAAGATTTGAACCACTCCTGTGAGTCCCGTTTTAGATTTCAATGCTTCACTTCAGGATTACTGTATCCCTTGGACCTATTTATTGACGATGAAACACAGATATTGCATCCGAATTTAATACAAAAGGCACAATGCCGACTTAAGTACAAGAGGACTGACACTCTAACTTTCTATGATTTGAACCACTCCTGTGAGTCCCGTTTTAGATTCCGATGCTTCACTTCAGGTTTACTGTATCCCTTGGACCTTCTTATAAACGATGAAACACAGAAAATACATCCGAATTTAATACAAAAGGCACAATGCCAACATCAGTACAAGAGGACTGACACTCTAACTTTCTATGATTTGAACCTCTCCTGTGAGTCCAGTTTTAGACTCCGATGCTTCAGTTCAGGTTTACAGTATCCGTTGGACCTTCTTATTGACGATGAAACACAGAAATAGCATCCGAATTTAATACAAAAGGCACAATGCCGACTTAGGTACAACATGACTGACACTCTAACATTCTAAGATTTGAACCACTCCTGTGAGTCCCGTTTTAGATTCCGATGCTTCACTTCAAGTTTACTGTATCCCGTGGACCTTCTTATTGACGATGAAACACAGAAATTGCATCCGAATTTAATACAAAAGGCACAATGCCGACTTAAGTACAAGAGGACTGACACTCTAACTTTCTATGATTTAAACCACTCCTGTGAGTCCCGTTTTAGTTTCCGATGCTTCACTTTAGGTTTACTGTATCCCTTGGACCTTCTTATTGACGATGAAACACAGAAATTGCATCCGAATTTAATACAAAGGCACAATGCCGGCGTAAGTACAAGAGGACTGTCACTCTAACTTTCTATGATTTGAACCTCTCCTGTGAGCCCAGTGTTAGATTCCGAGGCTTCACTTCAGGTTTACTGTATCCCTTGGACCTTCTTATTGACGATGAAACACAGAAATTGCATCCGAATTTAATACAAAAGGCACAATGCCGACTTAAGTACAAGAGGACTGACACTCTAACTTTCTATGATGTGAACCTCTCATGTGAGTCCAGTGTTAGATTACGAGGCTTCACTTCAGTTTTACTGTATCCGTTTGACCTTCTTTTTTATTTATTTATTTATTTATTTATTGTTCCGTGGGACCACATTTACGAGAAGTCTCCATGGTCATGGAACGAGTCAATACATGAAATTATAACACGATTGTAGAAACAGATAAAATGAAACAAGTCGTTAGTTTAAATAAAGAAAATCAAGAATGTAACACTGGAATTTGCTTAATTTTTTATCTCTTCCAGGAGCTCCTCGACAGAATAGAAGGAGTGAGCCATGAGGAAACTCTTCAGTTTGGACTTAAAAGTGTTTGGGCTACTGCTAAGATTTTTGAGTTCTTGTGGTAGCTTATTGAAAATGGATGCAGCAGAATCCTGCACTCCTTTCTGCACAAGAGTCAAGGAAGTGCATTCCACATGCTGATTTGATTTCTGCCTAGTATTAACTGAGTGAAAGCTGCTAACTCTTGGGAATAAGCTAATATTGCTAACAACAAACGACATTCTTATTGACGATGAAACACAGAAATTGCATCCGAATTTAATACAAAAGGCACAATGCCGACTTAAGTACAAGAGGACTGACACTCTATATTTCTATGACTTGAACCACTCCTGTGAGTCCCGTTTTAGATTCCAATGCTTCACTTCAGGTTTACTGTATCCCTTGGACCTTCTTATAAACGATGAAGCACAGAAATTACATCCGAATTTAATACAAAAGGCGTAATGCTGACATCAGTACAAGAGGAATGACACTCTAACTTTCTATGATTTGAACCTCTCCTGTGGGTCGAGTTGTAGATTCCGATGCTTCACTTCAGGTTTACTGTATCCCTTGGACCTTCTTATTGACAATGAAACACAGAATATGCATACGAATTTACTACAAAAGGCACAATGCCGACTTAAGTACAAGAGGACTGACACTCTAACTTCTATGATTTGAACCACTCCTGTGAGTCCAGTTTTAGATTCCGATGCTTCACTTCAGGTTTACTGTATGCCTTGGACCTTCTTATTGACGATGAAACACAGAAATTGCATCCGATTTTAATACAAAAGGCACAATGCCGACTTAAGTACAAGAGGACTGACACTCTAACAATCTATGATTTGAACCTCTCCTGTGAGTCCAGTTTTTGTTGCCGAGGCTTCACTTCAGGTTTACTGTATCCCTTGGATCTTCTTATTGACGATGAAACACAGAAATTGTATCCGAAATTAATACAAAAGACACATTGGCGACTTAAGTACAAGAGGACTGACACACTAAGTTTCTATGATTTGAACCTCTCCTGTGAGTCAAGTTTTAGTTTCCGATGCTTCACTTCAGGTTTACTGAATCCCTTGGACCTTCTTATTGACAATGAAACACAGAAATTGCATACGAATTTAATACAAAAGGCACAATGCCGACTTAAGTACAAGAGGACTGACACTCTAACTTTCTAAGATTTGAACCTCTGCCTTGAGTCCAGTTTTAGATTCCGATGCTTCAATTCCGGTTTACTGTATCCCTAGGACCTTCTTATTGACGATAAAACAAAAAAATTGCATCCGAAATTAATACAAAAGGCACAATGCCGACTTAAGTACAAGAGGACAGACACTCTAACATTCTATGATGTGAATCACTCCTGTGAGGCCAGTTTTAAATTCCGATGCTTCACTTCAGGTTTACTGTATCCCTTGGATCCTTTTATTGACGATGAGACACAGAAATTGCATCCGAATTTAATACAAAAGGCACAATGCCGACTTAAGTACAAGAGGACTGACACTCTAACTTTCTATGATTTGAACCTCTCCTGTGAGTCCAGTGTTAGTTTCCGAGGCTTCACTTCAGGCTTACTGTATCCCTTGGACCTTCTTATTAACGATGAAACACAGAAATTGCATCCGAATTTAATACAAAATACACAATGCCGACTTAAGTACAAGAGGACTGACACTTTAACTTTTTATGATGTGAACCTCTCCTGTTAGTCCAGTGTTAGATTCCGAGGCTTCACTTCAGGTTTACTGTATCCCTTGGACATTCTTATTGACGATGAAACACAGAAATTGCATTCGAATTTAATACAAAAGGCACAATGCAGACTTAAGTACAAGAGGACTGACACTCTAACTTTCTATGATTTGAACCACTCCTGTGAGTCCCGTTTTAGATTCCGATGCTTCACTTCAGGTTTACTGTATCCCTTGGACCTTCTTATAAACGATGAAACACAGAAATTACGTCCGAATTTAATACAAAAGGCACAATGCCGACTTAAGTACAAGGGGACTGACACTCTAACTTTCTATGATTTGAACCTCTCCTGGGGGTCCAGTAGTAGTTTCCGATGCGTCACTTCAGTTTTCCTGCATCCCTTGGACCTTCTTTTTGACAATGAAACACAGAAATTGCATACGAATTTAATACAAATAGCACAATGCCGACTTAAGTACAAGAGGACTGACACTCTAACTTTCTATGATTTGAACCACTCCTGTGTGTCCAGTTTTAGATTCCGATGCTTCACTTCAGGTTTACTGTATCCCTAGGACCTTCTTATATACAATGAAACACAGAAATTGCACCCGAATTTAATACAAATGGCACTATGCCGACTTACGTTTAAGAGGACTAACACTATAACTTTCTAAGATTTCATCCTCTCCTGTGATTCCAGTTTTAGATTCCGATGCTTCACTTCAGGTTTACTGTATTCCTTGGGCCTTCTTATTGACGATGAAACACAGATATTGCATCCGAATTTAATACAAAAGGCGCACTGCTGACTTAAGTACAAGAGGACTGACACTCTAACTTTCTATGATTTCAACCTCTCCTGTGAGTCCAGTTTTAGATTCCGATGCTTCACTTCAGGTTTACTGTATCCCTTGGACCTTCTTATTGACGATGAAACACAGAAATTGCATCCGATTTTAATACAAAAGGCACAATGCCGATGTAAGTACAAGAGGAGTGACACTCTAACTTCCTATGATTAGAACATCTCCTGTGAGTCCAGTGTTAGATTCCGAGGCTTCACTTCAGGTTTACTGTATCCTTTGGACCTTCTTATTGTCGATGGAACACAGATATTGCATCTGAATTTAATATAAAAGGCACAATGCCGACTTAAGTAAAGAGGACTGACATTCTAACTTTCTATGATTTGAACCTCTCCTGTGAGTCCAGTGTTAGATTCCGATGCTTCACTTTAGGTGTACTGTATCCCTTGGACCTTCTTATTGACGATGAAACACAGAAATTGCATCCGAATTTAATACAAAAGGCACAATGCCGACTTAAGTACAAGAGGACTGACACTCTAACTTTCTATGATTTGAACCACTCCTGTGAGTCCCGTTTTAGATTCCGATGCTTCACTTCAGGTTTACAGTATCACTTCGACCTTCTTATAAACGATGAAACACAGAAATTACATCCGATTTTAATACAAAAGCCACAATGCCGACCTAAGTACAAGAGGACTGACACTCTAACTTTCTTTGATTTGAACCACTCCTGTGAGTCCAGTGTTAGATTCCGAGGCTTCACTTCAGGTTTATTGTATCGCTTTGACCTTCTTATCGACGATGAAACACAGAAATTGCATCAGAATTTAATACAAAAGACACAATGCCGACTTAAGTACAAGAGGACTGACACTCTAACTTTCTATGATTTGAACCTCTCCTGTGAGTCCAGTGTTAGATTCCGAGGCTTCACTTCAGGTTTACTGCATCCCTTGGACCTTCTTATTGACGATGAAACAGAGAAATTGCATCCGAATTTAATACAAAAGGCACAATGCCGACTTAAGTACAAGAGGACAGACACTCTAACTTTCTATGATTTGAACCACTCCTGTGAGTTCCGTTTTAGATTCCGATGCTTCACTTCAGGTTAACTGTATCCCTTGGGCCTTCTTAATGACGATGAAACACAGAAATTGCATCTGAATTTAATACAAAAGGCACAATGCCGACTTAAGTAAAAGAGGACTGACACTCTAACTTTCTATGATTTGAACCTCTCCTGTGAGTCCAGTGTTAGATTCCGATGCTTCACTTCAGGCTTACTGGATCCCTTGGAATTTCTTATTGACGATGACACACAGAAATTACATACGAATTTAATACAAAAGGCACAATGCCGACTTAAGTACAAGAGGACTGACACTCTGGCTTTCTATGATTTGAACCACTCCTGTGAGTCCCCTTTTAGATTCCGATGCTTCACTTCAGGTTTACTGTATCACTTGGACCTTCTTATAAACCATGAAACACAGAAATTACATCCGAATGTAATACAAAAGGCACAATGCCGACTTAAGTACAAGAGGACTGACACACTAACTTTCTATGATTTAAACCTCTCCTGTGCGTCCAGTGTTAGATTCCAAGGCTTCACTTCAGGTTTACTGTACCCCTTGGACCTTCATATTGACGATGAAACACAAAATTGCATCCGAATTTAATACAAAAGGCACAATGCCGACTTAAGTACAAGAGGACTGACACTCTAACTTTCTATGATTTGAACCACTCCTGTGAGTCCCGTTTTAGGTTCCGATGCTTCACTTCAGGTTTACAGTATCACTTCGACCTTCTTATAAACGATGAAACACAGAAATTACATCCGAACTTAATACAAAAGGACAATGCCGACTTAAGTACAAGAGCACTGACTGTCTAACTTTCTATGATTTGAACCACTCCTGTGAGGCCAGTTTTAGATTCCGATGCTTCACTTCAGGTTTACTGTATCCCTTGGACCTTCTTATTCACGATGAAGCACAGAAATTACATCCGATTTTAATACAAAAGGCACAATGCCGACTTAAGTACAAGAGGACTGACACTCTAACATTCCATGATTTGAACTTCTCATGTGAGTTCAGTTTTAGATTCCGATGCTTCACTTCAGGTTTACTGTATCCCTTGGGCCTACTTATTGACGATGAAACACAGAAATTGCATCCGAATTTAATACAAAAGGCGCAATGCCTACTTAAGAACAAGAGGACTGACACTCTAACTTTCTATGATTTGAACCTCACCTGTGAGTCCAGTTTTAGATTCCGATGCTTCACTTCAGGTTTACTGTATCCCTTGGACCTTCTTATTGAGGATGAAACACAGAAATTGCATCCGAATTTAATACAAAAGGCACAATCTCGACTTAAATACAAGAGGACTGACACACTAACTTTCTCTGATTTGAACCTCTCCTGTGAGTCCAGTGTTAGATTCCGAGGCTTCACTTCAGGTTTACTGTATCGCTTTGACCTTCTTATTGACGATGAAACACAGAAATTGCATCTGAATTTAATACAAAAGGCACAATGCCGACTTAAGTATAAGAGGACTGACACTCTAAGTTTCTATGATTTGAACCTCTCCTGTGAGTCCAGTGTTAGATTCCGAGGCTTCACTTCACGTTTACTGTACCCCTTGGACCTTCTTATTGACGATGAAACACAGAAATTGCATCCGAATTTAATACAAAAGGCACAATGCCGACTTAAGTCCAAGAGGACAGACACTCTAACTTTCTATGATTTGAACCACTCCTGTGAGTTTCGTTTTAGATTCCGATGCTTCACTTCAGGTTTACTGTATCACTTAGACCTTCTTATTGACGATGAAACACAGAAATTACATCCGAATTTAATACAAAAGGCGCAATGCTAACTTAAGTACAAGAGGACTGACACTCTAACTTTCTATGATTTCAACCTCTCCTGTGAGTCCAGATTTAGATTCCGATGCTTCTCTTCAGGTTTACTGTTTGCCTTGGACCTTCTTATTGACGATGGAACACAGAAATTGCATCCGAATGTAATACAAAAGGCACAATGCCGACTTAAGTACAAGTGGACTGATACACTAACTTTGTCTGATTTGAACCTCTCCTGTGAGTCCAGTTTTAGATTCCGATGCTTCACTTCAGGTTTACTGTATCCCTTGGACCTGCCTATTCACGATGAAGCACAGAAATTGCATCCGATTTTAATACAGAAGGCACAATGCCGACGTAAGTACAAGAGGAGTGACACTAACTTTCTATGATTTGAACATCTCCTGTGAGTCCAGTGTTAGATTCCGAGGCTTCACTTCAGGTTTACTGTATCGCTTTGACCTTCTTATTGACGATGAAACACAGAAATTGCATCTGAATTTAATACAAAAGGCACAATGCCGACTTAAGTAAAAGAGGACTGACACTCTAACTTTCTATGTTTTGAACCTCTTCTGTGAGTCCAGTGTTAGATTCCGATGCTTCACTTCAGGCTTACTGTATCCCTTGGACTTTCTTATTGACGATGACACACAGAAATTACATACGAATTTAATACAAAAGGCACAATGCCGACTTAAGTACAAGAGGACTGACACTCTAACTTTCTATGATTTAAACCTCTCCTGTGAGTCCAGTGTTAGATTCCAAGGCTTCACTTCAGGTTTACTATATCCTTGGGCCTTCTTATTGTCGATGAAACACAAAATTGCATCCGAAATTAATACAAAAGGCACAATGCCGACTTAAGTACAAGAGGACTGACACTCTAACTTTCTATGATTTGAACCACTCCTGTGAGTCCCGTTTTTGATTCCGATGCTTCACTTCAGGTTTACAGTATCACTCCGACCTTCTTATAAACGATGAAACACAGAAATTACATCCGAACATAATACAAAAGGCACAATGCCGACTTAAGTACAAGAGAACTGACACTCTAACATTCCATGATTTGAACCTCTCATGTGAGTTCAGTTTTAGATTCCGATGCTTCACTTCAGGTTTACTGTATCCCTTGGGCCTTCTTATTGACGATGAAACACAGAAATTGCATCCGAATTTAATACAAAAGGCGCAATGCCTACTTAAGTACAAGAGGACTGTCACTCTAACTTTCTATGATTTGAACCTCTCCTATGAGTCCAGAGTTAGATTCCGAGGCTTCACTTCAGGTTTACTGTATCCCTTGGATCTTTTTATTGACGATGAGACACAGAAATTGCATCCGAATTTAATACAAAAGGCACAATGCCGACTTAAGTACAAGAGGAGTGACACTATAACTTCCTATGATTTGAACATCTCCTGTGAGTCCAGTGTTAGATTCCGAGGCTTCACTTCAGGTTTACTGTATCCTTTGGACCTTCTTATTGTCGATGGAACACTGATATTGCATCTGAATTTAATATAAAAGGCACAATGCCGACTTAAGTAAAGAGGACTGACACTCTAACTTTCTATGATTTGAACCTCTCCTGTGAGTCCAGTGTGAGATTCCGATGCTTCACTTTAGGTGTACTGTATCCCTTGGACCTTCTTATTGACGATGAAACACAGAAATTGCATCCGAATTTAATACAAAAGGCACAAAGCCGACTTAAGTACAAGAGGACTGACACTCTAACTTTCTATGATTTGAACCTCTCCTGTGAGTCCAGTGTTAGATTCCGCGGCTTCACTTCAGGTTTACTGCATCCCTTGGACCTTCTTATTGACGATGAAACACAGAAATTGCATCCGAATTTAATACAAAAGGCACAATGCCGACTTAAGTACAAGAGGACAGACACTCTAACTTTCTATGATTTGAACCACTCCTGTGAGTTCCGTTTTAGATTCCGATGCTTCACTTCAGGTTTACTGTATCCCTTGGGCCTTCTTATTGACGATGAAACACAGAAATTGCATCCGAATTTAATACTAAAGGCGCAATGCTGACTTAAGTACAAGAGGACTGACACTCTAACTTTCTATGATTTCAACCTGTCCTGTGAGTCCAGTTTTAGATTCCGATGCTTCCCTTCAGGTTTACTGTATTCCTTGGACCTTCTTATTGACGATGAAACTCAGAAATTGCATAAGAATGTAATACAAAAGGCACAATGCCGACCTAAGTACAAGTGGACTGATACACTAACTTTCTCTGATTTGAACCTCTCCTGTGAGTCCAGTTTTAGATTCCGATGCTTCACTTCAGGTTTACTGTATCTCTTGGACCTGACTCTTCACGATGAAGCACAGAAATTGCATCCGATTTTAATACAAAAGGCACAATGCCGACGTAAGTACAAGAGGAGTGACACTAACTTTCTATGATTTGAACATATCCTGTGAGTCCAGTGTTAGATTCCGAGGCTTCACTTCAGGTTTACTGTATCGCTGTGACCTTCTTATTGACGATGAAACACAGAAATTGCATCTGAATTTAATACAAAAGGCACAATGCCGACTTAAGTAAAAGAGGACTGACACTCTAACTTTCTATGATTTGAACCTCTCCTGTGAGTCCAGTGTTAGATTCCGATGCTTCACTTCAGGCTTACTGGATCCCTTGGAATTTCTTATTGACGATGACACACAGAAATTACATACGAATTTAATACAAAAGGCACAATGCCGACTTAAGTACAAGAGGACTGACACTCTGGCTTTCTATGATTTGAACCACTCCTGTGAGTCCCCTTTTAGATTCCGATGCTTCACTTCAGGTTTACTGTATCACTTGGACCTTCTTATAAACCATGAAACACAGAAATTACATCCGAATGTAATACAAAAGGCACAATGCCGACTTAAGTACAAGAGGACTGACACACTAACTTTCTATGATTTAAACCTCTCCTGTGCGTCCAGTGTTAGATTCCAAGGCTTCACTTCAGGTTTACTGTAACCCTTGGACCTTCATATTGACGATGAAACACAAAATTGCATCCGAATTTAATACAAAAGGCACAATGCCGACTTAAGTACAAGAGGACTGACACTCTAACTTTCTATGATTTGAACCACTCCTGTGAGTCCCGTTTTAGGTTCCCATGCTTCACTTCAGGTTTACAGTATCACTTCGACCTTCTTATAAACGATGAAACACAGAAATTACATCCGAACTTAATACAAAAGGCACAATGCCGACTTAAGTACAAGAGCACTGACTGTCTAACTTTCTATGATTTGAACCACTCCTGTGAGGCCAGTTTTAGATTCCGATGGTTCACTTCAGGTTTACTGTATCCCTTGGACCTTCTTATTCACGATGAAGCACAGAAATTGCATCCGATTTTAATACAAAAGGCACAATGCCGACTTAAGTACAAGAGGACTGACACTCTAACATTCCATGATTTGAACTTCTCATGTGAGTTCAGTTTTAGATTCCGATGCTTCACTTCAGGTTTACTGTATCCCTTGGGCCTTCTTATTGACGATCAAACACAGAAATTGCATCCGAATTTAATACAAAAGGCGCAATGCCTACTTAAGAACAAGAGGACTGACACTCTAACTTTCTATGATTTGAACCTCACCTGTGAGTCCAGTTTTAGATTCCGATGCTTCACTTCAGTTTTACTGTATCCCTTGGACCTTCTTATTGAGGATGAAACACAGAAATTGCATCCGAATTTAATACAAAAGGCACAAACTCGACTTAAATACAAGAGGACTGACACACTAACTTTCTCTGATTTGAACCTCGCCTGTGAGTCCAGTGTTAGATTCCGAGGCTTCACTTCAGGTTTACTGTATCGCTTTGACCTTCTTATTGACGATGAAACACAGAAATTGCATCTGAATTTAATGCAAAAGGCACAATGCCGACTTAAGTATAAGAGGACTGACACTCTAAGTTTCTTTGATTTGAACCTCTCCTGTGAGTCCAGTGTTAGAATCCGCGGCTTCACTTCACGTTTACTGTACCCCTTGGACCTTCTTATTGACGATGAAACACAGAAATTGCATCCGAATTTAATACAAAAGGCACAATGCCGACTTAAGTCCAAGAGGACAGACACTCTAACTTTCTATGATTTGAACCACTCCTGTGAGTTTCGTTTTAGATTCCGATGCTTCACTTCAGGTTTACTGTATCACTTAGACCTTCTTATTGACGATGAAACACAGAAATTACATCCGAATTTAATACAAAAGGCGCAATGCTAACTTAAGTACAAGAGGACTGACACTCTAACTTTCTATGATTTCAACCTCTCCTGTGAGTCCAGATTTAGATTCCGATGCTTCTCTTCAGGTTTACTGTTTGCCTTGGACCTTCTTATTGAGGATGGAACACAGAAATTGCATCCGAATGTAATACAAAAGGCACAATGCCGACTTAAGTACAAGTGGACTGATCCACTAACTTTCTCTGATTTGAACCTCTTCTGTGAGTCCAGTGTTAGATTCCGATGCTTCACTTCAGGCTTACTGTATCCGTTGGACTTTCTTATTGACGATGACACACAGAAATTACATACGAATTTAATACAAAAGGCACAATGCCGACTTAAGTACAAGAGGACTGACACTCTAACTTTCTATGATTTAAACCTCTCCTGTGAGTCCAGTGTTAGATTCCAAGGCTTCACTTCAGGTTTACTATACCCCTTGGGCCTTCTTATTGACGATGAAACACAAAATTGCATCCGAAATTAATACAAAAGGCACAATGCCGACTTAAGTATAAGAGGACTGACACTCTAACTTTCTATGATTTGAACCACTCCTGTGAGTCCCGTTTTTGATTCCGATGCTTCACTTCAGGTTTACAGTATCACTTCGACCTTCTTATAAACGATGAAACACAGAAATTACATCCGAACTTAATACAAAAGGCACAATGCCGACTTAAGTACAAGAGAACTGACACTCTAACATTCCATGATTTGAACCTCTCATGTGAGTTCAGTTTTAGATTCCGATGCTTCACTTCAGGTTTACTGTATCCCTTGTGCCTTCTTATTGACGATGAAACACAGAAATTGCATCCGAATTTAATACAAAAGGCGCAATGCCCACTTAAGTACAAGCGGACTGACACTCTAACTTTCTATGATTTGAACCTCTCCTGTGAGTCCAGTTTTAGATTCCGATGCTTCACTTCAGGTTTACTGTATCATTTGGACCTTCTTATTGAAGATGAAACACAGAAATTGCATCCGAATTTATTACAAAAGGCACAATCTCGACTAAAATACAAGAGGACTGACACACTAACTTTCTCTGATTTGAACCTCTCCTGTGAGTCCAGTGTTAGATTCCGAGGCTTCACTTCAGGTTTACTGTATCGCTTTGACCTTCTTATTGACGATGAAACACAGAAATTGCATCTGAATTTAATACAAAAGGCACAATGCCGACTTAAGTACAAGAGGACTGACACTCTAAATTTCTATGATTTGAACCTCTCCTATGAGTCCAGAGTTAGATTCCGAGGCTTCACATCACGTTTACTGTACCCCTTGGACCTTCTTATTGACGATGAAACACAGAAATTGCATCCGAATTTAATACAAAAGGCACAATGCCGACTTAAGTACAAGAGGACAGACACTCTTACTTTCTATGATTTGAACCACTCCTGTGAGTTCCGTTTTAGATTCCGATGCTTCACTTCAGGTTTACTGTATCACTTGGACCTTCTTATTGACGATGAAACACAGAAATTACATCCGAACTTAATACAAAAGGCACAATGGCGACTTACGTACAAGAGGACTGACACTCTAACTTTCTATGATTGGAACCACTCCTGTGAGGCCAGTTTTGGATTCCGATGCATCACTTCAGGTTTACTGTATCCCTTGGACCTTCTTATTGGCGATGAAACACAGAAATTACATCCGAATTTAATACAAAAGGCACAATGCCGGCTTAAGTACAAGAGGACTGACACTCTAACTTTCTATGATATGAACCTCTCCTGTGATTCCAGTTTTAGATTTCGATGCTTCACTTCAGGTTTACTGTATCCCTTGGACCTGCTTATTCACGATGAAGCACAGAAGTTGCATCCGACTTTAATACAAAAGGCACAATGCCGACTTAAGTACAAGAGGACTGACACTGTAACTATCTTTGATTTGAAACTCTCCTGTTATTCCAGTTAAAGATTCCGATGCTTCAATTCAGGTTTTCTGTATCTTTTGGACCTTCTTATTGACGATGAAACACAGAAATTGCATCGGAATTTAATACAAAAGGCACAATGCCGACTTAAGTAAAAGAGGACTGACACTCTAACTTTCTATGATTTGAACCTCTCCTGTGAGTCCAGTGTTAGATTCCGATGCTTCACTTCAGGCTTACTGGATCCCTTGGAATTTCTTATTGACGATGACACACAGAAATTACATACGAATTTAATACAAAAGGCACAATGCCGACTTAAGTACAAGAGGACTGACACTCTGGCTTTCTATGATTTGAACCACTCCTGTGAGTCCCCTTTTAGATTCCGATGCTTCACTTCAGGTTTACTGTATCACTTGGACCTTCTTATAAACCATGAAATACAGAAATTACATCCGAATGTAATACAAAAGGCACAATGCCGACTTAAGTACAAGAGGACTGACACACTAACTTTCTATGATTTAAACCTCTCCTGTGCGTCCAGTGTTAGATTCCAAGGCTTCACTTCAGGTTTACTGTAACCCTTGGACCTTCATATTGACGATGAAACACAAAATTGCATCCGAATTTAATACAAAAGGCACAATGCCGACTTAAGTACAAGAGGACTGACACTCTAACTTTCTATGATTTGAACCACTCCTGTGAGTCCCGTTTTAGGTTCCCATGCTTCACTTCAGGTTTACAGTATCACTTCGACCTTCTTATAAACGATGAAACACAGAAATTACATCCGAACTTAATACAAAAGGCACAATGCCGACTTAAGTACAAGAGCACTGACTGTCTAACTTTCTATGATTTGAACCACTCCTGTGAGGCCAGTTTTAGATTCCGATGGTTCACTTCAGGTTTACTGTATCCCTTGGACCTTCTTATTCACGATGAAGCACAGAAATTGCATCCGATTTTAATACAAAAGGCACAATGCCGACTTAAGTACAAGAGGACTGACACTCTAACATTCCATGATTTGAACTTCTCATGTGAGTTCAGTTTTAGATTCCGATGCTTCACTTCAGGTTTACTGTATCCCTTGGGCCTTCTTATTGACGATCAAACACAGAAATTGCATCCGAATTTAATACAAAAGGCGCAATGCCTACTTAAGAACAAGAGGACTGACACTCTAACTTTCTATGATTTGAACCTCACCTGTGAGTCCAGTTTTAGATTCCGATGCTTCACTTCAGTTTTACTGTATCCCTTGGACCTTCTTATTGAGGATGAAACACAGAAATTGCATCCGAATTTAATACAAAAGGCACAAACTCGACTTAAATACAAGAGGACTGACACACTAACTTTCTCTGATTTGAACCTCTCCTGTGAGTCCAGTGTTAGATTCCGAGGCTTCACTTCAGGTTTACTGTATCGCTTTGACCTTCTTATTGACGATGAAACACAGAAATTGCATCTGAATTTAATGCAAAAGGCACAATGCCGACTTAAGTATAAGAGGACTGACACTCTAAGTTTCTTTGATTTGAACCTCTCCTGTGAGTCCAGTGTTAGAATCCGCGGCTTCACTTCACGTTTACTGTACCCCTTGGACCTTCTTATTGACGATGAAACACAGAAATTGCATCCGAATTTAATACAAAAGGCACAATGCCGACTTAAGTCCAAGAGGACAGACACTCTAACTTTCTATGATTTGAACCACTCCTGTGAGTTTCGTTTTAGATTCCGATGCTTCACTTCAGGTTTACTGTATCACTTAGACCTTCTTATTGACGATGAAACACAGAAATTACATCCGAATTTAATACAAAAGGCGCAATGCTAACTTAAGTACAAGAGGACTGACACTCTAACTTTCTATGATTTCAACCTCTCCTGTGAGTCCAGATTTAGATTCCGATGCTTCTCTTCAGGTTTACTGTTTGCCTTGGACCTTCTTATTGACGATGGAACACAGAAATTGCATCCGAATGTAATACAAAAGGCACAATGCCGACTTAAGTACAAGTGGACTGATCCACTAACTTTCTCTGATTTGAACCTCTTCTGTGAGTCCAGTGTTAGATTCCGATGCTTCACTTCAGGCTTACTGTATCCGTTGGACTTTCTTATTGACGATGACACACAGAAATTACATACGAATTTAATACAAAAGGCACAATGCCGACTTAAGTACAAGAGGACTGACACTCTAACTTTCTATGATTTAAACCTCTCCTGTGAGTCCAGTGTTAGATTCCAAGGCTTCACTTCAGGTTTACTATACCCCTTGGGCCTTCTTATTGACGATGAAACACAAAATTGCATCCGAAATTAATACAAAAGGCACAATGCCGACTTAAGTATAAGAGGACTGACACTCTAACTTTCTATGATTTGAACCACTCCTGTGAGTCCCGTTTTTGATTCCGATGCTTCACTTCAGGTTTACAGTATCACTTCGACCTTCTTATAAACGATGAAACACAGAAATTACATCCGAACTTAATACAAAAGGCACAATGCCGACTTAAGTACAAGAGAACTGACACTCTAACATTCCATGATTTGAACCTCTCATGTGAGTTCAGTTTTAGATTCCGATGCTTCACTTCAGGTTTACTGTATCCCTTGTGCCTTCTTATTGACGATGAAACACAGAAATTGCATCCGAATTTAATACAAAAGGCGCAATGCCCACTTAAGTACAAGCGGACTGACACTCTAACTTTCTATGATTTGAACCTCTCCTGTGAGTCCAGTTTTAGATTCCGATGCTTCACTTCAGGTTTACTGTATCATTTGGACCTTCTTATTGAAGATGAAACACAGAAATTGCATCCGAATTTATTACAAAAGGCACAATCTCGACTAAAATACAAGAGGACTGACACACTAACTTTCTCTGATTTGAACCTCTCCTGTGAGTCCAGTGTTAGATTCCGAGGCTTCACTTCAGGTTTACTGTATCGCTTTGACCTTCTTATTGACGATGAAACACAGAAATTGCATCTGAATTTAATACAAAAGGCACAATGCCGACTTAAGTACAAGAGGACTGACACTCTAAATTTCTATGATTTGAACCTCTCCTATGAGTCCAGAGTTAGATTCCGAGGCTTCACATCACGTTTACTGTACCCCTTGGACCTTCTTATTGACGATGAAACACAGAAATTGCATCCGAATTTAATACAAAAGGCACAATGCCGACTTAAGTACAAGAGGACAGACACTCTTACTTTCTATGATTTGAACCACTCCTGTGAGTTCCGTTTTAGATTCCGATGCTTCACTTCAGGTTTACTGTATCACTTGGACCTTCTTATTGACGATGAAACACAGAAATTACATCCGAACTTAATACAAAAGGCACAATGGCGACTTACGTACAAGAGGACTGACACTCTAACTTTCTATGATTGGAACCACTCCTGTGAGGCCAGTTTTGGATTCCGATGCATCACTTCAGGTTTACTGTATCCCTTGGACCTTCTTATTGGCGATGAAACACAGAAATTACATCCGAATTTAATACAAAAGGCACAATGCCGGCTTAAGTACAAGAGGACTGACACTCTAACTTTCTATGATATGAACCTCTCCTGTGATTCCAGTTTTAGATTTCGATGCTTCACTTCAGGTTTACTGTATCCCTTGGACCTGCTTATTCACGATGAAGCACAGAAGTTGCATCCGACTTTAATACAAAAGGCACAATGCCGACTTAAGTACAAGAGGACTGACACTGTAACTATCTTTGATTTGAAACTCTCCTGTTATTCCAGTTAAAGATTCCGATGCTTCAATTCAGGTTTTCTGTATCTTTTGGACCTTCTTATTGACGATGAAACACAGAAATTGCATCGGAATTTAATACAAAAGGCACAATGCCGACTTAAGTACAAGAGGACTGACACTCTAACTTTCTATGATTTCAACCTCTCCTGTGAGTCCAGATTTAGATTCCGATGCTTCCCTTCAGGTTTACTGTTTGCCTTGGACCTTCTTATTGACGATGAAACACAGAAATTGCATCCGAATGTAATACAAAAGGCACAATGCCGACTTAAGTACAAGTGGACTGATACACTAACTTTCTGTGATTTGCACCTCTCCTGTGAGTCCAGTTTTAGATTCCGATGCTTCACTTCAGGTTTACTGTATCCCTTGGACTTGCCTATTCACGATGAAGCACAGAAATTGCATCCGATTTTAATACAAAAGGCATAATGCCGACGTAAGTACAAGTGGAGTGACACTAACTTTCTATGATTTGAACATCTCCTGTGAGTCCAGTGTTAGATTCCGATGCTTCACTTCAGGTTTACAGTATCACTTCCACCTTCTTATAAACGATGAAACACAGAAATTACATCCGAACTTAATACAAAAGGCACAATGCCGACTTAAGTACAAGAGCACTGACTGTCTAACTTTCTATGATTTGAACCACTCCTGTGAGGCCAGTTTTAGATTCCGATGCTTCACTTCAGGTTTACTGTATCCCTTGGACCTTCTTATTCACGATGAAGCACAGAAATTGCATCCGATTTTAATACAAAAGGCACAATGCCGACTTAAGTACAAGAGGACTGACACTCTAACATTCCATGATTTGAACCTCTCATGTGAGTTCAGTTTCAGATTCCGATGCTTCACTTCAGGTTTACTGTATCCCTTGGACCTGCTTATTCACGATGAAGCACAGAAGTTGCATCCGACTTTAATACAAAGGGCACAATGCCGACTTAAGTACAAGAGGACTGACACTCTAACTTTCTTTGATTTGAAACTCTCCTGTTATTCCAGTTAAAGATTCCGATGCTTCAATTCAGGTTTTCTGTATCTTTTGGACCTTCTTATTGACGATGAAACACAGAAATTGCATAGGAATTTAATACAAAAGGCACAATGCCGACTTAAGTACAAGAGGACTGACACTCTAACTTTCTATGATTTGAACCTCTCCTGTGAGTCCTGTTTAAGATTCAGATGCTTCACTTCAGGTTTACTGTATCCCTTGGACAGTCGTATTGACGATGACACACAGAAATTGCATACGAATTTAATACAAAAGGCACAATGCCGACTTAAGTACAAGAGGACTGACACTCAAACTATCTATGATTTGAACCACTCCTGTGAGGCCAGTTTTAGATTCGGATGCTTCACTTCAGGTTTACTGTATCCCCTGGACCTTCTTATTGACGATAAAACACAGAAATTACATCCGAATGTAATACAAAAGGCACAATGCCGACTTAAATACAAGAGGACTGACACTCTAACTTTCTATGATGTGAACCTCTCCTGTGAGTCCAGTTTTAGATTCCGATGCTTCACTTCAGGTTTACTGTATCCCTTGGACCTTCTTATTGGCGATGAAACACAGAAATTGCATCCGAATTTAATACAAAAGGCACAATGCCGACTTAATTACAAGAGGACTGACACTCTAACTTTCTATGATTTGAACCTCTCCTGTGAGTCTAGTGTTAGATTCCGAGGCTTCACTTCAAGTTTACTGTATCCCTCGGACCTTCTTATTGACGATGAAACACAGATATTGCATCTGAATTTAATACAAAAGGCACAATGCTGACTTAAGTACAAGAGGACTGACACTCTAACTTTCTATGATTTGAACCTCTCCTGTGAGTCCAGTGTTAGATTCCGAGGCTTCACTTCAGGTTTACTGTATCCCTTGGACCTTCTTATTGACGATGAAACACAGAAATTGCATCCGAATTTAATACAAAAGGCACAATGCCGACTTAAGTACAAGAGGACTGACACTCTAACTTTCTATGACTGGAACCACTCCTGTGAGGCCACTTTTGGATTCCGATGCTTCACTTCAGGTTTACTGTATCCCTTGGACCTTCTTATTGACGATGAAACACAGAAATTGCATCCGAATTTAATACAAAATGCACAATGCCGACTTAAGTTTAAGATTAAATGACACTCTAACTTTCTAAGATTTGAACCTCTCCTGTGAGCCGAGTTTTAGATTCCCATGCTTCACTTCAGGTTTACTGTATCATTTGGACCTTCTTATTGAAGATGAAACACAGAAATTGCATCCGAATTTATTACAAAAGGCACAATCTCGACTTAAATACAAGAGGACTGACACACTAACTTTCTCTGATTTGAACCTCTCCTGTGAGTCCAGTGTTAGATTCCGAGGCTTCACTTCAGGTTTACTGTATCGCTTTGACCTTCTTATTGTCGATGAAACACAGAAATTGC
Source organism: Schistocerca serialis cubense (assembly GCF_023864345.2). Lineage (NCBI taxonomy): Eukaryota > Metazoa > Arthropoda > Insecta > Orthoptera > Acrididae > Schistocerca > Schistocerca serialis. The sequence goes on along the minus strand of NC_064640.1, from coordinate 1,047,466,155 downwards.
ATCTAAATTTAATACAAAAGGCACAATGCCGACTTAAGAACAAGAGGAATGACACTCTAACTTTCTATGATTTGAACCTCTCCTGTGAGTCCAGTTTTACATTCAGATGCTTCACTTCAGGTTTACTGTATCCCTTGGACAGTCGTATTGACGATGACACACAGAAATTGCATACGAATTTAATACAAAAGGCACAATGCCGACTTAAGTACAAGAGGACTGACACTCAAACTATCTATGATTTGAACCACTCCTGTGAGTTTCGTTTTGGATTCCGATGCTTCACTTCAGGTTTACTGTATCACTTAGACCTTCTTATTGACGATGAAACACAGAAATTACATCCGAATTTAATACAAAAGGCGCAATGCTGACTTAAGTACAAGAGGACTGACACTCTAACTTTCTATGATTTCACCCTCTCCTGTGAGTCCAGATTTAGATTCCGATGCTTCCCTTCAGGTTTACTGTTTGCCTTGGACCTTCTTATTGACGATGAAACACAGAAATTGCATCCGAATGTAATACAAAAGGCACAATGCCGACTTAAGTACAAGTGGACTGATACACTAACTTTCTCTAATTTGAACCTCTCCTGTGAGTCCAGTTTTAGATTCCGATGCTTCACTTCAGGTTTACTGTATCCCTTGGACCTGCCTATTCACGATGAAGCACAGAAATTGCATCCGATTTTAATACAAAAGGCACAATGCCGACGTACGTACAAGAGGAGTGACACTAACTTTCTATGATTTGAACATCTCCTGTGAGTCCAGTGTTAGATTCCGAGGCTTCACTTCAGGTTTACTGTTTCGCTTTGACCTTCTTATTGACGATGAAACACAGAAATTGCATCTGAATTTAATACAAAAGGCACAATGCCGACTTAAGTAAAAGAGGACTGACAGTCTAACATTCTATGTTTTGAACCTCTTCTGTGAGTCCAGTGTTAGATTCCGATGCTTCACTTCAGGCTTACTGTATCCCTTGGACTTTCTTATTGACGATGACACACAGAAATTACATACGAATTTAATACAAAAGGCACAATGCCGACTTAAGTACAAGAGGACTGACACTCTGACTTCCTATGATTTGAACCACTCCTGTGAGTCCCGTTTTAGATTCCGGTGCCTCACTTCAGGATTACTGTATCACTTGGACCTTCTTATAAACGATGAAACACAGAAATTACATCCGAATGTAATACAAATGGCACAATGCCGACTTCAGTACAAGAGGACTGACACTCTAACTTTCTATGATTTAAACCTCTCCTGTGAGTCCAGTGTTAGATTCCAAGGCTTCACTTCAGGTTTACTATACCCTTTGGGCCTTCTTATTGACGATGAAACACAAAATTGCATCCGAAATTAATACAAAAGGCACAATGCCGACTTAAGTACAAGAGGACTGACACTCTAACTTTCTATGATTTGAACCACTCCTGTGAGTCCCGTTTTTGATTCCGATGCTTCACTTCAGGTTTACAGTATCACTTCGACCTTCTTATAAACGATGAAACACAGAAATTACATCCGAACTTAATACAAAAGGCACAATGCCGACTTAAGTACAAGAGCACTGACTGTCTAACTTTCTATGATTTGAACCACTCCTGTGAGGCCAGTTTTACATTCCGATGCTTCACTTCAGGTTTACTGTATCCCTTGGACCTTCTTATTCACGATGAAGCACAGAAATTGCATCCGATTTTAATACAAAAGGCACAATGCCGACTTAAGTACAAGAGGACTGACACTCTAACATTCCATGATTTGAACCTCTCATGTGAGTTCAGTTTCAGATTCCGATGCTTCACTTCAGGTTTACTGTATCCCTTGGGCCTTCTTATTGACGATGAAACACAGAAATTGCATCCGAATTTAATACAAAAGGCGCAATGCCTACTTCAGTACATGAGGACTGACACTCTAACTTTCTATGATTTGAACCTCTCCTGTGAGTCCAGTTTTAGATTCCGATGCTTCACTTCAGGTTTACTGTATCATTTGGATCTTCTTATTGAAGATGAAACACAGAAATTGCATCCGAATTTATTACAAAAGGCACAATCTCGACTTAAATACAAGAGGACTGACACACTAACTTTCTCTGATTTGAACCTCTCCTGTGAGTCCAGTGTTAGATTCCGAGGCTTCACTTCAGGTTTACTGTATCGCTTTCACCTTCTTATTGACGATGAAACACAGAAATTGCATCTGAATTTAATACAAAAGGCACAATGCCGACTTAAGTACAAGAGGACTGACACTCTAACTTTCTATGATTTGAACCTCTCCTGTGAGTCCAGTGTTAGATTCCGAGGCTTCACTTCACGTTTACTGTACCCCTTGGACCTTCTTATTGACGAAGAAACACAGAAATTGCATCCGAATTTAATACAAAAGGCACAATGCCGACTTAAGTACAAGAGGACAGACACTCTAACTTTCTATGATTTGAACCACTCCTGTGAGTTCCGTTTTAGATTCCGATGCTTCACTTCAGGTTTACTGTATCTTTTGGACCTTCTTATTGACGATGAAACACAGAAATTACATCCGAACTTAATACAAAAGGCACAATGCCGACTTACGTACAAGAGGACTGACACTCTAACTTTCTATGATTGGAACCACTCCTGTGAGGCCAGTTTTGGATTCCGATGCATCACTTCAGGTTTAATGTATCCCTTGGACCTTCTTATTGACGATGAAACACAGAAATTACATCCGAATTTAATACAAAAGGCACAATGCCAGCTTAAGTACAAGAGGACTGACACTCTAACTTTCTATGATATGAACCTCTCCTGTGATTCCAGTTTTAGATTTCGATGCTTCACTTCAGGTTTACTGTATCCCTTGGACCTGCTTATTCACGATGAAGCACAGAAGTTGCATCCGACTTTAATACAAAAGGCACAATGCCGACTTAAGTACAAGAGGACTGACACTCTAACTTTCTTTGATTTGAAACTCTCCTGTTATTCCAGTTAAAGATTCCGATGCTTCAATTCAGGTTTTCTGTATCTTTTGGACCTTCTTATTGACGATGAAACACAGAAATTGCATAGTAATTTAATACAAAAGGCACAATGCCGACTTAAGTACAAGAGGACTGACACTCTAACTTTCTATGATTTGAACCTCTCCTGTGAGTCCAGTTTTAGATTCAGATGCTTCACTTCAGGTTTACTGTATCCCTTGGACAGTCGTATTGACGATGACACACAGAAATTGCATACGAATTTAATACAAAAGGCACAATGCCGACTTAAGTACAAGAGGACTGACACTCAAACTATCTATGATTTGAACCACTCCTGTGTGGCCAGTTTTAGATTCCGATGCTTCACTTCAGGTTTACTGTATCCCCTGGACCTTCTTATTGACGATGAAACACAGAAATTACATCCGAATGTAATACAAAAGGCACAATGCCGACTTAAATACAAGAGGACTGACACTCTAAATTTCTATGATTTGAACCTCTCCTGTGAGTCCAGTTTTAGATTCCGATGCTTCACTTCAGGTTTACTGTATCCCTTGGACCTTCTTATTGGCGATGAAACACAGAAATTGCATCCGAATTTAATACAAAAGGCACAATGCCGACTTAATTACAAGAGGACTGACACTCTAACTTTCTATGATTTGAACCTCTCCTGTGAGTCCAGTGTTAGATTCCGAGGCTTCACTTCAGGTTTACTGTATCCCTTGGACCTTCTTATTGACGATGAAACACAGATAATGCATCTGAATTTAATACAAAAGGCACAATGCTGACTTAAGTACAAGAGGACTGACACTCTAATTTTCTATGATTTGAACCTCTTCTGTGAGTCCAGTGTTAGATTCCGAGGCTTCACTTCAGGTTTACTGTATCCCTTGGACCTTCTTATTGACGATGAAACACAGAAATTGCATCCGAATTTAATACAAAGGCACAATGCCGACTGAAGTACAAGAGGACTGACACTCTAACTTTCTATGACTGGAACCACTCCTGTGAGGCCACTTTTGGATTCCGATGCTTCACTTCAGGTTTACTGTATCCCTTGGACCTTCTTATTGACGATGAAACACAGAAATTGCATCCGAATTTAATACAAAATGCACAATGCCGACTTAAGTTTAAGATTACTGACACTCTAACTTTCTAAGATTTGAACCTCTCCTGTGAGCCGAGTTTTAGATTCCGATGCTTCACTTCAGGTTTACAGTATCACTTGGACCTTCTTATTGACGATGAAACACAGAAATTACATCCGAATTTAATACCAAAGGCACAATGCCGGCTTAAGTACAAGAGGACTGACACTCTAACTTTCTATGATATGAACCTCTCCTGTGATTCCAGTTTTAGATTTTGATGCTTCACTTCAGGTTTACTGTATCCCTTGGACCTGCTTATTCACGATGAAGCACAGACGTTGCATCCGATTTTAATACAAAAGGCACAATGCCGACTTAAGTACAAGAGGACTGACACTCTAACTTTCTTTGATTTGAACCTCTCTTGTTATTCCAGTTATAGATTCCGATGCTTCACTTCAGGTTTTCTGTATCTTTTGGACCTTCTTATTGACGATGAAACACAGAAATTGCATCGGAATTTAATACAAAAGGCACAATGCCGACTTAAGTACAAGAGGACTGACACTCTAACTTTCTATGATTTGAACCTTTCCTGTGAGTCCAGTTTTAGATTCAGATGCTTCACTTCAGGTTTACTGTATCCCTAGGACCTTCTTATTGACGATGAGACACAGAAATTGCATCCGAATTTAATACAAAATGCACAATGCCGACTTAAGTTTAAGATTACTGACACTCTAACTTTCTAAGATTTGAACCTCTCCTGTGAGCCGAGTTTTAGATTCCGATGCTTCACTTCAGGTTTACTGTATCCCTTGGACAGTCGTATTGACGATGACACACAGAAATTGCATACGAATTTAATACAAAAGCACAATGCCGACTTAAGTACAAGAGGACTGACACTCAAACTATCTATGATTTGAACAACTCCTGTGAGGCCAGTTTTAGATTCTGATGCTTCACTTCAGGTTTACTGTAACCCTTGGACCTTCTTATTGACGATGAAACACAGAAATTACATCCGAATGTAATACAAAAGGCACAATGCCGACTTAAATACAAGAGGACTGACACTCTAACTTTCTATGATTTGAACCTCTCCTGTGAGTCCAGTTTTAGATTCCGATGCTTCACTTCAGGTTTACTGTATCCCTTGGACCTTCTTATTGACGATGAAACACGGAAATTGCATCCGAATTTATTACAAAATTCACAATCTCGACTTAAATACAAGAGGACTGACACACAAACTTTCTCTGATTTGAACCTCTCCTGTGAGTCCAGTTTTAGATTCTGATTCTTCACTTCAGGTTTACTGTATCCCTTGGACCTTCCTATTCACGATGAAGCATAGAAATTGTATCCGATTTTATTACAAAAGGCACAATGCCGACTTAAGTACAAGAGGACTTACACTCTAACTTTCGATGATTTGAATCTCTCCTGTGAGTCCAGTGTTAGATTTCGAGGCTTCACTTCAGGTTTACTGTATCCCTTGGAGCTTCTTATTGACGATGAAACACAGAAATTGCATCCGAATTTAATACAAAAGGCACAATGCCGACTTAAGTACAAGAGGGCTGACACTCTAATTTTCTATGATTTGAACCACTCCTGTGAGCCCCGTTTTAGATTCCGATGCTTCACTTCAGGTTTACTGCATCACTTGGACCTTCTTATAAACGATGAAACACAGAAATTACATCCGAACTTAATACAAAAGGCACAATGCCGACTTAAGTACAAGAGGACTGACACTGTAACTTTCTATCATTTGAACCTCTCCTGTGAGTCCAGTGTTAGATTCCGAGGCTTCACTTCAAGTTTACTGTATCCCTTGAACCTTCTTATTGACGATGAAACACAGATATTGGATCGGAATTTAATACAAAAGGCACAATGCCGACTTAAGTACAAGAGGACTGACACTCTAACTTTCTATGCTTTGAACCTCTCCTGTGAGTCCAGTTTTAGATTCCGATGCTTCACTTCAGGTTCACTGTATCCCTTGGACCTTCTTATTGACGATGAAACACATAAATTACATCCGAATTTAATTCAAAATGCACAATGCCGACTTAAGTTTAAGAGGACTGACACTCTAATTTTCTAAGATTTGAACCTCTCCTGTGAGCCCAGTTTTAGATTCCGATGCTTCACTTCAGGTTTACTGTATCCCTTGGACAGTCGTATTGACGATGACACACAGAAATTGCATACGAATTTAATAAAAAAGGCACAATGCCGACTTAAGTACAAGAGGACTGACACTCAAACTATCTATGATTTGAACCACTCCTGTGAGGCCAGTTTTAGATTCCGATGCTTCACTTCAGCTTTACTGTATCCCTTGGACCTTCTTATTGACGATGAAACACTGAAATTGCATCCGAATGTAATACAAAAGGCACAATGCCGACTTAAGAACAAGAGGACTGACACTCTAACTTTCTATGATTTGAACCTCTCCTGTGAGTCCAGTTTTAGATTCCGATGCTTCACTTCAGGTTTTCTGTATCTTTTGGACCTTCTTATTGACGATGAAACACAGAAATTGCATCCGAATTTAATACTAAAGGCGCAAGGCCAACTTAAGTACAAGAGGACTGAGACTCTAACTTTCTATGATTTGAACCTCTCCTGTGATTCCAGTTTTAGATTCCGATGCTTCACTTCAGGTTTACTGTATCCCTTGGGCTTCTTATTGACGATGAAACACAGAAATTGCATCCAAATTCAATACAAAAGGCGCAATGCCGACTTAAGTACAAGAGGACTGACACTCTAACTTTCTATGATTTGAACCTCTCCTGTGGGTCCAGTTTTAGATTCCGATGCTGCACTTCAGGTTTACTGTATCCCTTGGACCTTCTTATTGACGATGAAACACAGAAATTGCATCCGAATGTAATACAAAAGCCACAATGCCGACTTAAGTACAAGTGGACTGAGACACTAACTTTCTCTGATTTGAACCTCTCCTGTGAGTCCAGTTTTAGATTTCGATGCTTCACTTCAGGTTTACTGTATCCCTTGGACCTTCCTATTCACGATGAAGCACAGAAATTGCAACCGATTTTAGTACAAAAGGCAAAATGCCGACGTAAGTACAAGAGGAGTGACACTCTAACTTTCTATGATTTGAACCTCTCCTGTGAGTCCAGTGTTATATTCCGAGGTTTCACTTCAGGTTAACTGTATCCCTTGGACCTTCTTATTGACGATGAAACACAGATATTGCCTCTGAATTTAATACAAAAGGCACAATGCCGACTTACGTACAAGAGGACTGACACTCTAACTTTCTATGATTTGAACCTCTCCTGTGAGTCCAGTGTTAGATTCCGAGGCTTCACTTCAGGTTTACTGTATCCCTTGGAGCTTCTTATTGACGATGAAACACAGAAATTGCATCCGAATTTAATACAAAGGGCACAATGCCGACTTAAGTACAAGAGGACTGACACTCTAACTTTCTATGATTTGAACCACTCCTGTGAGTCCCGTTTTAGATTCTGAAGCTTCACTTCAGGTTTACAGTATCACTTGGACCTTCTTATAAACGATGAAACACAGAAATTACATCCGAACTTAATACAAAAAGCATAATGCCGACTTAAGTACAAGAGGACTGACACTCTAACTTTCTATGATTTGAATCACTCCTGTGTGGCCAGTTTTAGATTCCGATGCTTCACTTCAGGTTTACTGGATCCCTTGGACCTTCTTATTCACGATGAAGCACAGAAATTGCATCCGATTTTAATACAAAAGGCACAATGCCGACTTAAGTATAAGAGGACTGACACTCTAACTTTCCATGATTTGAACCTCTCCTGTGGGTCCAGTGTTAGATTCCGAGGCTTCACTTCAGGTTTACTGTAACCCTTGGACCTTCTTATTGACGATGAAACACAGAAATTGCATCCGAATTTAATACAATTCGCACAATGCCGACTTAAGTACAACAGGTCTGACACTCTAACTTTCTCTGATTTGAACCTCTCCTGTGAGTCCAGTCTTAGATTCCGATGCTTCACTTCAGGTTTACTGTATCCCTTGGGCCTTCTTATTGACGATGAAACACAGAAATTGCATCCGAATTTAATATAAAAGGAGCAATGCCGACTTAAGTACAAGAGGACTGACACTCTAACTTTCTATGATTTGAACCTCTCCTGTGAGTCCAGTTTTAGATTCCGATGCTTCACTTCAGGTTTACTGTATCCCTTGGACCTTCTTATTGACGATGAAACACAGAAATTGCATCCGAATTTAATACAAAAGGCACAATCTCGACTTAAATACAAGAGGACTGACACACTAACTTTCTCTGATTTGAACCTCTCCTGTGAGTCCAGTTTTAGATTCCGATTCTTCACTTCAGGTTTACTGTATCCCTTGGACCTTCTTATTAACGATGAAACACAGTAATTGCATCCAAATTTAATACAAAAGGCACAATGCCGACTTAAGTACAAGAGGACCGACACTCTAACTTTCTATGTTTTGAACCTCTCCTGTGAGTCCAGTTTTAGATTCCGATGCTTCACTTCAGGTTTACTGTATCCCTTGGACCTTCTTATTGACGATGAAACACAGAAATTACACCCGAATTTAATACAAAAGGCACAATGCCGGCTTAAGTACAAGAGCACTGACACTCTAACTTTCTATGATATGAACCTCTCAGGTGATTCCAGTTTCAGATTTCGATGCTTCACTTCAGGTTTACTGTATCACTTGGACCTGCTGATTCACGATGAAGCACAGAATTTGCATCCGATTTTAATACAAAAGGCACAATGCCGACTTAAGTACAAGAGGACTGACACGCTAACTTTATATGATTTGAACCGCTCCTGTGAGTCCAGAGTTAGTTTCCGAGGCTTCACTTCAGGTTTACTGTATCCCTCGGACCTTGTTATTGACGATGAAACACAGAAATTTCATCCGAATTTAATACAATAGGCACAATGCCGACTTAAGTACAAGAGGACTGACACTCTAACTTTCTATGATTTGAACCTCTCCTGTGAGTCCAGTGTTAGATTCCGAGGCTTCATTTCAAGTTTACTGTATCCCTTGAACCTTCTTATTGACGATGAAACACAGAAATTGCATCCAAATTTAATACAAAAAGCACAATGCCGACTTAAGTACAAGTGGACTGACACTCTAACTTTCTATGATTTGAACCTCTCCTGTGAGTCCAGTGTTAGATTCCGAGGCTTCACTTCAGGTTTACTGTATCCCTTGGACCTTCTTATTGACGATGTAACACAGAAATTACAACCGAATTTAATACAAAAGGCACAATGCCGACTTAAGTACAAAAGGACTGACACTCTAACATTCTATGATTTGAACCACTCCTGTGAAGCCAGTTTTAGATTCCGATGCTTCACTTCAGGTTTACTGTATCCCTTGGACCTTCATATTGACGATGAAACACAAAAATAGCATCCGAATTTAATACAAAAGGCACAATGCCGACTGATGTACAAGAGGACTAACACTCTAATTTTCTATGATTTGAACCTCTCCTGTGAGTCCAGTTCTAGATTCCGATGCTTCACTTCAGGTTTACTGTATCCCTTCGACCTTCTTATTGACGATGAAACACAGAAATTACATCCGAATTTTATACAAAAGGCACAATGCCAGCTTAAGTACAAGAGGACTGACACTCTAACTTTCTTTGATATGAACCTCTCCTGTGATTCCAGTTTTAGATTCCGATGCTTCACTTCAGGTTTACTGTATCCCTTGGGCCTATTCTTTACGATGAAACACAGAAATTGCATCCGAATTTAATACAAAAATCACAATGCCGACTTAAGCACAAGAGGACTGACACTCTAACTTTCTATGATTTGAACCTCTCCTGTGAGTCCAGTTTTAGATTCCGATGCTTCACTTCAGGTTTACTGTATCCCTTGGACCTTCTTATTGACGATGAAACACAGAAATTGCATCCGATTTTAATACAAAAGGAACAATGCCGACTTAAGTACAAGAGAACTGACACTCTAACTTTCTCTGATTTGAACCTCTCCTGTGAGTCCAGTTTTAGATTCCGATGCTTCACTTCAGGTTTACTGTATCCCTTGGACCATCTTATTGACGATGAAACACAGAAATTGCATCCGAATTTAATACAACATGCACAATGCCGACTTAAGCACAAGAGGACTGACACTCTAACGTTCTATGATTTGAACCTCTCCTGTGAGTCCAGTGTTAGATTCCGAGGTTTCACTTCAGGTTTACTGAATCCCTTGGACCTTCTTATTGACGATCAAACACAGAAATGGCATCCGAATTTAATACAAAAGGCACAATGCCCACTTAAGTACATGAGCAGTGACACTCTAACTTTCTATGTTTTGAACCACTCCTGTGAGTCCCGTTTTAGATTCCGATGTTTCACTTCAGGTTTACTTTATTCCTTGGACCTTCTCATAAACGATGAAACACAGAAGTTACATCCGAACTTAATACAAAAGGCATAATGCCGACTAAGAACAAGAGGACTGACACTCTAACTTTCTATGACATGAACCTTTCCTGTGATCCGAGTTTTAGATTCCGATGCTTCACTTCAGGTTTACTGTATCCCTTGGGCCTTCTTAATGACGATGAAATACAGAAATTGCATCCGAATTTAATACAAAAGGCGCAATGCCGACTTAAGTACAAGAGGACAGACACTCTAACTTTCTATGATTTGGACCTCTCCTGTGAGTCCAGTTTCAGATTCCGATGCTTCACTTTAGGTTTACTGTATCCCTTGGACCTTCCTATTGACGATGAAACACAGAAATTGCATCCGAATTTAATACTAAAGGCAAAATGCCGGCTTAAGTACAAGAGGACTGACACTCTAACATTCTATGATTTGAACCTCTCCTGTGAGTCCAGTGTTAGATTCCGAGGCTTCACTTGAAGTTTACTGTATCCCTTGAACCTTCTTATTGACGATGAAACACAGAAATTGCATCCGAATTTAATACAAAAGGCACAATGCCGACTTAAGTACAAGAGGACTGACACTCTAACTTTCTATGATTTGAACCTCTCCTGTGAGTCCAGTGATAGATTCCGATGCTTCACTTCAGGTTTACTGTATCCCTTGGACCTTCTTATTGACGATGAAACACAGAAATTACATTTGAATTTTATACAAAAGGCACAATGCCGGCTTAAGTACAAGAGGACCGACACTCTAACATCCTTTGATATGAACCTCTCCTGTGATTCCAGTTTTAGATTCCGATGCTTCACTTCAGGTTTAGTGTATTCCTTGGGCCTACTTATTTACGATGAAACACAGAAATTGCATCCGAATATAATACAAAAATCGAAATGCCGACTTAAGTACAAGAGGACTGACACTCTAACTTTCTATGATTTGAACCTCTCCTGTGAGTCCAGTTTTAGATTCCGATGCTTCACTTCAGGTTTACTGTATCCCTTGGACCTTCTCATTGACGATGAAACACAGAAAATGCATCCGATTTTAATACAAAAGGAACAATGCCGACTTAAGTACAAGAGGACTGACACTATAACTTTCTCTGATTTGAACCTCTCCTGTGAGTCCAGTTTTAGATACCGATGCTTCACTTCAGGTTTACTGTATCCCTTGGACCTTCTTATTGACGATGAAACACAGAAATTGCATCCGAATTTAATACAAAAGGCACAATGCCGGCTTAAGTACAAGAGGACTGACACTCTAACTTTCCATGATATGAACGTCCCCTGTGATTCCAGTTTTAGATTCCGATGCTCCACTTTAGGTTTACTGTATCCCTTGGACCTTCTTATTCACGATGAAGCACAGAAATTGCATCCGATTTTAATACAAAAGGCACAAAGCCTACTTTAGTACAAGAGGACTGACACTCTAACTTTCTGTGATTTGAACCTCTCCTGTGAGTCCAGTGTTACATTCCGAGGCTTCACTTCAGGTTTACTGTATCCCTTGGACCTTCTTATTGTCGATGAAACACAGAAATTGCAATCGAATTTAATACAACATGCACAATGCCGACTTAAGCACAAGAGGACTGACACTCTAACGTTCTATGATTTGAACTTCTCCTGTGAGTCCAGTGTTAGATTCCGAGGCTTCACTTCAGGTTTACTGAATCCCTTGGACCTTCTTATTGACAGATCAAACACAGAAATTGCATCCGAATTTAATACAAAAGGCACAATGCCGACTTAAGTACAAGAGGAGTGACACTCTAACTTTGTATGGTTTGAACCACTCCTGTGAGTCCCGTTTTAGATTCCGATGTTTCACTTCAGGTTTACTGTATTCCTTGGACCTTCTCATAAACGATGAAACACAGAAGTTACATCCGAACTTAATACAAAAGGCACAATGCCGACTAAGAACAAGAGGACTGACACTCTAACTTTCTATGATTTGAACCACTCCTGTGAGGCCAGTTTTAGATTCCGATGCTTCACTTCAGGTTTACTGTATCCCTTGTACCTTCTTATTGACGATGAAACACAGAAATTGCATCCGAATTTAATACAAAAGGCACAATGCCGACTTAAGTACAAGAGGACTGACATTCTAACTTTCTATGATTTCAACCTCTCCTGTGAGTCCAGTTTTAGATTCCGATGTTTCACTTCAGGTTTACTGTATCCCTTGGACCTTCTTGTTGACGATGAAACACAGAAATTACATCCGAATTTAATACAAAATGCACAATGCCGGCTTAAGTAGAAGAGGACTGACACTCTAACTTTCTATGATATGAACCTCTCCTGTGATCCCAGTTTTAGATTCCGATGCTTCACTTCAGGTTTACTGTATCCCTTGGGCCATCTTAATGACGATGAAACACAGAAATTGCATCCGAATTTAATACAAAAGGCGCAATGCCGACTTAAGTACAAGAGGACAGACACTCTAACTTTCTATGATTTGAACCTCTCCTGTGAGTCTGGTTTTAGATTCCGATGCTTCACTTCAGGTTTACTGTATCCGTTGGACCTTCTTATTCACGATGAAGCACAGAAATTGCATCCGATTTTAATACAAAAGGCACAATGCCTACGTAAGTACAAGAGTACTGACACTCTAACATTCTGTTATTTGAACCTCTCCTGTGAGTCCAGTGTTACATTCCGCGGCTTCACTTCAGGTTTACTGTATCCCTTGGACCTTCTTATTGTCGATGAAACACAGAAATTGCATCCGAATTTAATACAACATGCACAATGCCGACTTAAGCACAAGAGGACTGACACTCTAACGTTCTTTGATTTGAACTTCTCCTGTGAGTCCAGTGTTAGAGTCCGAGGCTTCACTTCAAGTTTACTGTATCCCTTGAACCTTCTTATTGACGATGAAACACAGATATTGCTTCCGAATTTAATACAAAAGGCACAATGCCGACTGAAGTACAAGAGGACTGACACTCTAACTTATTATGATTTGAACCTCTCCTGTGAGTCCAGTTTTAGATTCCGATGCTTCACTTCAGGTTTACTGTATCCCTTGGACCTTCTTATTGACGATGAAACACAGAAATTGCATCCGATTTTAATACAAAAGGAACAATGCCGACTTAAGTACTAGAGGACTGACACTCTAACTTTCTCTGATTTGAACCTCTCCTGTGAGTCCAGTTTTAGATTCCGATGCTTCACTTCAGGTTTACTGTATCCCTTGGACCGTCTTATTGACGATGAAACGCAGAAATTGCATCCGAATTTAATACAAAAGGCACAATGCCGACTTAAATACAAGAGGACTGACACTCTAACTTTCCTGATTTGAACCTCTCCTGTGAGTCCAGTTTCAGATTCCGATGCTTCACTTTAGGTTTACTGTATCCCTTGGACCTTCCTAATGACGATGAAACACAGAAATTGCATACGAATTTAATACAAAAGGCACAATGCCGGCTTAAGTACAAGAGGACTGACACTCTAACTTTCTATGATTTGAACCTCTCCTGTGAGTCCAGTGTAGGATTCCGAGGCTTCACTTCAAGTATACTGTATCCCTTGTACCTTCTTATTGACGACGAAACACAGAAATTGCATCCGAATTTAATACAAAAGGCACAATGCCGACTTAAATACAAGAGGACTGACACTCTAACTTTCTATGATTTGAACCTCTCCTGTGAGTCCAGTGTTAGCTTCCGAGGCTTCACTTCAGGTTTACTGTATCCCTTGGACCTTCATATTGACGATGAAACACAGAAATTGCATCCGAATTTAATACAAAAGGCACAATGCCGACTGAGGTACAAGAGGACTGACACTCTAACTTATTATGATTTGAACCTCTCCTGTGAGTCCAGTTTTAGATTCCGATGCTTCACTTCAGGTTTACTGTATCCCTTGGACTTTCATATTGACGATGAAACACAGAAATTGAATCCGATTTTAATACAAAAGGAACAATGCCGACTTAAGTACAAGAGGACAGACACCCTAACTTTCTATGATTTGAACCTCTCCTGTGAGTCCAGTGTTAGATTCCGAGGCTTCACTTCAAGTTTACTGTATCCCTTGAACCTTCTTATTGACGATGAAACACAGAAATTGCATCCGAATTTAATACAAAAGGCACAATGCCGACATAAGTACAAGAGGACTGACACTCTAACTTTCTATGATTTGAACCTCTCCTGTGAGTCCAGTGTTAGATTCCGAGGCTTCACTTCAGGTCTACTGTATTCCTTGGACCTTCTTATTGACGATGAAACACAGAAATTACAACCGAACTTAATACAAAAGGCACAATGCCGACTTAAGTACAAAAGGACTGACACTCTAACATTCTATGATTTGAACCACTCCTGTGAAGCTTGTTTTAGATTCCGATGCTTCACTTCAGGTTTACTGTATCCCTTGGACCTTCATATTGACGATGAAACACAGAAATTGCATCCGATTCTAATACAAAAGCCACAATGCCTGCTTAAGTACAAGAGGACTGACAATCTAACTTTCTATGATTTGAACCTCTCCTGTGAGTCCAGTGTTAGATTCCGAGGCTTCACTTCAAGTTTACTGTATCCCTTGAACCTTCTTATTGACGATGAAACACAGAAATTGCATCCGAATTTAATACAAAAGGCACAATGCCGACTTAAGTACAAGAGGACTGACACTCTAACTTTCTATGATTTGAACCTCTCCTGTGAGTCCGGTGTTAGATTCCGAGGCTTCACTTCAGGTCTACTGTATTCCTTGGACCTTCTTATTGACGATGAAACACAGAAATTACAACCGAACTTAACACAAAAGGCACAATGCCGACTTAAGTACAAAAGGACTGACACTCTAACATTCTATGATTTGAACCACTCCTGTGAAGCTTGTTTTAGATTCCGATGCTTCACTTCAGGTTTACTGTATCCCTTGGACCTACATATTGACGATGAAACACAGAAATTACATCCGAATTTAATACAAAAGGCACAATGCTGACTGAAGTACAAGAGGACTGACACTCTAACTTATTATGATTTGAACCTCTCCTGTGAGTCCAGTTTTAGATTCCAATGCTTCACTTCAGGTTTACTGTATCCCTTGGACCTTCTTATTGAAGAGAAACACAGAAATTACATCCGAATTTAATAAAAAATGCTCAATGCCGGCTTATGTTCAAGAGGACTGACACTCTAACTTTCTATGATATGAACCTCTCCTGTGATCCCAGTTTAGGATTCCTGTGCTTCACTTCATGTTTACTGTATCCCTTGGGCCTTCTTAATGACGATGAAGCACAGAAATTGCATCCGAATTTAATACAAAAGGCGCAATGCCGACTTAAGTACAAGAGGACTGACACTCTAACTTTCTATGATTTGAACCTCTCCTGTGAGTCTGGTTTTAGATTCCGATGCTTCACTTCAGGTTTATTGTATCCCTTGGACCTTCTTATTCACGATGAAGCACAGAAATTGCATCCGATTTTAATACAAAAGGCACAATGCCTACTTAAGTACAAGAGTACTGACACTCTAACTTTCTGTGATTTGAACCTCTCCTGTGAGTCCAGTGTTACATTCCGAGGCTTCACTTCAGGTTTACTGTATCCCTTGGACCTTCTTATTGACGATGAAACACAGAAATTGCATCCGAATTTAATACAAAAGGCACAATACCGGCTTAAGTACAAGAGGACTGACACTCTAACTTTCTATGATATGAACGTCCCCTGTGATTCCAGTTTTAGATTCCGATGCTTCACTTCGGGTTTACTGTATCCCTTGGACCTTCTTATTCACGATGAAGCACAGAAATTGCATCCGATTTTAATACAAAAGGCACAATGCCAACTTAAGTACAAGAGGACTGACACTCTAACTTTCTGTGATTTGAACCTCTCCTGTGAGTCCAGTGTTACATTCCGAGGCTTCACTTCAGGTTTACTGTATCCCTTGGACCTTCTTATTGTCGATGAAACACAGAAATTGCATCCGAATTTAATACAACATGCACAATGCCGACTTAAGCAAAAGAGGACTGACACTCTAACGTTCTTTGATTTGTACCCTCCTGTGAGTCCAGTGTTAGATTCCGAGGCTTCACTTCAGGTTTACTGAATCCCTTGGACCTTCTTATTGACGATCAAACACAGAAATTGCATCCGTATTTAATACATAAGGCACAATGCCGACTTAAGTACAAGAGGAGTGACACTCTAACTTTCTATGTTTTTAACCACTCCTGTGAGTCCCGTTTTAGATTCCGATGTTTCACTTCAGGTTTACTGTATTCCTTGGACCTTCTCATAAACGATGAAACACAGAAATTACATCCGAACTTAATACAAAAGGCACAATGCCGACTAAGTACAAGAGGACTGACACTCTAACTTTCTATGATTTGAACCACTCGTGTGAGTCCAGTTTTACATTCCGATGCTTCACTTCAGATTTACTGTATCCCTTGGACCTTCTTATTAATGATGAAACACAGAAATTACATCCGAATTTAATACAAAATGCACAATGCCGGCTTAAGTACAAGAGGACTGACACTCTAACTTTCTATGACATGAACCTCTCCTGTGATCCCAGTTTTAGAGTCCGATGCTTCACTTCAGGTTTACTGTATCCCTTGGGCCTTCTAAATGACGATGAAACACAGAAATTGCATCCGAATTTAATAAGAAAGGCGCAATGCCGACTTAAGTACAAGAGGACTGACACTCTAACTTTCTATGATTTCAACCTCTCCTGTGAGTCAGGTTTTAGATTCCGATGCTTCACTTCAGGTTTACTGTATCCCTTGGACCTTCTTATTGACGATGAAACACAGAAATTGTATCCGAATTTAATACAAAAGGCACAATGCCGACTTAAGTACAAGAGGACTGACACTCTAACTTTCTATGATTTGAACCACTCCTGTGAGTCCAGTTTTAAATTCCGATGCTTCACTTCAGGTTTACTGTATCCCTTGGACCTTCTTATTGACGATGAAACACAGAAATTGTATCGGAATTTAATACAAAAGGCACAATGCCGACTTAAGTACAAGAGGACTGACACTCTAACTTTCTATGATTTGAACCACTCCTGTGAGTCCAGTTTTAGATTCCGATGCTTCACTTCAGGTTTACTGTATCCCTTGGACCTTCTTATTGACGATGAAACACAGAAATTGCATCCGAATTTAATACAAAAGGCACAATGCCGACTTAAGTACAAAAGGACTGACACTCTAACATTCTATGATTTGAACCACTCCTGTGAAGCTTGTTTTAGATTCCGATGCTTCACTTCAGGTTTACTGTATCCCTTGGACCTTCATATTGACGATGAAACACAGAAATTGCATCCGAATTTAATACAAAAGGCACAATGCTGACTGAAGTACAAGAGGACTGACACTCTAACTTATTATGATTTGAACCTCTCCTGTGAGTCCAGTTTTAGATTCCGATGCTTCACTTCAGGTTTACTGTATCCCTTGGACCTTCTTATTGAAGAGAAACACAAAAATTACATCCGAATTTAATACAAAATGCACAATGCCGGCTTATGTACAAGAGGACTGACACTCTAACTTTCTATGATATGAACCTCTCCTGTGATCCCAGTTTTAGATTCCTGTGCTTCACTTCAGGTTTACTGTATCCCTTGGGCCTTCTTAATGACGATGAAGCACAGAAATTGCATCCGAATTTAATACAAAAGGCGCAATGCCGACTTAAGTACAAGAGGACTGACACTCTAACTTTCTATGATTTGAACCTCTCCTGTGAGTCCAGTGTTAGATTCCGAGGCTTCACTTGAGGTTTACTGTATCCCTTGGACCTTCATATTGACGATGAAACACAGAAATTGCATCCGAATTTAATACAAAAGGCACAATGCCGACTGAGGTACAAGAGGACTGACACTCTAACTTATTATGATTTGAACCTCTCCTGTGAGTCCAGTTTTAGATTCCGATGCTTCACTTCAGGTTTAATGTATCCCTTGGACCTTCATATTGACGATGAAACACAGAAATTGAATCCGATTTTAATACAAAAGGAACAATGCCGACTTAAGTACAAGAGGACAGACACTCTAACTTTCTATGATTTGAACCTCTCCTGTGAGTCCAGTGTTAGATTCCGAGGCTTCACTTCAAGTTTACTGTATCCCTTGAACCTTCTTATTGACGATGAAACACAGAAATTGCATCCGAATTTAATACAAAAGGCACAATGCCGACATAAGTACAAGAGGACTGACACTCTAACTTTCTATGATTTGAACCACTCCTGTGAAGCTTGTTTTAGATTCCGATGCTTCACTTCAGGTTTACTGTATCCCTTGGACCTTCATATTGACGATGAAACACAGAAATTGCATCCGAATTTAATACAAAAGGCACAATGCTGACTGAAGTACAAGAGGACTGACACTTTAACTTATTATGATTTGAACCTCTCCTGTGAGTCCAGTTTTAGATTCCGATGCTTCACTTCAGGTTTACTGTATCCCTTGGACCTTCTTATTGAAGAGAAACACAGAAATTACATCCGAATTTAATACAAAATGCACAATGCCGGCTTATGTTCAAGAGGACTGACACTCTAACTTTCTATGATATGAACCTCTCCTGTGATCCCAGTTTTAGATTCCTGTGCTTCACTTCAGGTTTACTGTATCCCTTGGGCCTTCTTAATGACGATGAAACACAGAAATTGCATCCGAATTTAATACAAAAGGCGCAATGCCGACTTAAGTACAAGAGGACTGACACTCTAACTTTCTATGATTTGAACCTCTCCTGTGAGTCTGGTTTTAGATTCCGATGCTTCACTTCAGGTTTATTGTATCCCTTGGACCTTCTTATTCACGATGAAGCACAGAAATTGCATCCGATTTTAATACAAAAGGCACAATGCCTACTTAAGTACAAGAGTACTGACACTCTAACTTTCTGTGATTTGAACCTCTCCTGTGAGTCCAGTGTTACATTCCGAGGCTTCACTTCAGGTTTACTGTATCCCTTGGACCTTCTTATTGACGATGAAACACAGAAATTGCATCCGAATTTAATACAAAAGGCACAATACTGGCTTAAGTACAAGAGGACTGACACTCTAACTTTCTATGATATGAACGTCCCCTGTGATTCCAGTTTTAGATTCCGATGCTTCACTTCGGGTTTACTGTATCCCTTGGACCTTCTTATTCACGATGAAGCACAGAAATTGCATCCGATTTTAATACAAAAGGCACAATGCCTACTTAAGTACAAGAGGACTGACACTCTAACTTTCTGTGATTTGAACCTCTCCTGTGAGTCCAGTGTTACATTCCGAGGCTTCACTTCAGGTTTACTGTATCCCTTGGACCTTCTTATTGTCGATGAAACACAGAAATTGCATCCGAATTTAATACAACATGCACAATGCCGACTTAAGCAAAAGAGGACTGACACTCTAACGTTCTTTGATTTGAACCTCTCCTGTGAGTCCAGTGTTAGATTCCGAGGCTTCACTTCAGGTTTACTGAATCCCTTGGACCTTCTTATTGACGATCAAACACAGAAATTGCATCCGAATTTAATACAAAAGGCACAATGCCGACTTAAGTACAAGAGGAGTGACACTCTAACTTTCTATGTTTTTAACCACTCCTGTGAGTCCCGTTTTAGATTCCGATGTTTCACTTCAGGTTTACTGTATTCCTTGGACCTTCTCATAAACGATGAAACACAGAAATTACATCCGAACTTAATACAAAAGGCACAATGCCGACTAAGTACAAGAGGACTGACACTCTAACTTTCTATGATTTGAACCACTCGTGTGAGTCCAGTTTTAGATTCCGATGCTTCACTTCAGATTTACTGTATCCCTTGGACCTTCTTATTAATGATGAAACACAGAAATTACATCCGAATTTAATACAAAATGCACAATGCCGGCTTAAGTACAAGAGGACTGACACTCTAACTTTCCATGATATGAACCTCTCCTGTGATCCCAGTTTTAGAGTCCGATGCTTCACTTCAGGTTTACTGTATCTCTTGGGCCTTCTTAATGACGATGAAACACAGAAATTGCATCCGAATTTAATAAGAAAGGCGCAATGCCGACTTAAGTACAAGAGGACTGACACTCTAACTTTCTATGATTTCAACCTCTCCTGTGAGTCAGGTTTTAGATTCCGATGCTTCACTTCAGGTTTACTGTATCCCTTGGACCTTCTTATTGACGATGAAACACAGAAATTGTATCCGAATTTAATACAAAAGGCACAATGCCGACTTAAGTACAAGAGGACTGACACTCTAACTTTCTATGATTTGAACCACTCCTGTGAGTCCAGTTTTAGATTCCGATGCTTCACTTCAGGTTTACTGTATCCCTTGGACCTTCTTATTGACGATGAAACACAGAAATTGTATCCGAATTTAATACAAAAGGCACAATGCCGACTTAAGTACAAGAGGACTGACACTCTAACTTTCTATGATTTGAACCACTCCTGTGAGTCCAGTTTTAGATTCCGATGCTTCACTTCAGGTTTACTGTATCCCTTGGACCTTCTTATTGACGATGAAACACAGAAATTGCATCCGAATTTAATACAAAAGGCACAATGCCGACTTAAGTACAAATGGACTGACACTCTAACATTCTATGATTTGAACCACTCCTGTGAAGCTTGATTTAGATTCCGATGCTTCACTTCAGGTTTACTGTATCCCTTGGACCTTCATATTGACGATGAAACACAGAAATTGCATCCAAATTAAATACAAAAGGCACAATGCTGACTGAAGTACAAGAGGACTGACACTCTAACTTATTATGATTTGAACCTCTCCTGTGAGTCCAGTTTTAGATTCCGATGCTTCACTTCAGGTTTACTGTATCCCTTGGACCTTCTTATTCAAGAGAAACACAGAAATTACATCTGAATTTAATACAAAATGCACAATGCCGGCTTATGTACAAGAGGACTGACACTCTAACTTTCTATGATATGAACCTCTCCTGTGATCCCAGTTTTAGATTCCTGTGCTTCACTTCAGGTTTACTGTATCCCTTGGGCCTTCTTAATGACGATGAAACACAGAAATTGCATCCGAATTTAATACAAAAGGCGCAATGCCGACTTAAGTACAAGAGGACTGACACTCTAAATTTCTATGATTTGAACCTCTCCTGTGAGTCTGGTTTTATATTCCGATGCTTCACTTCAGGTTTACTGTATCCCTTGGACCTTCTTATTCACGATGAAGCACAGAAATTGCATCCGATTTTAATACAAAAGGCACAATGCCTACTTAAGTACAAGAGTACTGACACTCTAACTTTCTGTGATTTGAACCTCTCCTTTGAGTCCAGTGTTACATTCCGAGGCTTCACTTCAGGTTTACTGTATCCCTTGGACCTTCTTATTGACGATGAAACACAGAAATTGCATCCGAATTTAATACAAAAGGCACAATACCGGCTTAAGTACAAGAGGACTGACACTCTAACTTTCTATGATATGAACGTCCCCTGTGATTCCAGTTTTAGATTCCGATGCTTCACTTCGGGTTTACTGTATCCCTTGGACCTTCTTATTCACGATGAAGCACAGAAATTGCATCCGATTTTAATACAAAAGGCACAATGCCTACTTAAGTACAAGAGGACTGACACTCTAACTTTCTGTGATTTGAACCTCTCCTGTGAGTCCAGTGTTACATTCCGAGGCTTCACTTCAGGCTTACTGTATCCCTTGGACCTTCTTATTGTCGATGAAACACAGAAATTGCATCCGAATTTAATACAACATGCACAATGCCGACTTAAGCAAAAGAGGACTGACACTCTAACGTTCTTTGATTTGAACCTCTCCTGTGAGTCCAGTGTTAGATTCCGAGGCTTCACTTCAGGTTTACTGAATCCCTTGGACCTTCTTATTGACGATCAAACACAGAAATTGCATCCGAATTTAATACAAAAGGCACAATGCCGACTTAAGTACAAGAGGAGTGACACTCTAACTTTCTATGTTTTTAACCACTCCTGTGAGTCCCGTATTAGATTCCGATGTTTCACTTCAGGTTTACTGTATTCCTTGGACCTTCTCATAAACGATGAAACACAGAAATTACATCCGAACTTAATACAAAAGGCACAATGCCGACTAAGTACAAGAGGACTGACACTCTAACTTTCTATGATTTGAACCACTCGTGTGAGTCCAGTTTTAGATTCCGATGCTTCACTTCAGATTTACTGTATCCCTTGGACCTTCTTATTAATGATGAAACACAGAAATTACATCCGAATTTAATACAAAATGCACAATGCCGGCTTAAGTACAAGAGGACTGACACTCTAACTTTCAATGATATGAACCTCTCCTGTGATCCCAGTTTTAGAGTCCGATGCTTCACTTCAGGTTTACTGTATCCCTTGGGCCTTCTTAATGACGATGAAACACAGAAATTGCATCCGAATTTAATAAGAAAGGCGCAATGCCGACTTAAGTACAAGAGGACTGACACTCTAACTTTCTATGATTTCAACCTCTCCTGTGAGTCAGGTTTTAGATTCCGATGCTTCACTTCAGGTTTACTGTATCCCTTGGACCTTCTTATTGACTATGAAACACAGAAATTGTATCCGAATTTAATACAAAAGGCACAATGCCGACTTAAGTACAAGAGGACTGACACTCTAACTTTCTATGATTTGAACCACTCCTGTGAGTCCAGTTTTAGATTCCGATGCTTCACTTCAGGTTTACTGTATCCCTTGGACCTTCTTATTGACGATGAAACACAGAAATTGCATCCGAATTTAATACAAAAGGCACAATGCCGACTTAAGTACAAGAGGACTGACACTCTAACTTTCTATGATTTGAACCACTCCTGTGAGTCCAGTTTTAGATTCCGATGCTTCACTTCAGGTTTACTGTATCCCTTGGACCTTCATATTGACGATGAAACACAGAAATTGCATCCGAATTTAATATAAAAGGCACAATGCCGACTTAAGTACAAGAGGACTGACACTCTAACTTTCTACGATTTGAACCTCTCCTGTGAGTCCAGATTTGGATTCCGATGCTTCACTTCAGGATTACTGTATCCCTTGGACCTTCTTAATGACAATGAAACACAGATATTGCATCCGAATTTAATACAAAAGGCACAATGCCGGCTTAAGTACAAGAGGACTGACACTCTAAATTTCTATGATTTGAACCTCTCCTGTGAGTCCGGTTTTAGATTCCGATGCTTCACTTCAGGTTTACTGTATCCCTTGGACTTTCTTATTGACGATGAAACACAGAAATTGCATCCGAATTTAATACAAAATGCACAATGCCGACATAAGTACAAGAGGACTGACACTCTAACTTTCTATGATTTGAACCACTCCTCTGAGGCCAGATTTAGATTCCGATGCTTTACTTCTGGTTTACTGTATCGCTTGGACCTTCTTATTGACGATGAAACACAGAAACTTCATCCGAATTTAGTGCAAAAGGCACAATGCCGACTTAAGTACACGAGGACTGACACTCTAATATTCTATGATTTGAACCACTCCTGTGAAGACAGTTTTAGATTCCGATGCTTCACTTCAGGTTTACTGTATCCCTTGGACCTTCATATTGACGATAAAACACAGAAATTGCATCCGAATTTAATACAAAGGCACAATGCCGACTGAAGTACAAGAGGACTGACACTCTAACTTTCTATGATATGAACGTCCCCTGTGATTCCAGTTTTAGATTCCGATGCTTCACTTCGGGTTTACTGTATCCCTTGGACCTTCTTATTCACGATGAAGCACAGAAATTGCATCCGATTTTAATACAAAAGGCACAATGCCTACTTAAGTACAAGAGGACTGACACTCTAACTTTCTGTGATTTGAACCTCTCCTGTGAGTCCAGTGTTACATTCCGAGGCTTCACTTCAGGCTTACTGTATCCCTTGGACCTTCTTATTGTCGATGAAACACAGAAATTGCATCCGAATTTAATACAACATGCACAATGCCGACTTAAGCAAAAGAGGACTGACACTCTAACGTTCTTTGATTTGAACCTCTCCTGTGAGTCCAGTGTTAGATTCCGAGGCTTCACTTCAGGTTTACTGAATCCCTTGGACCTTCTTATTGACGATCAAACACAGAAATTGCATCCGAATTTAATACAAAAGGCACAATGCCGACTTAAGTACAAGAGGAGTGACACTCTAACTTTCTATGTTTTTAACCACTCCTGTGAGTCCCGTTTTAGATTCCGATGTTTCACTTCAGGTTTACTGTATTCCTTGGACCTTCTCATAAACGATGAAACACAGAAATTACATCCGAACTTAATACTAAAGGCACAATGCCGACTAAGTACAAGAGGACTGACACTCTAACTTTCTATGATTTGAACCACTCGTGTGAGTCCAGTTTTAGATTCCGATGCTTCACTTCAGATTTACTGTATCCCTTGGACCTTCTTATTAATGATGAAACACAGAAATTACATCCGAATTTAATACAAAATGCACAATGCCGGCTTAAGTACAAGAGGACTGACACTCTAACTTTCTATGATATGAACCTCTCCTGTGATCCCAGTTTTAGAGTCCGATGCTTCACTTCAGGTTTACTGTATCCCTTGGGCCTTCTTAATGACGATGAAACACAGAAATTGCATCCGAATTTAATAAGAAAGGCGCAATGCCGACTTAAGTACAAGAGGACTGACACTCAAACTTTCTATGATTTCAACCTCTCCTGTGAGTCAGGTTTTAGATTCCGATGCTTCACTTCAGGTTTACTGTATCCCTTGGACCTTCTTATTGACGATGAAACACAGAAATTGTATCCGAATTTAATACAAAAGGCACAATGCCGACTTAAGTACAAGAGGACTGACACTCTAACTTTCTATGATTTGAACCACTCCTGTGAGTCCAGTTTTAGATTCCGATGCTTCACTTCAGGTTTACTGTATCCCTTGGACCTTCTTATTGACGATGAAACACAGAAATTGCATCCGAATTTAATACTAAAGGCACAATGCCGACTTAAGTACAAGAGGACTGACACTCTAACTTTCTATGATTTGAACCACTCCTGTGAGTCCAGTTTTAGATTCCGATGCTTCACTTCAGGTTTACTGTATCCCTTGGACCTTCTTATTGACGATGAAACACAGAAATTGCATCCGAATTTAATATAAAAGGCACAATGCCGACTTAAGTACAAGAGGACTGACACTCTAACTTTCTACGATTTGAACCTCTCCTGTGAGTCCAGATTTGGATTCCGATGCTTCACTTCAGGATTACTGTATCCCTTGGACCTTCTTAATGACAATGAAACACAGATATTGCATCCGAATTTAATAGAAAAGGCACAATGCCGGCTTAAGTACAAGAGGACTGACACTCTAAATTTCTATGATTTGAACCTCTCCTGTGAGTCCGGTTTTAGATTCCGATGCTTCACTTCAGGTTTACTGTATCCCTTGGACTTTCTTATTGACGATGAAACACAGAAATTGCATCCGAATTTAATACAAAATGCACAATGCCGACATAAGTACAAGAGGACTGACACTCTAACTTTCTATGATTTGAACCACTCCTCTGAGGCCAGATTTAGATTCCGATGCTTTACTTCTGGTTTACTGTATCGCTTGGACCTTCTTATTGACGATGAAACACAGAAACTTCATCCGAATTTAGTGCGAAAGGCACAATGCCGACTTAAGTACACGAGGACTGACACTCTAATATTCTATGATTTGAACCACTCCTGTGAAGCCAGTTTTAGATTCCGATGCTTCACTTCAGGTTTACTGTATCCCTTGGACCTTCATATTGACGATAAAACACAGAAATTGCATCCGAATTTAATACAAAGGCACAATGCCGACTGAAGTACAAGAGGACTGAGACTCTAACTTTCTATGATTTGAACCTCTCCTGTGAGTCCAGTTTTAGATTCCGATGCTTCACTTCAGGTTTACTGTATCCCTTGGACCTTCTTATTGACGATGAAACACAGAAATTACATCCGAATTTTATACAAAAGGCACAATGCTGGCTTAAGTACAAGAGGACTGACACTCTAACTTCCTTTGATATGAACCTCTCCTGTGATTCCAGTTTTAGATCCCGATGTTGCACTTCAGTTTTACTGTATCCCTTGGGCCTTCTTATTTACGATGAAACACAGAAATTGCATCCGAATTTAATACAAAAAGCGCAATGCCGACTTAAGTACAAGAGGACTGACACTCTAACTTTCCTGATTTGAACCTCTCCTGTGAGTCCAGTTTCAGATTCCGATGCTTCACTTTAGGTTTACTGTATCCCTTGGACCTTCCTATTGACGATGAAACACAGAAATTGCATACGAATTTAATACAAAAGGCACAATGCCGGCTTAAGTACAAGAGGTCTGACACTGTAACTTTCTATGATTTGAACCTCTCCTGTGAGTCCAGTGTTAGATTCCGAGGCTTCACTTCAAGTATACTGTATCCCTTGAACCTTCTTATTGACGATGAAACACAGAAATTGCATCCGAATTTAATACAAAAGGCCCAATGCCGACTAAAGTACAAGAGGACTGACACTCTAACTTTCTATGATTTGAACCTCTCCTTGAGTCCAGTGTTAGATTCCGAGGCTTCACTTCAGGTTTACTGTATCCCTTGGACCTTCATATTGAAGATGAAACACAGAAATTGCATCCGAATGTAATACAAAAGGCACAATGCCGACTGAAGTACAAGAGGACTGACACTCTAACTTATTATGATTTGATCCTCTCCTGTGAGTCCAGTTTTAGATTCTGATGCTTCACTTCAGGTTTACTGTATCCCTTGGACCTTCTTATTGACGATGAAACACAGAAATTACATCCGAATTTAATACAAAATGCACAATGCCGGCCTAAGTACAAGAGGACTGACACTCTAAGATTCTATGATATGAACCTCTCCTGTGATCCCAGTTTTAGATTCCTATGCTTCACTTCAGGTTTACTGTATCCCTTGGGCCTTCTTAATGACGATGAAACACAGAAATTGCATCCGAATTTAATACAAAAGGCGCAATGCCGACTTAAGTACAAGAGGACTGACTTTCTAACTTTCTATGATTTGAACCTCTCCTGTGAGTCTGGTTTTAGATTCCGATGCTTCACTTCAGGTTTACTGTATCCCTCGGACCTTCATATTGACGATGAAACACAGAAATTGAATCCGATTTTAATACAAAAGGAACAATGCCGACTTAAGTACAAGAGGACAGACACTCTAACTTTCTCAGATTTGAACCTGTCCTGTGAGTCCAGTTTTAGATTCCGATGCTTCATTTCAGGTTTACTGTATCCCTTGGACCGTCTTATTGACGATGAAACACAGAAATTGCATCCGAATTTAATACAAAAGGCACAATGCCGACTTAAGTACAAGAGGACTGACACTCTAACTTTCTCTGATTTGAACCTCTCCTGTGAGTCCAGTTCAGATTCCGATGCTTCACTTTAGGTTTACTGTATCCCTTGGACCTTCCTATTGACGATGAAACACAGAAATTGCATACGAATTTAATACAAAAGGCACAATGCCGGCTTAAGTACAAGAGGACTGACACTCTAAATTTCTATGATTTGAACCTCTCCTGTGAGTCCAGTGTTAGATTCCGAGGCTTCACTTCAAGTTTACTGTATCCCTTGAACCTTGTTATTGACGATTAAACTCAGAAATTGCATCCGAATTTAATACAAAAGGCACAATGCCGACTTAAGTACAAGAGGACTGACACTCTAACTTTCTATGATTTGAACCTCTCCTGTGAGTCCAGTGTTAGATTCCGAGGCTTCACTTCAGGTCTACTGTATTCCTTGGACCTTCTTATTGACGATGAAACACAGAAATTACAACCGAACTTAATACAAAAGGCACAATGCTGACTTAAGTACAAAAGGACTGACACACTAACATTCTATGATTTGAACCACTCCTGTGAAGCTTGTTTTAGATTCCGATGCTTCACTTCAGGTTTACTGTATCCCTTGGACCTTCATATTGACGATGAAACACAGAAATTGCATCCGAATTTAATACAAAAGGCACAATGCCGGCTTAAGTACAAGAGGACTGACACTCTAACTTTCTATGTTTTTAACCACTCCTGTGAGTCCCGTTTTAGATTCCGATGTTTCACTTCAGGTTTACTGTATTCCTAGGACCTTCTCATAAACGATGAAACACAGAAATTACATCCGAACTTAATACAAAAGGCACAATGCCGACTAAGTACAAGAGGACTGACACTCTAACTTTCTATGATTTGAACCACTCGTGTGAGTCCAGTTTTAGATTCCGATGCTTCACTTCAGATTTACTGTATCCCTTGGACCTTCTTATTGAGGACGAAACACAGAAATTACATCCGAATTTAATACAAAATGCACAATGCCGGCTTAAGTACAAGAGGACTGACACTCTAACTTTCTAAGATATGAACCTCTCCTGTGATCCCAGTTTTAGATTCCGATGCTTCACTTCAGGTTTACTGTATCCCTTGGGCCTTCTTAATGACGATGAAACACAGAAATTGCATCCGAATTTAATACAAAAGGCGCAATGCCGACTTAAGTACAAGAAGACGGACACTCTAACTTTCTATGATTTCAACCTCTCCTGTGAGTCCGGTTGTAGATTCCGATGCTTCACTTCAAGTTTACTGTATCCCTTGGACCTTCTTATTGACGATGAAACACAGAAATTGCATCCGAATTTAATACAAAAGGCACAATGCCGACTTAAGTACAAGAGGACTGACACTCTAACTTTCTATGATTTGAACCACTCCTGTGAGTCCAGTTTTAGATTCCGATGCTTCACTTCAGGTTTACTGTATCCCTTGGACCTTCTTATTGACGATGAAACACAGAAATTGCATCCGAATTTAATACAAAAGGCACAATGCCGACTTAAGTACAAGAGGACTGACACTCTAACTTTCTATGATTTGAACCACTCCTGTGAGTCCAGTTTTAGATTCCGATGCTTCACTTCAGGTTTACTGTATCCCTTGGACCTTCTTATTGACGATGAAACACAGAAATTGCATCCGAATTTAATATAAAAGGCACAATGCCGACTTAAGTACAAGAGGACTGACACTCTAACTTTCTACGATTTGAACCTCTCCTGTGAGTCCAGATTTGGATTCCGATGCTTCACTTCAGGATTACTGTATCCCTTGGACCTTCTTAATGACAATGAAACACAGAAATTGCATCCGAATTTAATACAAAAGGCACAATGCCGGCTTAATTACAAGAGGACTGACACTCTAAATTTCTATGATTTGAACCTCTCCTGTGAGTCCGGTTTTAGATTCCGATGCTTCACTTCAGGTTTACTGTATCCCTTGGACTTTCTTATTGACGATAAAACACAGAAATTGCATCCGAATTTAATACAAAAGGCACAATGCCGACATAAGTACAAGAGGACTGACACTCTAATTTTCTATAATTTGAACCACTCCTCTGAGGCAAGATTTAGATTTCGATGCTTCACTTCAGGTTTACTGTATCCCTTGGACCTTGTTATTGACGATGAAACACAGAAATTTCATCCGAATTTAATACAAAAGGCACAATGCCGACTTAAGTACAAGAGGACTGACACTCTATGTTGCTATGATTTGAACCTCTCCTGTGAGTCCAGTTTTAGGTTCCGATGCTTCACTTCAGGTTTACTGTATCCTTGGACCTTCTTATTGACGATGAAACTTAGAAATTGCATACGAATTTAATACAAAATGCACAATGCCGACATAAGTACAATCGGACTGACACTCTAACTTTCTATGATTTGAACCACTCCTCTGAGGCCAGATTTAGATTCCGATGCTTTACTTCAGGTTTACTGTATCGCTTGGACCTTCTTATTGACGATGAAACACAGAAACTTCATCCGAATTTAGTGCAAAAGGCACAATGCCGACTTAAGTACACGAGGACTGACACTCTAATATTCTATGATTTGAACCACTCCTGTGAAGCCAGTTTTAGATTCCGATGCTTCACTTCAGGTTTACTGTATCCCTTGGACCTTCATATTGACGATGAAACACAGAAATTGCATCCGAATTTAATACAAAAGGCACAATGCCGACTGAAGTACAAGAGGACTGAGACTCTAACTTTCTATGATTTGAACCTCTCCTGTGAGTCCAGTTTTAGATTCCGATGCTTCACTTCAGGTTTACTGTATCCCTTGGACCTTCTTATTGACGATGAAACACAGAAATTACATCCGAATTTTATACAAAAGGCTCAATGCCGGCTTAAGTACAAGAGGACTGACACTCTAACTTCCTTTGATATGAACCTCTCCTGTGATTCCAGTTTTAGATCCCGATGCTGCACTTCAGTTTTACTGTATCCCTTGGGCCTTCTTATTTACGATGAAACACAGAAATTGCATCCGAATTTAATACAAAAGGCGCAATGCCGACTTAAGTACAAGAGGACTGACTTTTTAACTTTCTATGATTTGAACCTCTCCTGTGAGTCTGGTTTTAGATTCCGATGCTTCACATCAGGTTTACTGTATCCCTTGGACCTTCATACTGACGATAAAACACAGAAATTGAATCCGATTTTAATACAAAAGGAACAATGCCGACTTAAGTACAAGAGGAGAGACACTCTTACTTTCTCTGATTTGAACCTCTCCTGTGAGTCCAGTTTTAGATTCCGATGCTTCATTTCAGGTTTACTGTATCCCTTGGACCGTCTTATTGACGATGAAACACAGAAATTGCATCCGAATTTAATACAAAAGGCACAATGCCGACTTAAGTACAAGAGGACTGACACTCTAACTTTCTCTGATTTGAACCTCTCCTGTGAGTCCAGTTTCAGATTCCGATGCTTCACTTTAGGATTACTGTATCCCTTGGACCTTCCTATTGACGATGAAACACAGAAATTGCATACGAATTTAATACAAAAGGCACAATGCCGGCTTAAGTACAAGAGTACTGACACTCTAACTTTCTATGATTTGAACCTCTCCTGTGAGTCCAGTGTTAGATTCCGAGGCTTCACTTCAAGTTTACTGTATCCCTTGAACCTTGTTATTGACGATTAAACACAGAAATTGCATCCGAATTTAATACAAAAGGCACAATGCCCACTTAAGTACAAGAGGACTGACACTCTAACTTTCTATGATTTGAACCTCTCCTGTGAGTCCAGTGTTAGATTCCGAGGCTTCACTTCAGGTCTACTGTATTCCTTGGACCTTCTTATTGACGATGAAACACAGAAATTACAACCGAACTTAATACAAAAGGCACAATGCCGACTTAAGTACAAAAGGACTGACACTCTAACATTCTATGATTTGAACCACTACTGTGAAGCTTGTTTTAGATTCCGATGCTTCACTTCAGGTTTACTGTATCCCTTGGACCTTCATATTGACGATGAAACACAGAAATTGCATCCGAATTTAATACAAAAGGCACAATGCCAGCTTAAGTACAAGAGGACTGACACTCTAACTTTCTATGATTTGAACCTCTCCTGTGAGTCCAGTGTTAGATTCCGAGGCTTCACTTCAAGTTTACTGTATCCCTTGAACCTTCTTATTGACGATGAAACACAGAAATTGCATCCGAATTTAATACAAAAGGCACAATGCTGACTGAAGTACAAGAGGACTGACACTCTAACTTATTATGATTTGAACCTCTCCTGTGGGTCCAGTTTTAGATTCCGATGCTTCACTTCAGGTTTACTGTATCCCATGGACCTTCTTATTGAAGAGAAACACAGAAATTACATCCGAATTTAATACAAAATGCACAATGCCGGCTTATGTACAAGAGGACTGACACTCTAACTTTCTATGATATGAACCTCCCTGTGATCCCAGTTTTAGATTCCTGTGCTTCACTTCAGGTTTACTGAATCCCTTGGGCCTTCTTAATGACGATGAAACACAGAAATTGCATCCGAATTTAATACAAAAAGCGCAATGCCGACTAAGTACAAGAGGACTGACACTCTAACTTTCTATGATTTGAACCTCTCCTGTGAGTCTGGTTTTAGATTCCGATGCTTCACTTCAGGTTTACTGTATCCCTTGGACCTTCTTATTCACGATGAAGCACAGAAATTGCCTCCGATTTTAATACAAAAGGCACAATGCCTACTTAAGTACAAGAGTACTGACACTCTAACTTTCTGTGATTTGAACCTCTCCTGTGAGTCCAGTGTTACATTCCGAGGCTTCACTTCAGGTTTACTGTATCCCTTGGACCTTCTTATTGACGATGAAACACAGAAATTGCATCCGAATTTAATACAAAAGGCACAATGCCGGCTTAAGTACAAGAGGACTGACACTCTAACTTTCTATGATATGAACGTCCCCTGTGATTCCAGTTTTAGATTCCGATGCTTCACTTCGGGTTTACTGTATCCCTTGGACCTTCTTATTCACGATGAAGCACAGAAATTGCATCCGATTTTAATACAAAAGGCACAATGCCTACTTAAGTACAAGAGGACTGACACTCTAACTTTCTGTGATTTGAACCTCTCCTGTGAGTCCAGTGTTACATTCCGAGGCTTCACTTCAGGTTTACTGTATCCCTTGGACCTTCTTATTGTCGATGAAACACAGAAATTGCATCCGAATTTAATACAACATGCACAATGCCGACTTAAGCAAAAGAGGACTGACACTCTAAAGTTCTTTGATTTGAACCTCTCCTGTGAGTCCAGTGTTTGATTCCGAGGCTTCACTTCAGGTTTACTGAATCCCTTGGACCTTCTTATTGACGATCAAACACAGAAATTGCATCCGAATTTAATACAAAAGGCACAATGCCGACTTAAGTACAAGAGGAGTGACACTCTAACTTTCTATGTTTTTAACCACTCCTGTGAGTCCCGTTTTAGATACCGATGTTTCACTTCAGGTTTACTGTATTCCTTGGACCTTCTCATAAACGATGAAACACAGAAATTACATCCGAACTTAATACAAAAGGCACAATGCCGACTAAGTACAAGAGGACTGACACTCTAACTATCTATGATTTGAACCACTCGTGTGAGTCCAGTTTAAGATTCCGATGCTTCATTTCAGATTTACTGTATCCCTTGGACCTTCTTATTGATGATGAAACACAGAAATTACATCCGAATTTAATACAAAATGCACAATGCCGGCTTAAGTACAAGAGGACTGACACTCTAACTTTCTATGATATGAACCTCTCCTGTGATCCCAGTTATAGATTCCGATGCTTCACTTCAGGTTTACTGTATCCCTTGGGCCTTCTTAATGACGATGAAACACAGAAATTGCATCCGAATTTAATACAACAGGCGCAATGCCGACTTAAGTACAAGAGGACTGACACTCTAACTTTCTATGATTTCAACCTCTCCTGTGAGTCCGGTTTTAGATTCTGATGCTTCACTTCAGGTTTACTGTATCCCTTGGACCTTCTTATTGACGATGAAACGCAGAAATTGCATCCGAATTTAATACAAAAGGCACAATGCCGACTTAAGTACAAGAGTACTGACACTCTAACTTTCTATGATTTGAACCACTCCTGTGAGTCCAGTTTTAGATTCCGATGCTTCACTTCAGGTTTACTGTATCCCTTGGACCTTCTTATTGACGATGAAACACAGAAATTGCACCCGAATTTAATACAAAAGGCACAATGCCGACTTAAGTACAAGAGGACTGACACTCTAACTTTCTATGATTTGAACCACTCCTGTGAGTCCAGTTTTAGATTCCGATGCTTCACTTCAGGTTTACTGTATCCCTTGGACCTTCTTAATGACGATGAAACACAGAAATTGCATCCGAATTTAATATAAAAGGCACAATGCCGACTTGAGTACAAGAGGACTGACACTCTAACTTTCTACGATTTGAACCTCTCCTGTGAGTCCAGATTTGGATTCCGATGCTTCACTTCAGGATTACTGTATCCCTTGGACCTTCTTAATGACAATGAAACACAGAAATTGCATCCGAATTTAATACAAAAGGCACAATGCCGGCTTAATTACAAGAGGACTGACACTCTAAATTTCTATGATTTGAACCTCTCCTGTGAGTCCGGTTTTAGATTCCGATGCTTCACTTCAGGTTTACTGTATCCCTTGGACTTTCTTATTGACGATGAAACACAGAAATTGCATCCGAATTTAATACAAAAGGCACAATGCCGACATAAGTACAAGAGGACTGACACTCTAACTTTCTATGATTTGAACCTCTCCTCTGAGGCCAGATTTAGATTCCGATGCTTTACTTCAGGTTTACTGTATCGCTTGGACCTTCTTATTGACGATGAAACACAGAAACTTCATCCGAATTTAGTGCAAAAGGCACAACGCCGACTTAAGTACACGAGGACTGACACTCTAATATTCTATGATTTGAACCACTCCTGTGAAGCCAGTTTTAGATTCCGATGCTTCACTTCACGTTTACTGTATCCCTTGGACCTTCATATTGACGATGAAACACAGAAATTGCATCCGAATTTAATACAAAAGGCACAATGCCGACTGAAGTACAAGAGGACTGAGACTCTAACTTTCTATGATTTGAACCTCTCCTGTGAGTCCAGTTTTAGATTCCGATGCTTCACTTCAGGTTTACTGTATCCCTTGGACCTTCTTATTGACGATGAAACACAGAAATTACATCCGAATTTTATACAAAAGGCACAATGCCGGCTTAAGTACAGAAGGACTGACACTCTAACTTCCTTTGATATGAACCTCTCCTGTGATTCCAGTTTTAGATCCCGATGCTACACTTCAGTTTTACTGTATCCCTTGGGCCTTCTTATTTACGATGAAACACAGAAATTGCATTCGAATTTAATACAAAAGGCAAAATGCCGACTTAAGTACAAGAGGACTGACACTCTAACTTTCTATGATTTGAACCTCTCCTGTGAGTCCAGTTTTAGATTCCGATGCTTCACTTCAGGTTTACTGTATCCCTTGGACCTTCTTATTGACGATGAAACACAGAAATTGCATCCGATTTTAATACAAAAGGAACAATGCCGACTTAAGTACAAGAGGACTGACACTATAAGTTTCTCTGATTTGAACGTCTCCTGTAAGTCCAGTTTTAGATTCCGATGCTTCACTTCAGGTTTACTGTATCCCTTGGACCTTCTTATTGACGATGAAACACAGAAATTGCATCCGACTTTAATACAAAAGGTACAATGCCGGCTTAAGTACAAGGGGACTGACACTCTAACTTCCTTTGATATGAACCTCTCCTGTGATTCCATTTTTAGATTCCGATGCTTCACTTCAGGTTTACTGTATTCCTTGGGCCTTCTTATTTACGATGAAACACAGAAATTGCATCCGAATTCAATACAAAAAGCGCAATGCCGACTTAAGTACAAGAGGACTGACACTCTAACTTTCTATGATTTGAACCTCTCCTGTGAGTCCAGTTTTAGATTCCGATGCTTCATTTCAGGTTTACTGTATCCCTTGGACCTTCTTATTGACGATGAAACACAGAAATTGCATCCGATTTTAATACAAAAGGAACAATGCCGACTTAAGTACAAGAGGACTGACACTATAACTTTCTCTGATTTGAACGTCTCCTGTGAGTCCAGTTTTAGATTCCGATGCTTCACTTCAGGTTTACTGTATCCCTTGGACCTTCTTATTGACGATGAAACACAGAAATTGCATCCGAATTTAATACAAAAGGCACAATGGCGGCTTAAGTACAAGGGGACTGACACTCTAACTTTCTATGATATAAACGTCCCCTGTGATTCCAGTTTTAGATTCCGATGCTTCACTTCGGGTTTACTGTATCCCTTGGACCTTCTTATTCACGATGAAGCACAGAAATTGCATCCGATTTTAATACAAAAGGCGCAATGCCTACTTAAGTACAAGAGGACTGACACTCTAACTTTCTGTGATTTGAACCTCTCCTGTGAGTCCAGTGTTACATTCCGAGGCTTCACTTCAGGTTTACTGTATACCTTGGACCTTCTTATTGTCGATGAAACACAGAAATTGCATTCGAATTTTATACAACATGCCCAATGCCGACATAAGCACAAGAGGACTGTCACTCTAACGTTCTATGATTTGCACCTCTCCTGTGAGTCCAGTGTTAGATTCCGAGGCTTCACTTCAGGTTTACTGAATCCCTTGGACCTTCTTATTGACGATCAAACACAGAAATTGCATCCGAATTTAATACAAAAGGCACAATGCCGACTTAAGTACAAGATGAGTGACACTCTAACTTTCTATGTTTTGAACCTCTCCTATGAGTCCCGTTTTAGATTCCGATGTTTCACTTCAGGTTTACTGTATTCCTTGGACCTTCTCATAAACGATGAAATACAGAAATTACATCCGAACTTAATACAAAAGGCACAATGCCGACTAAGTACAAGAGGACTGACACTCTAACTTTCTATGATTTGAACCACTCCTGTGAGACCAGTTTTAGATTCCGATGCTTCACTTCAGGTTTACTGTATCCCTTGGGCCTTCTTATTTACGATGAAACACAGAAATTGCATCCGAATTTAATACAAAAAGCGCAATGCCGACTTAAGTACAAGAGGACTGACACTCTAACTTTCTATGATTTGAACCTCTCCTGTGAGTCCAGTTTTAGATTCCGATGCTTCACTTCAGGTTTACTGTATCCCTTGGACCTTCTTATTGACGATGCAACACAGAAACTTCATCCGAATTTAGTGCAAAAGGCACAATGCCGACTTAAGTACACGAGGACTGACTCTAATATTCTATGATTTGAACCACTCCTGTGAAGCCAGTTTTAGATTCCGATGCTTCACTTCACGTTTACTGTATCCCTTGGACCTACATATTGACGATGAAACACAGAAATTGCATCCGAATTTAATACAAAAGGCACAATGCCGACTGAAGTACAAGAGGACTGAGACTCTAACTTTCTATGATTTGAACCTCTCCTGTGAGTCCAGTTTTAGATTCCGATGCTTCACTTCTGGTTTACTGTATCCCTTGGACCTTCTTATTGACGATGAAACACAGAAATTGCATCCGATTTTAATACAAAAGGAACAATGCCGACTTAAGTACATGAGGACTGACACTCTAACTTTCTCTGATTTGAACCTCTCCTGTGAGTCCAGTTTTAGATTCCGATGCTTCACTTCAGGTTCACTGTATCCCTTGGACCTTCTTATTGACGATGAAACACAGAAATTGCATCCCAATTTAATACAAAAGGCACAATGCCGGCTTAAGTACAAGGGGACTGACACTCTAACTTCCTTTATTATGAACCTCTCCTGTGATTCCAGTTTTAGAGTCCGATGCTTCACTTCAGGTTTACTGTATCCCTTGGGCCTTCTTATTTACGATGAAACACAGAAATTGCATCCGAATTTAATACAAAAAGCGCAATGCCGACTTAAGTACAAGAGGACTGACACTCTAACTTTCTATGATTTGAACCTCTCCTGTGAGTCCAGTTTTAGATTCCGATGCTTCACTTCAGGTTTACTGTATCCCTTGGACCTTGTTATTGACGATGAAACACAGAAATTGCATCCGATTTTAATACAAAAGGAACAATGCCGACTTAAGTACAAGAGGACTGACACTATAACTTTCTATGATATGAACGTCCCCTGTGATTCCAGTTTTAGATTCCGATGCTTCACTTCGGGTTTACTGTATCCCTTCGACCTTCTTATTCACGATGAAGCACAGAAATTGCATCCGATTTTAATACAAAAGGCACAATGCCTACTTAAGTACAAGAGGACTGACACTCTAACTTTCTGTGATTTGAACCTCTCCTGTGAGTCCAGTGTTACATTCCGAGGCTTCACTTCAGGTTTACTGTATCCCTTGGACCTTCTTATTGTCGATGAAACACAGAAATTGCATTCGAATTTAATACAACATGCCCAATGCCGACATAAGCACAAGAGGACTGACACTCTAACGTTCTATGATTTGAACCTCTCCTGTGAGTCCAGTGTTAGATTCCGAGGCTTCACTTCAGGTTTACTGAATCCCTTGGACCTTCTTATTGACGATCAAACACAGAAATTGCATCCGAATTTAATACAAAAGGCACAATGCCGACTTAAGTAAAAGAGGAGTGACACTCTAACTTTCTATGTTTTGAACCTCTCCTGTGAGTCCCGTTTTAGATTCCGATGTTTCACTTCAGGTTTACTGTATTCCTTGGACCTTCTCACAAACGATGAAACACAGAAATTACATCCGAACTTAATACAAAAGGCACAATGCCGATTAAGTACAAGAGGACTGACACTCTAACTTTCTATGATTTGAACCACTCCTGTGAGGCCAGTTTTAGATTCCGATGCTTCACTTCAGGTTTACTGTATCCCTTGTACCTTCTTATTGACGATGAAACACAGAAATTGGATCCGAATTTAATACAAAAGGCACAATGCCGACTTAAGTACAAGAGCACTGACACTCTAACTTTCTATGATTTCAACCTCTCCTGTGAGTCCAGTTTTAGATTCCGATGCTTCACTTCAGGTTTACTGTATCCCTTGGACCTTCTTATTGACGATGAAACACAGAAATTACATCCGAATTTAATGCAAAATGCACAATGCCGGCTTAAGTACAAGAGGACCGACCCTCTAACTTTCTATGATATGAACCTCTCCTGTGATCCCAGTTTTAGATTCCGATGCTTCACTTCAAGTTTACTGTATCCTTGCGCCTTCTTAATGACGATGAATCACAGAAATTGCATCCGAATTTAATACAAAAGGCGCAATGCCGACTTAAGTACAAGAGGACTGACACTCTAACTTTCTATGATTTGAACCTCTCCTGTGAGTCCGGTTTTAGATTCCGATGCCTCACTTCAGGTTTACTGTATCCCTTGGACCTTCTTATTGACGATGAAACACAGAAATTGCATCCGAATTTAATACAAAAGGCACAATGCCGACTTAAGTACAAGAGGACTGACACTCTAACTTTCTACGATTTGGACCTCTCCTGTGAGTCCAGTTTTGGATTCCAATGCTTCACTTCAGGATTACTGTATCCCTTGGACCTTCTTAATGACGATGAAACACAGAAATTGCATCCGAATTTAATACAAAATGCACAATGCCGACATAAGTACAAGAGGACTGACACTCTAACTTTCTATGATTTGAACCACTCCTCTGAGGCCAGATTTAGATTCCGATGCTTTACTTCAGGTTTACTGTATCGCTTGGACCTTCTTATTGACGATGAAACACAGAAATTTCATCCGAATTTAGTGCAAAAGGCACAATGCCGACTTAAGTACACGAGGACTGACACTCTAACTTTCTATGATTTGAACCTCTCCTGTGAGTCCAGTTTTAGATTCCGATGCTTCACTTCAGGTTTACCGTATCCCTTGGACCTTCTTATTGACGATGAAACACAGAAATTACATCCGAACTTAATACAAAAGGCACAATGCCGACTTAAGTACAAGAGGACTGACACTCTAACTTTCTGTGATTTGAACCTCTCCTGTGAGTCCAGTGTTACATTCCGAGGCTTCACTTGAGGTTTACTGTATCCCTTGGACCTTCTTATTGTCGATGAAACACAGAAATTGCATTCGAATTTAATACAACATGCCCAATGCCGACATAAGCACAAGAGGACTGACACTCTAACGTTCTATGATTTGAACCTCTCCTGTGAGTCCAGTGTTAGATTCCGAGGCTTCACTTCAGGTTTACTGAATCCCTTGGACCTTCTTATTGACGATCAAACACAGAAATTGCATCCGAATTTAATACAAAAGGCACAATGCCGACTTAAGTACAAGAGGAGTGACACTCTAACTTTCTATGATTTGAACCTCTCCTGTGAGTCCCGTTTTAGATTCCGATGTTTCCCTTCAGGTTTACTGTATTCCTTGGACCTTCTCATAAACGATGAAACACAGAAATTACATCCGAACTTAATACAAAAGGCACAATGCCGATTAAGTACAAGAGGACTGACACTCTAACTTTCTATGATTTGAACCACTCCTGTGAGGCCAGTTTTAGATTCCGATGCTTCACTTCAGGTTTACTGTATCCCTTGTACCTTCTTATTGACGATGAAACACAGAAATTGGATCCGAATTTAATACAAAAGGCACAATGCCGACTTAAGTACAAGAGCACTGACACTCTAACTTTCTATGATTTCAACCTCTCCTGTGAGTCCAGTTTTAGATTCCGATGCTTCACTTCAGGTTTACTTTATCCCTTGGACCTTCTTATTGACGATGAAACACAGAAATTACATCCGAATTTAATACAAAATGCACAATGCCGGCTTAAGTACAAGAGGACCGACACTCTAACTTTCTATGATATGAACCTCTCCTGTGATCCCAGTTTTAGATTCCGATGCTTCACTTCAGGTTTACTGTATCCTTGCGCCTTCTTAATGACGATGAATCACAGAAATTGCATCCGAATTTAATACAAAAGGCGCAATGCCGACTTAAGTACAAGAGGACTGACACTCTAACTTTCTATGATTTGAACCTCTCCTGTGAGTCCGGTTTTAGATTCCGATGCTTCACTTCAGGTTTACTGTATCCCTTGGACCTTCTTATTGACGATGAAACACAGAAATTGCATCCGAATTTAATACAAAAGGCACAATGCCGACTAAAGTACAAGAGGACTGACACTCTACATTTCTCTGATTTGAACCACTCCTGTGAGTCCAGTTTCAGATTCCGATGCTTCACTTTAGGTTTACTGTATCCCTTGGACCTACCTATTGACGATGGAACACAGAAATTGCATCCGAATTTAATACAAAAGGCACAATGCCGGCTTAAGTACTAGAGGACTGACACTCTAACTTTCTATGATTTGAACCTCTCCTGTGAGTCCAGTGTTAGATTCCGAGGATTCACTTCAGGTTTACTGTATCCCTTGGACCTTCTTATTGACGATGAAACACAGAAATTGCATCCGAATTTAATACAAAAGGCACAATGCCGACCTAAGTACAAGAGGACTGACACTCTAATTTTCTATAATTTGAACCACTCCTGTGAGTCCCGTTTTAGGTTCCGATGCTTCACTTCAGGTTTACTGTATCCCTTGGACCTTCGTATAAACGATGAAACACAGAAAATACATTCAAACGTAACACAAAAGGCACAATGCCGACTTAAGTACAAGAGGGCTAACACTCTAACCTTCTATGATTTGAACCACTCCTGTGAGTCCAGTTTTAGATTCCGATGCTTCACGTCAGGTTTACTGTATCCCCTGGACCTTCTTATTGACGATGAAACACAGAAATTGCATCCGAATTTAATACAAAAGGCACAATGCCGACTTAAGTACAAGAGGACTGACACTCTATCTTTCTATGATTTGAACTACTCCTGTGAGTCCAGTTTTAGATTCCGATGCTTCACTTCAGGTTTACTGTATTCCTTGGACCTTCTTATTGACGATGAAACACAGAAATTGCATCCGAATTTAATAAAAAAGGCACAATGCCGACTTAAGTACAAGAGGACTGACACTCTAACTTTCTACGATTTCGACCTCTCCTGTGAGTCCAGTTTTGGATTCCAATGCTTCACTTCAGGATTACTGTATCCCTTGGACCTTCTTAATGACGATGAAACACAGAAATTGCATCCGAATTTAATACAAAAGGCACAATGCCGGATTAAGTACAAGAGGACTGACACTCTAAATTTCTATGATTTGAACCTCTCCTGTGATTCCAGTTCTAGATTCCGATGCTTCACTTCAGGTTTACTGTATCCCTTGGACCCTCTTATTGACGATTAAACACAGAAATTGAATCCGAATTTAATACAAAAGGCACAATCCCGACATAAGTACCAGAGGACTGACACTCCAACTTTCTATGAATTGAACCTCTCCAGTGAGTCCATTCTTAGATGCCGATGCTTCACTACAGGTTTACTGCATCCCTTGGACCTTCTTATTGACGATGAAACACAGAAATTGCATACGAATTTAATACAAAATGCACAATGCCGACTTAAGTACAAGAGGACTGACACTCTAACTTTCTATGATTTGAACCACTCCTCTGAGGCCAGATTTAGATTTCGATGCTTCACCTCAGGTTTACTGTATCCCTTGGACCTTGTTATTGACGATGAAACACAGAAATTTCATCCGAATTTAATACAAAAGGCACAATGCCGACTTAAGGACAAGATGACTGACACACTATGTTGCTATGATTTGAACCTCTCCTGTGAGTCCAGTTTTAGATTCCGATGCTTCACTTCAGGTTTACTGTATCCTTGGACCTTCTTATTGACGATGAAACTTAGAAATCGCATACGAATTTAATACAAAATGCACAATGCCGACATAAGTACAAGAGGACTGACACTCTAACTTTCTATGATTTGAACCACTCCTCTGAGGCCAGATTTAGGTTCCGATGCTTTACTTCAGGTTTACTGTATCGCTTGGACCTTCTTATTGACGATGAAACACAGAAATTTCATCCGAATTTAGTGCAAAAGGCACAATGCCGACTTAAGTACACGAGGACTGACACTCTAACTTTCTATGATTTGAACCTCTCCTGTGAGTCCAGTTTTAGATTCCGATGCTTCACTTCAGGTTTACCGTATCCCTTGGACCTTCTTATTGACGATGAAACACAGAAATTGCATCCGAAGTTAATACAAAAGGCACAATGCCGGCTTAAGTACAAGAGGACTGACACTCTAATTTACTATGATTTGAACCACTCCTGTGAGTCCCGTCTTAGATTCCGATGCTTCACTTCAGGTTTACTGTATCCCTTGGACCTACTTATAAACGATGAAACACAGAAATTACATCCGAACTTAATACAAAAGGCGCAATGCCGACTTAAGTACAAGAGGACTGACACTCTAACTTTCTATGATTTGAACCTCTCCTGTGAGTCCGGTTTTAGATTCCGATGCCTCACTTCAGGTTTACTGTATCCCTTGGACCTTCTTATTGACGATGAAACACAGAAATTGCATCCGAATTTAATACAAAAGGCACAATGCCGACTTAAGTACAAGAGGACTGACACTCTAACTTTCTACGATTTGGACCTCTCCTGTGAGTCCAGTTTTGGATTCCAATGCTTCACTTCAGGATTACTGTATCCCTTGGACCTTCTTAATGACGATGAAACACAGAAATTGCATCCGAATTTAATACAAAATGCACAATGCCGACATAAGTACAAGAGGACTGACACTCTAACTTTCTATGATTTGAACCACTCCTCTGAGGCCAGATTTAGATTCCGATGCTTTACTTCAGGTTTACTGTATCGCTTGGACCTTCTTATTGACGATGAAACACAGAAATTTCATCCGAATTTAGTGCAAAAGGCACAATGCCGACTTAAGTACACGAGGACTGACACTCTAACTTTCTATGATTTGAACCTCTCCTGTGAGTCCAGTTTTAGATTCCGATGCTTCACTTCAGGTTTACCGTATCCCTTGGACCTTCTTATTGACGATGAAACACAGAAATTACATCCGAACTTAATACAAAAGGCACAATGCCGACTTAAGTACAAGAGGACTGACACTCTAACTTTCTGTGATTTGAACCTCTCCTGTGAGTCCAGTGTTACATTCCGAGGCTTCACTTGAGGTTTACTGTATCCCTTGGACCTTCTTATTGTCGATGAAACACAGAAATTGCATTCGAATTTAATACAACATGCCCAATGCCGACATAAGCACAAGAGGACTGACACTCTAACGTTCTATGATTTGAACCTCTCCTGTGAGTCCAGTGTTAGATTCCGAGGCTTCACTTCAGGTTTACTGAATCCCTTGGACCTTCTTATTGACGATCAAACACAGAAATTGCATCCGAATTTAATACAAAAGGCACAATGCCGACTTAAGTACAAG
This sequence comes from Schistocerca serialis cubense, assembly GCF_023864345.2. Classification (NCBI taxonomy): domain Eukaryota; kingdom Metazoa; phylum Arthropoda; class Insecta; order Orthoptera; family Acrididae; genus Schistocerca; species Schistocerca serialis. Next base: position 1,047,421,517 of record NC_064640.1, on the reverse strand, counting down.
AGGAGTGACACTCTAACTTTCTATGATTTGAACCTCTCCTGTGAGTCCCGTTTTAGATTCCGATGTTTCCCTTCAGGTTTACTGTATTCCTTGGACCTTCTCATAAACGATGAAACACAGAAATTACATCCGAACTTAATACAAAAGGCACAATGCCGATTAAGTACAAGAGGACTGACACTCTAACTTTCTATGATTTGAACCACTCCTGTGAGGCCAGTTTTAGATTCCGATGCTTCACTTCAGGTTTACTGTATCCCTTGTACCTTCTTATTGACGATGAAACACAGAAATTGGATCCGAATTTAATACAAAAGGCACAATGCCGACTTAAGTACAAGAGCACTGACACTCTAACTTTCTATGATTTCAACCTCTCCTGTGAGTCCAGTTTTAGATTCCGATGCTTCACTTCAGGTTTACTGTATCCCTTGGACCTTCTTATTGACGATGAAACACAGAAATTACATCCGAATTTAATACAAAATGCACAATGCCGGCTTAAGTACAAGAGGACCGACACTCTAACTTTCTATGATATGAACCTCTCCTGTGATCCCAGTTTTAGATTCCGATGCTTCACTTCAGGTTTACTGTATCCTTGCGCCTTCTTAATGACGATGAATCACAGAAATTGCATCCGAATTTAATACAAAAGGCGCAATGCCGACTTAAGTACAAGAGGACTGACACTCTAACTTTCTATGATTTGAACCTCTCCTGTGAGTCCGGTTTTAGATTCCGATGCTTCACTTCAGGTTTACTGTATCCCTTGGACCTTCTTATTGACGATGAAACACAGAAATTGCATCCGAATTTAATACAAAAGGCACAATGCCGACTAAAGTACAAGAGGACTGACACTCTACATTTCTCTGATTTGAACCACTCCTGTGAGTCCAGTTTCAGATTCCGATGCTTCACTTTAGGTTTACTGTATCCCTTGGACCTACCTATTGACGATGGAACACAGAAATTGCATCCGAATTTAATACAAAAGGCACAATGCCGGCTTAAGTACTAGAGGACTGACACTCTAACTTTCTATGATTTGAACCTCTCCTGTGAGTCCAGTGTTAGATTCCGAGGATTCACTTCAGGTTTACTGTATCCCTTGGACCTTCTTATTGACGATGAAACACAGAAATTGCATCCGAATTTAATACAAAAGGCACAATGCCGACCTAAGTACAAGAGGACTGACACTCTAATTTTCTATAATTTGAACCACTCCTGTGAGTCCCGTTTTAGGTTCCGATGCTTCACTTCAGGTTTACTGTATCCCTTGGACCTTCGTATAAACGATGAAACACAGAAAATACATTCAAACGTAACACAAAAGGCACAATGCCGACTTAAGTACAAGAGGGCTAACACTCTAACCTTCTATGATTTGAACCACTCCTGTGAGTCCAGTTTTAGATTCCGATGCTTCACGTCAGGTTTACTGTATCCCCTGGACCTTCTTATTGACGATGAAACACAGAAATTGCATCCGAATTTAATACAAAAGGCACAATGCCGACTTAAGTACAAGAGGACTGACACTCTATCTTTCTATGATTTGAACTACTCCTGTGAGTCCAGTTTTAGATTCCGATGCTTCACTTCAGGTTTACTGTATTCCTTGGACCTTCTTATTAACGATGAAACACAGAAATTGCATCCGAATTTAATAAAAAAGGCACAATGCCGACTTAAGTACAAGAGGACTGACACTCTAACTTTCTACGATTTCGACCTCTCCTGTGAGTCCAGTTTTGGATTCCAATGCTTCACTTCAGGATTACTGTATCCCTTGGACCTTCTTAATGACGATGAAACACAGAAATTGCATCCGAATTTAATACAAAAGGCACAATGCCGGATTAAGTACAAGAGGACTGACACTCTAAATTTCTATGATTTGAACCTCTCCTGTGATTCCAGTTCTAGATTCCGATGCTTCACTTCAGGTTTACTGTATCCCTTGGACCCTCTTATTGACGATTAAACACAGAAATTGAATCCGAATTTAATACAAAAGGCACAATCCCGACATAAGTACCAGAGGACTGACACTCCAACTTTCTATGAATTGAACCTCTCCAGTGAGTCCATTCTTAGATGCCGATGCTTCACTACAGGTTTACTGCATCCCTTGGACCTTCTTATTGACGATGAAACACAGAAATTGCATACGAATTTAATACAAAATGCACAATGCCGACTTAAGTACAAGAGGACTGACACTCTAACTTTCTATGATTTGAACCACTCCTCTGAGGCCAGATTTAGATTTCGATGCTTCACCTCAGGTTTACTGTATCCCTTGGACCTTGTTATTGACGATGAAACACAGAAATTTCATCCGAATTTATTACAAAAGGCACAATGCCGACTTAAGGACAAGATGACTGACACACTATGTTGCTATGATTTGAACCTCTCCTGTGAGTCCAGTTTTAGATTCCGATGCTTCACTTCAGGTTTACTGTATCCTTGGACCTTCTTATTGACGATGAAACTTAGAAATCGCATACGAATTTAATACAAAATGCACAATGCCGACATAAGTACAAGAGGACTGACACTCTAACTTTCTATGATTTGAACCACTCCTCTGAGGCCAGATTTAGGTTCCGATGCTTTACTTCAGGTTTACTGTATCGCTTGGACCTTCTTATTGACGATGAAACACAGAAATTTCATCCGAATTTAGTGCAAAAGGCACAATGCCGACTTAAGTACACGAGGACTGACACTCTAACTTTCTATGATTTGAACCTCTCCTGTGAGTCCAGTTTTAGATTCCGATGCTTCACTTCAGGTTTACCGTATCCCTTGGACCTTCTTATTGACGATGAAACACAGAAATTGCATCCGAAGTTAATACAAAAGGCACAATGCCGGCTTAAGTACAAGAGGACTGACACTCTAATTTACTATGATTTGAACCACTCCTGTGAGTCCCGTCTTAGATTCCGATGCTTCACTTCAGGTTTACTGTATCCCTTGGACCTACTTATAAACGATGAAACACAGAAATTACATCCGAACTTAATACAAAAGGCACAATGCCGACTTAAGTACAAGAGGACTGACACTCTAACTTTCTATGATTTGAACCTCTCCTGTGGGTCCAGTTGTAGATTCCGATGCTTCACTTTAGGTTTACTGTATCCCTTGGACCTCCTCATTGACAATGAAACACAGAAATTGCATACGAATTTAATACAAAAGGCACAATGCCGACTTAAGTACAAGAGGACTGACAGTCCAACTTTCTATGATTTGAACCTCTCCTGTGAGTCCAGTTTTAAATTCCGATGCTTCACTTCAGGTTTACTGTATCCCTTGGACCTTCTTATTGACGATGAAACACTGAAATTGCATCCGAATTTAATACATAAGGCACAATGCCGACTTAAGTACAAGAGGACTGACACTCTAACTCTCTCTGATTTGAACCTCTCCTGTGAGTCCAGTTTTAGATTCCGATGCTTCACTTTAGGTTTGTAAGTAGCCTGTTTATGTTTTCTTATTGGCAACGTTACGTAGCGCTCAATATGAAAATCACTGGCTGTGCTGTGTGCAGTCTGTGGCTAGTTTGCATTGTTGTCTGCCATTGTAGTGTTAGGCAGCTGGCTGTGAACAGCGCGTAGCGTTGCGCAGTTGGAGGTGAGCCGCCAGCAGTGGTGGATGTGGGGAGAGAGATTGCGGAGATTTGTTATTTGTCATGAACTGCTATATTTATATATGATGATATAAAGGTAAATACATTGTTTGTTCTCTATTAATATCTTTCATTTGCTAACTATCCCTATCAGTAGTTAGTGCCTTCAGTAGTTTGAATCTTTTATTTAGCTGGCAGTAGTGGCACTCGTTGTATTGCAGTTGTTTGAGCAGCGAAGATTTTTGTGAGGTAAGTGATTTGTGAAAGGTATAGTTTAATGTTAGTCAGGGCCATTCTTTTGTAGGGAATTTTTAAAGTCAGATTGCGTTGCGCTAAGAAATAATGTGTGTCAGGTTAAGCACAGTCATGTATAATTGTTCAAAGGGGACGTTTCATATGTCGACCCTTAGCCGAGGATACCTCACTGGAATCTTCTGATTTTTTCTTGTAGTTTGTGTAATTAGTGTAGATTTGGTTTATTGCTAGCGCGTAATTGTAGAGAAAATCTCCTTTGTAGTTGCAGTCTTTCATTGTTGTACAGTAAAACAGTTGTGGCATGCATGTAGATTTGCACCAAGTATTTCGCAGCTGCGCTGGTATTTAACTAGATATTATTTTCAGTGCTATGTTAATGTGTTCTCTTATTTTTGATCTTCAAATTGTGTTTTTCTGTGTTGTCGTGTGAAATACTGTGACAATAATGGCGTGTGAAAAACTTAATACTAGGCTCCAAAGTAAACTGAGAAATGACAGTGAAAATGAAAGCAGTGTGTCAGCGCCGCAGAGTAATGAATTTACAAATGTTCAAAGTAGTAATTTGGTAACTGTGCACAGGGAAATGGAGCGGGCGTCAAACAATGGCGTGGACAGTGAAACAATTAGTGAAGAGGGAAGCATTATCGATCGATCGGTCGGCAATAGCTCGCCTCAGGAAGCCGAAATGACACGACACGATCTCGCAAATACTGTAGATTCAGGTTTTGGATTCTCACCGTTTTCTCAAATGAGTCAAGACACATTTTCCGCTTGTCAAAATGTGAATGTTGCCGGTGCAAATTCACTCCCGAAAAGCACTGAGGAACATGTTTCAGACACCAGTGCATTGTTATTACAATTAATGCAACAAATGGGACAAAAGCTTGAAAAGTTAGACACAATGGAACAACACCAGAGACAAACACAGCAACAGTTAGACACAGTGGAACAAAATCTCAAAAAGTTAGACACAGTGGAACAAAATCTCAAAAAGTTAGACACAGTGGAACAAAATCTTAAAAAGTTAGACTCATTGGAACAAACTCTTGAACAAACACGTGAAGACTTAACTACTAAGTTACATAACATTGAATCGAAATGTCAAAAAGTCTGTAATGACGTAAAAACACAAATTTGTGAGCATTTTCAACCTATTTTTTCGCGGCATGAAAATGCATTACGGAATCACGAAGCAGGCATAAAAGAACTGCAAACTATTGTTCATGAAAATCATGAGACCTTGCAAGCTAAATTTGACTCAATTGCATCTACCGATTCGGTTACGCAACTTGCAAAAACTCAGGAAAACTTAAAGGACACAGTAGATACTCTGAAACTTGGTTCAGAAAAACACACTGAGGAAATAAGTACACTATCGGATAAAGTAGCCGAACTTTCAGATCAGTTCACTAACTTATCTACAAAGGTAGATGATGATCTGAATGCCACAACACCTGTAGCCTTCACTGACACAGAAGTGTATGAACAAATTAGGTAACTGAAACAAAATCTGAATCAAATTGATACGCAACACCAAAGAGAAATCCGGGAAGTACAAGATCAGCTAACACAGGTAATACAAGAATTACGTATTTCAGAGGACAATCGCGCCCCAATAAGGGAAGAGGGACATAGAAATACGGAACAGCCACAAAATAATAACATAGCGCATTTCGGAAGTTATGAAAGAAATCGGCAATGTGCACCGAATTTTGAGTTGGAACCGCCGAAGCGACGTAACAATGACCGACATGCGACTCGCCGACATGATGATTTTGACTATAAGCTGTTCATTACTACACGTAAATTCAAAACATTTAAGAATTCTGGCAACGACATTCATCCACAAGCATGGCTCCATCAATTCTCTCATTGTTTTCCTCCCAACTGGTCGTTAGAACACAGATTAGAACTCATGTGTGGCTATTTAGAGAATGAACCAGCTGTAAGAATGCGATCGGTAATTCACGATTGCCACAGTGAAGGAGAGTTTTACCATGCCTTCCTCTCAGCATATTGGTCTCAAGCTACACAAGACCGTGTAAAACATAGCATCATGATGATGAAACACTTTGAACAATCTGCATTTTCCAGTCTTGTCAAATATTTTGAAGACATGTTGCATAAGAATCAATATCTTTCAAACCCATACAGCCCCTCAGAACTCATCCGCATTTGCTTACTCAAATTGCCTGAACATTTACGACATATTATTTTAGCAGGACGTTCCAAAGACGACATTGAAGCATTTCAGGGACTGTTACAAGAATTGGAAATTAACACATACCGTCGCGGGATGCGAAAACAGGAAAACAATCACTACAGGTCACATCCGTCACAATTCCGTGACGACAGAAATGATAACTGGACGCGACAAGGCTATTATCACAACACAAGTCGTGACCAAAACAGACACCACCCGTATGACAACCGTTGGCAGAGCAGTAATAACTACAGGGAAAGATCACCTCTCCGTGGTAATGACTATCACAGAGACAATCAGAGACACAGACAATATGGGAACCAAAACAAGTATTATCAAGGGAGGCAAAATAACTTCAGACGCAACAGTTCGGCGCTGAGTTACGATTCAGGGAGAAATTCTCCACCACATGACCGACAAACAAGAAACTATGTAAAGTACCGACAAAACGACAGACGTGAATTTCATCAGAACTGGCGGGATTCTAACAGAGCTGGGCCCTCTCGGCAAGGTGAATTTGTAGAAGTTAGGTCTCCTAATCTCAATAACGACGCGCGCCAACAAAGGAACAAACAATGACTCGCACCGCAGGCATCCGCGTGCGCCGGCTGGCTCAGAGAAAAATAACATAGACGCTAACCTTGAGCAAGATTCCAGTATTCTGTACGGACGAATACCGCATGACAATTGCATTCAAGTTGAAATTCTGCATACTAGGAAGAGTAAAGGTTTACACCATATTTCACATGTAAAACCGTTTATTGAAAGATAATCTGCTTTTTAACTTTGTCATTGCCATAAAACTTTTCACTTTACATTACTAGTATGCTTGTCAGACTTAAGAAACTGTTAACATGCAACAATGTTTGAAGTTAAATATCCAGTCTAGAACCCAGGGAACATTTTTAAACAGAAATTACGAATGCATTGTTATAGTGAACAGACGACACAGTGTTGTATTTGTACATTCTTGCTTGTTAGTTGCACGATTACGTAACGACTATCAGGCTTACATACTTAGGACACATACTGGTACTGCTAATGAGATTTTAATGCAACATTTTGGTTCACTTGAAAATATATTCTGCATTTAAAGTACTTTCAGTGAGATACCAGATGGCACAGTGGTTAGTTTATGTGACAGCTACACGGTTTTATCACGACGCTACTAATGAGTGACAATTTACAATGTTGCTTTTGCAGTGTATCTGTTTTATATCTGCACAGTTTTCTGAATTCTTCTGGAAAGAAAAACATGTTTTAGTAGTAACTTTTGTGATATAGCTACCATGAGACAGCCTTTTCCATAGCACAACAATACGTTACAGCACAGTAATTTCTTCATCACAACAATAAGCGTAATAACTAAGATATCTATACGCAAAGCATTTCACTTTTGTTTATCATGAGGTAAGTACATTGGCTTCTGCAGAACTTAGCTTTTGGAGGACGATAACTACGACACTTCCACACAGATTATGTTGCAACAAGACGCACATTTAGCGCTACAGTACACGTATTTGAGTGATTAATTTTGTACTTAAAACATTTATTTTTAAAGATTTTTGAATTACAAAGAAAGTTTTCTGTGATATATTTCATTCCATTGGTGTAATCTGTAACACCTGAGGGTATAATTACATTAATCCTCAGGGGGGTACACGCTTACTTTGTGTACCATGTGTGTGGCAACCACAAGGAACCCTAGCTAATATGGTATTTGCTTATACAACTTTACACATCGGTACCATATTTCTCTAAAACATAGATTACACAGCGATCTGATCATTTAACTGAGAGATAAACATGTTTTTTACTACGTCAGTGACACATGTTTACGTAATTACACCGTTGGATAACTTCACACTTACGAAATTGTATTTTGTCTGTACAGTGTGAACTCTTCATATTTTTTTCGGAATCATTGTGATACTATGAGAGCTTTGAATGATGTATTTTGTATGGATTCATGATTTTTAAAGTACATTTGTGGCAGATGACACTTTCGACATGAGCAGAGAATTTTTTTAAATTATTGGAGGAAGCTACGACGATTTTGAGATTTGTTTGAGGTGTTATGATGTTATTATTACGACGACGATGTGTATTATGTTTTTTAGGAATGTTTATTATGCTACGTATTTCTTATGATGAAATACTGAAGAAGTGTCGACGAATAAGGTAAGGAATAATGAGTAGTGTTTAGGGACTCTGATTTGTGGAAAAGGTTGTTGGAAACCAAGAATCGTACTTTAAGAGTTATGAAATGTGTGTGTATATGCGTGAATGTATTACAATGCAGACGAAAATTTTTTGGACACTGTTATATCAATAGCATTTTGTTTCTACAGATTTGTAACGGAAATTCTTGACCTGTGAAATGTTTTTATGTGAGACTGTCACTGTAGCGGAAACTGCTGTCGTAAATATTTCCGTAAGAAAGTTAAGTGACCACCAGCACGTAATGCGTCGCGGGCACCCACCTGGGCGACAGCCGCCCGAAAAAAAGCCATTAGCCTTCAGCGGCACAGGTAGAGAAAAAAAAAGGGGAGGCCATTATAATGACAAGTGTCTTTCTACAAGAGTTGAGAGCTACTAACTTATGAAATGTCACATGACTACTGAATGATATTTTTATGCTTTGCTTTTCATAGTTGCTTATTTCATTTGATATCTGTTTTCCAGCTGTGTTACAGCATTAGTTTTATAAAATAAACTGAGATGCATTTGCTAATGTGAACACTTTCTGTCAACAGATCTATTAAATAATTATTTTATGATCCACATTCTTTAAAAAAGGAGCACTTGGAAAGGAAAGAACAATAAGAAGGAACTAGTAACAGTAACACATAATTTTCTTTTCAAGTACATGGTAATATTTCTTTTTACAATCAGTTGTTGTGGTGCACCACTTTAATTACATAGATATTAAGATGTGAATATACATTTCCCTTATCTGCATTGTTGTTTTTACTGTAATATCTTTTCTGCTTGAGCTTTGTCATGTATAGATATAAGTTTTATATTTTTTTTATATTTGCTGCTGCTGTTTGCCAGGCATAGTGCTACTGAACTTTAATTTGTGTTACTCTGCTAAGCCAATTTTACTACTCATTGATTTTTCATGTTGCTGCACATTGGCTCATATTAGTTGTAATTTAGCATTTTATCTGTTAATTTAGATTTACTGTAGCTTGCTTTGCAATTTTCCAATTTTTTGGTAATTGCTGTTTATATTAATTGTTTTATGTGCTGCTGCATTGCCTCGTCCCTTAGTTTAGCATCTGAGCTCAGTAGATTTAAGTTAGCTTAAGAGGGGGTAGACTATATAAGAAACTGACTATGGACAATATGAAAAAGATTTGGGCCAAAATGAGTATTGTACACTGAGAAATAATTATATTGAAAGAAATATGAATAGAATACAGAAAGCATGCTTGGATAGGATTTCTTTGGTGGAAACAAAGGATGAAATAAGAGGAAAGATACATGAAGTTTTGGGTTGGACTGCAGTACCAAATGTTACACTGAAAACGAACCCTGTCCTTTCCTATTGGTGTTATCCCACTATGTGTTTGTGTACCCTTGTGTATTTGTTTTCTTCCTGTCTCTGTGTAGTTTCATAGAATTTTTTCTTCTTTAAATATTAAGCTACATTCACTATGATGAGGAATACTGTTATCCTCGAATATAATTGGCATTAATAATATGTTATTTACTTTGTAAAGAAGTTAGACATTATTCATTCTTTTCTGTCTAATGCTCATGTGTGAAGTTGATGTTTCAAAAGTTATTCTGATCTTTTATGTATGTACTCATGTCATAATTCCTGTAACACTGATGTATATGTTTATTTCTATTCTTTTGTAAAGCCCCTATTACTACAAATGTTACCTGTATTGTTATGTTCTTTAATGATGTATTTTGTACCTTTGTTATTGTATTCTTCTGTTATAAAATTGTAATTGTCACCAGTTCATGATATTATTAACTTGTAAGTTACATTTCACTGCACACGTTTCTGTTGGTCATAGTATATGGACAATATGTGAGAAGTAGGGACTGTTAGTGTTTGCACGTGTGTTACTAATTCAGCAAGGGACTGGATAACAGCGTTGCTGGTTCTAAGGACAATTCCAAAAACTTTGTGAGTGCACAAGTGGTGGTTTATGGACTTGCTATATTGTCCGCAAGACTCTTCAGTGGTGATTGTGCACCAGCACAGTCACAACAGATGGCTGCTGGCCATCTCTACAAGGACTACAGCGGGTCTGCATCTTTGATGGCCCACCAATACCATTATCTCTACAAGGACTACAGTGGGTCTACATCTTTGATGATCCATCAGTACCATTATTTCTACAAGGACTGCAGTGGGTCTGCACCTCTGGTGGCCCACCAATACCACAATCTCTACCAGGACTACAGTGGGTCTGCTCTGTGATGACCTACCTACCAATATTCTTCCAAACTTCGAATGACTCTGCTGTGGAAAGGACTACAGTGGGTCTACATCTTTGATGATCCATCAGTACCATTATTTCTACAAGGACTGCAGTGGGTCTGCACCTCTGGTGGCCCACCAATACCACAATCTCTACCAGGACTACAGTGGGTCTGCTCTGTGATGACCTACCTACCAATATTCTTCCAAACTTCGAATGACTCTGCTGTGGGTTTGCTCTGTTGTGGCCCATTACCTGTATGCATGTCAAGAATCAGCACTGTCTTTCCGTTGGAAGGACAACACTACTTCTTCAAGACTGCATGGAAATCCACTACTTCTGTGTGCACTTTCTTTTACTAATGAGACTTTGTGAAAAAAAAAACCTGTAATTACTGTTATGATGAATGATCAGGACTATCTTTATGGACTGTGAGAAAATTTTAGCTTTCGACCAACATTGTATCAATAAGTGTGTGCATTTGATTTCTTTGTTATTGTAATTATGAAAAATTTTATCAAATCATTATTGGCCACTGCCCAAAAAAAAAATTTGTAAAATTTTTTGTGGGGAGCATGGGGGCTATGTAAGTAGGCTGTTTATGTTTTCTTATTGGCAACGTTACGTAGCGCTCAATATGAAAATCACTGGCTGTGCTGTGTGCAGTCTGTGGCTAGTTTGCATTGTTGTCTGCCATTGTAGTGTTAGGCAGCTGGCTGTGAACAGCGCGTAGCGTTGCGCAGTTGGAGGTGAGCCGCCAGCAGTGGTGGATGTGGGGAGAGAGATGGCGGAGATTTGTAATTTGTCATGAACTGCTATATTTATATGTGATGATATCAAGGTAAATACATTGTTTGTTCTCTATTAATATCTTTCATTTGCTAACTATCCCTATCAGTAGTTAGTGCCTTCAGTAGTTTGAATCTTTTATTTAGCTGGCAGTAGTGGCGCTCGCTGTATTGCAGTAGTTTGAGCAGCGAAGATTTTTGTGAGGTAAGTGATTTGTGAAAGGTATAGTTTAATGTTAGTAAGGGCCATTCTTTTGTAGGGAATTTTGAAAGTCAGATTGCGTTGCGCTAAAAAATATTGTGTGTCAGGTTAAGCACAGTCATGTATAATTGTTCAAAGGGGACGTTTCAGGTTTACTGTATCCCTTGGACCTTCTTATTGACGATGAAACACAGAAATTGCATCCGAATTTAATACAAAAGCACAATGCCGGCTTAAGTACAAGAGGACTGACACTCTAACATTCTATGATTTGAACCTCTCCTGTGAGACCAGTGTTAGATTCCGAGGCTCCACTTCAGGTTTACTGTATCCCTTCGACCTTTTTATAAACGATCAAACACAGAAATTACATCCGAACTTAATTCAAAAGGCACAATGCCGACTTAAGTGCAAGAGGACTGACACTCTAACTTTCTATGATTTGAACCTCTCCTGTGGGTCCAGTTGTAGATTCCGATGCTTCACTTTAGGTTTACTGTATCCCTTGGACCTTCTCATTGACAATGAAACACAGAAATTGCATACGAATATAATACAAAAGGCACAATGCCGACTTAAGTACAAGAGGACTGACACTCTAACTTTCTATGATTTGAACCACTCCTGTGAGTCCAGTTTTAGATTCCGATGCTTCACTTAAGGTTTACTGTATCCCTTGGACCTTCTTATTGACGATGAAACACAGAAATTGCATCCGAATTTAATACAAAAGGCACAATGCCGATTTAAGTACAAGAGGACTGACACTCTAACTTTCTATGATTTGAACCTCTCCTGTGAGTCCAGTTTTAATTTCCGATGCTTTACTTCAGGTTTACTGTATCCCTTGGACCTTCTTATTGACGATGAAACACAGAAATTGCATCCGAATTTAATACAAAAGGCTAAGTGCCGACTTAAGTACAAGAGGATTGACACCCTAACTTTCTATGATTTGAACCTCTCCTGTGATTCCAGTTTTAGATTCCAATGCTTTACTTCAGGTTTTCTGTATCCCTTGGACCTTCTTATTGACGATGAAACACAGAAATTGCATCGGAATTTAATACAAAAGGCACAATGCCGACTTAAGTACAAGAGGACTGACACTCTAACTTTCTATGATTTGAACCACTCCTGTGAGTCCAGTTTTAGATTCCGATGCTTCACTTCAGGTTTACTGTATCTCTTGGACCTTCTTATTGACGATGAAACACAGAAATTGCATCCGAATTTAATACAAAGGGCACAATGCCGACTTAAGTACCAGAGGACTGACACTCTAACTTTCTACGATTTGAACCTCTCCTGTGAGGCCAGTTTTGGATTCCGATGCTTCACTTCAGGATTACTGTATCCCTTGGACCTTCATATTAACAATGAAACACAGAAATTGCATCCGAATTTAATACAAAAGGCACAATGCCGACTTAAGTACAAGAGGACTGACACTCCAACTTGCTATGATTTGAACCTCTCCAGTGAGTCCATTCTTAGATGCCGATGCTTCACTACAGGTTTACTGTATCCCTTGGACCTTCTTATTGACGATGAAACACAGATATTGCATCCGAATTTAATACAAAAGGCACAATGCCGACTTAAGTACAAGAGGACTGACACTGTAAGTTGCTATGATTTGAACCTCTCCTGTGAGTCCAGTTTCAGTTTCCGACGCTTCACTTCAGGCTTAATGTATCCCTTGGACCTTCTTATTGACGATGAAACACAGAAATTGTATACGAATTTAATACAAAATGCACAATGCCGACTTAAGTACCAGAGGACAGACACTCTAACTTTCTATGATTTGAACCACTCCTCTGAGACCAGATTTAGATTCCGATGCTTCACTTCAGGTTTACTGTATCCCTTGGACCTTCTTATTGACGATGAAACACAGAAATTTCATCCGAATTTAGTGCAAATGGCACAATGCCGACTTAAGTACAGGAGGACTGACACTCTAACTTTCTATTATTTGAACCTCTCCTCTGAGTCCAGTTTTAGATTGCGATGCTTCACTTCAGGTTTACTGTATCCCTAGGACCTTCTTATTGACGATGAAACACAGAAATTGCATCCGAATTGAATACAAAAGGCACAATGCCGACATTAGTACAAGAGGACTGACACTCTAACTTTCTATGATTTGAACCACTCCTCTGAGGCCAGATTTAGGTTTCGATGCTTCACTTCAGGTTTACTGTATCCCTTGGACCTTGTTATTGACGATGAAACACAGAAATTTCATCCGAATTTAATACAAAAGGCACAATGCCGACTTAAGTACAAGGGGACTGACACTCTAAGTTGCTATGATTTGAACCTCTCCGGTGAGTCCAGTTTTAGATTCCGATGCTTCACTTCAGATTTACTGTATCCCTTGGACCATCTTATTGACGATGAAACACAGAAATTGCATCCGAATTGAATACAAAAGGCACAATGCCGACTTAAGTACAAGAGGACTGACACTCTAAGTTGCTATGATTTGAACCTCTCCAGTGAGGCCATTCTCAGATGCCGATGCTTCACTATAGGTTTACTGTATCCCTTGGACCTTCTTATTGACGATGAAACACAGATATTGCTTTCGAATTTAATACAAAAGGCACAATGCCGACTTAAGTACAAGAGGACTATCACTCTAAGTTGCTATGATTTGAACCTCTCCTGTGAGTCCAGTTTTAGATTCCGATGCTTCACTTCAGGTTTACTGTATCCCTGGGAACTTCTTATTCACGATGAAACACAGAAATTGCATACGAATTTAATACAAAAGGCACAATGCCGACTTAAGTACAAGAGGACTGACACTCAAACTTTCTATGATTTGAGTCCAGTTTTAGATTCCGATGCTTCACTTCAGGTTTACTGTATCCCTGGGAACTTCTTATTCACGATGAAACACAGAAATTGCATACGAATTTAATACAAAAGGCACAATGCCGACTTAAGTACAAGAGGACTGACACTCAAACTTTCTATGATTTGAACCACTCCTGTGAGGCCAGTTTTAGATTCCGATTCTTCACTTCAGGTTTACTGTATACCTTGGACCTTCTTATTGACGATGAAACACAGAAATTGCATCCGAATTTAATACAAAAGGCACAATGCCGACTTCAGCACAAGAGGACTGACACTCCAACTTTCTATGATTTGAACCTCTCCTGTGAGTCCAGTGTTAGATTCCGAGGCTTCACTTCAGATTTACTGCATCCCGTGGGCCTTCTTATTGACGATGAAACACAGAAATTGCATCCGACTTTAATACAATAGGCACAATGCCGACTTAAGTACAAGAGGACTGACACCCTAACTTTCTCTGATTTGAACCTCTCCTGTGAGTCCAGTTTTAGATTCCGATGCTGCACTCCAGGTTTACTGTATCACTTGGGCCCTCTTATTGACGATGAAACACAGAAATTGCAACCGAATTTAATAAAAAAGGCGCAATGCCGACTTAAGTACCTGAGGACTGACACTCTAACTTTCTATGATTTGAACCTCTCCTGTGAGTCCAGTTTTAGATTCCGATGCTTCACTTCAGGTTTACTGTATCCCTTGGACCTTCTTATTGACGATGAAACGCAGAAATTGCATCCGAATTTAATACAAAAGGCACAATCACGACTTAAATACAAGAGGACTGACACACTAACTTTCTCTGATTTGAACCTCTCCTGTGAGTCCAGTTTTAGATTCCGATTCTTCACTTCAGGTTCACTGTATCCCTTGGACCTTCCTATTCCCGATGAAGCATAGAAATGGTATCCGATTTTAATACAAAAGGCACAATGCCAACTTAAGTACAAGAGGACTGACACTCTAATATTCTATGATTTGAACCTCTCCTGTGAGTCCAGTGTTAGATTCCGAGGCTTCACTTCAGGTTTACTGTATCCCTTGGACCTTTTTATAAACGATGAAACACAGAAATTACATCCGAACTTAATACAAAAGGCACAATGCCGACTTAAGTACAAGAGGACTGACACTCTAACTTTCTATCATTTGAACCTCTCCTGTGGGTCCAGTTGTAGATTCCGATGCTTCACTTTAGGTTTACTGTATCACTTGGACCTTCTCATTGACAATGAAACACAGAAATTGCATCCGACTTTAATACAAAAGGCACAATGCCGATTTAAGTACAAGAGGACTGACACACTAAATTTCTATGATTTGAACCTCTCCTGTTAGTCCACTTTTAAATTCCGATGCTTCACTTCAGGTTTACTGTATCCCTTGGACCTTCTTATTGACGATGAAACACAGAAATTGCATCGGAATTTAATACAAAAGGCACAATGCCGACTTAAGTACAAGAGGACTGACACTCTAACTTTCTATGATTTGAACCACTCCTGTGAGTCCAGTTTTAGATTCCGATCTTCACTTCAGGTTTACTGTATCCCTTGGACCTTCTTATTGACGATGAAACACAGAAATTGCATCCGAATTTAATACAAAAGGCACAACGCCGACTTAAGTACCAGAGGACTGACACTCTAACTTTCTACGATTTGAATCTCTCCTGTGAGTCCAGTTTTGGATTCCGATACTTCACTTCAGGATTACTGTATCCCTTGGACCTTCTTATTTAATGAAACACAGAAATTGCATCCGATTTTAATACAAAAGCACAATGACGGCTTAAGTACAAGAGGATTTACACTTTAACTTTCTATGATTTGAACCTCTCCTGTGATTCCAGTTTTAGATTCCGATGCTTCACTTCAGGTTTACTGTATCCCTGGGAACTTCTTATTCACGATGAAACACAGAAATTGCATATGAATTTAATACAAAAGGCACAATGCCGACTTAAGTACAAGAGGACTGACACTCAAACTTTCTATGATTTGAACCACTCCTGTGAGGCCAGTTTTAGATTCCGATTCTTCACTTCAGGTTTACTGTATACCTTGGACCTTCTTATTGACGATGAAACACAGAAATTGCATCCGAATTTAATACAAAAGGCACAATGCCGACTTAAGCACAAGAGGACTGACACTCCAACTTTCTATGATTTGAACCTTTCCTGTGAGTCCAGTGTTAGATTCCGAGGCTTCACTTCAGATTTACTGCATCCCGTGGACCTTCTTATTGACGATGAAACACAGAAATTGCATCCGACTTTAGTACAATAGGCACAATGCCGACTTAAGTACAAGAGGACTGACACTCTAACTTTCTCTGATTTGAACCTCTCCTGTGAGTCCAGTTTTAGATTCCGATGCTGCACTCCAGGTTTCCTGTATCGCTGGGGCCCTCTTATTGACGATGAAACACAGAAATTGCATCCGAATTTAATAAAAAAGGCGCAATGCCGACTAAAGTACCAGAGGACTGACACTCTAACTTTCTATGATTTGAACCTCTCCTGTGAGTCCAGTTTTAGATTCCGATGCTTCACTTCAGGTTTACTGTATCCCTTGGACCTTCTTATTGACGATGAAACGCAGAAATTGCTTCCGAATTTAATACAAAAGGCACAATCTCGACTTAAATACAAGAGGACTGACACACTAACTTTCTCTGATTTGAACCTCTCCTGTGAGTCCAGTTTTAGATTCCGATTCTTCACTTCATGTTCACTGTATCCCTTGGACCTTCCTATTCCCGATGAAGCATAGAAATTGTATCCGATTTTAATACAAAAGGCACAATGCCGACTTAAGTACAAGAGGACTGACACTCTAATTTTCTATAATTTGAACCTCTCCTGTGAGTCTAGTGTTAGATTCCGAGGCTTAACTTCAGGTTTACTGTATCGCTTTGACCTTCTTATTGACGATGAAACACAGAAATTGCATCTGAATTTCATACAAAAGGCACAATGCCGACTTAAGTACAAGAGGACTGACACTCTAACTTTCTATGTTTTGAACCTCTCCTGTGAGTCCAGTGTTAGTTTTCAAGGCTTCACTTCAGGTTTACTGTATCCCTTGGACCTTCTTATTGACGATGAAACACAGAAATTGCATCCGAATTTAATACAAAAGGCACAATGCCGGCTTAAGTACAAGAGGACTGACACTCTAATATTCTATGATTTGAACCTCTCCTGTGAGTCCAGTGTTAGATTCCGAGGCTTCACTTCAGGTTTACTGTATCCCTTGGACCTTCTCATTGACAATGAAACACAGAAATTGCATCCGAATTTAATACAAAAGGCACAATGCCAATTTAAGTACAAGAGGGCTGACACTCTAACTTTCTATGATTTGAACCTCTCCTGTGAGTCCAGTTTTAAATTCCGATGCTTCACTTCAAGTTTACTGTATCCCTTGGACCTTCTTATTGACGATGAAACACAGAAATTGCATCGGAATTTAATACAAAAGCACAATGCCGACTTAAGTACAAGAGGACTGACACTCTAACTTTCTATGATTTGGACCACTCCTGTGAGTCCAGTTTTAGATTCCGATGCTTCACTTCAGGTTTACTGTATCCCTTGGACCTTCTTATTGACGATGAAACACAGAAATTGCATCGGAATTTAATACAAAAGGCACAACGCCGACTTAAGTACCAGAGGACTGACTCTCTAACTTTCTACGATTTGAACCTCTCCTGTGAGTCCAGTTTTGGATTCCGATACTTCACTTCAGGATTACTGTATCCCTTGGACCTTCTTATTAACGATGAAACACAGAAATTGCATCCGATTTTAATACAAAAGCACAATGACGGCTTAAGTACAAGAGGATTTACACTTTAACTTTCTACGATTTGAACCTCTCCTGTGATTCCAGTTTTAGATTCCGATGCTTCACTTCAGGTTTACTGTATCCCTTGGACCTTCTTATTGACGATGAAACACAGAAATTGCATCCGAATTTAATACAAAATGCACAATGGCGACTTAAGTACAAGAGGACTGACACTCTAACTTTCTATGATTTGAACCTCTCCTGTGAGTCCAGTTTTAGATTCCGATGCTTCACTTCAGGCTTACTGTATCCCTTGGAACTTCTTATTCACGATGAAACACAGAAATTGAATACGAATTTAATACAAAAGGCACAATGCCCACTTAAATACAAGAGGACTGACACTCTAACTTTCTATGATTTGAACCTCTCCTGTGAGGCCAGTTTTAGATTCCGATTCTTCACATCAGGTTTACTGTATCCCTTGGACCTTCTTATTGACGAAGAAACACAGAAATTGCATCCGAATTTAATACAAAAGGCACAATGCCGACTTAAGTACAAGAGGACTGACACTCCAACTTTCTATGATTTGAACCTCTCCTGTGTGTCCATTCTTAGATGCCGATGCTTCACTACAGGTTTACTGTATCCCTTGGACCTTCTTATTGACGATGAAACACAGATATTGCATCCGAATATAATACAAAAGGCACAATGCCGACTTAAGTACAAGAGGACTGACACTCTAAGTTGCTATGATTTGAACCTCTCCTGTGAGTCCAGTTTCAGTTTCCGATGCTTCACTTCAGGCTTACTGTATCCCTTGGACCTTCTTATTGACGATGAAACACAGAAATTGCATACGAATTTAATACAAAATGCACAATGCCGACTTAAGTACAAGAGGACGGACACTCAAACTTTCTATGATTTGAACCATTCCTCTGAGACCAGATTTAGATTCCGACGCTTCACTTCAGGTTTACTGTATCCCTTGGACCTTCTTATTGACGATGAAACACAGAAATTTCATCCGAATTTAGTGCAAAAGGCACAATGCCGACTTAAGTACAGGAGGACTGACACTCTACCTTTCTACGATTTGAACCTCTACTGTGAGTCCAGTTTTAGATTCCGATGCTTCACATCAGGTTTACTGTATCCCTTGGGCCCTCTTATTGACGATGAAACACAGAAATTGCATCCGAATTTAATAAAAAAGGCGCAATGCCAACTTAAAAACAAGAGGACTGACACTCTAACTTTCTATGATTTGAACCTCTCCTGTGAGTCCAGTTTTAGATACCGATGCTTCACTTCAGGTTTACTGTATCCCTTGGACCTTCTTATTGACGATGAAACGCAGAAATTGCATCCGAATTTAATACAAAAGGCACAATCTCGACTTAAATACAAGAGGACTGACACACTAACTTTCTCTGATTTGAACCTCTCCTGTTAGTCCAGTTTTAGATTCCGATTGTTCACTTCAGGTTTACTGTATCCCTTGGACCTTCCGATTCACGATGAAGCATAGATATTGTATCCGAATTTAATACAAAAGGCACAATGCCGACTTAAGTACAAGAGGACTGACACTCGAACTTTCTATGATTTGAACCTCTCCTGTGAGTCCAGTGTTAGATTCCGAGGCTTCACTTCAGGTTTACTGTATCGCTTTGACCTTCTTATTGACGATGAAACACAGAAATTGCATCTGAATTTAATACAAAAGGCACAATGCCGACTTAAGTACAAGAGGACTGACACTCTAACTTTCTATGATTTGAACCTCTCCTGTGAGTCCAGTGTTAGATTTCGAGGCTACACTTCAGGTTTACTGTATCCCTTGGACCTTCTTATTGACGATGAAACACAGAAAATGCATCCGAATTTAATACAAAAGGCACAATGCCGACTTGAGTACAAGAGGACTGACACTCTAACTTTCTATGATTTGAACCACTCCTGTGAGGCCAGTGTTAGATTCCGAGGCTTCACTTCAGGTTTACTGTATCCCTTGGACCTTCTTATTGACGATGAAACACAGAAATTGCATCCGAATTTAATACAAAAGGCACAATCTCGACTTAAATACAAGAGGACTGACACACTAACTTTCTCTGATTTGAACCTCTCCTGTGAGTCCAGTTTTAGATTCAGATTCTTCACTTCAGGTTTACTGTATCCCTTGGACCTTCCTATTCACGATGAAGCATAGAAATTGTATCCGATTTTAATACAAAAGGCACAATGCCGACATAAGTACATGAGGACTGACACTCTAACTTTCTATGATTTGAACCTCTCCTGTGAGTCCAGTGTTAGATTCCGAGGCTTCACTTCAGGTTTACTGTATCGCATTGACCTTCTTATTGACAATGAAACACAGAAATTGCATCTGAATTTAATACAAAAGGCACATTGCCGACTTAAGTACAAGAGGACTGACACTCTAACTTTCTATGATTTCAACCGCTGCTGTGAGTCCAGTGTTAGATTTCGAGGCTTCACTTCAGGTTTACTGTATCCCTTGGACCTTGTTATTGAAGATGAAACACAGAAATTGCATCCGAATTGAATACAAAAGGCACAATGCCGACTTAAGTACAAGAGGACAGACACTCTAAGTTGCTATGATTTGAACCTCTCCAGTGAGTCCATTCTTAGATGCCGATGCTTCACTATAGGTTTACTGTATCCCTTGGACCTTCTTATTGACGATGAAACACAGATATTGCATTCGAATTTAATACAAAAGGCACAATGCCGACTTAAGTACAAGAGGACTGACACTCTAAGTTGCTATGATTTGAACCTCTCCTGTGAGTCCAGTTTTAGATTCCGATGCTTCACTTCAGGTTTACTGTATCCCTGGGAACTTCTTATTCACGATGAAACACAGAAATTGCATACGAATTTAATACAAAAGGCACAATGCCGACTTAAGTACAAGAGGACTGACACTCAAACTTTCTATGATTTGAGTCCAGTTTTAGATTCCGATGCTTCACTTCAGGTTTACTGTATCCCTGGGAACTTCTTATTCACGATGAAACACAGAAATTGCATACGAATTTAATACAAAAGGCACAATGCCGACTTAAGTACAAGAGGACTGACACTCAAACTTTCTATGATTTGAACCACTCCTGTGAGGCCAGTTTTAGATTCCGATTCTTCAATTCAGGTTTACTGTATACCTTGGACCTTCTTATTGACGATGAAACACAGAAATTGCATCCGAATTTAATACAAAAGGCACAATGCCGACTTCAGCACAAGAGGACTGACACTCCAACTTTCTATAATTTGAACCTCTCCTGTGAGTCCAGTGTTAGATTCCGATGCTTCACTTCAGATTTACTGCATCCCGTGGGCCTTCTTATTGACGATGAAACACAGAAATTGCATCCGACTTTAATACAATAGGCACAATGCCGACTTAAGTACAAGAGGACTGACACTCTAACTTTCTCTGATTTGAACCTCCCCTGTGAGTCCAGTTTTAGATTCCGATGCTGCACTCCAGGTTTACTGTATCACTTGGGCCCTCTTATTGACGATGAAACACAGAAATTGCAACCGAATTTAATAAAAAAGGACCAATGCCGACTTAAGTACCTGAGGACTGACACTCTAACTTTCTATGATTTGAACCTCTCCTGTGAGTCCAGTTTTAGATTCCGATGCTTCACTTCAGGTTTACTGTATCCCTTGGACCTTCTTATTGACGATGAAACGCAGAAATTGCATCCGAATTTAATACAATGGGCACAATCTCGACTTAAATACAAGAGGACTGACACACTAACTTTCTCTGATTTGAACCTCTCCTGTGAGTCCAGTTTTAGATTCCGATTCTTCACTTCAGGTTCACTGTATCCCTTGGACCTTCCTATTCCCAATGAAGCATAGAAATTGTATCCGATTTTAATACAAAAGGCACAATGCCGACTTAAGTACAAGAGGACTGACACTCTAACTTTCTATGATTTGAACCTCTCCTGTGAGTCCAGTGTTAGATTCCGAGGCTTCACTTCAGGTTTACTGTATCGCTTTGACCTTCTTATTGACGATGAAACACAGAAATTGCATCTGAATTTCATACAAAAGGCACAATGCCGACTTAAGTACAAGAGGACTGACACTCTAACTTTCTATGTTTTGAACCTCTCCTGTAAGTCCAGTGTTAGATTTCGAGGCTTCACTTCAGGTTTACTGTATCCCTTGGACCTTCTTATTGACGATGAAACACAGAAATTGCATCCGAATTTAATACAAAAGGCACAATGCCGGCTTAAGTACAAGAGGACTCACACTCTAATATTCTATGATTTGAAACTCTCCTGTGAGTCCAGTGTTAGATTCCGAGGCTTCACTTCAGGTTTACTGTATCCCTTGGACCTTTTTATAAACGATGAAACACAGAAATTATATCCGAACTTAATACAAAAGGCACAATGCCGACTTAAGTACAAGAGGACTGACACTCTAACTTTCTATCATTTGAACCTCTCCGGTGGGTCCAGTTGTAGATTCCGATGCTTCACTTTAGGTTTACTGTATCCCTTGGACCTTCTCATTGACAATGAAACACAGAAATTGCATCCGACTTTAATACAAAAGGCACAATGCCGATTTAAGTACAAGAGGACTGACACACTAACTTTCTATGATTTGAACCGCTCCTGTCAGTCCAGTTTTAAATTCCGATGCTTAACTTCAGGTTTACTGTATCCCTTGGACCTTCTTATTGACGATGAAACACAGAAATTGCATCGGAATTTAATACAAAAGACACAATGCCGACTTAAGTACAAGAGGACTGACACTCTAACTTTCTATGATTTGAACCACTCCTGTGAGTCCAGCTTTAGATTCCGATCTTCACTTCAGGTTTACTGTATCCCTTGGACCTTCTTATTGACGATGAAACACAGAATTTGCATCCGAATTTAATACAAAAGGCACAACGCCGACTTAAGTACCAGAGGACTGACACTCTAACTTTCTACGATTTGAACCTCTCCTGTGAGTCCAGTTTTGGATTCCGATACTTCACTTCAGGATTACTGTATCCCTTGGACCTTCTTATTTACGATGAAACACAGAAATTGCATCCGATTTTAATACAAAAGCACAATGACGGCTTAAGTACAAGAGGATTTACACTTTAACTTTCTATGATTTGAACCTCTCCTGTGATTCCAGTTTTAGATTCCGATGCTTCACTTCAGGTTTACTGTATCCCTTGGACCTTCTTATTGACGATGAAACACAGAAATTGCATCCGAATTTAATACAAAATGCACAATGCCGACTTAAGTACAAGAGGACTGACACTCTAACTTTCTATGATTTGAACCTCTCCTGTGAGTCCAGTTTTAGATTCCGATGCTTCACTTCAGGTTTACTGTATCCCTTGGACCTTCTTATTGACGATGAAACACAGAAATTGCATCCGAATTGAATACAAAAGGCACAATGCCGACTTAAGTACAAGAGGACTGACACTCTAAGTTGCTATGATTTGAACCTCTCCAGTGAGTCCATTCTTAGATGCCGATGCTTCACTATAGGTTTACTGTATCCCTTGGACCTTCTTATTGACGATGAAACACAGATATTGCATTCGAATTTAATACAAAAGGCACAATGCCGACTTAAGTACAAGAGGACTGACACTCTAAGTTGCTATGATTTGAACCTCTCCTGTGAGTCCAGTTTTAGATTCCGATGCTTCACTTCAGGTTTACTGTATCCCTGGGAACTTCTTATTCACGATGAAACACAGAAATTGCATACGAATTTAATACATAAGGCACAATGCCGACTTAAGTACAAGAGGACTGACACTCAAACTTTCTATGATTTGAACCACTCCTGTGAGGCCAGTTTTAGATTCCGATTCTTCACTTCAGGTTTACTGTATACCTTGGACCTTCTTATTGACGATGAAACACAGAAATTGCATCCGAATTTAATACAAAAGGCACAATGCCGACTTAAGCACAAGAGGACTGACACTCCAACTTTCTATGATTTGAACCTCTCCTGTGAGTCCAGTGTTAGATTCCGAGGCTTCACTTCAGATTTACTGCATCCCGTGGACCTTCTTATTGACGATGAAACACAGAAATTGCATCCGACTTTAATACAATAGGCACAATGCCGACTTAAGTACAAGAGGACTGACACTCTAACTTTCTCTGATTTGAACCTCTCCTGTGAGTCCAGTTTTAGATTCCGATGCTGCACTCCAGGTTTCCTGTATCCCTTGGGCCCTCTTATTGACGATGAAACACAGAAATTGCATCCGAATTTAATAAAAAAGGCGCAATGCCGACTAAAGTACCAGAGGACTGACACTCTAACTTTCTATGATTTGAACCTCTCCTGTGAGTCCACTTTTAGATTCCGATGCTTCACTTCAGGTTTACTGTATCCCTTGGACCTTCTTATTGACGATGAAACGCAGAAATTGCATCCGAATTTAATACAAAAGGCACAATCTCGACTTAAATACAAGAGGACTGACACACTAACTTTCTCTGATTTGAACCTCTCCTGTGAGTCCAGTTTTAGATTCCGATTCTTCACTTCAGGTTCACTGTATCTTTTGGACCTTCCTATTCCCGATGAAGCATAGAAATTGTATCCGATTTTAATACAAAAGGCACAATGCCGACTTAAGTACAAGAGGACTGACACTCTAATTTTCTATGATTTGAACCTCTCCTGTGAGTCCAGTGTTAGATTCCGAGGCTTAACTTCAGGTTTACTGTATCGCTTTGACCTTCTTATTGACGATGAAACACAGAAATTGCATCTGAATTTCATACAAAAGGCACAATGCCGACTTAAGTACAAGAGGACTGACACTCTAACTTTCTATGTTTTGAACCTCTCCTGTGAGTCCAGTGTTAGTTTTCGAGGCTTCACTTCAGGTTTACTGTATCCCTTGGACCTTCTTATTGACGATGAAACACAGAAATTGCATCCGAATTTAATACAAAAGGCACAATGCCGGCTTAAGTACAAGAGGACTGACACTCTAATATTCTATGATTTGAACCTCTCCTGTGAGTCCAGTGTTAGATTCCGAGGCTTCACTTCAGGTTTACTGTATCCCTTGGACCTTCTCATTGACAATGAAACACAGAAATTGCATCCGAATTTAATACAAAAGGCACAATGCCGATTTAAGTACAAGAGGACTGACACTCTAACTTTCTATGATTTGAACCTCTCCTGTGAGTCCAGTTTTAAATTCCGATGCTTCACTTCAGGTTTACTGTATCCCTTGGACCTTCTTATTGACGATGAAACACAGAAATTGCATCGGAATTTAATACAAAAGGCACAATGCCGACTTAAGTACAAGAGGACTAACACTCTAACTTTCTATGATTTGAACCTCTCCTGTGAGTCCAGTTTTAGATTCCGATGCTTCACTTCAGGTTTACTGTATCCCTTGGAACTTCTTATTCACGATGAAACACAGAAATTGCATACGAATTTAATACAAAAGGCACAATGCCAACTTAAATACAAGAGGACTGACACTCTAACTTTCTATGATTTGAACCACTCCTGTGAGGCCAGTTTTAGATTCCGATTCTTCACATCAGGTTTACTGTATCCCTTGGATCTTCTTGTTGACGATGAAACACAGAAATTGCATCCGAATTTAATACAAAAGGCACAATGCCGACTTAAGTGCAAGAGGACTGACACTCCAACTTGCTATGATTTGAACCTCTCCAGTGAGTCCATTCTTAGATGCCGATGCTTCACTACAGGTTTACTGTATCCCTTGGACCTTCTTATTGACGATGAAACACAGATATTGCAACCGAATTTAATACAAATGGCACAATGCCGACTTAAGTACAAGATGACTGACACTGTACGTTGCTATGATTTGAAAATATCCTGTGAGTCCAGTTTCAGTTTCCGATGCTTCACTTCAGGCTTACTGTATCCCTTGGACCTTCTTATTGACGATGAAACACAGAAATTGTATACGAATTTAATACAAAATGCACAATGCCGACTTAAGTACAAGAGGACAGACACTCTAACTTTCTATGATTTGAACCACTCCTCTGAGACCAGATTTAGTTTCCGATGCTTCACTTCAGGTTTACTGTATCCCTTGGACCTTCTTATTGACGATGAAACACAGAAATTTCATCCGAATTTAGTGCAAAAGGCACAATGCCGACTTAAGTACAGGAGGACTGACACTCTAACTTTCTATGATTTGAACCTCTCCTGTGAGTCCAGTTTTAGATTCCGATGCTTCACTTCAGGTTTACTGTATCCCTTGGACCTTTTTATTGACGATGAAAGACAGAAATTGCATCCGAATTGAATACAAAAGGCACAATGCCGACATAAGTTCAAGAGGACTGACACTCTAACTTTCTATGATTTGAACCACTCCTCTGAAGCCAGATTTAGGTTTCGATGCTTCACTTCAGGTTTACTGTATCCCTTGGACCTTGTTATTGACGATGAAACACAGAAATTTCATCCGAATTTAATACAAAAGGCACAATGCCCACTTAAGTACAAGGGGACTGACACTCTAAGTTGCTATGATTTGAACCTCTCCGGTGAGTCCAGTTTTAGATTCCGATGCTTCACTTCAGGTTTATTGTATCCCTTGGACCTTCTTATTGACGATGAAACACAGAAATTGCATCCGAATTGAATACAAAAGGCACAATGCCGGCTTAAGTACAAGAGGACTGACACTCTAATATTCTATGATTTGAACCTCTCCTGTGAGTCCAGTGTTAGATTCCGAGGCTTCACTTCAGGTTTACTGTATCCCTTGGACCTTTTTATAAACGATGAAACACTGAAATTACATCCGAACTTAATACAAAAGGCATAATGCCGACTTAAGTACAAGAGGACTGACACTCTAACTTTCTATCATTTGAACCTCTCCTGTGGGTCCAGTTGTAGATTCCGATGCTTCACTTTAGGTTTACTGTATCCCTTGGACCTTCTCATTGACAATGAAAGACAGAAATTGTATCCGAATTTAATACAAAATGCACAATGCCGATTTAAGTACAAGAGGACTGACACTCTAACTTTCTATGATTTGAACCTCTCCTGTGAGTCCAGTTTTAAATTCCGATGCTTCACTTCTGGTTTACTGTATCCCTTGGTCCTTCTTATTGACGATGAAACACAGAAATTGCATCGGAATTTAATACAAAAGGCACAATGCCGACTTAAGTACAAGAGGACTGACACTCTAACTTTCTATGATTTGAACCACTCCTGTGAGTCCAGTTTTAGATTCCGATGCTTCACTTCAGGTTTACTGTATCCCTTGGACCTTCTTATTGACGATGAAACACAGAAATTGCATCCAAATTTAATACAAAAGGCACAATGCCGACTTAAGTACCAGAGGACTGACACTCTAACTTTCTACGATTTGAACCTCTCCTGTGAGACCAGTTTTGGATTCCGATGCTTCACTTCAGGATTACTGTATCCCTTGGACCTTCTTATTAACGATGAAACACAGAAATTGCATCGGAATTTAATACAAAAGGCACAATGCCGACTTAAGTACAAGAGGACTGACACTCTAACTTTCTATGATTTGAACCACTCCTGTGAGTCCAGATTTAGATTCCGATGCTTCACTTCAGGTTTACTGTATCCCTTGGACCTTCTTATTGACGATGAAACACAGAAATTGCATCCAAATTTAATACAAAAGGCACAATGCCGACTTAAGTACCAGAGGACTGACACTCTAACTTTCTACGATTTGAACCTCGCCTGTGAGACCAGTTTTGGATTCCGATGCTTCACTTCAGGATTACTGTATCCCTTGGACCTTCTTATTAACGATGAAACACAGAAATTGCATCTGAATTTAATACAAAAGCACAATGACGGCTAAAGTACAAGAGGATTTACACTCTAACTTTCTATAATTTGAACCTCTCCTGTGTTTCCAGTTTTAGATTCCGATGCTTCACTTCAGGTTTACTGTATCCCTTGGACTTTCATATTGACGATGAAACACAGAAATTGCATCCGAATTTAATACAAAATGCACAATGCCGACTTAAGTACAAGAGGACTGACACTCTAACTTTCTATGATTTGAACCTCTCCTGTGAGTCCAGTTTTAGATTCCGATGCTTCACTTCAGGTTTACTGTATCCCTTGGAACTTCTTATTCACGATGAAACACAGAAATTGAATACGAATTTAATACAAAAGGCACAATGCCCACTTAAATACAAGAGGACTGACACTCTAACTTTCTATGATTTGAACCACTCCTGTGAGGCCAGTTTTAGTTTCCGATTCTTCACATCAGGTTTACTGTATCCCTTGGACCTTCTTATTGACGAAGAAACACAGAAATTGCATCCGAATTTAATACAAAAGGCACAATGCCGACTTAAGTACAAGAGGAATGACACTCCAACTTTCTATGATTTGAACCTCTCCTGTGAGTCCATTCTTAGATGCCGATGCTTCACTACAGGTTTACTGTATCCCTTGGACCTTCTTATTGACGATGAAACACAGATATTGCATCCGAATTTAATACAAAAGGCGCAATGCCGACTTAAGTACAAGAGGACTGACACTCTAAGTTGCTATGATTTGAACCTCTCCTGTGAGTCCAGTTTCAGTTTCCGATGCTTCACTTCAGGCTTACTGTATCCCTTGGACCTTCTTATTGACGATGAAACACAGAAATTGCATACGAATTTAATACAAAATGCACAATGCCGACTTAAGTACAAGAGGACAGACACTCTAACTTTCTATGATTTGAACCATTCCTCTGAGACCAGGTTTAGATTCCGACGCTTCACTTCAGGTTTACTGTATCCCTTATACCTTCATATTGACGATGAAACACAGAAATTTCATCCGAATTTAGTGCAAAAGGCACAATGCCGACTTAAGTACAGGAGGACTGACACTCTACCTTTCTACGATTTGAACCTCTCCTGTGAGTCCAGTTTTAGATTCCGATGCTTCACATCAGGTCTACTGTATCCCTTGGGCCCTTTTATTGACGATGAAACACAGAAATTGCATCCGAATTTAATACAAAAGGCACAATGCCGACTTAAGTACAAGAGGACTGACACTCGAACTTTCTATGATTTGAACCTTTCCTGTGAGTCCAGTGTTAGATTCCGAGGCTTCACTTCAGGTTTACTGTATCGCTTTGACCTTCTTATTGACGATGAAACACAGAAATTGCATCTGAATTTAATACAAAAGGCACAATGCCGACTTAAGTACAAGAGGACTGACACTCTAACTTTCTATGATTTGAACCTCTCCTGTGAGTCCAGTGTTAGATTTCGAGGCTACATTTCAGGTTTACTGTATCCCTTGGACCTTCTTATTGACGATGAAACACAGAAATTGCATCCGAATATAATACAAAAGGCACAATGCCGACTTAAGTACAAGAGGACTGACACTCTAACTTTCTATGATTTGAACCACTCCTGTGAGGCCGGTGTTAGATTCCGAGGCTTCACTTCAGGTTTACTGTATCCCTTGGACCTTCTTATTGACGATGAAACACAGAAATTGCATCCGAATTTAATACAAAAGGCACAGTCTCGACTTAAATACAAGAGGACTGACACACTAACTTTCTCTGATTTGAACCTCTCCTGTGAGTCCAGTTTTAGATTCAGATTCTTCACTTCAGGTTTACTGTATCCCTTGGACCTTCCTATTCACGATGAAGCATAGAAATTGTATCCGATTTTAATACAAAAGGCACAATGCCGACTTAAGTACATGAGGACTGACACTCTAACTTTGTATGATTTGAACCTCTCCTGTGAGTCCAGTGTTAGATTTCGAGGCTTCACTTCAGGTTTACTGTATCCCTTGGACCTTCTTATTGACGATGAAACACAGAAATTGCATCCGAATTTAATACAAAAGGCACAATGCCGTCTTGAGTACAAGAGGACTGACACTCTAACTTTCTATGATTTGAACCACTCCTTTGAGGCCAGTTTTAGATTCCGATGCTTCACTTCAGGTTTACTGTATCCCTTGGACCTTCTTATTGACGATGAAACACAGAAATTGCATCCGAATTTAATACAAAAGGCACAATGCCGACTTAAGTACAAGAGGACTGACACTCTAACTTTCTATGTTTTGAACCTCTCCTGTGAGTCCAGTTTTAGATTCCGATGCTTCACATCAGGTTTACTGTATCCCTTGCAACTTCTTATTCACGATGAAACACAGAAATTGCATACGAATTTAATACAAAAGGCACAATGCCGACTTAAGTACAAGAGGACTGACACTCTAACTTTCTATGATTTCAACCACTCTTGTGAGGCCAGTTTCAGATTCCGATTCTTCACTTCAGGTTTACCGTATCCCTTGGACCTTCTTATTGACGATGAAACACCGTAATAGCATCCGAATTTAATACAAAAGGCACAATGCTGACTTAAGTACAAGAGGACTGACACTCCAACTTTCTATGATTTGTACCTCTCCTGTGAAACCAGTGTTAGATTCCGAGGCTTCACTTCAGGTTTACTGTATCCCTTGGACCTTCTTATTGACGATGAAACACAGAAATTGTATCCGATTTTAATACAAAAGGCACAATGCCGACTTAAGTACAAGTGGACTGACACTCTAACTTTCTATGATTTGAACATCTCCTGTGAGTCCAGTTTTAGATTCCGAGGCTTCACTTCAGGTTTACTGTATCGCTTTGACCTTCTTATTGACGATGAAACACAGAAATTGCATCTGAATTTAATACAAAAGGCACAATGCCGACTAAAGTACAAGAGGACTGACACTCTAACTCTCTATGATTTGAACCTCTCCTGTGAGTCCAATGTTAGATTTCGAGGATTCACTTCAGGTTTACTGTATCCCTTGGACCTTCATATTGACGATGAAACACAGAAATTGCATCCGAATTTAATACAAAAGGCACAATGCCGACTTAAGTACAAGAGGACTGACACTCTAACTTTCTATGATTTGAACCACTCCTGTTAGTCCCGTTTTAGATTCCGATGCTCCACTTCAGGTTTACTGTATCACTTGGACCTTATTATATACGATGAAACACAGAAATTACATCCGAACTTAATACAAAAGTCACAATGCCGACTTACGTACAAGAGGACTGACACTCTAACTTTCTATGTTTTGAACCTCTCCTGTGAGTCCAGTTTTAGATTCCGATGCTTCACTTCAGGTTTACTGTATTGCTTGGACCTTCTTATTGACGATGAAACACAGAAATTGCATCCGAATTTAATACAATAGGCACAATGCCGACTTAAGTGCAAGAGGACTGACACTCTAACTTTCTATGATTTGAACCTCTCCTGTGAGTCCAGTGTTAGATTCCGAGGCTTCACTTCAAGTTTACTGTATCCCTTGAACCTCCTTATTGACGATGAAACACAGAAATTGCATCCGAATTTAATACAAAAGGCACAATGCCGACTTAAGTACAGGAGAACTGACACTCTAACTTTCTATGATTTGAACCTCTCCTGTGAGTCCAGTGTTAGATTCCGAGGCTTCACATCAGGTTTACTGTATCCCTTGGACCTTCTTATTGACGATGAAACACAGAAATCACAACCGAACTTAATACAAAAGGCACAATGCCGACTTATTCACAAAAGGACTGACACTCTAACATTCTATGATTTGAACCACTCCTGTGAGGCCAGTTTTAGATTCCGATGCTTCACTTCAGGTTTACTGTATCCCTTGGACCTTCTTATTGACGATGAAACACAGAAATTGCATCCGAATGTAATACAAAAGGCACAATGCCGACTTAAGTAAAAGAGGACTGATACTCTAACTTTCTATGATTTGAACCTCTCCTGTGAGTCCAGTTTAAGATTCCGATGCTTCTCTTCAGGTTTACTGTATCCCTTGGACCTTCTTATTGACGATGAAACACAGAAATTACATCCGACTTTAATACAAAGGGCAATATGCCGGCTTAAGTACAAGAGGACTGACACTCTAACTTTCTATGATATGAACCTCTCGTGTGATTCCAGTTTTAGATTCCGATGCTTCACTTCAGGTTTACTGTATCCCTTGGGCCTTCTTATTTACGATAAAACACAGAAATTGCATCCGAATTTAATACAAAAGGCGCAATGCCGACTTAAGTGCAAGAGGACTACCACTCTAACTTTCTACGATTTGAACCTCTCCTGTGAGTCCAGTTTTAGATTCCGATGCATCACTTCTGGTTTACTGTATCCCTTGGACCTTCTTATTGACGATGAAACACAGAAATTGCATCCGAATTTAATACAAAAGGAACAATGCCGACTTAAGTACAAGAGGACTGACACTCTAACTTTCTCTGATTTGAACCTCTCCTGTGAGTCCAGTTTTAGATTCCGATGCTTCACTTCAGGTTTACTGTATCCCTTGGACCTTCTTATTGACGATGAAACACAGATATTGCATCCGAATTTAATACAAAAGGCACAATGCCGACTTAAGTACAAGAGGACTGACACTCTAAGTTGCTATGATTTGAACCTCTCCTGTGAGTCCAGTTTCAGTTTCCGATGCTTCACTTCAGGCTTACTGTATCCCATGGACCTTCTTATTGACGATGAAACACAGAAATTGCATACGAAATTAATACAAAATGCACAATACCGACTTATGTACAAGAGGACAGACACACTAACTTTCTATGATTTGAACCATTCCTCTGAGACCAGATTTAGATTCCGACGCTTCACTTCAGGTTTACTGTATCCCTTGGACCTTCTTATTGACGATGAAACACAGAAATTTCATCCGAATTTAGCGCAAAAGGCACAATGCCGACTTAAGTTCAGGAGGACTGACACTCTATCTTTCTACGATTTGAACCTCTCCTGTGAGTCCAGTTTTAGATTCCGATGCTTCACTTCTGGTTTACTGTATCCCTTGGGCCCTCTTATTGACGATGAAACACAGAAATTGCATCCGAATTTAATAAAAAAGGCGCAATGCCGACTTAGGTACAAGACGACTGACACTCTAACTTTCTAAGATTTGAACCTCTCCTGTGAGTCCAGTTTTAGATTCCGATGCTTCACTTCAGGTTTACTGTAACCCTTGGACCTTCTTATTGACGATGAAACGCAGAAATTGCATCCGAATTTAATACAAAAGGCACAATCTCGACTTAAATACAAGAGG
Source organism: Schistocerca serialis cubense (assembly GCF_023864345.2). NCBI lineage: Eukaryota > Metazoa > Arthropoda > Insecta > Orthoptera > Acrididae > Schistocerca > Schistocerca serialis. The sequence continues at coordinate 1,047,388,040 of NC_064640.1, read as the reverse complement.
ACTGACACTCTAAGTTGCTATGATTTGAACCTCTCCTGTGAGTCCAGTTTTAGATTCAGATTCTTCACTTCAGGTTTACTGTATCCCTTGGACCTTCCTATTCACGATGAAGCATAGAAATTGCATCCGAATTTAATACAAAAGGCACAATGCCGTCTTGAGAACAAGAGGACTGACACTCTAACTTTCTATGATTTGAACCACCCCTGTGAGGCCAGTTTTAGATTCCGATGCTTCACTTCAGGTTTACTGTATCCCTTGGACCTTCTTATTGACGATGAAACACAGAAATTGCATCCGAATTTAATACAAAAGGCCCAATGCCGACTTAAGTACAAGAGGACTGACACTCTAAGTTTCTATGTTTTGAACCTCTCCTGTGAGTCCAGTTTTAGATTCCGATGCTTCACATCAGGTATACTGTATCCCTTGGAACTTCTTATTCACGATGAAACACAGAAATTGCATACGAATTTAATACAAAAGGCACAATGCCGACTTAAGTACAAGAGGACTGACACTCTAACTTTCTATGATTTGAACCACTCTTGTGAGGCCAGTTTTACATTCCGATTCTTCACTTCAGGTTTGGTATCCCTTGGACCTTCTTATTGACGATGAAACACAGTAATTGCATCCGAATTTAATACAAAAGGCACAATGCCGACTTAAGTACAAGAGGACTGACACTCCAACTTTCTATGATTTGTACCTCTCCTGTGAGTCCAGTGTTAGATTCCGAGGCTTCACTTCAGGTTTACTGTATCCCTTGGACCTTCTTAATGACGATGAAACACAGAAATTGCATCCGAATTTAATACGAAAGGCACAATCTCGACTTAAATACAAGAGGACTGACACACTAACTTTCTCTGATTTGAACCTCTCCTGTGAGTCCAGATTTAGATTCCGATTCTTCACTTCAGGTTTACTGTATCCCTTGGACCTTCCTATTCACGATGAAGAATAGAAATTGTATCCGATTGTAATACAAGAGGCATAATGCCGACTTAAGTACAAGAGGACTGACACTCTAACTTTCTATGATTTGAACATCTCCTGTGAGTCCAGTGTTAGATTCCGAGGCTTCACTTCAGGTTTACTGTATCGCTTTGACCTTCTTATTGACGATGAAACACAGAAATTGTATCTGAATTTAATACAAATGGCACAATGCCGACTAAAGTACAAGAGGACTGACTTTCTAACTTTCTATGATTTGAACCTCTCCTGTGAGTCCAGTGTTACATTTCGAGGCTTCCCTTCAGGTTTACTGTATCCCTTGGACCTTCTTATTGACGATGAAACACAGAAATTGCATCCGAATTTAATACAAAAGGCACAATGCCGACTTAAGTACAAGAGGACTGACACTCTAACTTTCTATGATTTGAACCACTCCTGTGAGTCCCGTTTTTGATTCCGATGCTTCACTTCAGGTTTACTGTATCACTTGGACCTTATTATATACGATGAAACACAGAAATTACATCCGAACTTAATACAAAAGTCACAATGCCGACTTAAGTACAAGAGGAATGACACTCTAACTTTCTATGATTTGAACCACTCCTGTGAGGCCAGTTTTAGATTTCGATGCTTCACTTCAGGTTTACTGTATCCCTGGGACCTTCTTATTGACGATGAAACACAGAAATTGCATCCGAATGTAATACAAAAGGCACAATGCCGACTTAAGTACAAGAGGACTGACACTCTAAGTATCTATGTTTTGAACCTCTCCTGTGAGTCCAGTTTTAGATTCCGATGCTTCACTTCAGGTTTACTGTATCCCTTGGACCTTCTTATTGACGATGAAACACAGGAATTACATCCGAATTTAATACAAAAGGCACAATGCCGGCTTAAGTACAAGAGGACTGACACTCTAACTTTCTATGATATGAACCTCTCCTGTGATTCCAGTTTTAGATTTCGATGCTTCCCTTCAGGTTTACTGTATCCCTTGGACCTGCTTATTCACGATGAAGCACAGAAATTGCATCCGAATTTAATACAAAAGGCACAATGCCGACATAAGTAAAAGAGGATCAGTTCAGGTTTACTGTAACGCTTGGACCTTCTTATTGACGATGAAACACAGCAATTGCAACCGAATTTAATACAATAGGCACAATGCCGACTTAAGTACAAGAGGACTGACACTCTAACTTTCTATGATTTGAACCTCTCCTGTGAGTCCAGTGTTAGATTCCGAGGCTTCACTTCAAGTTTACTGTATCCCTTGAACCTTCTTATTGACGATGAAACACAGAAATTGCATCCGAATTTAATACAAAAGGCACAATGCCGACTTAAGCACAGGAGTACTGACACTCTAACTTTCTATGATTTGAACCTCTCCTGTGAGTCCAGTGTTAGATTCCGAGGCTTCACTTCAGGTTTACTGTATCCCTTGGACCTTCATATTGACGATGAAACACAGAAATCACAACCGAACTTAATACAAAAGGCACAATGCCGACTTATGTACAAAAGGACTGACACTCTAACATTCTATGATTTGAACCACTCCTGTGAGGCCAGTTTTAGATTCCGATGCTTCACTTCAGTTTTACTGTATCCCTTGGACCTTCTTATTGACGATGAAACACAGAATTTGCATCCGAATGTAATACAAAAGGCACAATGCCGACTTAAGTACAAGAGGACTGACACTCTAACTTTCTATGATTTTAACCTCTCCTGTGAGTCCAGTTTAAGATTCCGATGCTTCTCTTCAGGTTTACTGTATCCCTTGGACCTTCTTATTGACGATGAAACACAGAAATTACATCCGAATTTAATACAAAAGGCAATATGCCGGCTTAAGTACAAGAGGACTGACACTCTAACTTTCTATGATATGAACCTCTCGTGTGATTCCAGTTTTAGATTCCGATGCTTCATTTCAGGTTTACTGTATCCCTTGGACCTTCTTATTGACGATGAAACACAGAAATTGCATCCGAATTTAATACAAAAAGAACAATGCCCACTTAAGTACAAGAGGACTGACACTCTAAATTTCTCTGATTTGAACCACTCCTGTGAGTCCAGTTTTAGATTCCGATGCTTCACTTCAGGTTTACTGTATTCCTTGGGCCTTTTTATTGACGATGAAACACAGAAATTACATCAGAATTTAATACAAAAGGCACAATGCCGGCTTAAGTACAAGAGGACTGACACTCTAACTTTCTATGATATGAACGTCCCCTGTGATTCCAGTTTTAGATTCCGATGCTTCTCTTCGGGTTTACTGTATCCCTTGGACCTTCTTCTTCACGATGAAACACAGAAACTGCATACGAATTTAATACAAAAGGCACAATGCCGACTTAAGTACAAGAGGACTGAAACTCTAACTTTCTATGATTTGAACCACTCCTGTGAGTCAAGTTTTAGATTCCGATGCTTCACTTCAGGTTTACTGTAACCCTTGGAGCTTCTTATTGACGATGAAACACAGAAATTGCATCCGAATTTAATACAAAAGGCACAATGATGACTTAAGTACAAGAGGACTGACACTCTAACTTTCTATGATTTGAACCTCTCCTGTGAGTCCAGTTTTAAATTCCGATGCTTCACTTCAGATTTACTGTCTCCCTTGGACCTTCCTATTGACGATGAAACACAGAAATTGCATCAGAATTTAATACAAAAGGCATAATGCCGACTTAAATACAAGAGGACTGACACTCTAAGTTCCTATGATTTGAACCACTCCTGTGAGTCCAGTTTTAGATTCCGATGCTTAACTTCAGGTTTACTGTATCCCTTGGATCTTCTTATTGACGATGAAACACAGAAATTGCATCGGAATTTAATACAAAAGGCACAATGCCGACTTAAGTACTAGAGGACTGACACTCTAACTTTCTACGATTTGAACCTCTCCTGTGAGTCCAGTTTTGGATTCCGATGCTTCACTTCAGGATTACTGTATCCCTTGGACCTTCTTATTGACGATGAAACACAGAAATTGAATCCGAATTTAATACAAAAGGCACAATGCTGGCTTAAGTACAAGAGGACTGACACTCTAAATTTCTATGATTTGAACCTCTCCTGTGATTCCAGTTTTAGAATCCGACGCTCCACTTCAGGTTTACTGTATCCCTTGGACCCTCTTATTGACGATGAAACACAGAAATTGCATCCGAATTTAATACAAAAGGCACAATGCTGACATAAGTACAAGAGGACTGACACTACAACTTTCTATGAATTGAACCTCTCCAGTGAGTCCATTCTTAGATGCCGATGCTTTACTACAGGTTTACTGCATCCCTTGGACCTTTTTATTGACGATAAAACACAGATATTGCATCCGAATTTAATACAAGAGGCACAATGCCGACTTAAGTACAAGAGGACTGACACTCTAAGTTGCTATGATTTGAACCTCTCCTGTGAGTCCAGTTTCAGTTTCCTATGCTTCACTTCAGGTTTACTGTATCCCTTGAACCTTCTTGTTGACGATGAAACACAGAAATTGCATACGAATTTAATACAAAATGCACAATGCTGACTTAAGTACAAGAGGACTGACACTCTAACTTTCTATGATTTGAACCTCTCCTGTGAGTCCAGTGTTAGATTTCGAGGCTTCACTTCAGGTTTACTGTATCCCTTGGACCTTGTTATTGACGAAGAAACATAGAAATTGAATCCGAATTTAATACAAAACGCACAATGCCGTCTTGAGTACAAGAGGACTGACACTCTAACTTTCTATGATTTGAACCACTCCTGTGAGGCCAGTTTTAGATTCCGATGCTTCACTTCTGGTTTACTGTATCCCTTGGACCTTCTTATTGACGATGAAACACAGAAATTGCATCCGAATTTAATACAAAAGGCCCAATGCCGACTTAAGTACAAGAGGACTGACACTCTAAGTTTCTATGTTTAGAACCTCTCCTGTGAGTCGAGTTTTAGATTCCGATGCTTCACATCAGGTATACTGTATCCCTTGGAACTTCTTATTCACGATGAAACACAGAAATTGCATACGAATTTAATACAAAAGGCACAATGCCGACTTAAGTACAAGAGGACTGACACTCTAACTTTCTCTGATTTGAACCTCTCCTGTGAGTCCAGTTTTAGAATCCGATGCTTCACTTAAGGTTTACTGTATTCCTTGGGCCTTTTTATTGACGATGAAACACAGAAATTACATCAGAATTTAATACAAAAGGCACAATGCCGGCTTAAGTACAAGAGGACTGACACTCTAACTTTCTATGATATGAACGTCCCCTGTGATTCCAGTTTTAGATTCCGATGCTTCTCTTCGGGTTTACTGTATCCCTTGGACCTTCTTCTTCACGATGAAGCACAGATATTGAATCCGATTTTAATACAAAAGGCACAATGCCGACTTAAGTACAAGAGGACTCACACTCTAACTTTCTGTGATTTGAACCTCTCCTGTGTGTCCAGTGTTACATTTCCAGGCTTCACTTGAGGTTTACTGTATCCCTTGGACCTTCTTATTGACGACGAAACACAGAATTTGCATCCGAATTTAATACAACATGCACAATGCCGACTTAAGCACAAGAGGACTGACACTCTAACGTTCTATGATTTGAACCTCTCCTGTGAGTCCAGTGTTAGATTCCGAGGCTTCACTTCAGGTTTACTGTATCCCTTGGACCTTCTTATTGACGATGAACCACAGAAATTGCATTCGAATTTAATACAAAAGGCACAATGCCGACTTAAGTACAAGAGGACTGACACTCTAACTTTCTATGATTTGAACCACTCCTGTGAGGCCCGTTTTAGATTCCGATGTTTCACTTCAGGTTTACTGTATTCCTTGGACCTTCTCATAAACGATGAAACACAGAAATTACATCCGAACTTAATACAAATTGCACAATGCCGGCTTAAGTACAAGAGGACTGACACTCTAACTTTCTATGATATGAACCTCTCCTGTGATCCCAGCTTAAGATTCCGATGCTTCACTTTAGGTTTACTGTATCCCTTGCACCTTCTCATTGACAATGAAACACAGAAACTGCATACGAATTTAATACAAAAGGCACAATGCCGACTTAAGTACAAGAGGACTGACACTCTAACTTTCTATGATTTGAACCACTCCTGTGAGTCAAGTTTTAGATTCCGATGCTTCACTTCAGGTTTACTGTAACCCTTGGAGCCTCTTATTGACGATGAAACACAGAAATTGCATCCGAATGTAATACAAAAGGCACAATGATGACTTAAGTACAAGAGGACTGACACTCTAACTTTCTATGATTTGAACCTCTCCTGTGAGTCCAGTTTTAAATTCCGATGCTTCACTTCAGATTTACTGTCTCCCTTGGACCTTCCTATTGACGATGAAACACAGAAATTGCATCAGAATTTAATACAAAAGGCACAATGCCGACTTAAATACAAGAGGACTGACACTCTAAGTTCCTATGATTTGAACCACTCCTGTGAGTCCAGTTTTAGATTCCGATGCTTAACTTCAGGTTTACTGTATCCCTTGGACCTTCTTATTGACGATGAAACACAGAAATTGAATCCGGATTTAATACAAAAGGCACAATGCTGGCTTATGTACAAGAGGACTGACACTCTAAATTTCTATGATTTGAACCTCTCCTGTGATTCCAGTTTTAGAATCCGACGCTCCACTTCAGGTTTACTGTATCCCTTGGACCCTCTTATTGACGATGAAACACAGAAATTGCATCCGAATTTAATACAAAAGGCACAATGCTGACATAAGTACAAGAGGACTGACACTACAACTTTCTATGAATTGAACCTCTCCAGTGAGTCCATTCTTAGATGCCGATGCTTTACTACAGGTTTACTGCATCCCTTGGTCCTTTTTATTGACGATAAAACACAGATATTGCATCCGAATTTAATACAAGAGGCACAATGCCGACTTAAGTACAAGAGGACTGACACTCTAAGTTGCTATGATTTGAACCTCTCCTGTGAGTCCAGTTTCAGTTTCCTATGCTTCACTTCAGGTTTACTGTATCCCTTGAACCTTCTTGTTGACGATGAAACACAGAAATTGCATACGAATTTAATACAAAATGCACAACGCTGACTTAAGTACAAGAGGACTGACACTCTAACTTTCTATGATTTGAACCTCTCCTGTGATTCCAGTTTTAGAATCCGACGCTCCACTTCAGGTTTACTGTATCCCTTGGACCCTCTTAATGACGATGAAACACAGAAATTGCATCCGAATTTAATACAAAAGGCACAATGCTGACATAAGTACAAGAGGACTGACACTCTAAGTTGCTATGATTTGAACCTCTCCTGTGAGTCCAGTTTCAGTTTCCTATGCTTCACTTCAGGTTTACTGTATCCCTTGGACCTTCTTGTTGACGATGAAACACAGAAATTGCATACGAGTTTAATACAAAATGCACAATGCCGACTTAAGTACAAGAGGACTGACACTCTAAATTTCTATGATTTGAACCTCTCCTGTGAGTCCAGTGTTAGATTTCGAGGCTTCACTTCAGGTTTACTGTATCCCTTGGACCTTCTTATTGACGATGAAACACAGAAATTGAATCCGAATTTAATACAAAAGGCACAATGCCGTCTTGAGTAGATGAGGACTGACACTCTAACTTTCTATGATTTGAACCACTCCTGTGAGGCCAGTTTTAGATTCCGATGCTTCACTTCAGGTTTACTGTATCCCTTGGACCTTCTTATTGACGATGAAACACAGAAATTGCATCCGAATTTAATACAAAAGGCCCAATGCCGACTTAAGTACAAGAGGACTGACACTCTAAGTTTCTATGTTTTGAACCTCTCCTGTGAGTCCAGTTTTAGATTCCGATGCTTCACATCAGGTATACTGTATCCCTTGGAACTTCTTATTCACGATGAAACACAGAAATTGCATACGAATTTAATACAAAAGGCACAATGCCGACTTAAGTACAAGAGGACTGACACTCTAACTTTCTATGAATTGAACCACTCTTGTGAGGCCAGTTTTAGATTCCGATTCTTCACTTCAGGTTTACTGTATCCCTTGGACCTTCTTATTGACGATGAAACACAGTAATTGCATCCGAATTTAATACAAAAGGCACAATGCCGACTTAAGTACAAGAGGACTGACACTCCAACTTTCTATGATTTGTACCTCTCCTGTGAGTCCAGTGTTAGATTCCGAGGCTTCACTTCAGGTTTACTGTATCCCTTGCACCTTCATATTGACGATGAAACACAGAAATTGCATCCGAATTTAATACGAAAGACCAATCTCGACTTAAATACAAGAGGACTGACACACTAACTTTCTCTGATTTGAACCTCTCCTGTGAGTCCCGATTTAGATTCCGATTCTTCACTTCAGGTTTTTTGTATCCCTTGGACCTTCCTATTCACGATGAAGAATAGAAATTGTATCCGATTTTAATACAAAAGGCATAATGCCGACTTAAGTACAAGATTACTGACACTCTAACTTTCTATGATTTGAACATCTCCTGTGAGTCCAGTGTTAGATTCCGAGGCTTCACTTCAGGTTTACTGTATCGCTTTGACCTTCTTATTGACGATGAAACAAAGAAATTGCATCTGAATTTAATACAAATGGCACAATGCCGACTAAAGTACAAGAGGACTGACACTCTAACTTTTTTTGATTTGAACCTCTCCTGTGTGTCCAGTGTTAGATTTCGAGGCTTCACTTCAGGTTTACTGTATCCCTTGGACCTTCTTATTGACGATGAAACACAGAAATTGCATCCGAATTTAATACAAAAGGCACAATGCCGACTTAAGTACAAGAGGACTGACACTCTAACTTTCTATGATTTGAACCACTCCTGTGAGTCCCGTTTTAGATTCCGATGCTTCACTTCAGGTTTACTGTATCACTTGGACCTTATTATATACGATGAAACACAGAAATTACATCCGAACTTAATACAAAAGTCACAATGCCGACTTAAGTACAAGAGGACTGACACTCTAACTTTCTATGATTTGAACCACTCCTGTGAGGCCAGTTTTAGATTCCGATGCTTCACTTCAGGTTTACTGTATCCCTGGGACCTTCCTATTGACGATGAAACACAGAAATTGCATCCGAATTTAATACAAAAGGCACAATGCCGACTTAAGTACAAGAGGACTGACACTCTAAGTATCTATGTTTTGAACCTCTCCTGTGAGTCCAGTTTTAGATTCCGATGCTTCACTTCAGGTTTACTGTATCCCTTGGACCTTCTTATTGACGATGAAACACAGAAATTACATCCGAATTTAATACAAAAGGCACAATGCCGGCTTACGTACAAGAGGACTGACACTCTAACTTTCTATGATATGAACCTCTCCTGTGATTCCAGTTTTAGATTTCGATGCTTCACTTCAGGTTTACTGTATCCCTGGGACCTGCTTATTCACGATGAAGCACAGAAATTGCATCCGAATTTAATACAAAAGGCACAATGCCGACATAAGTAAAAGAGGAATTACACTCTAACAATCTATGATTTGAACCTCTCCTGTGAGTCCAGTGTTAGATTCCGAGGCTTCACTTCAGGTTTACTGTATCCCTTGGACCTTCATATTGACGATGAAACACAGAAATCACAACCGAACTTAATACAAAAGGCACAATGCCGACTTATGTACAAAAGGACTGACACTCTAACATTCTATGATTAGAACCACTCCTGTGAGGCCAGTTTTAGATTCCGATGCTTCACTTCAGGTTTACTGTATCCCTTGGACCTTCTTATTGACGATGAAACACAGAGATTGCATCCGAATGTAATACAAAAGGCACAATGCCGACTTAAGTACAAGAGGACTGACACTCTAACTTTCTATGATTTTAACCTCTCCTGTGAGTCCAGTTTAAGATTCCGATGCTTCTCTTCAGGTTTACTGTATCCCTTGGACCTTCTTATTGACGATGAGACACAGAAATTACATCCGAATTTAATACAAAAGGCAATATGCCGGCTTAAGTACAAGAGGACTGACACTCTAACTTTCTATGATATGAACCTCTCGTGTGATTCCAGTTTTAGATTCCGATGCTTCACTTCAGGTTTACTGTATCCCTTGGACCTTCTTCTTCACGATGAAGCACAGATATTGAATCCGATTTTAATACAAAAGGCACAATGCCGACTTAAGCACAAGAGGACTCACACTCTAACTTTCTGTGATTTGAACCTCTCCTGTGTGTCCAGTGTTAGATTCCGAGGCTTCACTTCAGGTTTACTGTATCCCTTGGACCTTCTTATTGACGACGAAACACAGAATTTGCATCCGAATTTAATACAACATGCACAATGCCGACTTAAGCACAAGAGGACTGACACTCTAACGTTCTATGATTTGAACCTCTCCTGTGAGTCCAGTGTTAGATTCCGAGGCTTCACTTCAGGTTTACTGTATCCCTTGGACCTTCTTATTGACGATGAAACACAGAAATTGCATCCGAATTTAATACAAAAGGCACAATGCCGACTTAAGTACAAGAGGACTGACACTCTAACTTTCTATGATTTGAACCACTCCTGTGAGTCCCGTTTTAGATTCCGATGTTTCACTTCAGGTTTACTGTATTCCTTGGACCTTCTCATAAACGATGAAACACAGAAATTACATCCGAACTTAATACAAAAGGCACAATGCCGACTAAGTACAAGAGGACTGACACTCTAACTTTCTATGATTTGAATTACTCCTGTGAGGCCAGTTTTAAATTCCGATGCTTCACTTCAGGTTTACTGTATCCCTTGGACCTTCTTATTGACGATGAAACACAGAAATTGCATCCGAATTTAATACAAAAGGCACATTGCCGAATAAGTACAAGAGGACTGACACTCTAACTTTCTATGATTTCAACCTCTCCTGTGAGTCCAGTTTTTGATTCCGATGCTTCACTTCAGGTTTACTGTATCCCTTGGACCTTCTGATTGACGATGAAACACAGAAATTACATCCGAATTTAATACAAAATGCACAATGCCGGCTTAAGTACAAGAGGACTGACACTCTAACTTTCTATGATATGAACCTCTCCTGTGATCCCAGTTTTAGATTCCGATGCTTCACTTCAGGTTTACTGTATCCCTTGGGCCTTCTTAATGACGATGAAACACATAATTGCATCCGAATTTAAAACAAAAGGCGCAATGCCGACTTAAGTACAAGAGGACTGACACTCTAACTTTCTATGATTTGAACCTCTCCTGTGAGTCCGGTTTTAGATTCCGATGCTTCACTTCAGGTTTACTGTATCCCTTGGACCTTCTTATTGACGATGAAACACAGAAATTGCATCCGAATTTAATACAAAAGGCACAATGCCGACTTAAGTACAAGAGGACTGACACTCTAACTTTCTCTGATTTAAACCTCTCCTGTGAGTCCAGTTTTAGATTCGATGCTTCACTTTAGGTTTACTGTATCCCTTGGACCGTCTTATTGACGATGAAACACAGAAATTGCATCCGAATTTAATACAAAAGGCACAATGCCGGCTTAAGTACAAGAGGACTGACACTCTAACTTTCTATGATTTGAACCTCTCCTGTGAGTCCAGTGTTAGATTCCGAGGCTTCACTTCAGGTTTACTGTATCCCTTGGACCTTCTTATTGACGATGAAACACAGAAATTGCATCCGAATTTAATACAAAAGGCACAATGCCGACTTAAGTACAAGAGGACTGACACTCTAATTTTCTATGATTTGAACCACTCCTGTGAGTCCCGTTTAAAATTCCGATGCTTCACTTCAGATTTACTGTCTCCCTTGGCCCTTCCTATTGACGATGAAACACAGAAATTGCATCCGAATTTAATACAAAAGGCATAATGCCGACTTAAGTACAAGAGGACTGACACTCTAATTTTCTATGATTTGAACCACTCCTGTGAGTCCAGTTTTAGATTCCGATGCTTAACTTCAGGTTTACTGTATCCCTTGGACCTTCTTATTGACGATGAAACACAGAAATTGCATCCGAATTTAATACAAAAGGCACAATGCCGACTTAAGTACTAGAGGACTGACACTCTAACTTTCTACGATTTGAACCTCTCCTGTGAGTCCAGTTTTGGATTCCGATGCTTCACTTCAGGATTACTGTATCCCTTGGACCTTCTTATTGACGATGAAACACAGAAATTGAATCCAAATTTAATACAAAAGGCACAATGCTGGCTTAAGTACAAGAGGACTGACACTCTAAATTTCTATGCTTTGAACCTCTCCTGTGATTCCAGTTTTAGAATCCGACGCTCCACTTCAGGTTTACTGTATCCCTTGGACCCTCTTATTGACGATGAAACACAGAAATTGCAATCGAATTTAATACAAAAGGCACAATGCTGACATAAGTACAAGAGGACTGACACTACAACTTTCTATGAATTGAACCTCTCCAGTGAGTCCATTCTTAGATGCCGATGCTTTACTACAGGTTTACTACATCCCTTGGACCTTTTTATTGACGATAAAACACAGATATTGCATCCGAATTTAATACAAGAGGCACAATGCCGACTTAAGTACAAGACGACTGACACTCTAAGTTGCTATGATTTGAACCTCTCCTGTGAGTCCAGTTTCAGTTTCCTATGCTTCACTTCAGGTTTACTGTATCCCTTGGACCTTCTTGTTGACGATGAAACACAGAAATTGCATACGAATTTAATACAAAATGCACAATGCCGACTTAAGTACAAGAGGACTGACACTCTAACTTTCTATGATTTGAACCACACCTCTGAGGCCAGATTTAGATTCCGATGCTTCACTTCAGGTTTACTGTATCCTTTGGACCTTCTTATTGACGATGAAACACAGAAATTTCATCCGAATTTAGTGCAAAAGGAACAATGCCGACTTAAGTACAAGAGGACTGACACTCGAACATTCTATGATTTCAACCTCTCCTGTGAGTCCAGTTTTAGATTCCGATGCTTCACTTCAGGTTTACTGTATCCCTTGGACTTTCTTATTGACGATGAAACACAGAAATTGCATCCGAATTTAATACAAGAGGCACTATGCCGACATAAGTACAAGAGGACTGACACTCTAACTTTCTATGATTTGAACCTCTCCTGTGAGTCCAGTTTTAAATTCCGATGCTTCACTTCAGGTTTACTGTATCCCTTGGACCTTCTTATTGACGATGAAACACAGAAATTGCATCCGAATTTAATACAAAAGGCACAATGCCGACTTAAGTACAAGAGGACTGACACTCTAACTTTCTATGATTTGAACCTCTCCTGTGAGTCCGGTTTTAGATTCCGATGCTTCACTTCAGGTTTACTGTATCCCTTGGACGTTCTTATTGACGATGAAACACAGAAATTGCATCCGAATTTAATACAAAAAGCACAATGCCGACTTAAGTACAAGAGGACTGACACTCTAACTCCACCTGATTTGAACCTCTCCTGTGAGTCCAGTTTTAGATTCCGATGCTTCTCTTTAGGTTTACTGTATCCCTTGGACCTTCTTATTGACGATGAAACACAGAAATTGCATCCGAATTTAGTACAAAAGGCACAATGCCGGCTTAAGTACAAGAGGACTGACACTCTAACATTCTATGATTTGAACCTCTCCTGTGAGTCCAGTGTTAGATTTCGAGGCTTCACTTCAGGTTTACTGTATACCTTGGACCTTCTTATTGACGATGAAACACAGAAATTGCATCCGAATTTAATACAAAAGGCACAATGCCGACTTAAGTACAAGAGGACTGACACTGTAATTTTCTATGATTTGAACCACTCCTGTGAGTCCCGTTTTAGATTCCGATGCTTCACTTCAGGTTTACTGTATCCCTTGGACCTTCTTATAAACGATGAAACACAGAAATTACATCCGAACTTAATACAAAAGCCACAATGCCGACTTAAGTACAAGAGGACTGACACTCTAACTTTCTATGATTTGAACCTCTCCTGTGGGTCCAGTTGTAGATTCCGATGCTTCACTTTAGGTTTACTGTGTCCCTTGGACCTTCTCATTGGCAATGAAACACAGAAATTGCATACGAATATAATACAAAAGGCACAATGCCGACTTAAGTACAAGAGGACTGACACCCTAACTTTCTATGATTTGAACCACTGCTGTGAATCCAGTTTTAGATTCCGATGCTTCACTTAAGGTTTACTGTATCCCTTGGACCTTCTTATTGACGATGAAACACAGAAATTACATCCGAATTTAATACAAAAGGGACAATGCCGACTTAAGTACAAGAGGACTGACACTCTAACTTTCTATGATTTGAATCTCTTCTGTGAGTCCAGTTTTAAATTCCGATGCTTCACTTCAGGTTTACTGTATCCCTTGGACCTTCTTATTGACGATGAAACACAGAAATTACATCCGAATTTAATACAAAAGGCACAGTGCCGACTTAAGTACAAGAGGACTGACACTCTAACTTTGTACGATTTGAACCTCTCCTGTGAGTCCAGTTTTGGATTCCGAAGCTTCACTTCAGGATTACTGTATCCCTTGGACCTTCTTATTGACGATAAATCACAGAAATTGCATCCGAATTTGATACAGAAGGCACAATGCCGGCTTAAGTACAAGAGGACTGACACTCTAACTTTCTATGATTTGAACCTCTCCTGTGATTCCAGTTTTAGATTCCGATGCTTCACTTCAGGTTTACTGTATCCCTTGGACCTTCTCATTGACGATGAAACACAGAAATTGCATCGGAATTTAATACGAAATGCACAATGCCGACTTAAATACAAGAGGACTGACACTCTAACTTTCTATGATTTGAACCACTCCTGTGAGGCCAGTTTTAGATTCCGATTCTTCACTTCAGGTTTACTGTATCCCTTGGACCTTCTTATTGACGTTGAAACACAGAAATTGCATCCGAATTTAATACAAAAGGCACAATGCCGTCTTAAGTACAAGAGGACTGACACTCCAACTTTCTATGATTTGAACCTCTCCAGTGAGTCCATTCTTAGATGCCGATGCTTCACTACAGGTTTATCGTATCCCTTGGACCTTCTTATTGACGATGAAACACAGATATTGCATCCGAATTTAATACAAAAGGCACAATGCCGACTTAAGTACAAGAGGACTGACACTCTAACTTTCTATGATTTGAACCACTCCTCTGAGACCAGATTTAGATTCCGATGCTTCACTTCAGGTTTACTGTATCTCTTGGACCTTCTTATTAACTATGAAACACAGAAAATTCATCCGAATTTAGTGCAAAAGGCACAATGCCGACTTCAGTACAAGAGGACTGACACTCTAACTTTCTATGATTTGCACCTCTCCTGTGAGTCCAGTTTTAGATTCCGACGCTTCAATTCAGGTTTACTGTATCCCTTGGACCTTCTTATTGACGATGAAACACAGAAATTGCATCCGAATTGAATACAAAAGGCACAATGCCGACATAAGTACAAGAGGACTGACACTCTAACTTTCTATGATTTGAACCACTCCTCTGAGGCCAGATTTAGATTTCGATGGTTCACTTCAGGTTTACTGTATCCCATGGACCTTGTTATTGACGATGAAACACAGAATTTTCATCCGAATTTAATACAAAAGGCACAATGCCGACTTAAGTACAAGAGGACTGACACTCTAAGCTGCTATGATTTGAAACTCTCCGGTGAGTCCAGTTTTAGATTCCGATGCTTCACTTCAGGTTTACTGTATCCCTTGGAACTTCTTATTCACGATGAAACACAGAAATTGCATACGAATTTAATACAAAAGGCACAATGCCGACTTAAGAACAAGAGGACTGACACTCTAACTTTCTATGATTTGAACCACTCCTGTGAGGCCAGTTTTAGATTCCGATTCTTCACTTCAGGTTTACTGTATCCCTTGGACCTTCTCATTGACGATGAAACACAGAAATTGCATCCGAATTTAATACAAAAGGCACAATGCCGACTTAAGTACAAGAGGACTGACACCCCAACTTTCTATGATTTGAACCTCTCCAGTGAGTCCATTCTTAGATGCCGATGCTTCACTACAGGTTTACTGTATCCCTTGGACTTTCTTATTGACGATGAAACACAGATATTGCATCCGAATTTAAAACAAAAGGCACAATGCCGACTTAAGTACAAGAGGACTGACACTCTAAGTTGCTATGATTTGAACCTCTCCTATGAGTCCAGTTTCAGTTTCCGATGCTTCACTTCAGGTTTACTGTATCCCTTGGACCTTCTTATTGACGATGAAACACAGAAATTGCATACGAATTTAATACAAAATGCACAATGCCGACTTAAGTACAAGAGTACTGACACTCTAACTTTCTATGATTTGAACCTCTCCAGTGAGTCCATTCTTAGATGCCGATGCTTCACTACAGGTTCACTGTATCCCTTGGACCTTCCTATTGACGTTGAAACACAGATATTGCATCCGAATTTAATACAAAAGGCACAATGCCGACTTAAGTACTAGAGGACTGACACTCTAAGTTGCTATGATTTGAACCTCTCCTGTGAGTCCAGTTTCAGTTTCCGATGCTTCACTTCAGGTTTACTGTATCCCTTGGACCTTCTTATTGACGATGAAACACAGAAATTGCATAAGAATTTAATACAAAATGCACAATGCCGACTTAAGTACAAGAGGACTGACACACTAAATTTCTATGATTTGAACCTCTCCTGTGGGTCCAGTTGTGGATTCCGATGCTTCACTTTAGGTTTACTGTATCGCTTGGACCTTCTCATTGACAATGAAACACAGAAATTGCATACGAATTTAATACAAAAGGCACAATGCCGACTTCAGTACAAGAGGACTGACACTCTAACTTTCTATGATTTGAACCACGCCTGTGAGTCCAGTTTTAGATTCCGATGCTTCACTTCAGGTTTACTGTATCCCTTGGACCTTCTTATTGACGATGAAACACAGAAATTGCATCCGAATTTAATACAAAAGGCACAATTCCATTATAAGTACAAGAGGACTGACACTCTAATTTTCTATGATTTTAACCTCTCCTGTGAGTCCAGTTTTAAATTCCGATGCTTCACTTCAGGTTTACTGTCTCCCTTGGACCTTCATATTGACGATGAAACACAGAAATTGCATCCGAATTTAATACAAAAGGCACATGCCGACTTAAGTACAAGAGGACTGACACTCTAACTTTCTATGATTTGAACCTCTCATGTGATTCCAGTTTTAGATTCCGATGCTTCACTTCAGGTTTTCTGTATCCCTTGGACCTTCTTATTGACGATGAAACACAGAAATTGCATCGGAATTTAATACAAAAGGCACAATGCCGACTTAAGTACAAGAGGACTGACAGTCTAATTTTCTATGATTTGAACCACTCCTGTGAGTCCAGTTTTAGATTCCGATGCTTCACTTCAGGTTTACTGTATCCCTTGGACCTTCTTATTGACGATGAAACACAGATATTGCATCCAAATATTATACAAAAGGCACAATGCCGACTTAAGTACAAGAGGACTAACACTCTAAGTTGCTATGATTTGAACCTCTCCTGTGAGTCCAGTTTCAGTTTCCGATGCTTCACTTCAGGTTTACTGTATCCCTGGGACCTTCTTATTAACGATGAAACACAGAAATTGCATACGAATTTAATAAAAAATGCACAATGCCGACTTAAGTACAAGAGGACAGACACTCTAACTTTCTATGATTTGAACCACTCCTCTGAGGCCTGATTTATATTCCGATGCTTCACTTCAGGTTTACTGTATCCCTTGGACCTTACTATTGACGATAAAACACAGAAATTTCATCCGAATTTAGTGCAAAAGGCACAATGCCGACTTAAGTACAAGAGGACTGACACTCTAACTTTCTATGATTTGAACCTCTCCTGTGAGTCCAGTTTTAGATTCCGATGCATCACTTCAGGTTTACTGTATCCCTTGGACTTTCTTATTGACGATGAAACACAGAAATTGCATCCGAATTTAATACAAAATGCACAATGCCGACATAAGTACAAGAGGACTGACCATCTAACTTTCTATGATTTGAACCACTCCTGTGAGTCCAGTTTTACATTCCGATGCTTCACTTCAGGTTTACTGTATCCCTTGGACCTTCTTATTGACGATGAAACACAGAAATTGCATCTGAATTTAATACAAAAGGCACAATGCCGACTTAAGTACAAGAGGACTGACACTCTAACATTCTATGATTTGAACCTCTCCTGTGGGTCCAGTTGTAGATTCCGATGCTTCACTTTAGGTTTACTGTATCCCTTGGAACTTCTCATTGACAATGAAACACAGAAATTGCATACGAATTTAATACAAAAGAAACAATGAAGACTTAAGTACAAGAGGACTGACACTCCAACTTTCTATGATTTGAACCTCTCCAGTGAGTCCATTCTTAGATGCCGATGCTTCACTACAGGTTCACTGTATCCCTTGGACCTTCCTATTGACGTTGAAACACAGATATTGCATCCGAATTTAATACAAAAGGCACAATGCCGACTTAAGTACTAGAGGACTGACACTCTAAGTTGCTATGATTTGAACCTCTCCTGTGAGTCCAGTTTCAGTTTCCGATGCTTCACTTCAGGTTTACTGTATCCCTTGGACCTTCTTATTGACGATGAAACACAGAAATTGCATACGAATTTAATACAAAATGCACAATGCCGACTTAAGTACAAGAGGACTGACACACTAAATTTCTATGATTTGAACCTCTCCTGTGGGTCCAGTTGTGGATTCCGATGCTTCACTTTAGGTTTACTGTATCGCTTGGACCTTCTCATTGACAATGAAACACAGAAATTTCATCCGAATTTAATACAAAAGGCACAATGCCGACTTCAGTACAAGAGGACTGACACTCTAACTTTCTATGATTTGAACCTCTCCTGTGAGTCCAGTTTTAGATTCCGATGCATCACTTCAGGTTTACTGTATCCCTTGGACTTTCTTATTGACGATGAAACACAGAAATTGCATCCAAATTTAATACAAAAGGCACAATGCCGACTTAAGTACAAGAGGACTGACACTCCAACTTTCTATGATTTGAACCTCTCCAGTGAGTCCATTCTTAGATGCCGATGCTTCACTACAGGTTCACTGTATCCCTTGGACCTTCCTATTGACGTTGAAACACAGATATTGCATCCGAATTTAATACAAAAGGCACAATGCCGACTTAAGTACTAGAGGACTGACACTCTAAGTTGCTATGATTTGAACCTCTCCTGTGAGTCCAGTTTCAGTTTCCGATGCTTCACTTCAGGTTTACTGTATCCCTTGGACCTTCTTATTGACGATGAAACACAGAAATTGCATACGAATTTAATACAAAATGCACAATGCCGACTTAAGTACAAGAGGACTGACACACTAAATTTCTATGATTTGAACCTCTCCTGTGGGTCCAGTTGTGGATTCCGATGCTTCACTTTAGGTTTACTGTATCGCTTGGACCTTCTCATTGACAATGAAACACAGAAATTGCATACGAATTTAATACAAAAGGCACAATGCCGACTTCAGTACAAGAGGACTGACACTCTAACTTTCTATGATTTGAACCACGCCTGTGAGTCCAGTTTTAGATTCCGATGCTTCACTTCAGGTTTACTGTATCCCTTGGACCTTCTTATTGACGATGAAACACAGAAATTGCATCCGAATTTAATACAAAAGGCACAATTCCATTATAAGTACAAGAGGACTGACACTCTAATTTTCTATGATTTTAACCTCTCCTGTGAGTCCAGTTTTAAATTCCGATGCTTCACTTCAGGTTTACTGTCTCCCTTGGACCTTCATATTGACGATGAAACACAGAAATTGCATCCGAATTTAATACAAAAGGCACATGCCGACTTAAGTACAAGAGGACTGACACTCTAACTTTCTATGATTTGAACCTCTCATGTGATTCCAGTTTTAGATTCCGATGCTTCACTTCAGGTTTTCTGTATCCCTTGGACCTTCTTATTGACGATGAAACACAGAAATTGCATCGGAATTTAATACAAAAGGCACAATGCCGACTTAAGTACAAGAGGACTGACACTCTAATTTTCTATGATTTGAACCACTCCTGTGAGTCCAGTTTTAGATTCCGATGCTTCACTTCAGGTTTACTGTATCCCTTGGACCTTCTTATTGACGATGAAACACAGATATTGCATCCAAATATTATACAAAAGGCACAATGCCGACTTAAGTACAAGAGGACTAACACTCTAAGTTGCTATGATTTGAACCTCTCCTGTGAGTCCAGTTTCAGTTTCCGATGCTTCACTTCAGGTTTACTGTATCCCTGGGACCTTCTTATTAACGATGAAACACAGAAATTGCATACGAATTTAATAAAAAATGCACAATGCCGACTTAAGTACAAGAGGACAGACACTCTAACTTTCTATGATTTGAACCACTCCTCTGAGGCCTGATTTAGATTCCGATGCTTCACTTCAGGTTTACTGTATCCCTTGGACCTTACTATTGACGATAAAACACAGAAATTTCATCCGAATTTAGTGCAAAAGGCACAATGCCGACTTAAGTACAAGAGGACTGACACTCTAACTTTCTATGATTTGAACCTCTCCTGTGAGTCCAGTTTTAGATTCCGATGCATCACTTCAGGTTTACTGTATCCCTTGGACTTTCTTATTGACGATGAAACACAGAAATTGCATCCGAATTTAATACAAAATGCACAATGCCGACATAAGTACAAGAGGACTGACCATCTAACTTTCTATGATTTGAACCACTCCTGTGAGTCCAGTTTTACATTCCGATGCTTCACTTCAGGTTTACTGTATCCCTTGGACCTTCTTATTGACGATGAAACACAGAAATTGCATCTGAATTTAATACAAAAGGCACAATGCCGACTTAAGTACAAGAGGATTGACACTCTAACATTCTATGATTTGAACCTCTCCTGTGGGTCCAGTTGTAGATTCCGATGCTTCACTTTAGGTTTACTGTATCCCTTGGAACTTCTCATTGACAATGAAACACAGAAATTGCATACGATTTTAATACAAAAGAAACAATGAAGACTTAAGTACAAGAGGACTGACACTCTTACTCTCTATGATTTGAACCACTCCTGTGAGTCCAGTTTTCGTTTCCGATGCTTCACTTCAGGTTTAATGTATCCCTTGGACCTTCTTATTGACGATGAAACACAGAAATTGCATCCGAATTTAATACAAAAGGCACAATGCCGACTTAAGTACAAGAGGACTGACACTCTAACTTTCTATGATTTGAACCTCTCCTGTGAGTCCAGTTTTAAATTCCGATGCATCACTTCAGGTTTACTGTATCCCTTGGACCTTCTTATTGAAGATGAAACACAGATATTGCATCCGAAATTAATACAAAAGGCACAGTGCCGACTTAAGTACAAGAGGACTGACACTCTAACTTTCTATGATTTGAATTACTCCTGTGAGGCCAGTTTTAGATTCCGATTCCTCACTTCAGGTTTACTGTATCCCTTGGACCTTCTTATTGACGATGAAACACAGAAATTGCATCCGAATTTAATACAAAAGGCACAATGCCGACTTAAGTACAAGAGGACTGACACTCCAACTTTCTATGATTTGAACCTCTCCAGTGAGTCCATTCTTAGATGCCGATGCTTCACTACAGGTTCACTGTATCCCTTGGACCTTCCTATTGACGTTGAAACACAGATATTGCATCCGAATTTAATACAAAAGGCACAATGCCGACTTAAGTACAAGAGGACTGACACTCTAATTTTCTATGATTTGAACCACTCCTGTGAGTCCAGTTTTAGATTCCGATGCTTCACTTCAGGTTTACTGTATCCCTTGGACCTTCTTATTGACGATGAAACACAGATATTGCCTCCAAATATTAAACAAAAGGCACAATGCCGACTTAAGTACAAGAGGACTGACACTCTAAGTTGCTATGATTTGAACCTCTCCTGTGAGTCCAGTTTCAGTTTCCGATGCTTCACTTCAGGTTTACTGTATCCCTGGGACCTTCTTATTAACGATGAAACACAGAAATTGCATACGAATTTAATACAAAATGCACAATGCCGACTTAAGTACAAGAGGACTGACACTCAAACTTTCTATGATTTGAACCACTCCTCTGAGGCCTGATTTAGATTCCGATGCTTCACTTCAGGTTTACTGTATCCCTTGGACCTTCCTATTGACGATGAAACACAGAAATTTCATCCGAATTTAGTGCAAAAGGCACAATGCCGACTTAAGTACAAGAGGACTGACACTCTAACTTTCTAAGATTTGAACCTCTCCTGTGAGTCCAGTTTTAGATTCCGATGCATCACTTCAGGTTTACTGTATCCCTTGGACCTTCTTATTGACGATGAAACACAGAAATTGCATCCGAATTTAATACAAAAGGCACAATGCCGACATAAGTACAAGAGGACTGACCATCTAACTTTCTATGATTTGAACCACTCCTGTGAGTCCAGTTTTAGATTCCGATGCTTCACTTCAGGTTTACTGTATCCCTTGGACCTTCTTATTGACGATGAAACACAGAAATTGCATTTGAATTTAATACAAAAGGCTCAATGACGACTTAAGTACAAGAGGACTGACACTCTACCTTTCTATGATTTGAACCACTCCTGTGGGTCCAGTTTTAGATTCCGATGCTTCACTTCAGGTTTACTGTATCCCTTGGACCTTCTTATTGACGATGAAACACAGAAATTGCATCTGAATTTAATACAAAAGGCACAATGCCGACTTAAGTACAAGAGGACTGACACTCTAACATTCTATGATTTGAACCTCTCCTGTGGGTCCAGTTGTAGATTCCGATGCTTCACTTTAGGTTTACTGTATCCCTTGGAACTTCTCATTGACAATGAAACACAGAAATTGCATACGAATTT
This sequence comes from Schistocerca serialis cubense, assembly GCF_023864345.2. Taxonomy (NCBI): domain Eukaryota; kingdom Metazoa; phylum Arthropoda; class Insecta; order Orthoptera; family Acrididae; genus Schistocerca; species Schistocerca serialis. The sequence continues at coordinate 1,047,365,064 of NC_064640.1, read as the reverse complement.
AATACAAAAGAAACAATGAAGACTTAAGTACAAGAGGACTGACACTCTTACTCTCTATGATTTGAACCACTCCTGTGAGTCCAGTTTTCGTTTCCGATGCTTCACTTCAGGTTTAATGTATCCCTTGGACCTTCTTATTGACGATGAAACACAGAAATTGCATCCGAATTTAATACAAAAGGCACAATGCCGACTTAAGTACAAGAGGACTGACACTCTAACTTTCTATGATTTGAACCTCTCCTGTGAGTCCAGTTTTAAATTCCGATGCATCACTTCAGGTTTACTGTATCCCTTGGACCTTCTTATTGAAGATGAAACACAGATATTGCATCCGAAATTAATACAAAAGGCACAGTGCCGACTTAAGTACAAGAGGACTGACACTCTAACTTTCTATGATTTGAATTACTCCTGTGAGGCCAGTTTTAGATTCCGATTCCTCACTTCAGGTTTACTGTATCCCTTGGACCTTCTTATTGACGATGAAACACAGAAATTGCATCCGAATTTAATACAAAAGGCACAATGCCGACTTAAGTACAAGAGGACTGACACTCCAACTTTCTATGATTTGAACCTCTCCAGTGAGTCCATTCTTAGATGCCGATGCTTCACTACAGGTTCACTGTATCCCTTGGACCTTCCTATTGACGTTGAAACACAGATATTGCATCCGAATTTAATACAAAAGGCACAATGCCGACTTAAGTACTAGAGGACTGACACTCTAAGTTGCTATGATTTGAACCTCTCCTGTGAGTCCAGTTTCAGTTTCCGATGCTTCACTTCAGGTTTACTGTATCCCTTGGACCTTCTTATTGACGATGAAACACAGAAATTGCATACGAATTTAATACAAAATGCACAATGCCGACTTAAGTACAAGAGGACTGACACACTAACTTTCTATGATTTGAACCTCTCCTGTGGGTCCAGTTGTGGATTCCGATGCTTCACTTTAGGTTTACTGTATCGCTTGGACCTTCTCTTTGACAATGAAACACAGAAATTGCATCCGAATTTAATACAAAAGGCACATGCCGACTTAAGTACAAGAGGACTGACACTCTAACTTTCTATTATTTGAACCTCTCCTGTGATTCCAGTTTTAGATTCCGATGCTTCACTTCAGGTTTTCTGTATCCCTTGGACCTTCTTATTGACGATGAAACACAGAAATTGCATCGGATTTTAATACAAAAGGCACAATGCCGACTTAAGTACAAGAGGACTGACACTCTAATTTTCTATGATTTGAACCACTCCTGTGAGTCCAGTTTTAAATTCCGATGCTTCACTTCAGGTTTACTGTATCCCTTGGACCTTCATATCGACGATGAAACACAGAGTTGCATCCGAATTTAATACAAAAGGCACATGCCGACTTAAGTACAAGAGGACTGACACTCTAACTTTCTAAGATTTGAACCTCTCCTGTGATTCCAGTTTTAGATTCCGATGCTTCACTTCAGGTTTTCTGTATCCCTTGGACCTTCTTATTGACGATGAAACGCAGAAATTGCATCGGAATTTAATACAAAAGGCACAATGCCGACTTAAGTACAAGAGGACTGACACTCTAATTTTCTATGATTTGAACCACTCCTGTGAGTCCAGTTTTAGATTCCGATGCTTCACTTCAGGTTTACTGTATCCCTTGGACCTTCTTATTGACGATGAAACACAGATATTGCCTCCAAATATTAAACAAAAGGCACAATGCCGACTTAAGTACAAGAGGACTGACACTCTAAGTTGCTATGATTTGAACCTCTCCTGTGAGTCCAGTTTCAGTTTCCGATGCTTCACTTCAGGTTTACTGTATCCCTGGGACCTTCTTATTAACGATGAAACACAGAAATTGCATACGAATTTAATACAAAATGCACAATGCCGACTTAAGTACAAGAGGACTGACACTCAAACTTTCTATGATTTGAACCACTCCTCTGAGGCCTGATTTAGATTCCGATGCTTCACTTCAGGTTTACTGTATCCCTTGGACCTTCCTATTGACGATGAAACACAGAAATTTCATCCGAATTTAGTGCAAAAGGCACAATGCCGACTTAAGTACAAGAGGACTGACACTCTAACTTTCTAAGATTTGAACCTCTCCTGTGAGTCCAGTTTTAGATTCCGATGCATCACTTCAGGTTTACTGTATCCCTTGGACCTTCTTATTGACGATGAAACACAGAAATTGCATCCGAATTTAATACAAAAGGCACAATGCCGACATAAGTACAAGAGGACTGACCATCTAACTTTCTATGATTTGAACCACTCCTGTGAGTCCAGTTTTAGATTCCGATGCTTCACTTCAGGTTTACTGTATCCCTTGGACCTTCTTATTGACGATGAAACACAGAAATTGCATTTGAATTTAATACAAAAGGCTCAATGCCGACTTAAGTACAAGAGGACTGACACTCTAACTTTCTATGATTTGAACCTCTCCTGTGGGTCCAGTTGTAGATTCCGATGCTTCACTTTAGGCTTACTGTATCCCTTGGACCTTCTAATTGACAATGAAACACAGAAATTGCATACGAATTTAATACAAAAGAAACAATGCCGACCTAAGTACAAGAGGACTGACACTCTTACTTTCTATGATTTGAACCACTCCTGTGAGTCCAGTTTTCGATTCCGATGCTTCACTTCAGGTTTAATGTATCCCTTGGACCTTCTTATTGACGATGAAACACAGAAATTCCATCCGAATTTAATACAAAAGGCACAATGCCGACTTAAGTACAAGATGACTGACACTCTAACTTTCTATGATTTGAACCTCTCCTGTGAGTCCAGTTTTAAATTCCGATGCATCACTTCAGGTTTACTGTATCCCTTGGACCTTCTTATTGACGATGAAACACCGAAATTGCATCCGAAATTAATACAAAAGGCACAGTGCCGACTTAAGAACAAGAGGACTTACACTCTAACTCTCTATGATTTGAACCTCTCCTGTGATTCCAGTTTTAGTTTACGATGCTTCACTTCAGGTTTTCTGTATCCCTTGGACCTTCTTATTGACGATGAAACACAGAAATTGCATTGGAATTTAATACAAAAGGCACAATGCCGACTTAAGTACAAGAGGACTGACACTCTAACTATCTATGATTAGAACCACTCTTGTGAGTCCAGTTTTAGATTCCGATGCTTCATTTCAGGTTTACTGTATCCCTCGGACCTTCTTATTGACGATGAAACACAGATATTGCATCCGAATTTAATACAAAAGGCACAATGCCGACTTAAGTACAAGAGGACTGACACGCTAAGTTGCTATTATTTGAACCCTCCTGTGAGTCCAGTTTTAGATTCCGATGCTTCACTTCAGGTTTACTGTATCCCTTGGACCTTCTTATTGACGATGAAACACAGAAATTCCATCCGAATTTAATACAAAAGCACAATGCCGGCTTAAGTACAAGAGGACTGACACTCTAACTTTCTATGATTTGAACCTCTCCTGTGAGTCCAGTGTGAGATTCCGAGGCTTCACTTCAGGTTTACTGTATCCCTTGGACCTTCTTATTGACGATGAAACACAGAAATTGCATCCGAATTTAATACAAAAGGCACAATGCCGACATAAGTACAAGAGGACTGACACTCTAACTTTCTATGATTTGAACCACTCCTCTGAGGCCAGATTTAGATTTCGATGCTTCACTTCAGGTTTACTGTATCCCTTGGACCTTGTAATTGACAATGAAACACAGATATTTCATCCGAATTTAATACAAAAGGCACAATGCCGACTTAAGTACAAGAGGACTGACACTCTAACTATCTACGATTTGAACCACTCTTGTGAGTCCAGTTTTAGATTCCGATGCTTCACTTCAGGTTTACTGTATCCCTCGGACCTTCTTATTGACGATGAAACTCAGATATTGCATCCGAATTTAATACAAAAGGCACAATGCCGACTTAAGTGCAAGAGGACTGACACTCTAAGTTGCTATGATTTGAACCCTCCTGTGAGTCCAGTTTCAGTTTCCGATGCTTCACTTCAGGTTTACTGTATCCCTTGGACCTTCTTATTGACGATGAAACACAGAAATTACATACGAATTTATTACAAAATGCACAATGCCGACTTAAGTACAAGAGGACTGACACTCTAACTTTCTATGATTTTAACCACTCCTGTGAGGCCAGATTTAGATTCCGATGCTTCACTTCAGCTTTACTGTATCCCTTGGACCTTCTTATTGACGATGAAACACAGAAATTTCATCCGAATTTAGTGCAAAAGGCACAATGCCGACTTAAGTACAAGAGGACTGACACTCTAAGTTGCTATGATTTGAACCCTCCTGTGAGTCCAGTTTCAGTTTCCGATGCTTCACTTCAGGTTTACTGTATCCCTTGGACCTTCTTATTGACGATGAAACACAGAAATTGCATCCGAATTTAATACAAATGCACAATGCCGACTTAAGTACAAGAGGACTGACACTCTAACTTTCTATGATTTGAACCTCTCCTGTGAGTCCAGTGTGAGATTCCGAGGCTTCACTTCAGGTTTACTGTATCCCTTGGACCTTCTTATTGACGATGAAACACAGAAATTGCATCCGAATTTAATACAAAAGGCACAATGCCGACATAAGTACAAGAGGACTGACACTCTAACTTTCTATGATTTGAACCACTCCTCTGAGGCCAGATTTAGATTTCGATGCTTCACTTCAGGTTTACTGTATCCCTTGGACCTTGTAATTGACAATGAAACACAGAAATTTCATCCGAATTTAATACAAAAGGCACAATGCCGACTTAAGTACAAGAGGACTGACCCTCTAACTTTCTATGATTTGTACCTCTCCTGTGAGTCCAGTTTTAAATTCCGATGCTTCACTTCAGTTTTACTGTATCCCTTGGACCTTCTTATTGACGATGAAACACAGAAATTGCATCCGAATTTAATACAAAAGGAACAGTGCCGACTTAAGTACAAGAGGACTGACACTCTAACTTTCTATGATTTGAACCTCTCCTGTGAGTCCAGTTTTAAATTCCGATGCTTCACTTCAGTTTTACTGTATCCCTTGGCCCTTCTTATTGACGATGAAACACAGAAATTGCATCCGAATTTAATACAAAAGGCACAATGCCGACATAAGTAAAAGAGGACTGACACTCTAACTTTCTATATTTTGAACCACTCCTCTGATGCCAGATTTAGATTTAGATGCTTCAGTTCAGGTTTACTGTATCCCTTGGACCTTGTTATTGACGATGAAACACAGAAATTTCATCCGAATTCAATACAAAAGGCACAATGCCGACTTAAGTACAAGAGGACTGACACTCTAAGTTGCTATGATTTGAACCTCTCCTGTGAGTCCAGTTTTAGATTCCGAGGCTTCACTTCAGGTTTACTGTATCCCTTGGACCGTCTTATTGACGATGAAACTTAGAAATTTCAAACGAATTTAATACAATAGCACAATGCCGGCTTAAGTACAAGAGGACTGACACTCTAACTTTCTATGATTTGAACCTCTCCTGTGAGTCCAGTGTGAGATTCCGAGGCTTCACTTCAGGTTTACTGTATCCCTTGGACCTTCTTATTGCCGATGAAACACCGAAATTGCATCCGAATTGAATACAAAAGGCAAAATGCCGACATAAGTACAAGAGGACTGACACTCTAACTTTCTATGATTTGAACCATTCCTCTGAGACCAGATTTAGATTTCGATGCTTCACTTCAGGTTTCCTGTATCCCTTGGACCTTGTTATTGATGATGAAACACAGAAATTTCATCCGAATTTAATACAAATGGAACAATGCCGACTTAAGTAAAAGAGGACTGACACTCTAAGTTGCTATGATTTGAACCTCTCCGGTGAGTCCAGTTTTAGATTCCGATGCTTCACTTCAGGTTTACTGTATCCCTTAGAACTTCCTATTCACGATGAAACACAGAAATTGCATACGAATTTAATACAAAAGGCACAATGCCGACTTAAGTACAAGAGGACTGACACTCTAACTTTCTATGATTTGAACCACTCCTGTGAGGCCAGTTTTAGATTCCGATTCCTCACTTCAGGTTTACTGTATCCCTTGGACCTTCTTATTGACGATGAAACACAGAAATTGCATCCGAATTTAATACAAAAGGCACAATGCCGACTTAAGTACAAGAGGACTGACACTCCAACTTTCTATGATTTGAACCTCTCCAGTGAGTCCATTCTTAGATGCCGATGCTTCACTACAGGTTCACTGTATCCCTTGGACCTTCCTATTGACGTTGAAACACAGATATTGCATCCGAATTTAATACAAAAGGCACAATGCCGACTTAAGTACTAGAGGACTGACACTCTAAGTTGCTATGATTTGAACCTCTCCTGTGAGTCCAGTTTCAGTTTCCGATGCTTCACTTCAGGTTTACCGTATCCCTTGGACCTTCTTATTGACGATGAAACACAGAAATTCCATCCGAATTTAATACAAAAGGCACAATGCCGACTTAAGTACAAGAGGACTGACACTCTAACTTTCTATGATTTGAACCTCTCCTGTGAGTCCAGTTTTAAATTCCGATGCATCACTTCAGGTTTACTGTATCCCTTGGACCTTCTTATTGACGATGAAACACAGAAATTGCATCCGAATTTAATACAAAAGGCACAGTGCCGACTTAAGAACAAGAGGACAGACACTCTAACTTTCTATGATTTGAACCTCTCCTGTGATTCCAGTTTTAGTTTACGATGCTTCACTTCAGGTTTTCTGTATCCCTCGGACCTTCTTATTGACGATGAAACACAGAAATTGCATCGGAATTTAATACAAAAGGCACAATGCCGACTTAAGTACAAGAGGACTGACACTCTAACTATCTATGATTTGAACCACTCTTGTGAGTCCAGTTTTAGATTCCGATGCTTCATTTCAGGTTTACTGTATCCCTCGGACCTTCTTATTGACGATGAAACACAGATATTGCATCCGAATTTAATACAAAAGGCACAATGCCGACTTAAGTACAAGAGGACTGACACGCTAAGTTGCTATGATTTGAACCCTCCTGTGAGTCCAGTTTTAGATTCCGATGCTTCACTTCAGGTTTACTGTATCCCTTGGACCTTCTTATTGACGATGAAACACAGAAATTCCATCCGAATTTAATACAAAAGCACAATGCCGGCTTAAGTACAAGAGGACTGACACTCTAACTTTCTATGATTTGAACCTCTCCTGTGAGTCCAGTGTGAGATTCCGAGGCTTCACCTCAGGTTTACCGAATCCCTTGGACCTTCTTATTGACGATGAAACACAGAAATTGCATCCGAATTTAATACAAAAGGCACAATGCCGACATAAGTACAAGAGGACTGACACTCTAACTTTCTATGATTTGAACCACTCCTCTGAGGCCAGATTTAGATTTCGATGCTTCACTTCAGGTTTACTGTATCCCTTGGACCTTGTAATTGACAATGAAACACAGAAATTTCATCCGAATTTAATACAAAAGGCACAATGCCGACTTAAGTACAAGAGGACTGACACTCTAACTATCTATGATTTGAACCACTCTTGTGAGTCCAGTTTTAGATTCCGATGTTTCACTTCAGGTTTACTGTATCCCTCGGACCTTCTTATTGACGATGAAACTCAGATATTGCATCCGAATTTAATACAAAAGGCACAATGCCGACTTAAGTGCAAGAGGACTGACACTCTAAGTTGCTATGACTTGAACCCTCCTGTGAGTCCAGTTTCAGTTTCCAATGCTTCACTTCAGGTTTACTGTATCCCTTGGACCTTCTTATTGACGATGAAACACAGAAATTGCATCCGAATTTAATACAAAAGCACAATGCCGACTTAAGTACAAGAGGACTGACACTCTAACTTTCTATGATTTGAACCTCTCCTGTGAGTCCAGTGTGAGATTCCGAGGCTTTACTTCATGTTTACTGTATCCCTTGGACCTTCTTATAAACGATGAAACACAGAAATTACATCCGAATTTAATACAAAAGGCACAATGCCGACTTAAGTACAAGAGGACTGACCCTCTAACTTTCTATGATTTGTACCTCTCCTGTGAGTCCAGTTTTAAATTCCGATGCTTCACTTCAGTTTTACTGTATCCCTTGGACCTTCTTATTGACGATGAAACACAGAAATTGCATCCGAATTTAATACAAAAGGAACAGTGCCGACTTAAGTACAAGAGGACTGACACTCTACCTTTCTATGATTTGAACCTCTCCTGTGAGTCCAGTTTTAAATTCCGATGCTTCACTTCAGTTTTACTGTATCCCTTGGACCCTCTTATTGACGATGAAACACAGAAATTGCATCCGAATTTAATACAAAAGGCACAATGCCGACATAAGTAAAAGAGGACTGACACTCTAACTTTCTATAATTTGAACCACTCCTCTGATGCCAGATTTAGATTTCGATGCTTCAGTTCAGGTTTACTGTATCCCTTGGACCTTGTTATTGACGATGAAACACAGAAATTTCATCCGAATTCAATACAAAAGGCACAATGCCGACTTAAGTACAAGAGGACTGACACTCTAAGTTGCTATGATTTGAACCTCTCCTGTGAGTCCAGTTTTAGATTCCGATGCTTCACTTCAGGTTTACTGTATCCCTTGAACCGTCTTATTGACGATGAAACTTAGAAATTTCAAACGAATTTAATACAAAAGCACAATGCCGGCTTAAGTACAAGAGGACTGACACTCTAACTTTCTATGATTTGAACCACTCCTGTGAGTCCAGTGTGAGATTCCGAGGCTTCACTTCAGGTTTACTGTATCCCTTGGACCTTGTTATTGCCGATGAAACACCGAAATTGCATCCGAATTGAATACAAAAGGCAAAATGCCGACATAAGTACAAGAGGACTGACACTCTAACTTTCTATGATTTGAACCATTCCTCTGAGACCAGATTTAGATTTCGATGCTTCACTTCAGGTTTACTGTATCCCTTGGACCTTGTTATTGATGATGAAACACAGATATTTCATCCGAATTTAATACAAATGGAACAATGCCGACTTAAGTACAAGAGGACTGACACTCTAAGTTGCTATGATTTGAACCTCTCCGGTGAGTCCAGTTTTAGATTCCGATGCTTCACTTCAGGTTTACTGTATCCCTTAGAACTTCCTATTCACGATGAAACACAGAAATTGCATACGAATTTAATACAAAAGGCACAATGCCGACTTCAGTACAAGAGGACTGACACTCTAACTTTCTATGATTTGAACCACTCCTGTGAGGCCAGTTTTAGATTCCGATTCCTCACTTCAGGTTTACTGTATCCCTTGGACCTTCTTATTGACGATGAAACACAGAAATTGCATCCGATTTTAATACAAAAGGCACAATGCCGACTTAAGTACAAGAGGACTGACACTCCAACTTTCTATGATTTGAACCTCTCCAGTGAGTCCATTCTTAGATGCCGATGCTTCACTACAGGTTCACTGTATCCCTTGGACCTTCCTATTGACGTTGAAACACAGATATTGCATCCGAATTTAATACAAAAGGCACAATGCCGACTTAAGTACTAGAGGACTGACACTCTAAGTTGCTATGATTTGAACCTCTCCTGTGAGTCCAGTTTCAGTTTCCGATGCTTCACTTCAGGTTTACTGTATCCCTTGGACCTTCTTATTGACGATGAAACACAGAAATTGCATACGAATTTAATACAAAATGCACAATGCCGACTTAAGTACAAGAGGACTGACACACTAACTTTCTATGATTTGAACCTCTCCTGTGGGTCCAGTTGTGGATTCCGATGCTTCACTTTAGGTTTACTGTATCGCTTCGACCTTCTCATTGACAATGAAACACAGAAATTGCATACGAATTTAATACAAAAGGCACAATGCCGACTTCAGTACAAGAGGACTAACACTCTAACTTTCTATGATTTGAACCACTCCTGTGAGTCCAGTTTTAGATTCCGATGCTTCATTTCAGGTTAACTGTATCCCTTGGACCTTCTTATTGACGATGAAACACAGAAATTGCATCCGAATTTAATACAAAAGGCACAATGCCAACATAAGTACAAGAGGACTGACACTCAAATTTTCTATGATTTTAACCTCTCCTGTGAGTCCAGTTTTAAATTCCGATGCTTCACTTCAGGTTTACTGTATCCCTTGGACCTTCATATTGACGATGAAACACAGAAATTGCATCCGTATTTAATACAAAAGGCACATGCCGACTTAAGTACAAGAGGACTGACACTCTAACTTTCTATGATTTGAACCTCTCCTGTGATTCCAGTTTTAGATTCCGATACTTCACTTCAGGTTTTCTGTATCCCTTGGACCTTCTTATTGACGATGAAACACAGAAATTGCATCGGAATTTAATACAAAAGGCACAATGCCGACTTAAGTACAAGAGGACTGACACTCTAATTTTCTATGATTTGAACCACTCCTGTGAGTCCAGTTTTAGATTCCGATGCTTCACTTCAGGTTTACTGTATCCCTTGGACCTTCTTATTGACGATGAAACACAGATATTGCATCCAAATATTATACAAAAGGCACAATGCCGACTTAAGTACAAGAGGACTGACACTCTAAGTTGCTATGATTTGAACCTCTCCTGTGAGTCCAGTTTCAGTTTCCGATGCTTCACTTCAGGTTTACTGTATCCCTGGGACCTTCTTATTAACGATGAAACACAGAAATTGCATACGAATTTAATACAAAATGCACAATGCCGACTTAAGTACAAGAGGACTGACACTCTAACTTTCTATGATTTGAACCTCTCCTGTGAGTCCAGTTTTAGATTCCGATGCATCACTTCAGGTTTACTGTATCCCTTGGACCTTCTTATTGACGATGAAACACAGAAATTGCATCCGAATTTAATACAAAAGGCACAATGCCGACATAAGTACAAGAGGACTGACCAACTAACTTTCTATGATTTGAACCACTCCTGTGAGTCCAGTTTTAGATTCCGATGCTTCACTTCAGGTTTACTGTAACCCTTGGACCTTCTTATTGACGATGAAACACAGAAATTGCATCTGAATTTAATACAAAAGGCACAATGCCGACTTAAGTAGAAGAGGACTGACACTCTAACTTTCTATGATTTGAACCTCTCCTGTGGGTCCAGTTGTAGATTCCGATGCTTCACTTTAGGTTTACTGTATCCCTTGGACCTTCTCATTGACAATGAAACACAGAAATTGCATACGAATTTAATACAAAAGAAACAATGCCGACTTAAGTACAAGAGGACTGACACTCTTACTTTCTATGATTTGAACCACTCCTGTGAGTCCAGTTTTGGATTCCGATGCTTCACTTCAGGTTTAATGTATCCCTTGGACCTTCTTATTGACGATGAAACACAGAAATTGCATCCGAATGTAATACAAAAGGCACAATGCCGACTTAAGTACAAGAGGACTGACACTCTAACTTTCTATGATTTGAACCTCTCCTGTGAGTCCAGTTTTAAATTCCGATGCATCACTTCAGGTTTACTGTATCCCTTGGACCTTCTTATTGACGATGAAACACAGAAATTGCATCCGAAATTAATACAAAAGGCACAGTGCCGACTTAAGTATAAGAGGACTGACACTCTAACTTTCTATGATTTGAACTACTCCTGTGAGGCCAGTTTTAGATTCCGATTCCTCACTTCAGGTTTACTGTATCCCTTGGACCTTCTTATTGACGATGAAACACAGAAATTGCATCCGAAGTTAATACAAAAGGCACAATGCCGACTTAAGTACAAGAGGACTGACACTCCAAATTTCTATGATTTGAACCTCTCCAGTGAGTCCATTCTTAGATGCCGATGCTTCACTACAGGTTCACTGTATCCCTTGGACCATCCTATTGACGTTGAAACACAGATATTGCATCCGAAATAATACAAAAGGCACAATGCCGACTTAAGTACTAGAGGACTGACACTCAAAGTTGCTATGATTTGAACCTCTCCTGTGAGTCCAGTTTCAGTTTCCGATGCTTCACTTCAGGTTCACTGTATCCCTTGGACCTCCTTATTGACGATGAAACACAGAAATTGCATACGAATTTAATACAGAATGCACAATGCCGACTTAAGTAAAAGAGGATTGACACACTAACTTTCTATGATTTGAACCTCTCCTGTGGGTCCAGTTGTGGATTCCGATGCTTCACTTTAGGTTTACTGTATCGCTTGGACCTTCTCATTGACAATGAAACACAGAAATTGCATAGGAATTTAATACAAAAGGCACAATGCCGACTTAAGTACTAGAGGACTGACACTCTAAGTTGCTATGATTTGAACCTCTCCTGTGAGTCCAGTTTCAGTTTCCGATGCTTCACTTCAGGTTCACTGTATCCCTTGGACCTTCTTATTGACGATGAAACACAGATATTGCATCCAAATATTATACAAAAGGCACAATGCCGACTTAAGTACAAGAGGACTGACACTCTTACTTTCTATGATTTGAACCACTCCTGTGAGTCCAGTTTTCGATTCTGATGCTTCACTTCAGGTTTAATGTATCCCTTGTACCTTCTTATTGACGATGAAACACAGAAATTGCATCCGAATTTAATACAAAAGGCACAATGCCGACTTAAGTACAAGAGGACTGACACTCTAACTTTCTATGATTTGAACCTCTCCTGTGAGTCCAGTTTTAAATTCCGATGCATCACTTCAGGTTTACTGTATCCCTTGGACCTTCTTATTGACGATGAAACACAGAAATTGCATCCGAAATTAATACAAAAGGCACAGTGCCGACTTAAGAACAAGAGGACTGACACTCTAACTTTCTATGATTTGAACCTCTCCTGTGATTCCAGTTTTAGTTTACGATGCTTCACCTCAGGTTTTCTGTATCCCTTGGACCTTCTTATTGACGATGAAACACAGAAATTGCATCGGAATTTAATACAAAAGGCACAATGCCGACTTAAGTACAAGAGGACTGACACTCTAACTATCTATGATTTGAACCACTCTTGTGAGTCCAGTTTTAGATTCCGATGCTTCATTTCAGGTTTACTGTATCCCTCGGACCTTCTTATTGACGATGAAACACAGATATTGCATCCGAATTTAATACAAAAGGCACAATGCCGACTTAAGTACAAGAGGACTGACACGCTAAGTTGCTATGATTTGAACCCTCCTGTGAGTCCAGTTTTAGATTCCGATGCTTCACTTCAGGTTTACTGTATCCCTTGGACCTTCTTATTGACGATGAAACACAGAAATTCCATCCGAATTTAATACAAAAGCACAATGCCGGCTTATGAACAAGAGGACTGACACTCTAACTTTCAATGATTTGAACCTCTCCTGTGAGTCCAGTGTGAGATACCGAGGCTTCACTTCAGGTTTACTGTATCCCTTGGACCTTCTTATTGACGATGAAACACAGAAATTGCATCCGAATTTAATACAAAAGGCACAATGCCAACTTAAGTACATGAGGACTGACACGCTAAGTTGCTATGATTTGAACCCTCCTGTGAGTCCAGTTTTAGATTCCGATGCTTCACTTCAGGTTTACTGTATCCCTTGGACCTTCTTATTGACGATGAAACACAGAAATTGCATCCGAATTTAATACAAAAGCACAATGCCGACTTAAGTACAAGAGGACTGACACTCTAACTTTCTATGATTTGAACCTCTCCTGTGAGTCCGGTGTGAGATTCCGAGGCTTTACTTCATGTTTACTGTATCCCTTGGACCTTCTTATAAACGATGAAACACAGAAATTACATCCGAACTTAATACAAAAGGCACAATGCCGACTTAAGTACAAGAGGACTGACCCTCTAACTTTCTATGATTTGTACCTCTCCTGTGAGTCCAGTTTTAAATTCCGATGCTTCACTTCAGTTTTACTGTATCCCTTGGACCTTCTTATTGACGATGAAACACAGAAATTGCATCCGAATTTAATACAAAAGGCACAATGTCGACATAAGTAAAAGAGGACTGACACTCTAACTTTCTATAATTTGAACCACTCCTCTGATGCCAGGTTTAGATTTCGATGCTTCAGTTCAGGTTTACTGTATCCCTTGGACCTTGTTATTGACGATGAAACACAGAAATTTCATCCGAATTCAATACAAAAGGCACAATGCCGACTTAAGTACAAGAGGACTGACACTCTAAGTTGCTATGATTTGAACCTCTCCTGTGAGTCCAGTTTTAGATTCCGAGGCTTCACTTCAGGTTTACTGTATCCCTTGGACCGTCTTATTGACGATGAAACTTAGAAATTTCAAACGAATTTAATACAAAAGCACAATGCCGGCTTAAGTACAAGAGGACTGACACTCTAACTTTCTATGATTTGAACCTCTCCTCTGAGTCCAGTGTGAGATTCCGAGGCTTCACTTCAGGTTTACTGTATCCCTTGGACCTTCTTATTGACGATGAAACACAGAAATTGCATCCGAATTTAATACAAAAGGCACAATGCCGACATAAGTAAAAGAGGACTGACACTCTAACTTTCTATAATTTGAACCACTCCTCTGATGCCAGATTTAGATTTCGATGCTTCAGTTCAGGTTTACTGTATCCCTTGGACCTTCTTATAAACGATGAAACACAGAAATTACATCCGAACTTAATACAAAAGGCACAATGCCGACTTAAGTACAAGAGGACAGACACTCTAACTTTCTATGATTTGAACCACTCCTCTGAGGCCAGATTTAGATATCGATGCTTCACTTCAGGTTTACTGTATCCCTTGGACCTTGTTATTGACGATGAAAAACAGAAATTTCATCCGAATTTTATAGAAAAGGCACAATGCCGACTTAAGTACAAGAAGACTGACACTCTAACTTTCTATGATTTGAACCTCTCCTGTGGGTCCAGTTGTAGATTCCGATGCTTCACTTTAGGTTTACTGTATCCCTTGGACCTTCTCATTGACAATGAAACACAGAAATTGCATACGAATTTAATACAAAAGGCACAATGCCGACTTAAGTACAAAAGGTCTGACACTCTAACTTTCTATGATTTGAATCACTCCTGTGAGTCCAATTTTAGATTCCGATGCTTCACTTCAGGTTTACTGTATCCCTTGGACCTTCTTATTGACGATGAAACACAGAAATTGCATCGGAATTTAATAAAAAAGGCACAATGCCGACATAAGTACAAGAGGACTGACACTCTAACTTTCTATGATTTGAACCACTCCTCTGAGGCCAGATTTAGATTTCGATGCTTCACTTCAGGTTTACTGTATCCCTTGGACCTTGTTATTGGCGATGAAACACAGAAATTTCATCCGAATTTAATACAAAAGGCACAATGCCGACTTAAGTACAAGAGGACTGACACTCTAAGATGCTATGATTTGAACCCTCCTGTGAGTCCAGTTTCAGTTTCCGATGCTTTACTTCAGGTTTACTGTATCCCTTGGACCTTCTTATTGACGATGATACACAGAAATTACATACGAATTTATTACAAAATGCACAATGCCGACTTAAGTACAAGAAGACTGACACTCTAACTTTCTATGATTTTAACCACTACTGTGAGGCCAGATTTAGATTCCGATGCTTCACTTCAGCTTTACTGTATCCCTTGGACCTTCTTATTGACGATGAAACACAGAAATTTCATCCGAATTTAGTGCAAAAGGCACAATGCCGACTTATGTACAAGAGGACTGACACTCTAACTTTCTATGATTTGAACCTCTCCTGTGAGTCCCGTTTTAGATTCCGATGCTTGACTTCTGGTTTACTGTATCCCTTGGAACTTCTTATTGACGATGAAACACAGAAATTGCATCCGAATTTAATACAAAAGGCACAATGCTAACATAAGTGCAAGAGGACTGACACAATAACTGTCTCTGATTTGAACCTCTCCTGTGAGTCCAGTTTTAGATTCCGATGCTTCATTTCAGGATTACTGTATCCCTTGGACCTTCTTAATGACGATGAAACACTGAAATTGCATCCGAATTTAATACAAAGGCACAATGCCGACTTAAGTACAAGAGGACTGACACTCTAACTTTCTACGATTTGAACCTCTCCTGTGAGTCCAGTTTTGGATTCCGATGCTTCACTTCAGGATTACTGTATCCCTTGGACCTTCTTAATGACGATGAAACACTGAAATTGCATCCGAATTTAATACAAAGGCACAATGCCGACTTAGGTACAAGAGGTCTGAAACTCTAACTTTCTATGATGTGAACCTCTCCTGTGAGTCCAGTGTTAGATTCCGAGGCTTCACTTCAGGTTTACTGTATCCCTTGGACCTTCTTATTGACGATGAAACACAGAAATTGCATCAGAATTTAATACAAAAGCCACAATGCCGACTTAAGTACAGGAAGACTGACACTCTAACTTTCTGTGATTTGAACCACTCCTGTGAGTCGCATTTTAGATTCCTATGCTTCACTTCAGTTTTACTGTAGCCCTTGGACCTGCTTATTAACGATGAAACACAGGAATTACATCAGAGTTTAATACAAAATGCACAATGCCGACATAAGTAAAAGAGGACTGACACACTAACTTTCTATAATTTGAACCACTCCTCTGATGCCAGATTTAGATTTCGATGCTTCAGTTCAGGTATACTGTATCCCTTGGACCTTGTTATTGACGATGAAACACAGAAATTTCATCCGAATTCAATACAAAAGGCACAATGCCGACTTAAGTACAAGAGGACTGACACTCTAAGTTGCTATGATTTGAACCTCTCCTGTGAGTCCAGTTTTAGATTCCGAGGCTTCACTTCAGGTTTACTGTATCAGTTGGACCGTCTTATTGACGATGAAACTTAGAAATTTCAAACGAATTTAATACAAAATGCACAATGCCGACTTAAGTACAAGAGGACTGACACGCTAACTTTCTATGATTTGAACCACTCCTCTGAGGCCAGATTTAGATTCCGATGCTTTACTTCTGGTTTACTGTATCGCTTGGACCTTCTTATTGACGATGAAACACAGACATTTCATCCGAATTTAGTGCGAAAGGCACAATGCCGACTTAAGTACACGAGGACTGACACTCTAACTTTCTATGATTTGAACCTCTCCTGTGAGTCCAGTTTTAGATTCCGATGCTTCACTTCAGGTTTACTGTATCCCTTGGACCTACTTATTGACGTTGAAACACAGAAATTGCATCCGAATTTAATACAAAAGGCACAATGCCGGCTTCAGTACAAGAGGACTGACACTCTAACTGTCTCTGATTTGAACCTCTCCTGTGAGTCCAGTTTTAGATTCCGATGCTTCACTTCAGGTTTACTGTATCCCTTGGACCTTCTTATTGACGATGAAACACAGAAATTGCATCCGAATTTAATACAAAAGCACAATGCCGGCTTCAGTACAAGAGGACTGACACTCTAATTTTCTATGATTTGAACCACTCCTGTGAGTCCCGTTTTAGATTCCGATGCTTCACTTCAGGTTTACTGTATCCCTTGGATGTTGTTATTGACGATGAAACACAGAATTTACATCCGAACTTAATACAAAAGGCACAATGCCGACTTAAGTACAAGAGGACTGACACTCTAACATTCTATGATTTGTACCTCTCCTGTGAGTCCAGTTGTGGATTCCGATGCTTCACTTTAGGTTTACTGTATCCCTTGGACCTTCTCATTGACAATGAAACACAGAAATTGCATATGAATCTAATACAAAAGGCACAATGCTGACTTAAGTACAAGAGGACTGACACTCTAACTTTCTATGATTTGAACCTCTCCTGTGATTCCAGTTTTAGATTCCGATGCTTCACTTCAGGTTTTCTGTATCCCTTGGACCTTCTAATTGACGATGAAACACAGAAATTGCTTCGGAATTTAATACAAAAGGCACAATGCCGACTTAAGTACAAGAGGACTGACACTCTAACTTTCTACGATTTGAACCTCTCCTGTGAGTCCAGTTTTGGATTCCGATGCTTCACTTCAGGATTACTGTATCCCTTGGACCTTCTTATTGACGATGAAACACTGAAATTGCATCCGAATTTAATACAAAGGCACAATGCCGACTTAGGTACAAGGGGTCTGAGACTCTAACTTTCTATGATGTGAACCTCTCCTGTGAGTCCAGTGTTAGATACCGAGGCTTCACTTCAGGTTCACTGTATCCCTTGGACCTTCTTATTGACGATGAAACACAGAAATTGAATCAGAATTTAATACAAAAGCCACAATGCCGACTTAAGTACAGGAAGACGGACACTCTAACTTTCTATGATTTGAACCACTCCTGTCAGTCGCATTTTAGATTCCGATGCTTCACTTCAGTTTTACTGTAGCCCTTGGACCTGCTTATTAACGATGAAACACAGGAATTACATCAGAGTTTAATACAAAAGGCACAATGCCGACTTAAGTACAAGGGGACTGACACTCGAACTTTCTATGATTTGAACCTCTCCTGTGAGTCAGTTTTAGATTCCGATGCTTGACTTCAGGTTTACTATATCCCTTGGACCTTCTTATTGACGATGAAACACAGAAATTGCATCCGAATTTAATACAAAAGGCACAATGCCTACATAAGTAAAAGAGGACTGACACTCTAACTTTCTATAATTTGAACCACTCCTCTGATGCCAGATTTAGATTTCGATGCTTCAGTTCAGGTTTACTGTATCCCTTGGACCTTGTTATTGACGATGAAACACAGAAATTTCATCCGAATTCAATACAAAAGGCACAATGCCGACTTAAGTACAAGAGGACTGACACTCTAAGTTGCTATGAATTGAACCTCTCCTGTGAGTCCAGTTTTAGATTCCGAGGCTTCACTTCAGGTTTACTGTATCCCTTGGACCGTCTTATTGACGATGAAACTTAGAAATTTCAAACGAATTTAATACAAAAGGCACAATGCCGACTTAAGTACAAGAGGACTGACACTCTAACTTTCTATGATTTGAACCTCTCCTCTGAGGCCAAATTTAGGTTCCGATGCTTTACTTCTGGTTTACTGTATCCCTTGAATGTTCTTATTGACGATGAAACACAGAAATTACATCCGAACTTAATACAAAAGGCACAATGCCGACTTAAGTACAAGAGGACTGACACTCTAACTTTCTATGATTTGTACCTCTCCTGTGGGTCCAGTTGTAGATTCCGATGCTTCACTTTAGGTTTACTGTATCCCTTGGACCTTCTCATTGACAATGAAACACAGAAATTGCATATGAATCTAATACAAAAGGCACAATGCTGACTTAAGTACAAGAGGACTGACACTCTAACTTTCTATGATTTGAACCACTCCTGTGAGTCCAGTTTTGGGATTCCGATGCTTCACTTCAGGTTTACTGTATCCCTTGGACCTTCTTATTGACGATGAAACACAGAAATTGCATTCGAAATTAATACAAAAGGCACAATGTCGACTTAAGTACAAGAGGACTGACACTCTAACTTTCTATGATTTGAACCACTCCTCTGAGGCCAGATTTAGATTTCGATGCTTTACTTCAGGTTTACTGTATCCCTTGGACCTTGTTATTGACGATGAAACACAGAAATTTCATCCGAATTTAATACAAAAGGCACAATGCCGACTTAAGTACAAGAGGACTGACACTCTAACTATCTATGATTTGAACCACTCTTGTGAGTCCAGTTTTAGATTCCGATGCTTCACTTCATGTTTACTGTATCCCTCGGAACTTCTTATTGACAATGAAACTCAGATATTGCATCCGAATTTAATACAAAAGGCAAAATGCCGACTTAAGTACAAGAGGACTGACACTCTAAGTTGCTATGATTTGAACCCTCCTGTGAGTCCAGTTTCAGTTTCCGATGCTTCACTTCAGGTTTACTGTATCCCTTGGACCTTCTTATTGAAGATGAAACACAGAAATTGCATACGAATTTATTACAAAATGCACAATGCCGTCTTAAGTACAAGAGGACTGACACTCTAACTTTCTATGATTTTAACCGCTCCTGTGAGGCCAGATTTAGATTCCGATGCTTCACTTCAGGTTTACTGTATCCCTTGGACCTTCTTATTCACGATGAAACACAGAAATTTCATCCGAATTTAGAGCAAAAGGCACAATGCCGACTTAAGTACAAGAGGACTGACACTCTAACTTTCTATGATTTGAACCTCTCCTGTGAGTCCAGTTTTATATTCCGATGCTTGACTTCAGGTTTACTGTATCCCTTGGACCTTCTTATTGACGATGAAACACAGAAATTGCATCCGAATTTAATACAAAAGGCACAATGCCGACATAAGTGCAAGAGGACTGACACTCTAACTGTCTCTGATTTGAACCTCTCCTGTGAGTCCAGTTTTAGATTCCGATGCTTCACTTCAGGTTTACTGTATCCCTTGGACCTTCTTATTGACGATGAAACACAGATATTGCATCCGAATTTAATACAAAAGCTCAATGCCGGCTTAAGTACAAGAGGACTGACACTCTAACTTTCTATGATTTGAACCTCTCCTGTGAGTCCAGTGTGAGATTCCGAGGCTTCACTTCATGTTTACTGTATCCCTTGGACCTTCTTATTGACGATGAAACACAGAAATTACATCCGAATTTAATACAAAAGGCACAATGCTGACTTAAGTACAAGAGGACTGACACTCTAATTTTTTATGATTTGAACCGCTCCTGTGAGTCCCGTTTTAGATTCCGATGCTTCACTTCAGGTTTACTGTATCCCTTGGACCTTCTTATAAACGATGAGACACAGAAATTACATCCGAACTTAATACAAAAGGCACAATACCGACTTAAGTACAAGAGGACTGACACTCTAACTTTCTATGATTTGTACCTCTCCTGTGGGTCCAGTTGTAGATTCCGATGCTTCACTTTAGGTTTACTGTATCCCTTGTACCATCTCATTGACAATGAAACACAGATATTGCATACGAATTTAATACAAAAGGCACAATGCTGACTTAAGTACAAGAGAACTGACACTCAAACTTTCTATGATTTGAACCACTCCTGTGAGTCCAGTTTTGGGATTCCGATGCTACACTTCAGGTTTACTGTATCCCTTGGACCTTCTTATTGACGATGAAACACAGAAATTGCATTCGAATTTAATACAAAAGGCACAATGTCGACTTAAGTACAAGAGGACTGACACTCTAACTTTCTATGATTTGAACCTCTCCTGTGAGTCCAGTTTTAAATTCCGATGCTTCACTTCAGGTTTACTGTATCCCTTGGATGTTCTTATTGACGATGAAACACAGAAATTACATCCGAACTTAATACAAAAGGCACAATGCCGACTTAAGTACAAGAGGACTGTCACTCTAACTTTTTATGATTTGTACCTCTCCTGTGGGTCCAGTTGTAGATTCCGATGCTTCACTTTAGGTTTACTGTATCCCTTGGACCTTCTAATTGACAATGAAACACAGAAATTGCATATGAATCTAATACAAAAGGCACAATGCTGACTTAAGTACAAGTGGACTGACACTCTAACTTTCAATGATTTGAACCACTCCTTTAAGTCCCGTTTTAGATTCCGATGCCTCACTTCAGTTTTACTGTAGCCCTTGGACCTGCTTATTAACGATGAAACACAGGAATTACATCAGAGTTTAATACAAAAGGCACAAAGCCGACTTAAGTACAAGGGGACTGACACTCTAACTTTCTATGATTTGAACCTCTCCTGTGAGTCCAGTTTTAGATTCCGATGCTTGACTTCAGGTTTACTGTATCCCTTGGACCTTCTTATTGACGATGAAACACAGATATTGCATCCGAATTTAATACAAAAGGCACAATGCCGACATAAGTAAAAGAGGACTGACACTCTAACTTTCTATAATTTGAACCACTCCTCTGAGGCCAGATTTAGATTTCGATGCTTCACTTCAGGTTTACTGTATCCCTTGGACCTTGTTATTGACGATGAAACACAGAAATTTCATCCGAATTCAATACAAAAGGCACAATGCCGACTTAAGTACAAGAGGACTGACACTCTCAGTTGCTATGATTTGAACCTCTCCTGTGAGTCCAGTTTTAGATTCCGATGCTTCACTTCAGGTTTACTGTATCCCTTGGACCCTCTTATTGTCGATGAAACTTAGAAATTTCAAACGAATTTAATACAAAATGCACAATGCCGACTTAAGTACAAGAGGACTGACACTCTAACTTTCTATGATTTGAACCACTCATGTGAGTCCAGTTTTGGGATTCCGATGCTTCACTTCAGGTTTACTGTATCCCTTGGACCTTCTTATTGAAGATGAAACACAGAAATTGCATACGAATTTATTACAAAATGCACAATGCCGACTTAAGTACAAGAGGACTGACACTCTAATTTTTTACGATTTGAACCGCTCCTGTGAGTCCCGTGCTAGATTCCGATGCTTCACTTCAGGTTTACTGTATCCCTTGGACCTTCTTATAAACGATGAGACACATAAATTACATCCGAACTTAATACAAAAGGCACAATACCGACTTAAGTACTAGAGGACTGACACTCTAACTTTCTATGATTTGTACCTCTCCTGTGGGTCCAGTTGTAGATTCTGATGCTTCACTTTAGGTTTACTGTATCCCTTGGACCTTCTCATTGACAATGAAACACAGATATTGCATACGAATTTAATACAAAAGGCACAATGCTGACTTAAGTACAAGAGGACTGACACTCAAACTTTCTATGATTTGAACCACTCCTGTGAATCCAGTTTTGGGATTCCGATGCTTCACTTCAGGATTACTGTATCCCTTGGACCTTCTTATTGACGATGAAACACAGAAATGGCATTCGAATTTAATACAAAAGGCACAATGTCGACTTAAGTACAAGAGGACTGACACTCTAACTTTCTATGATTTGAACCTCTCCTGTGAGTCCAGTTTTAAATTCCGATGCTTCACTTCAGTTTTACTGTATCCTTTGGACCTTCTTATTGACGATAAAACACAGAAATTGCATCCGAATTTAATACAAAAGGCACAGTGCCGACTTAAGTACAAGAGGACTGACACTCTAACTTTCTATGATTTGAACCTCTCCTGTGAGTCCAGTGTTAGATTCCGATGCTTCACTTCAGTTTTACTCTAGCCCTTGGACCTGCTTATTAACGATGAAACACAGGAATTACATCAGAGTTTAATACAAAAGGCACAATGCCGACTTAAGTACAAGGGGACTGACACTCTAACTTTCTATGATTTGAACCTCTCCTGTGAGTCCAGTTTTAGATTCCGATGCTTGACTTCAGGTTTACTGTATCCCTTGGACCTTCTTATTGACGTTGAAACACAGAAATTGCATCCGAATTTAATACAAAAGGCACAATGCCGACATAAGTAAAAGAGGACTGACACTCTAACTTTCTCTAATTTGAACCACTCCTCTGAGGCCAGATTTAGATTTCGATGCTTCACTTCAGGTTTAGTGTATCCCTTGGACCTTGTTATTGACGATGAAACACAGAAATTTCATCCGAATTCAATACAAAAGGCACAATGCCGACTTAAGTACAAGAGGACTGACACTCTAAGTTGCTATGATTTGAACCTCTCCTGTGAGTCCAGTTTTAGATTCCGATGCTTCACTTCAGGTTTACTGTATCCCTTGGACCTTCTTATTGTCGATGAAACGTAGAAATTTCAAACGAATTTAATACAAAATGCACAATGCCGACTTAAGTACAAGAGGACTGACACTCTAATTTTCTATGATTTGAACCACTCCTGTGAGTCCAGTTTTGGGATTCCGATGCTTCACTTCATTTTTACTGTATCCCTTGGACCATCTTATTGACGATGAAACACAGAAATTGCATTCGAATTTAATACAAAAGGCACAATGTCGACTTAAGTACAAGAGGACTGACACTCTAACTTTCTATGATTTGAACCACTCCTCTGAGGCCAGATTTAGATTTCGATGCTTTACTTCAGGATTACTGTATCCCTTGGACCTTGTTATTGACGATGAAACACAGAAATTTCATCCGAATTTAATACAAAAGGCACAATGCCGACTTAAGTGCAAGAGGACTGACACTCTAACTATCTATGATTTGAACCACTCTTGTGAGTCCAGTTTTAGATTCCGATGCTTCACTTCAGGTTTACTGTATCCCTCGGACCTTCTTATTGACGATGAAACTCAGATATTGCATCCGAATTTAATACAAAAGGCACAATGCCGACTTAAGTAAAAGAGGACTGACACTCTAAGTTGCTATGATTTGAACCCTCCTGTGAGTCCAGTTTCAGTTTTCGATGCTTCACTTCAGGTTTACTGTATCCCTTGGACCTTCTTATTGACGATGAAACACAGAAATTGCATACGAATTTATTACAAAATGCACAATGCCGACTTAAGTACAAGAGGACTGACACTCTAACTTTCTATGATTTTAACCGCTCCTGTGAGGCCAGATTTAGATTCCGATGCTTCACTTCAGGTTTACTGTATCCCTTGTACCTTCTTATTGACGATGAAACACAGAAATTTCATCCGAATTTAGTGCAAAAGGCACAATGCCGACTTAAGTACAAGAGGACTGACACTCTAGCTTTCTATGATTTGAACCTCTCCTGTGAGTCCAGTTTTAGATTCCGATGCTTGACTTCAGGTTTACTGTATCCCTTGGACCTTCTTATTGACGATGAAACACAGAAATTGCATCCGAATATAATACAAAAGGCAAAATGCCGACATAAGTGCAAGAGGACTGACACTCTAACTGTCTCTGATTTGAACTTCTCCTGTGAGTCCAGTTTTAGATTCCGATGCTTCACTTCAGGTTTACTGTATCCCTTGGACCTTCTTAATGACGATTAAACACAGAAATTGCATCCGAATTTAATACAAAAGCACAATGCCGGCTTAAGTACAGGAGGACTGACACTCTAACTTTCTATGATTTGAACCTTTCCTGTGAGTCCAGTGTGAGATTCCGAGGCTTCACTTCATGTTTACTGTATCCCTTGGACCTTCTTATTGACGATGAAACACAGAAATTGCATCCGAATTTAATACAAAAGGCACAATGCCGACTTAAGTACAAGAGGACTGACACTCTAATTTTCTATGATTTGAACCGCTCCTGTGAGTCCCGTTTTAGATTCCGATGCTTCACTTCAGGTATACTGTATCCCTTAAACCTTCTTATAAACGATGAAACACAGAAATTACATCCGAACTTAATACAAAAGGCACAATGCCGACTTAAGTACAAGAGGACTGACACTCTAACATTCTATGATTTGTACCTCTCCTGTGGGTCCAGTTGTAGATTCCGATGCTTCACTTTAGGTTTACTGTATCCCTTGGACCTTCACATTGACAATGAAATACAGATATTGCATACGAATTTAATACAAAAGGCACAATGCTGACTTAAGTACAAGAGGACTGACACTCAAACTTTCTATGATTTGAACCACTCCTGTGAGTTCAGTTTTGGGATTCCGATGCTTCACTTCAGGTTTACTGTATCCCTTGGACCTTCTTATTGACGATGAAACACAGAAATTGCATTCGAATTTAATACAGAAGGCACAATGTCAACTTAAGTACAAGAGGACTGACACTCTAACTTTCTATGATTTGAACCTCTCCTGTGAGTGCAGTTTTAAATTCCGATGCTTCTCTTCAGTTTTACTGTATCCCTTGGACCTTCTTATTGACGATGAAACACAGAAATTATATCCGAATTTAATACAAAAGGCACAGTGCCGACTTAAGTACAAGAGGACTTACACTCTAACTTTCTATGATTTGAAGCTCTCCTGTGATTCCAGTTTTAGATTCCGATGCTTCACTTCTGGTTTTCTGTATCCCTTGGACCCTCTTATTGACGATGAAACACAGAAATTGCATCGGAATTTAATACAAAAGGCACAATGCCGACTTAAGTACAAGAGGACTGACACTGTAACTTTCTATGATTTGAACCTCTCCTGTGAGTCCAGTTTTGGATTCCGATGCTTCACTTCAGGATTACTGTATCCCTTGGACCTTCTTATTGACGATGAAACACTGAAATTGCATCCGAATTTATTACAAAGGCACAATGCTGACTTAAGTACAAGAGGTCTGAAACTCTAACTTTCTATGATTTTAACCGCTCCTGTGAGGCCAGATTTAGATTCCGATGCTTCACTTCAGGTTTACTGTATCCCTTGTACCTTCTTATTGACGATGAAACACAGAAATTTCATCCGAATTTAGTGCAAAAGGCACAATGCCGACTTAAGTACAAGAGGACTGACACTCTAACTTTCTATGATTTGAACCTCTCCTGTGAGTCCAGTTTTAGATTCCGATGCTTGACTTCAGGTTTACTGTATCCCTTGGACCTTCTTATTGACGATGAAACACAGAAATTGCATCCGAATTTAATACAAAAGGCACAATGCCAACATAAGTGCAAGAGGACTGACACTCTAACTGTCTCTGATTTGAACTTCTCCTGTGAGACCATTTTTAGATTCCGATGCTTCACTTCAGGTTTACTGTATCCCTTGGACCTTCTTATTGACGATTAAACACAGAAATTGAATCCGAATTTAATACAAAAGCACAATGCCGGCTTAAGTACAGGAGGACTGACACTCTAACTTTCTATGATTTGAACCTCTCCTGTGAGTCCAGTGTGAGATTCCGAGGCTTCACTTCATGTTTACTGTATCCCTTGGACCTTCTTATTGACGATGAAACACAGAAATTGCATCTGAATTTAATACAAAAGGCACAATGCCGACTTAAGTACAAGAGGACTGACACACTAATTTTCTATGATTTGAACCGCTCCTGTGAGTCCCGTTTTAGATTCCGATGCTTCACTTCAGGTTTACTGTATCCCTTGGACCTTCTTATTGACGATGAAACACAGAAATTATATCCGAATTTAATACAAAAGGCACAGTGCCGACTTAAGTACAAGAGGACTTACACTCTAACTTTCTATGATTTGAAGCTCTCCTGTGATTCCAGTTTTAGAATCCGATGCTTCACTTCTGGTTTTCTGTATCCCTTGGACCCTCTTATTGACGATGAAACACAGAAATTGCATCGGAATTTAATACAAAAGGCACAATGCCGACTTAAGTACAAGAGGACTGGCACTGTAACTTTCTATGATTTGAACCTCTCCTGTGAGTCCAGTTTTGGATTCCGATGCTTCACTTCAGGATTACTGTATCCCTTGGACCTCCTTATTGACGATGAAACACTGAAATTGCATCAAAATTTAATACAAAGGCACAATGCTGACTTAAGTACAAGAGGTCTGAAACTCTAACTTTCTATGATGTGAACCTCTCCTTTGAGTCCCGTGTTAGATTCCGAGGCTTCACTTCAGGTTTACTGTATCCCTTGGACCTTCTTATTGACGATGAAACACAGAAATTGCATCCGAATTTAATACAAAAGGCACAATGCCAACATAAGTGCAAGAGGACTGACACTCTAACTGTCTCTGATTTGAACTTCTCCTGTCAGACCATTTTTAGATTCCGATGCTTCACTTCAGGTTTACTGTATCCCTTGGACCTTCTTATTGACGATTAAACACAGAAATTGCATCCGAATTTAATACAAAAGCACAATGCCGGCTTAAGTACAGGAGGACTGACACTCTAACTTTCTATGATTTGAACCTCTCCTGTGAGTCCAGTGTGAGATTCCGAGGCTTCACTTCATGTTTACTGTATCCCTTGGACCTTCTTATTGACGATGAAACACAGAAATTGCATCTGAATTTAATACAAAAGGCACAATGCCGACTTAAGTACAAGAGGACTGACACACTAATTTTCTATGATTTGAACCGCTCCTGTGAGTCCCGTTTTAGATTCCGATGCTTCACTTCAGGTTTACTGTATCCCTTGGACCTTCTTATAAACGATGAAACACAGAAATTACATCCGAACTTAATACAAAAGGCACAATGCCGACTTAAGTACAAGAGGACTGACACTCTAACTTTCTATGATTTGTACCTCTCCTGTGGGTCCAGCTGTAGATTCCGATGCTTCACTTTAGGTTTACTGTATCCCTTGGACCTTCTCATTGACAATGAAACACAGATATTGCATACGAATTTAATACAAAAGGCACAATGCTGACTTAAGTACAAGAGGACTGACACTCAAATTTTCTATGATTTGAACCTCTCCTGTGAGTCCAGTTTTGGGATTCCGATGTTGAACCTCTCCTGTGAGTCCAGTTTTAAATTCCGATGCTTCACTTCAGTTTTACTGTATCCCTTGGACCTTCTTATTGACGATGAAACACAGAAATTATATCCGAATTTAATACAAAAGGCACAGTGACGACTTAAGTACAAGAGGACTTACACTCTAACTTTCTATGATTTGAAGCTCTCCTGTGATTCCAGTTTTAGAATCCGATGCTTCACTTCTGGTTTTCTGTATCCCTTGGACCCTCTTATTGACGATGAAACACAGAAATTGCATCCGAATTTAATACAAAAGGCACAATGCCGACTTAAGTACAAGAGGACTGACACTGTAACTTTCTATGATTTGAACCTCTCCCGTGAGTCCCGTTTTGGATTCCGATGCTTCACTTCAGGATTACTGTATCCCTTGGACCTCCTTATTGACGATGAAACACTGAAATTGCATCAGAATTTAATACAAAGGCACAATGCTGACTTAAGTACAAGAGGTCTGAAACTCTAACTTTCTATGATGTGAACCTCTCCTGTGAGTCCAGTGTTAGATTCCGAGGCTTCACTTCAGGTTTACTGTATCCCTTGGACGTTCTTATTGACGATGAAACACAGAAATTGCATCAGAATTTTATACAAAAGGCACAATGCCGACTTAAGTACAGGAAGACTGACACTCTAACTTTCAATGATTTGAACCACTCCTGTGAGTCCCGTTTTAGATTCCGATGCTTCACTTCAGTTTTACTGTAGCCCTTGGACCTGTTTATTAACGATGAAACACAGGAAATGCATCAGAGTTTAATACAAAGGGCACAATGCCGACTTAAGTACAAGGGGACTGACACTCTAACTTTCTATGATTTGAACCTCTCCTGTGAGTCCAGTTTTATATTCCGATGCTTCACTTCAGGTTTACTGTATCCCTTGGACCTTCTTATTGACGATGAAACACAGAAATTGCATCCGAATTTAATACAAAAGCACAATGCCGGCTTAAGTACAAGAGGACTGACACTCTAAGATGCTATGATTTGAACCTCTCCTGTGAGTCCAGTTTTAGATTCCGATGCTTCACTTCAGGTTTACTGTATCCCTTGGACCTTCTTATTGACGATGCAACTTAGAAATTTCAAACGAATTTAATACAAAATGCACAATGCCGACTTAAGTACAAGAGGACTGACACTCTAACTTTCTATGATTTGAACCACTCCTCTGAGGCCAGATTTAGATTCCGATGCTTTACTTCAGGTTTACTGTATCGCTTGGACCTTCTTATTGACGATGAAACACAGAAATTTCATCCTAATTTAATGCAAAAGGCACAATGCCGACATAAGCACACGAGGACTGACACTCTAACTTTCTATGATTTGAACCTCTCCTGTGAGTCCAGTTTTAGATTCCGATGCTTCACTTCAGTTTTACTGTATCCCTTGGACCTTCTTATAGACGTTGAAACACAGAAATTGCATCCGAATTTAATACAAAAGGCACAATGCCGGCTTAAGTACAAGAGGACTGACACTCTAACTGTCTCTGATTTGAACCTCTCCTGTGAGTCCAGTTTTAGATTCCGATGCTTCACTTCAGGTTTACTGTATCCCTTGGACCTTCTTATTGACGATGAAACACAGAAATTGCATCCGAATTTAATACAAAAGCACAATGCCGGCTTAAGTACAAGAGGACTGACACACTAACTTTCTATGATTTGAACCTCTCCTGTGAGTCCAGTGTGAGATTCCGAGGCTTCACTTCAGGTTTACTGTATCCCATGGACCTTCTTATTGACGATGAAACACAGAAATTGCATCCGAATTTAATACAAAAGGCACAATGCCGACTTAAGTACAAGTGGACTGACACTCTAATTTTCTATGATTTGAACTACTCCTGTGAGTCCCGTTTGAGATTCCGATGCTTCACTTCAGGTTTACTGTTTCCCTTGGACCTTCTTATTGACGATCAAACACTGAAATTGCATCCGAATTTAATACAAAAGGCACAATGCCGTCTTAGGTACAAGAGGACTGACACTCTAACTTTCTATGATTTGAACGTCTCCTGTGATTCCAGTTTTAGATTCCGATGCTTCACTTCAGGTTTACTGTATCCCTTGGACCTTCTTATTGACGATGAAACACAGATATTGCATCCGAATTTGATATAAAATGCACAATGCAGACTTAAGTACAAGAGGACTGACGCTCTAACTTTCTATGATTTGAACCTCTCCTGTGAGTCCAGTTCTAGATTCCGATGCTTCACTTCAGGTTTACTGTATCCCTTGGAACTTCTTATTCACGATGAAACACAGAAATTGCGTACGAATTTAATACAAAAGGCACAATGCCGACTTAAGTACAAGAGGACTGACACTCTAACTTTCTATGATTTGAACCACTCCTGTGAGGCCAGTTTTAGATTCCGATTCTTCACTTCAGGTTTACTGTTTCCCTTGGACCTTCTTATTGACGATGAAACACAGAAATTGCATCCGAATTTAATACAAAAGGCACAATGCCGACTTAAGAACAAGAGGACTGACACTCCAACTTTCTATGATTTGAACCTCTCCAGTGAGTCCATTCTTAGATGCCGATGCTTCACTACAGGTTTACTGTATCCATTGGACCTTCTTATTGACGATGAAACACAGATATTGCATCCGAATTTAATACAAAAGGCACAATGCCGAATTAACTACAAGAGGACTGACACTCTAAGTTGCTATGATTTGAACCTCTCCTGTGAGTCCAGTTTCTGTTTCTGATGCTTCACTTCAGGTTTACTGTATCCCTTGGACCTTCTTATTGACGATGAAACACAGAAATTGCGTACGAATTTAATACAAAATGCTCAATGCCGACTTAAGTACAAGAGGACTGACACTCTAACTTTCTATGATTTGAACCACTCCTCTGAGGCCAGATTTAGATTCCGATGCTTCACTTCAGGTTTACTGTATCCCTTGGACCTTCTTATTGACGATGAAACACAGAAATTTCATCCGAATTTAGTGCAAAAGGCACAATGCCGCCTTAAGTACAAGAGGTCAGACACTCTAACTTTCTATGATTTGAACCTCTCCTGTGAGTCCAGTTTTAGATTCCGATGCTTCACTTCAGATTTGATGTATCCCTTGGAACTTCTTATTCACGATGAAACACAGAAATTGCATACGAATTTAATACAAAAGGCACAATGCCGACTTAAATACAAGAGGACTGACACTCTAACTTTATATGATTTGAACCTCTCCTGTGAGGCCAGTTTTAGATTCCGATGCTTCACTTCAGGTTTACTGTATCCCTTGGATCTTCTTATTGACGATGAAACACAGAAATAGCATCCGAATTTAATACAAAAGGCACAATGGCGACTTAAGTACAAGAGGACTGACACTCTAACTTTCTATGATTTGAACTTCTCCTGTGAGTCCATTCTTAGATGCCGATGCTTCACTACAGGTTTACTGTATCCCTTGGACCTTCTCATTGACGATGAAACACAGAAATTGCATCCGAATTTAATACAAAAGGCACAATGCCGACTTAAGTACAAGAGGACTGACACTCTAAGTTGCTATGATTTGAACCTCTCCTGTGAGTCCAGTTTTAGATTCCGATGTTTCACTTCAGGTTTACTGTATCCCTTGGACCTTCTTATTGACGATGAAACACAGAAATTGCATACGAATTTAATACAAAATGCACAATGCCGACTTAAGTACAAAAGGACTGACACTCTAACTTTCTATGATTAGAACCACTCCTCTGAGGCCAGATTTAGTTTCCGATGCTTCACGTCAGGTATACTGTATCCCTTGGACCTTCTTATTGACGATGAAACACAGAAATTTCATCCGAATTTAATGCAAAAGGCACAATGCCGACTTAAGTACAATAGGATTGACACTCTAACTTTCTATGATTTGAACCTCTCCTGTGAGTCCAGTTTTAGATTCCGATGCTTCACTTCAGGTTTACTGTATCCCTTGGACCTTCTTATTGACGATGAAACACTGAAATTGCATCCGAATTTAATACAAAAGGCACAATGCCGACTTAAGTACAAGAGGACTGACACTCTAACTTTCTATGATTTGAACCTCTCCTGTGATTCCTGTTTTAGATTCCGATGCTTCACTTCAGGTTTACTGTATATCTTGGACCTTCTTACTGACAATGAAACACAAAAATTGCATCCGAATTTAATACAAAAGGCACAATGCCGACTTAAGAACAAGAGGACTGGCACTCCAACTTTCTATGATTTGAACCACCCCAGTGAGTCCATTCTTAGATGCCGATGCTTCACTACAGGTTTACTGTATCCCTTGGACCTTCTTGTTGACGATGAAACACAGATATTGCATCCGAATTTAATACAAAAGGCACAATGCCGACTTAAGTACAAGAGGACTGACACTCTAACATGCTATGATTTGAACCTCTCCTGTGAGTCCAGTTTCAGTTTCCGATGCTTTACCTCAGGATTACTGTATCCCTTGGACCTTCTTATTGACGATGAAACTCAGAAATTGCATTCGAATTTAATACAAAAGGCACAATGTCGACTTAAGTACTAGAGGACTGACACTCTAACTTTCTATGATTTGAACCACTCCTCTGTGGCCAGATTTAGATTCCGATGCTTCACTTCAGGTTTACTGTATCCCTTGGACCTTCTTATTGACGATGAAACACAGAAATTTCATCCGAATTTAGTGCAAAAGGCACAATGCCGACTTATGTACAAGAGGACTGACACTCTAACTTTCTATGATTTGAACCTCTCCTGTGATTCCAGTTTTAAATTCCGATGCTTCACTTCAGGTTTATGGTATCCCTTGGACCTTCTTATTGACGATGAAACACAGAAATTGCATCCGAATTTAATACAAAAGGCACAGGGCCGACTTAAGTACAAGAGGACTGACACTCTAGCTTTCTATGATTTGAACCTCTCCTGTGATTCCAGTTTTAGATTCCGATGCTTCACTTCAGGTTTTCTGTATCCCTTGGACCTTCTTATTGACGATGAAACACAGAAATTGCATCGGAATTTAATACGAAAGGCACAATGCCGACTTAAGTACAAGAGGACTGACACTCTAACTTTCTATGATTTGAACCACTCCTGTGAGTCCAGTTTTATATTCCGATGCTTCACTTCAGGTTTACTGTATCCCGTGGACCTTCTTATTGACGATGAAACACAGAAATTGCATCCGAATTTAATACAAAAGGCACACTGCCGACTTATGTACAAGAGGACTGACACTCTAACTAACTTTCTACGATTTGAACCTCTCCTGTGATTCCAGTTTTAGATTCCGATGCTTCACTTCAAGTTTACTGTATCCCTTGGACCTTCTTATTGACGATGAAACACAGAAATGGCATCCGAATTTAATACAAAATGCACAATGCCGACTTAAGTACAAGAGGACTGACACTCTAACTTTCTATGATTTGAACCTCTCCTGTGAGTCCAGTTCTAGATTCCGATGCTTCACTTCAGGTTTACTGTATCCCTTGGAACTTCTTATTCACGATGAAACACAGAAATTGCATACGAATTTAATACTAAAGGCACAATGGCGACTTATCTACAAGAGGACTGACGCTCTAACTTTCTACGATTTGAACCTCTCCTGTGAGTCCAGTTTTGGATTCCGATGCTTCACTTCAGGATTACTTTATCGCTAGGACATTCTTATTGACGATGAAACACTGAAATTGCATCCGAATTTAATACAAAAGGCACAATGCCGGCTTAAGTACAAGAGGACTGACACTCTAACTTTCTATGATTAGAACCTCTCCTGTGATTCCAGTTTTAGATTCCGATTCTTCACTTCAGGTTTACTGTATCCCTTGGACCTTCTTATTGACGATGAAACACAGAAACTGCATCCGAATTTAATACAAAAGGCACAATGCCGACTTAAGTACAAGAGGACTGACACTCTAACTGTCTATGATTAGAACCAATCCTCTGAGGCCAGATTTAGATTCCGATGCTTCACTTCAGGTTTACTGTATCCCTTGGACCTTCTTATTGACAATGAAACACAGAAATTGCATCCGAATTTAATACAAAATGCACAATGCCGACTTAATTGCAAGAGGACTGACACTCTAACTTTCTATGATTTGAACCTCTCCTGTGAGTCCAGTTTTAGATTCCGAAGCTTCACTTCAGGTTTACAGTATCCCTTGGAACTTCTTATTCACGATGAAACACAGTAATTGCATACGAATTTAATACAAAAGGCACAATGCCGACTTAAGTACAAGAGGACTGACACTCTAACTTTCTATGATTTGAACCACTCCAGTGAGGCCAGTTTTAGATTCCGATTCTTCACTTCAGGTTTACTGTATCCCTTGGACCTTCTTATTGACGATGAAACACAGAAATTGCATCCGAATTTAATACAAAAGGCACAATGCCGACTTAAGAACAAGAGGACTGGCACTCCAACTTTCTATGATTTGAACCACCCCAGTGAGTCCATTCTTAGATGCCGATGCTTCACTACAGGTTTACTGTATCCCTTGGACCTTCTTGTTGACGATGAAACACAGATATTGCATCCGAATTTAATACAAAAGGCACAATGCCGACCTAAGTACAAGAGGACTGACACTCTAACTTGCTATGATTTGAACCTCTCCTGTGAGTCCAGTTTCAGTTTCCGATGCTTCACCTCAGGATTACTGTATCCCTTGGACCTTCTTATTGACGATGAAACTCAGAAATTGCATTCGAATTTAATACAAAAGGCACAATGTCGACTTAAGTACAAGAGGACTGACACTCTAACTTTCTATGATTTGAACCACTCCTCTGAGGCCAGATTTGGATTCCGATGCTTCACTTCAGGTTTACTGTATCCCTTGGACCTTCTTATTGACGATGAAACACAGAAATTTCATCCAAATTTAGTGCAAAAGGCACAATGCCGACTTAAGTACAAGAGGACTGACACTCTAACTTTCTATGATTTGAACCTCTCCTGTGATTCCAGTTTTAAATTCCGATGCTTCACTTCAGGTTTACTGTATCCCTTGGACTTTCTTATTGACGATGATACACAGAAATTGCATCCGAATTTAATACAAAAGGCACAGTGCCGACGTAAATACAAGAGGACTGACACTCTAACTTTCTATGATTTGAACCTCTCCTGTGATTCCAGTTTTAGATTCCGATGCTTCACTTCAGGTTTTCTGTATCCCTTGGACCTTCTTATTGACGATGAAACACAGAAATTGCATCGGAATTTAATACGAAAGGCACAATGCCGACTTAAGTACAAGAGGACTGACACTCTAACTTTCTATGATTTGAACCACTCGTGTGAGTCCAGTTTTATATTCCGATGCTTCACTTCAGGTTTACTGTATCCCTTGGACCTTCTTATTGACGATGAAACACAGAAATTGCATCCGAATTTAATACAAAAGGCACACTGCCGACTTAAGTACAAGAGGACTGACACTCTAACTTTCTACGATTTGAACCTCTCCTGTGATTCCAGTTTTAGATTCCGATGCTTCACTTCAAGTTTACTGTATCCCTTGGACCTTCTTATTGACGATGAAACACAGAAATTGCATCCGAATTTAATACAAAATGCACAATGCCGACTTAAGTACAAGAGGACTGACACTCTAACTTTCTATGATTTGAACCTCTCCTGTGAGTCCAGTTCTAGATTCCGATGCTTCACTTCAGGTTTACTGTATCCCTTGGAACTTCTTATTCACGATGAAACACAGAAATTGCATACGAATTTAATACTAAAGTCACAATGCCGACTTATGTACAAGAGGACTGACACTCTAACTTTCTATGATTTGAACCACTCCTGTGAGTCCAGTTTTATATTCCGATGCTTCACTTCAGGTTTACTGTATCCCTTGGACCTTCTTATTGACGATGAAACAAAGAAATTGCATCCGAATTTAATACAAAAGGCACACTGCCGACTTCAGTACAAGAGGACTGACACTCTAACTTTCTACGATTTGAACCTCTCCTGTGATTCCAGTTTTAGATTCCGATGCTTCACTTCAAGTTTACTGTATCCCTTGGACCTTCTTATTGACGATGAAACACAGAAATTGCATCCGAATTTAATACAAAATGCACAATGCCGACTTAAGTACAAGAGGACTGACACTCTAACTTTCTATGATTTGAACCTCTCCTGAGAGTCCAGTTCTAGATTCCGATGCTTCACTTCAGGTTTACTGTATCCCTTGGAACTTCTTATTTACGATGAAACACAGAAATTGCATACGAATTTAATACTAAAGGCACAAAGCCGACTTATGTACAAGAGGACTGTCACTCTAACTTTCTATGATTTGAACCTCTCCTGTGATTCCAGTTTTAAATTCCGATGCTTCACTTCAGGTTTACTGTATCCCTTGGACTTTCTTATTGACGATGATACACAGAAATTGCATCCGAATTTAATACAAAAGGCACAGTGCCGACGTAAATACAAGAGGACTGACACTCTAACTTTCTATGATTTGAACCTCTCCTGTGATTCCAGTTTTAGATTCCGATGCTTCACTTCAGGTTTACTGTATCCCTTGGACCTTCTTATTGACGATGAAACACAGATATTGCATCCGAATTTAATACAAAAGCTCAATGCCGGCTTAAGTACAAGAGGACTGACACTCTAACTTTCTATGATTTGAACCTCTCCTGTGAGTCCAGTGTGAGATTCCGAGGCTTCACTTCATGTTTACTGTATCCCTTGGACCTTCTTATTGACGATGAAACACAGAAATTACATCCGAATTTAATACAAAAGGCACAATGCTGACTTAAGTACAAGAGGACTGACACTCTAACTTTCTATGATTTGAGCCTCTCCTGTGAGTCCAGTTTTAGATTCTGATGCTTCACTTCAGGTTTACTGTATCCCTTGGACCTCCTTATTGACGATGAAACACAGAAATTTCATCCGAATTTAGTGCAAAAGGCACAATACCGCCTTAAGTACAAGAGGACTGACACTCTAACTTTCTATGATTTGAACCTCTCCTGTGAGTCCAGTTTTAGATTCCGATGCTTCACTTCAGGTTTACTGTATCCCTTGGACCTTCTTATTGACGATGAAACACAGAAATTGCATCCGACTTTAACACAAAAGGCACAATGCCGACATAAGTACAAGAGGACTGACACTCTATCTTTCTATGATTTGAACCACTCCTCTGAGGCCAGATTTAGATTCCGATGCTTTACTTCAGGTTTACTGTATCCCTTGGCCCTTCTTATTGACGATGAAACACAGAAATTGCATCCGAATTTAGTGCAAAAGGCACAATGACGACTTAAGTACACGAGGACTGACACTCTAACTTTCTATGATTTGAACCTCTCCTCTGAGTCCAGTTTTAGATTCCGATGCTTCACTTCAGGTTAACTGTATCCCTTGCACTTTCTTATTGACGATGAAACACAGAAATTGCATCCGAATTTAATACAAAATGCACAATGCCGACTTAAGTACAAGAGGACTGACACTCTAACTTTCTGTGATTTGAACCTCTCCTGTGAGTCTAGTTTTCGATTCCGATGCTTCACTTCAGATTTGATGTATCCCTTGGAACTTCTTATTTACGATGAAACACAGAAATTGCATACGAATTTAATACAAAAGGCACAATGCCGACTTAAGTACAAGAGGACTGACACTCTAACTTTCTATGATTTGAACCTCTCCTGTGAGGCCAGTTTTAGATTCCGATGATTCACTTCAGGTTTACTGTATCCCTTGGATCTTCTTATTGACGATGAAACACAGAAATTGCATCCGAATTTAATACAAAATGCACAATGCCGACTTAAGTACAAGAGGACTGACACTCTAACTTTCTATGATTTGAACCTCTCCTGTGAGTCCAGTTTTGGATTCCGATGCTTCACTTCAGGATTACTTTATCCCTAGGACATTCTTATTGACGATGAAACACTGAAATTGCATCCGAATTTAATACAAAAGGCACAATGCTGGCATAAGTACAAGAGGACTGACACTCTAACTTTCTATGATTTGAACCTCTCCTGTGATTCCAGTTTTAGATTCCGATTCTTCACTTCAGGTTAACTGTATCCCTTGGACCTTCTTATTGACGATGAAACACAGAAACTGCATCCGAAATTTATACAAAATTCACAATGCCGTCTTAAGTACAAGAGGACTGACACTCTAACTTTCTATGATTTGAGCCTCTCCTGTGAGTCCAGTTTTAGATTCTGATGCTTCGCTTCAGGTTTACTGTATCCCTTGGACCTCCTTATTGACGATGAAACACAGAAATTTCATCCGAATTTAGTGCAAAAGGCACAATGCCGCCTTAAGTACAAGAGGACTGACACTCTAACTTTCTACGATTTGAACCTCTCCTGTGAGTCCAGTTTTAGATTCCGATGCTTCACTTCAGGTTTACTGTATCCCTTGGACCTTCTTATTGACGATGAAACACAGAAATTGCATCCGACTTTAACACAAAAGGCACAATGCCGACATAAGTACAAGAGGACTGACACTCTATCTTTCTATGATTTGAACCACTCCTCTGAGGCCAGATTTAGATTCCGATGCTTTACTTCAGGTTAACTGTATCCCTTGGCCCTTCTTATTGACGATGAAACACAGAAATTGCATCCGAATTTAGTGCAAAAGGCACAATGACGACTTAAGTACACGAGGACTGACACTCTAACTTTCTATGATTTGAACCTCTCCTGTGAGTCCTGTTTTAGATTCCGATGCTTCACTTCAGGTTAACTGTATCCCTTGCATTTTCTTATTGACGATGAAACACAGAAATTGCATCCGAATTTAATACAAAATACACAATGACGACTTAAGTACAAGAGGACTGACACTCTAACTTTCTATGATTTGAACCTCTCCTGTGAGTCTAGTTTTCGATTCCGATGCTTCACTTCAGATTTGATGTATCCCTTGGAACTTCTTATTTACGATGAAACACAGAAATTGCATACGAATTTAATACAAAAGGCACAATGCCGACTTAAGTACAAGAGGACTGACACTCTAACTTTCTATGATTTGAACCTCTCCTGTGAGGCCAGTTTTAGATTCCGATGATTCACTTCAGGTTTACTGTATCCCTTGGATCTTCTTATTGACGATGAAACACAGAAATTGCATCCGAATTTAATACAAAAGGCACAATGGCGGCTTAAGTACAAGAGGACTGACACTCTAACTTTCTATGATTTGAACCTCTCCTGTGAGTCTAGTTTTCGATTCCGATGCTTCACATCAGATTTGATGTATCCCTTGGAACTTCTTATTTACGATGAAACACAGAAATTGCATCCGAATTTAATACAAAAGGCACAATGCCGACTTAAGTACAAGAGGACTGACACTCTAACTTTCTATGATTTGAACCTCTCCTGTGAGGCCAGTTTTAGATTCCGATGATTCACTTCAGGTTTACTGTATCCCTTGGATCTTCTTATTGACGATGAAACACAGAAATTGCATCCGAATTTAATACAAAATGCACAATGCCGACTTAAGTACAAGAGGACTGACACTCTAACTTTCTATGATTTGAACCTCTCCTGTGAGTCCAGTTTTGGATTCCGATGCTTCACTTCAGGATTACTTTATCCCTAGGACATTCTTATTGACGTTGAAACACTGAAATTGCATCCGAATTTAATACAAAAGGCACAATGCTGGCATAAGTACAAGAGGACTGACACTCTAACTTTCTATGATTTGAACCTCTCCTGTGATTCCAGTTTTAGATTCCGATTCTTCACTTCAGGTTTACTGTATCCCTTGGACCTTCTTATTGACGATGAAACACAGAAACTGCATCCGAATTTTATACAAAAGGCACAATGCCGTCTTAAGTACAAGAGGACTGACACTCTAACTTTCTATGATTTGAGCCTCTCCTGTGAGTCCAGTTTTAGATTCTGATGCTTCACTTCAGGTTTACTGTATCCCTTGGACCTCCTTATTGACGATGAAACACAGAAATTTCATCCGAATTTAGTGCAAAAGGCACAATGCCGCCTTAAGTACAAGAGGACTGACACTCTAACTTTCTATGATTTGAACCTCTCCTGTGAGTCCAGTTTTAGATTCCGATGCTTCACTTCAGGTTTACTGTATCCCTTGGACCTTCTTATTGACGATGAAACACAGAAATTGCATCCGACTTTAACACAAAAGGCACAATGCCGACATAAGTACAAGAGGACTGACACTCTATCTTTCTATGATTTGAACCACTCCTCTGAGGCCAGATTTAGATTCCGATGCTTTACTTCAGGTTTACTGTATCCCTTGGCCCTTCTTATTGACGATGAAACACAGAAATTGCATCCGAATTTAGTGCAAAAGGCACAATGACGACTTAAGTACACGAGGACTGACACTCTAACTTTCTATGATTTGAACCTCTCCTGTGAGTCCAGTTTTAGATTCCGATGCTTCACTTCAGGTTAACTGTATCCCTTGCACTTTCTTATTGACGATGAAACACAGAAATTGCATCCGAATTTAATACAAAATGCACAATGCCGACTTAAGTACAAGAGGACTGACACTCTAACTTTCTATGATTTGAACCTCTCCTGTGAGTCTAGTTTTCGATTCCGATGCTTCACTTCAGATTTGATGTATCCCTTGGAACTTCTTATTTACGATGAAACACAGAAATTGCATACGAATTTAATACAAAAGGCACAATGCCGACTTAAGTACAAGAGGACTGACACTCTAACTTTCTATGATTTGAACCTCTCCTGTGAGGCCAGTTTTAGATTCCGATGATTCACTTCAGGTTTACTGTATCCCTTGGATCTTCTTATTGACGATGAAACACAGAAATTGCATCCGAATTTAATACAAAAGGCACAATGGCGGCTTAAGTACAAGAGGACTGACACTCTAACTTTCTATGATTTGAACCTCTCCTGTGAGTCCATTCTTAGATGCCGATGCTTCACTACAGGTTTACTGTATCCCTTGGACCTTCTCATTGACGATGAAACACAGAAATTGCATCCGAATTTAATACAAAAGGCACAATGCCGACTTAAGTACAAGAGGACTGACACTCTAAGTTGCTATGATTTGAACCTCTCCTGTGAGTCCAGTTTTAGATTCCGATGTTTCACTTCTGGTTTACTGTATCCCTTGGACCTTCTTATTGACGATGAAACACAGAAATTGCATACGAATTTAATACAAAATGCGCAATGCCGACTTAAGTACAAGAGGACTGACACTCTAACTTTCTATGATTTGAACCTCTCCTGTGAGTCCAGTTTTAGATTCCGATGCTTCACTTCAGGTTTACTGTATCCCTTGGACCTTCTTATTGACGATGAAACACTGAAATTGCATCCAAATTTAATACAAACGGCACAATGCCGACTTAAGTACAAGAGGACTGACACTCTAACTTTCTATGATTTGAACCTCTCCTGTGATTCCTGTTTTAGATTCCGATGCTTCACTTCAGGTTTACTGTATCCCTTGGACCTTCTTGTTGACGATGAAACACAGAAATTGCATCCGAATTTAATACAAAATGCACAATGCCGACTTAATTGCAAGAGGACTGTCATCCTAACTTTCTATGATTTGAACCTCTCCTGTGAGTCCAGTTTTAGATTCCGATGCTTCACTTCAGGTTTACTGTATCCCTTGGAACTTCTTATTCACGATGAAACACAGTAATTGCATACGAATTTAATACAAATGGCACAATGCCGACTTAAGTACAAGAGGACTGACACTCTAACTTTCTATGATTTGAACCACTCCTGTGAGGCCAGTTTGAGATTCCGATCCTTCACTTCAGGTTTACAGTATCCCTTGGACCTTCTTATTGACGATGAAACACAGAAATTGCATCCGAATTTAATACAAAAAGCACAATGCCGACTTAAGGACAAGAGGACTGGCACTCCAACTTTCTATGATTTGAACCACCCCAGTGAGTCCATTCTTAGATGCCGATGCTTCACTACAGGTTTACTGTATACCTTGGACCTTCTTGTTGACGATGAAACACAGATATTGCATCCGAATTTAATAAAAAATGCACAATGCCGACTTACGTACAAGAGGAATATCACTCTAACTTGCTATGATTTAAACCTCTCCTGTGAGTCCAGTTTAAGTTTCCGATGCTTCACCTCAGGATTACTGTATCCCTTGGACCTTCTTATTGACGATGAAACACAGAAATTGCATTCGAATTTAATACAAAAGGCACAATGTCGACTTAAGTACAAGCGGACTGACACTCTAACTTTCTATGATTTGAACCACTCCTCTGAGGCCAGATTTAGATTCCGATGCTTCACTTCAGGTTTACTGTATCCCTTGGACCTTCTTATTGACGATGAAACACAGAAATTTCATCCGAATTTAGTGCAAAAGACCACAATGCCGACTTAAGTACAAGAGGACTGACACTCTAACTTTCTATGATTTGAACCTCTCCTGTGATTCCAGTTTTAAATTCCGATGCTTCACTTCAGGTTTACTGTATCCCTTGGACCTTCTTATTGACGATGAAACACAGAAATTGCATCCGAATTTAATACAAAAGGCACAGTGCCGACTTAAGTACAAGAGGACTGACACTCTAACTTTCTATGATTTGAACCTCTCCTGTGATTCCAGTTTTAGATTCCGATGCTTCACTCCAGGTTTTCTGTATCCCTTGGACCTTCTTATTGACGATGAAACACAGAAATTGCATCGGAATTTAATACGAAAGGCACAATGCCGACTTAAGTACAAGAGGACTGACACTCTAACTTTCTATGATTTGAACCACTCCTGTGAGTCCAGTTTTATATTCCGATGCTTCACTTTAGGTTTACTGTATCCCTTGTACCTTCTTATTGACGATGAAACACAGAAATTGCATCCGAATTTAATACAAAAGGCACACTGCCGACTTAAGTACAAGAGGACTGACACTCTAACTTTCTATGATTTGAACCTCTCCTGTGATTCCAGTTTTAGATTCCGATGCTTCACTTCAAGTTTACTGTATCCCTTGGGCCTTCTTATTGACGATGAAACACAGAAATTGCATACGAATTTAATACAAAATGCACAATGCCGACTTAAGTACAAGAGGACTGACACTCTAACTTTCTACGATTTGAACCTCTCCTGTGAGTCCAGTTTTGGATTCCGATGCTTCACTTCAGGATTACTGTATCCCTAGGACATTCTTATTGACGATGAAACACTGAAATTGCATCCGAATTTAATACAAAAGGCACAATTCCGGCTTAAGTACAAGAGGACTGACACTCTAACTTTCTATGATTTGAACCTCTCCTGTGATTCCAGTTTTAGATTCCGATTCTTCACTTCAGGTTTACTGTATCCCTTGGACCTTCTTATTGACGATGAAACACAGAAACTGCATCCGAATTTAATACAAAAGGCACAATGCCGACTTAAGTACAAGAGGACTGACACTCTAACTTTCTATGATTTGAGCCTCTCCTGTGAGTCCAGTTTTAGATTCTGATGCTTCACTTCAGGTTTACTGTATCCCTTGGAACTTCTTATGCACGATGAAACACAGAAATTGCATCCGAATTTAGTGCAAAAGGCACAATGCCGACTTAAGTACATGAGGACTGACACTCTAACTTTCCTATGATTTGAACCTCTCCTGTGAGTCCAGGTTTCGATTCCGATGCTTCACTTCAGGTTAACTGTATCCCTTGCTCTCTCTTATTGACGATGAAACACAGAAATTGCATCCGAATTTAATACAAAATGCACAATGCCGACTTAAGTACAAGAGGACTGACACTCTAACTTTCCATGATTTGAACCTCTCCTGTGAGTCCAGTTTTAGATTCCGATGCTTCACTTCAGATTTGATGTATCCCTTGGAACTTCTTATTCACGATGAAACACAGAAATTGCATACGAATTTAATACAAAAGGCACAATGCCGACTTAAGTACAAGAGGACTGACACTCAAACTTTCTATGATTTGAACCTCTCCTGTGAGGCCAGTTTTAGATTCCGATGATTCACTTCAGGTTGACTGTATCCCTTGGATCTTCTTATTGACGATGAAACACAGAAATTGCATCCGAATTTAATGCAAAAGGCACAATGGCGACTTAAGTACAAGAGGACTGACACTCTAACTTTCTATGATTTGAACCTCTCCTGTGAGTCCATTCTTAGATGCCGATGCTTCACTAGAGGTTTACTGTATCCCTTGGACCTTCTCATTGACGATGAAACACAGAAATTGCATCCGAATTTAATACAAAAGGCACAATGCCGACTTAAGTACAAGAGGACTGACACTCTAAGTTGCTATGATATGAA
The DNA here is from genome assembly GCF_023864345.2 of Schistocerca serialis cubense. Lineage (NCBI taxonomy): Eukaryota > Metazoa > Arthropoda > Insecta > Orthoptera > Acrididae > Schistocerca > Schistocerca serialis. Next base: position 1,047,320,355 of record NC_064640.1, on the reverse strand, counting down.
CCTCTCCTGTGAGTCCAGTTTTAGATTCCGATGTTTCACTTCAGGTTTACTGTATCCCTTGGACCTTCTTATTGACGATGAAACACAGAAATTGCATACGAATTTAATACAAAATGCACAATGCCGACTTAAGAACAATAGGACTGACACTCTAACTTTCTATGATTTGAACCACCCTTCTGAGGCCAGATTTAGATTCCGTGCTTCGCTTCAGGTATACTGTATCCCTTGGACCTTCTTATTGACGATGAAACACAGATATTTCATCCGAATTTAATGCAAAAGGCACAATGCCGACTTAAGTACAAGAGGACTGACACTCTAACTTACTATGATTTGAACCTCTCCTGTGATTCCAGTTTTAGATTCCGATTCTTCACTTCAGGTTTACTGTATCCCTTGGATCTTCTTATTGACGATGAAACACTGAAATTGCATCCGAATTTAATACAAAAGGCACAATGCCGACTTAAGGACAAGAGGACTGGCACTCCAACTTTCTATGATTTGAACCACCCCAGTGAGTCCATTCTTAGATGCCGATGCTTCACTACAGGTTTACTGTATCCCTTGGACCTTCTTGTTGACGTGAAACACAGATATTGCATCCGAATTTAATACAAAAGGCACAATGCCGACTTAAGTACAAGAGGACTGACACTCTAACTTTCTATGATTTGAACCTCTCCTGTGATTCCAGTTTCAAATTCCGATGCTTCACTTCAGGTTTACTGTATCCCTTGGACCTTCTTATTGACGATGAAACACAGAAATTGCATCCGAATTTAATACAAAAGGCACAGTGCCGACTTAAGTACAAGAGGACTGACACTCTAACTTTCTATGATTTGAACCTCTCCTGTGATTCCAGTTTTAGATTCCGATGCTTCACTTCAGGTTTTCTGTATCCCTTGGACCTTCTTATTGACGATGAAACACAGAAATTGCATCGGAATTTAATACGAAAGGCACAATGCCGACTTAAGTACAAATGGGACTGACACCCTAACTTTCTATGATTTGAACCACTCCTGTGAGTCCAGTTTTATATTCCGATGCTTCACTTCAGCTTTAATGTATCCCTTGACCTTCTTATTGACGATGAAACACAGAAATTGCATCGGAATTTAATACGAAAGGCACAATGCCGACTTAAGTACAAAGGGGACGGACACTCTAACTTTCTATGATTTGAACCACCCTTCTGAGGCCAGATTTAGATTCCGATGCTTCGCTTTAGGTATACTGTATCCCTTGGACCTTCTTATTGACGATGAAACACAGAAATTTCATCCGAATTTAGTGCAAAAGCCACAATGCCGACTTAAGTACAAGAGGACTGACACTCTAACTTTCTATGATTTGAACCTCTCCTGTGATTCCAGTTTTAAATTCCGATGCTTCACTTCAGGTTTACTGTATCCCTTGGACCTTCTTATTGACGATGAAACACAGAAATTGCATCCGAATTTAATACAAAAGGCACAGTGCCGACTTAAGTACAAGAGGACTGACACTCTAACTTTCTATGATTTGAACCTCTCCTGTGATTCCAGTTTTAGATTCCGATGCTTCACTTCAGGTTTTCTGTATCCCTTGGACCTTCTTATTGACGATGAAACACAGAAATTGCATCGGAATTTAATACGAAAGGCACAATGCCGACTTAAGTACAAAGGGGACTGACACTCTAACTTTCTATGATTTGAACCACTCCTGTGAGTCCAGTTTTATATTCCGATGCTTCACTTCAGGTTTACAGTATCCCTTGGACCTTCTTATTGACGATGAAACACAGAAATTGCATCCGAATTTAATACAAAAGGCACACTGCCGACTTTAGTACAAGAGGACTGACACTCTAACTTTCTACGATTTGAACCTCTCCTGTGATTCCAGTTTTAGATTCCGATGCTTCACTTCACTTTTACTGTATCCGTTGGACCTTCTTATTGACGATGAAACACAGAAATTGCATCCGAATTTAATACAAAAGGCACACTGCCGACTTAAGTACAAGAGGACTGACACTCTAACTTTCTACGATTTGAACCTCTCCTGTGATTCCAGTTTTAGATTCCGATGCTTCACTTCAAATTTACTGTATCCCTTGGATCTTCTTATTGACGATGAAACACAGAAATTGCATCCGAATTTACTACAAAATTCACAATGCCGACTTAAGTACAAGAGGACTGACACTTTAACTTTCTATGATTTGAACCTTTACTGTGAGTCCAGTTTTAGATTCTGATGCTTCACTTCAGGTTTACTGTATCCCTTGGAACTTCTTATGCACGATGAAACACAGAAATTGCATACGAATTTAATACAAAAGGCACAATGCCGACTTAAGTACAAGAGGACTGACACTCAAACTTTCTATGATTTGAACAACTCCTGTGAGGCCAGTTTTAGATTCCGATTCTTTACTTCAGGTTTACTGTATCCCTTGGACCTTCTTATTGACGATGAAACTTAGAAATTGCATTCGAATTTAATACAAAAGGCACAATGCCGACTTAAGAACAAGAGGACTGACACTCCAACTATCTATGATTTGAACCTCTCCAGTGAGTCCATTCTTAGATGCCGATGCTTCACTACAGGTTTACTGTATCCCTTGGACCTTCTTATTGACGATGAAACACAGATATTGCATCCGAATTTAATACAAAAGGCACAATGCCGACTTAAGTACAAGAGGACTGACACTCTAAGTTGCTATGATTTGAACCTCTCCTGTGAGTCCAGTTTCAGTTTCCGATTCTTCACTTCAGGTTTACTATATCCCTTGAGCCTTCTTATTGACGATGAAACACAGAAATTGCGTACGAATTTAATACACTATGCACAATGCCGACTTAAGTACAAGAGGACTGACACTCTAACTTTCTACGATTTGAACCTCTCCTGTGATTCCAGTTTTAGATTCCGATGCTTCACTTCAAGTTTACTGTATCCCTGGGACCTTCTTATTGACGATGAAACACAGAAATTGCATCCGAATTTAATACAAAATGCACAATGCCGACTTAAGTACAAGAGGACTGACACTATAACTTTCTATGATTTGAACCTCTCCTGTGAGTCCAGTTCTAGATTCCGATACTTCACTTCAGGTTTACTGTATCCCTTGGAACTTCTTATTCACGATGAAACACAGAAATTGCATACGAATTTAATACTAAAGGCACAATGCCGACTTATGTACAAGAGGATTACGGTATCCCTAGGACATTCTTATTGACGATGTAACACTGAAATTGCATCCGAATATAATACAAAATGCACAATGCCGGCTTAAGTACAAGAGGACTGACACTCTAACTTTCTATGATTTGAACCTCTCCTGTGATTCCAGTTTTAGATTCCGATTCTTCACGTCAGGTTTACTGTATCCCTTGGACCTTCTTATTGACGATGAAACACAGAAACTGCATCCGAATTTAATACAAAAGGCACAATGCCGACTTAAGTACAAGAGGACTGACAATCTAACTTTCTATGATTTGAGCCTCTCCTGTGAGTCCAGTTTTAGATTCTGATGCTTCACTTCAGGTTTACTGTATCCCTTGGAACTTCTTATGCACGATGAAACACAGAAATTGCATACGAATTTAATACAAAAGGCACAATGCCGACTTAAGTACAAGAGGACTGACACTCTAACTTTCTATGATTTGAACCACTCCTCTGAGGCCAGATTTAGATTCCGATGCTTCACTTCAGGTTTACTGTATCCCTTGGACCTTCTTATTGACGATGAAACACAGAAATTTCATCCGAATTTAGTGCAAAAGGCACAATGCCGCCTTAAGTACAAGAGGACAGACACTCTAACTTTCTATGATTTGAACCTCTCCTGTGAGTCCAGTTTTAGATTCCGATGCTTCACTTCAGGTTTACTGTATCCCTTGGACCTTCTTATTGACGATGAAACACAGAAATTGCATCCGACTTTAATGCAAAAGGCACAATGCTGACATAAGTACAAGAGGACTGACACTCTATCTTTCTATGATTTGAAGCACTCCTCTGAGGCCAGATTTAGATTCCGATGCTTCACTTCATGTTTACTGTATCCCTTGGACCTTCTTATTGACGATGAAACACAGAAATTTCATCCGAATTTAATACAAAAGGCACAATGCCGACTTAAGTACAAGAGGACTGACACTCTAAGTTGCTATAATTTGAACCTCTCCTGTGAGTCCAGTTTTAGATTCCGATGCTTCACTTCAGGTTTACTGGATCCCTTGGACCTTCTTATTGACGTTGAAACTTAGAAATTGCATACGAATTTAATACAAAATGCACAATGCCGACTTAAGTACAAGAGGACTGACACTCTAACTATCTATGATTTGAACCACTCCTCTGAGGGCAGATTTAGATTCCGATGCATTACTTCAGGTTTACTGTATCCCTTGGCCCTTCTTATTGACGATGAAACACAGAAATTGCATCCGAATTTTGTGCAAAAGGCACAATGCCGACTTAGAAACACGAGGACTGACACTCTACCTTTCTATGATTTGAACCTCTGCTGTGAGTCCAGTTTTAGATTCCGATGCTTCACTTCAGATTTGATGTATCCCTTGGAACTTCTTATTCACGATGAAACACAGAAATTGCATTCGAATTTAATACAAAAGGCACAATGCCGACTTAAGTACAAGAGGACTGACACTCTAACTTTCTATGATTTGAACCTCTCCTGTGAGGCCAGTTTTAGATTCCGATGCTTCACTTCAGGTTTACTGTATCCTAGGATCTTCTTATTGACGATGAAACACAGAAATTGCATCCGAATTTAATACAAAAGGCACAATGGCGACTTAAGTACAAGAGGACTGACACTCTAACTCTCTATGATTTGAACCTCTCCTGTGAGTCCATTCTTAGATGCCGATGCTTCACTACAGGTTTACTGTATCCCTTGGACCTTCTCATTGACGATGAAACACAGAAATTGCATCCAAATTTAATACAAAAGGCACAATGCCGACTTAAGTACAAGAGGACTGACACTGTAAGTTGCTATGATTTGAACCTCTCCTGTGAGTCCAGTTTTAGATTCCGATGTTTCACTTCAGGTTTACTGTATCCCTTGGACCTTCTTATTGACGATGAAACACAGAAATTGCATACGAATGTAATACAAAATGCACAATGCCGACTTAAGTACAAGAGGACTGATACTCTAACTTTCTATGATTTGAACCACTCCTCTGAGGCCAGATTTAGATTCCGATGCTTCACTTCAGGTATACTGTATCCCTTGGACCTTCTTATTGACGATGAAACACAGAAATTTCATCCGAATTTAATGCAAAAGGCACAATGCCGACTTAAGTACAAGAGGACTGACACTCTAACTTTCTATGATATGAACCTCTCCTGTGAGTCCAGTTTTAGATTCCGATGCTTCACTTCAGGCTTACTGTATCCCTTGGACCTTCTTATTGACGATGAAACACAGAAATTGAATCCGAATTTAATACAAAAGGCACAATGCCGACTTAAGGACAAGAGGACTGGCACTACAACTTTCTATGATTTGAACCACCCCAGTGAGTCCATTCTTAGATGCCGATGCTTCACTACAGATTTACTGTATCCCTTGGACCTTCTTATTGACGATGAAACACAGAAATTGCATACGAATTTAATACAAAATGCACAATGCCGACTTAAGTACAAGAGGACTGACACTCTAACTTTCTGTGATTTGAACCGCTCCTCTGAGGCCAGATTTAGATTCCGATGCTTCACTTCAGGTATACTGTATCCCTTGGACCTTCTTATTGACGATGAATCACATAAATTTCATCCGAATTTAATGCAAAAGGCACAATGCCGACTTAAGTACAAGAGGACTGACACTCTAACTTTCTATGATATGAACCTCTCCTGTGAGTGCAGTTTTAGATTCCGATGCTTCACTTCAGGCTTACTGTATCCCTTGGACCTTCTTATTGACGATGAAACACTGAAATTGCATCCGAATTTAATACAAAAGGCACAATGCCGACTTAAGTACAAGAGGACTGACACTCTAACTTTCTATGATTTGAACCTCTCCTGTGAGGCCAGTTTTAGATTCCGATGCTTCACTTCAGGTTTACTGTATCCCTTGGATCTTCTTATTGACGATGAAACACAGAAATTGCATCCGAATTTAATACAAAAGGCACAATGGCGACTTAAGTACAAGAGGACTGACACTCTAACTTTCTATGATTTGAACCTCTCCTGTGAGTCCATTCTTAGATGCCGATGCTTCACTACAGGTTTACTGTATCCCTTGGACCTTCTCATTGACGATGAAACACAGAAATTGCATCCGAATTGAATACAAAAGGCACAATGCCGACTTAAGTACAAGAGGACTGACACTCTAAGTTGCTATGATTTGAACCTCTCCTGTGAGTCCAGTTTTAGATTCCGATGTTTCACTTCAGGTTTACTGTATCCCTTGGACCTTCTTATTGACGATGAAACACAGATATTGCATTCTAATTTAATACAAAGGGCACAATGTCGACTTAAGTACAAGAGGACTGACACTCTAACTTTCTATGATTTGAACCACTCCTCTGAGGCCAGATTTAGATTCCGATGCTTCACTTCAGGTTTACTGTATCCCTTGGACCTTCTTATTGACGATGAAACACAGAAATTTCATCCGAATTTAGTGCAAAAGGCACAATGCCGACTTAAGTACAAGAGGACTGACACTCTAACTTTCTATGATTTGAACCTCTCCTGTGATTCCAGTTTTAGATTCCGATGCTTCACTTCAAGTTTACTGTATCCCTTGGACCTTCTTATTGACGATGAAACACAGAAATTGCATCCGAATTTAATACAAAATGCACCATGCCGACTTAAGTACAAGAGGACTGACACTCTAACTTTCTATGATTTGAACCTCTCCTGTGAGTCCAGTTTCAGTTTCCGATGCTTCACTTCAGGTTTACTGTATCCCTTGGAACTTCTTATTCACGATGAAATACAGAAATTGCATACGAATTTAATACTAAAGGCACAATGCCGACTTATGTACAAGAGGACTGACACTCTAACTTTCTACGATTTGAACCTCTCCTGTGAGTCCAGTTTTGGATTCCGATGCTTGACTTCAGGATTACTGTATCCCTAGGACATTCTTATTGACGATGAAACACTGAAATTGCATCCGAATTTAATACAAAAAGCACAATGCCGGCTTAAGTACAAGAGGACTGACACTCTAACTTTCTATGATTTGAACCTCTCCTGTGATTCCAGTTTTAGATTCCGATTCTTCACTTCAGGTTTACTGTATCCCTTGGACCTTGTTATTGACGATGAAACACAGAAACTGCATCCGAATTTAATACAAAAGGCACAATGCCGACTTAAGTACAAGAGGACTGACACTCTAACTTTCTATGATTTGAGGCTCTCCTGTGAGTCCAGTTTTAGATTCTGATGCTTCACTTAAGGTTTACTGTATCCCTTGGAACTTCTTATGCACGATGAAACACAGAAATTGCATACGAATTTTATACAAAAGGCACAATGCCGACTTAAGTACAAGAGGACTGACACTCTAAGTTGCTATGATTTGAACCTCTCCTGTGAGTCCAGTTTCAGTTTCCGATTCTTCACTTCAGGTTTACTATATCCCTTGGACCTTCTTATCGACGATGAAACACAGAAATTGCGTACGAATTTAATACAAAATGCACAATGCCGACTTAAGTACAAGAGGACTGACACTCTAACATTCTATGATTTGAACCACTCCTCTGAGGCCAGATTTAGATTCCGATGCTTCACTTCAGGTATACTGTATCCCTTGGACCTTCTTATTGACGATGAAACACAGAAATTTCATCCTAATTAAGTGCAAAAGGTACAATGCCGACTTAACTACAAGAGGACTGACACTCTAACTTTCTATGATTTGAACCTCTCCTGTGAGTCCAGATTTTGATTCCGATGCTTCACTTCAGGTTTACTGGATCCCTTGGACCTTCTTATTCACGATGCAACTTATAAATTGCATACGAATTTAATACAAAATGCACAATGCCGACTTAAGTTCAAGAGGACTGACACTCTAACTATCTATGATTTGAATCACTCCTCTGAGGCCAGATTTAGATTCCGATGCTTTACTTCAGGTTTACTGTATCCCTTGGCCCTTCTTATTGACGAAGAAACACAGAAATTGCATCCGAATTTAGTGCAAAAGGCACAATGCCGACTTAAGTACACGAGGACTGACACTTTAACTTCCTATGATTTGAATCTCTCCTGTGAGTCCAGTTTTAGATTCCGATGCTTCACTTCAGGTTAACTGTATCCCTTGGACCTTCTTATTGACGATGAAACACAGAAATTGCATCCGAATTTAATACAAAAGGCACAATGCCGGCTTAAGTACAAGAGGACTGACACTCTAACTTTCTATGATTTGAACCTCTCCTGTGATTCCAGTTTTAGATTCCGATGGTTCACTTCAGGTTAACTGTATCCCTTGGACTTTCTAATTGACGATGAAACACAGAAATTGCATCCGAATTTAATACAATATGCACAATGCCGACTTAAGAACAAGAGGACTGACACTCAAACTTTCTATGATTTGAACCACTCCTCTGAGGCCAGATTTAGATTCCGATGCTTCACTTCAGGTTTACTGTATCCCTTGGACCTTCTTATTGACGATGAAACACAGAAATTTCATCCGAATTTAGCGCAAAAGGCACAATGCCGACTTAAGTACAAGAGGACTGACACTCTAACTTTCTATGATTTGAACCTCTCCTGTGATTCCAGTTTTAAATTCCGATGCTTCACTTCAGGTTTACTGTATCCCTTGGACCTTCTTATTGACGATGAAACACAGAAATTGCATCCGAATTTAATACAAAAGCACAGTGCCGACATAAATACAAGGGGACTGACACTCTAACTTTCTATGATTTGAACCTCTCCTGTGATTCCAGTTTTAGATTCCGATGCTTCACTTCAGGTTTTCTGTATCCCTTGGACCATCTTATTGACGATGAAAGACAGAAATTGCATCGGAATTTAATACGAAAGGCACAATGCCGACTTAAGTACAAGAGGACTGACACTCTAACTTTCTATGATTTGAACCACTCCTGTGAGTCCAGTTTTATATTCCGATGCTTCACTTCAGGTTTACTGTATCCCTTTGACCTTCTTATTGACGATGAAACACAGAAATTGCATCCGAATTTAATACAAAAGGCACACTGCCGACTTAAGTACAAGAGGACTGACACTCTAACTTTCTACGATTTTGACCTCTCCTGTGATTCCAGTTTTAGATTCCGATGCTTCACTTCAAGTTTACTGTATCCCTTGGACCTTCTTATTGACGATGAAACACAGAAATTGCATCCGAATTTAATACAAAATGCACAATGCCGACTTAAGTACAAGAGGACTGACACTCTAACTTTCTATGATTTGAACCTCTCCTGTGAGTCCAGTTTTAGATTCCGATGCTTCACTTCAGGTTTACTGTATCCCTTGGAACTTCTTATTCACGATGAAACACAGAAATTGCATACGAATTAAATACTAAAGGCACAATGCCGACTTATGTACAAGAGGACTGACACTCTAACTTTCTACGATTTGAACCTCTCCTGTGAGTCCAGTTTTGGATTCCGATGCTTGACTTCAGGATTACTGTATCCCTAGGACATTCTTATTGACGATGAAACACTGAAATTGCATCCGAATTTAATACAAAAGGCACAATGCCGGCTTAAGTACAAGAGGACTGACACTCTAACTTTCTATGATTTGAACCTCTCCTGTGATTCCAGTTTTAGATTCCGATTCTTCACTTCAGGTTTACTGTATCCCTTGGACCTTGTTATTGACGACGAAACACAGAAACTGCATCCGAATTTAATACAAAAGGCACAATGCCGACTTAAGTACAAGAGGACTGACACTCTAACTTTCTATGATTTGAGGCTCTCCTGTGAGTCCAGTTTTAGATTCTGATGCTTCACTTAAGGTTTACTGTATCCCTTGGAACTTCTTATGCACGATGAAACACAGAAATTGCATACGAATTTAATACAAAAGGCACAATGCCGACTTAAGTACAAGAGGACTGACACTCTAAGTTGCTATGATTTGAACCTCTCCTGTGAGTCCAGTTTCAGTTTCCGATTCTTCACTTCAGGTTTACTATATCCCTTGGACCTTCTTATTGACGATGAAACACAGAAATTGCGTACGAATTTAATACAAAATGCACAATGCCGACTTAAGTACAAGAGGACTGACACTCTAACTTTCTATGATTTGAACCACTCCTCTGAGGCCAGATTTAGATTCCGATGCTTCACTTCAGGTATACTGTATCCCTTGGACCTTCTTATTGACGATGAAACACAGAAATTTCATCCTAATTAAGTGCAAAAGGCACAATGCCGACTTAACTACAAGAGGACTGACACTCTAACTTTCTATGATTTGAACCTCTCCTGTGAGTCCAGATTTTGATTCCGATGCTTCACTTCAGGTTTACTGGATCCCTTGGACCTTTTTATTGACGATGAAACTTATAAATTGCATACGAATTTAATACAAAATGCACAATGCCGACTTAAGTTCAAGAGGACTGACACTCTAACTATCTATGATTTGAACCACTCCTCTGAGGCAGATTTAGATTCCGATGCTTTACTTCAGGTTTATTGTATCCCTTGGCCCTTCTTATTGACGAAGAAACACAGAAATTGCATCCGAATTTAGTGCAAAAGGCACAATGCCGACTTAAGTACACGAGGACTGACACTCTCACTTCCTATGATTTGAATCTCTCCTGTGAGTCCAGTTTTAGATTCCGATGCTTCACTTCAGGTTAACTGTATCCCTTGGACCTTCTTAATGACGATGAAACACAGAAATTGCAATCGAATTTAATACAAAATGCACAATGCCGACTTAAGTACAAGAGGACTGACACTCTAACTTTCTATGATATGAACCTCTCCTGTGAGTCCAGTTTTAGATTCCGATGCTTCACTTCAGGCTTACTGTATCCTTTGGACCTTCTTATTGACGATGAAACACAGAAATTGCATCCGAATTTAATACAAAAGGCACAATGCCGACTTAAGGACAAGAGGACTGGCACTACAACTTTCTATGATTTGAACCACCCCAGTGAGTCCATTCTTAGATGCCGATGCTTCACTACAGGTTTACTGTATCCCTTGGACCTTCTTATTGACGATGAAACACAGAAATTGCATACGAATTTAATACAAAATGCACAATGCCGACTTAAGTACAAGAGGACTGACACTCTAACTTTCTATGATTTGAACCGCTCCTCTGAGGCCAGATTTAGATTCCGATGCTTCACTTCAGGTATACTGTATCCCTTGGACCTTCTTGTTGACGATGAATCACAGAAATTTCATCCGAATTTAATGCAAAAGGCACAATGCCGACTTAAGTACAAGAGGACTGACACTCTTACTTTCTATGATATGAACCTCTCCTGTGAGTCCAGTTTTAGATTCCGATGCTTCACTTCAGGCTTACTGTATCCCTTGGACCTTCTTATTGACGATGAAACACTGAAATTGCATCCGAATTTAATACAAAAGGCACAATGCCGACTTAAGTACAAGAGGACTGACACTCTAACTTTCTTTGATTTGAACCTCTCCTGTGAGTCCAGTTTTAGATTCCGATGCTTCACTTCAGGTTTACTGTATCCCTTGGAACTTCTTATTTACGATGAAACACAGTAATTGCATACGAATTTAATACAAAAGGCACAATGCCGACTTAAATACAAGACGACTGACACTCTAACTTTCTATGATTTGAACCACTCCTGTGAGGCCAGTTTTAGATTCCAATTCTTCACTTCAGGTTTACTGTATCCCTTGGACTTTCTTATTGACGATGAAACACAGAAATTGCATCCGAATTTAATACAAAAGGCACAATGCCGACTTAAGGACAAGAGGACTGGCACTCCAACTATCTATGATTTGAACTACCCCAGTGAGTCCATTCTTAGATGCCGATGCTTCACAACAGGTTTACTGTATCCCTTGGACCTTCTTGTTGACGATGAAATACAGATATTGCATCCGGATTTAATACAAAAGGCACAATGCCGACTTAAGTACAAGAGGACTGACACTCTAACTTTCTATGATTTGAACCTCTCCTGTGAGGCCAGTTTTAGATTCCGATGCTTCACTTCAGGTTTACTGTATCCCTTGGATCTTCTTATTGGCGATGAAACACAGAAATTGCATCCGAATTTAATACAAATGGCACAATGGCGACTTAAGTACAAGAGGACTGACACTCTAACTTTCTATGATTTGAACCTCTCCTGTGAGTCCATTCTTAGATGCCGATGCTTCACTACAGGTTTACTGTATCCCTTGGACCTTCTCATTGACGATGAAACACAGAAATTGCATCCGAATTGAATACAAAAGGCACAATGCCGACTTAAGTACAAGAGGACTGACACTCTAAGTTGCTATGATTAGAACCTCTCCTGTGAGTCCAGTTTTAGATTCCGATGTTTCACTTCAGGTTTACTGTATGCCTTGGACCTTCTTATTGACGATGAAACACAGAAATTGAATACGAATTTAATACAAAATGCATAATGCCGACTTAAGTACAAGAGGACTGACACTCTAACTTTCTATGATTTGAACCACTCCTCTGAGGCCAGATTTAGATTCCGATGCTTCACTTCAGGTATACTGTATCCCTTGGACCTTCTTATTGACGATGAAACACAGAAATTTCATCCGAATTTAATGCAAAAGGCACAATGCCGACTTAAGTACAAGAGGACTGACACTCTAACTTTCCATGATATGGACCTCTCCTGTGAGTCCAGTTTTAGATTCCGATGCTTCACTTCAGGCTTACTGTATCCCTTGGACCTTCTTATTGACGATGAAACACTGAAATTGCATCCGAATTTAATACAAAAGGCACAATGCCGACTTAAGTACAAGAGGACTGACACTCTAACTTTCTATGATTTGAACCTCTCCTGTGATTCCTGTGTTAGATTCCGATTCTTCACTTCAGGTTTACTGTATCCCTTGGACCTTCTTATTGACGATGAAACACAGAAATTGCATCCGAATTTAATACAAAATGCACAATGCCGACTTAATTGCAAGAGGACTGACACTCTAACTTTCTATGATTTGAACCTCTCCTGTGAGTCCAGTTTTAGATTCCGATGCTTCACTTCAGGTTTACTGTATCCCTTGGAACTTCTTATTCACGATGAGACACAGTAATTGCATACGAATTTAATACAAAAGGCACAATGCCGACTTAAGTACTAGAGGACTGACACTCTAACTTTCTATGATTTGAACGACTCCTGTGAGGCCAGTTTTAGATTCCGATTCTTCACTTCAGGTTTACTGTATCCCTTGGACTTTCTTATTGACGATGAAACACAGATATTGCATCCGAATTTAATACAAAAGGCACAATGCCGACTTAAGGACAAGAGGACTGGCACTCCAACTTTCTATGATTTGAACCACCCCAGTGAGTCCATTCTTAGATGCCGATGCTTCACTACAGGTTTACTGTATCCCTTGGACCTTCTTGTTGACGATGAAACACAGATATTGCATCCGAATTTAATACAAAAGGCCCAATGCCGACTTAAGTACAAGAGGACTGACACTCTAACTTTCTATGATTTGAACCTCTCCTGTGAGTCCAGTTTCAGTTTCCGATGCTTCACCTAAGGATTACTGTATCCCTTGGACCTTCTTATTGACGATGAAACACAGATATTGCATCCGAATTTAATACAAAAGGCACAATGCCGACTTAAGGACAAGAGGACTGGCACTCCAACTTTCTATGATTTGAACCACCCCAGTGAGTCCATTCTTAGATGCCGATGCTTCACTACAGGTTTACTGTATCCCTTGGACCTTCTTATTGACGATGATACACAGAAATTTCATCCGAATTTAGTGCAAAAGGCACAATGCCGACTTAAGTACAAGAGGACTGACACTCTAACTTTCTATGATTTGAACCTCTCCTGTGATTCCAGTTTTAGATTCCGATGCTTCACTTCAAGTTTACTGTATCCCTTGGACCTTCTTATTGACGATGAAACACAGAAATTGCATCCGAATTTAATACAAAATGCACCATGCCGACTTAAGTACAAGAGGACTGACACTCTAACTTTCTATGATTTGAACCTCTCCTGTGAGTCCAGTTTCAGTTTCCGATGCTTCACTTCAGGTTTACTGTATCCCTTGGAACTTCTTATTCACGATGAAATACAGAAATTGCATACGAATTTAATACTAAAGGCACAATGCCGACTAATGTACAAGAGGACTAACACTCTAACTTTCTACGATTTGAACCTCTCCTGTGAGTCCAGTTTTGGATTCCGATGCTTGACTTCAGGATTACTGTATCCCTAGGACATTCTTATTGACGATGAAACACTGAAATTGCATCCGAATTTAATACAAAAGGCACAATGCCGGCTTAAGTACAAGAGGACTGACACTCTAACTTTCTATGATTTGAACCTCTCCTGTGATTCCAGTTTTAGTTTCCGATTCTTCACTTCAGGTTTACTGTATCCCTTGGACCTTGTTATTGACGATGAAACACAGAAACTGCATCCGAATTTAATACAAAAGGCACAATGCCGACTTAAGTACAAGAGGACTGACACTCTAACATTCTATGATTTGAGGCTCTCCTGTGAGTCCAGTTTTAGATTCTGATGCTTCACTTAAGGTTTACTGTATCCCTTGGAACTTCTTATGCACGATGAAACACAGAAATTGCATACGAATTTAATACAAAAGGCACAATGCCGACTTAAGTACAAGAGGACTGACACTCTAAGTTGCTATGATTTGAACCTCTCCTGTGAGTCCAGTTTCAGTTTCCGATTCTTCACTTCAGGTTTACTATATCCCTTGGACCTTCTTATTGACGATGAAACACAGAAATTGCGTACGAATTTAATACAAAATGCACAATGCCGACTTAAGTACAAGAGGACTGACACTCTAGCATTCTATGATTTGAACCACTCCTCTGAGGCCAGATTTAGATTCCGATGCTTCACTTCAGGTATACTGTATCCCTTGGACCTTCTTATTGACGATGAAACACAGAAATTTCATCCTAATTAAGTGCAAAAGGCACAATGCCGACATAACTACAAGAGGACTGACACTCTAACTTTCTATGATTTGAACCTCTCCTGTGAGTCCAGATTTTGATTCCGATGCTTCACTTCAGGTTAACTGTATCCCTTGGACCTTCTTATTGACGATGAAACACAGAAATTGCATCCGAATTTAATACAAAAGGCACAATGCCGGCTTAAGTACAAGAGGACTGACACTCTAACTTTCTATGATTTGAACCTCTCCTGTGATTCCAGTTTTAGATTCCGATGGTTCACTTCAGGTTAACTGTATCCCTTGGACTTTCTAATTGACGATGAAACACAGAAATTGCATCCGAATTTAATACAAAATGCACAATGCCGACTTAAGAACAAGAGGACTGACACTCAAACTTTCTATGATTTGAACCACTCCTCTGAGGCCAGATTTAGATTCCGATGCTTCACTTCAGGTTTACTGTATCCCTTGGACCTTCTTATTGACGATGAAACACAGAAATTTCATCCGAATTTAGTGCAAAAGGCACAATGCCGACTTAAGTACAAGAGGACTGACACTCTAACTTTCTATGATTTGAACCTCTCCTGTGATTCCAGTTTTAAATTCCGATGCTTCACTTCAGGTTTACTGTATCCCTTGGACCTTCTTATTGACGATGAAACACAGAAATTGCATCCGAATTTAATACAAAAGGCACAGTACCGACTTAAATACAAGGGGACTGACACTCTAACTTTCTATGATTTGAACCTCTCCTGTGATTCCAGTTTTAGATTCCGATGCTGCACTTCAGGTTTTCTGTATCCCTTGGACCATCTTATTGACGATGAAAGACAGAAATTGCATCGGAATTTAATACGAAAGGCACAATGCCGACTTAAGTACAAGAGGACTGACACTCTAACTTACTATTATTTGAACCACTCCTGTGAGTCCAGTTTTATATTCCGATGCTTCACTTCAGGTTTACTGTATCCCTTGGACCTTCTTATTGACGATGAAACACAGAAATTGCATCCGAATTTAATACAAAAGGCACACTGCCGACTTAAGTACAAGAGGACTGACACTCTAACTTTCTACGATTTTGACCTCTCCTGTGATTCCAGTTTTAGATTCCGATGCTTCACTTCAAGTTTACTGTATCCCTTGGACATTCTTATTGACGATGAAACACAGAAATTGCATCCGAATTTAATACAAAATGCACAATGCCGACTTAAGTACAAGTGGACTGACACTCTAACTTTCTATGATTTGAACCTCTCCTGTGAGTCCAGTTCTAGATTCCGATGCTTGACTTCAGGATTACTGTATCCCTAGGACATTCTTATTGACGATGAAACACTGAAATTGCATCCGAATTTAATACAAGAGGCACAATGCCGGCTTAAGTACAAGAGGACTGACACTCTAACTTTCTATGATTTGAACCTCTCCTGTGATTCCAGTTTTAGATTCCGATTCTTCACTTCAGGTTTACTGTATCCCTTGGACCTTGTTATTGACGATGAAACACATAAACTGCATCCGAATTTAATACAAAAGGCACAATGCCGACTTAAGTACAAGAGGACTGACACTCTAACTTTCTATGATTTGAGGCTCTCCTGTGATTCCAGTTTTAGATTCCGATTCTTCACTTCAGGTTTACTGTATCCCTTGGACCTTGTTATTGACGATGAAACACAGAAACTGCATCCGAATTTAATACAAAAGGCACAATGCCGACTTAAGTACAAGAGGACTGACACTCTAACTTTCTATGATTTGAGGCTCTCCTGTGAGTCCAGTTTTAGATTCTGATGCTTCACTTAAGGTTTACTGTATCCCTTGGAACTTCTTATGCACGATGAAACACAGAAATTGCATACGAATTTAATACAAAAGGCACAATGCCGACTTAAGTACAAGAGGACTGACACTCTAAGTTGCTATGATTTGAACCTCTCCTGTGAGTCCAGTTTCAGTTTCCGATTCTTCACTTCAGGTTTACTATATCCCTTGGACCTTCTTATTGACGATGAAACACAGAAATTGCGTACGAATTTAATACAAAATGCACAATGCCGACTTAAGTACAAGAGGACTGACACTCTAACTTTCTATGATTTGAACCACTCCTCTGAGGCCAGATTTAGATTCCGATGCTTCACTTCAGGTATACTGTATCCCTTGGACCTTCTTATTGACGATGAAACACAGAAATTTCATCCTAATTAAGTGCAAAAGGCACAATGCCGACTTAACTACAAGAGGACTGACACTCTAACTTTCTATGATTTGAACCTCTCCTGTGAGTCCAGATTTTGATTCCGATGCTTCACTTCAGGTTTACTGGATCCCTTGGACCTTCTTATTGACGATGAAACTTATAAATTGCATACGAATTTAATACAAAATGCACAATGCCGACTTAAGTTCAAGAGGACTGACACTCTAACTATCTATGATTTGAACCACTCCTCTGAGGCCAGATTTAGATTCCGATGCTTTACTTCAGGTTTATTGTATCCCTTGGCCCTTCTTATTGACGAAGAAACACAGAAATTGCATCCGAATTTAGTGCAAAAGGCACAATGCCGACTTAAGTACACGAGGACTGACACTCTCACTTCCTATGATTTGAATCTCTCCTGTGAGTCCAGTTTTAGATTCCGATGCTTCACTTCAGGTTAACTGTATCCCTTGGACCTTCTTATTGACGATGAAACACAGAAATTGCATCCGAATTTAATACAAAATGCACAATGCCGGCTTAAGTACAAGAGGACTGACACTCTAACTTTCTATGATTTTAACCTCTCCTGTGATTCCAGTTTTAGATTCCGATGGTTCACTTCAGGTTAACTGTATCCCTTGGACTTTCTTGTTGACGATGAAACACAGAAATTGCGTACGAATTTAATACAAAATGCACAATGCCGACTTAAGAACAAGAGGACTGACACTCTAACTTTCTATGATTTGAACCTCTCCTGCGAGTCAAGTTTTAGATTCCGATGCTTCACTTCAGATTAGCTGTAATCCTTGGAACTTCTTATTCACGATGGAACACAGAAATTGCATACGAATTTAATACAAAAGGCACAATGTCGACTTAAGTACAAGAGGACTGACACTCTAACTTTCTATGATTTGAACCACTCCTGTGAGGCCAGTTTTAGATTCCGATGCTTCACTTCAGGTTTACTGTATCCCTTGGATCTTCTTATTGACGATGAAACACAGAAATTGCATCCGAATTTAATGCAAAAGGCACAATGGCGACTTAAGTACAAGAGGACTGACACTCTAACTTTCTATGATTAGAACCTCTCCTGTGAGTCCATTCTTAGATGCCGATGCTTCACTACAGGTTTACTGTATCCCTTGGACCTTCTCAATGACGATGAAACACAGAAATTGCATCCGAATTTAATACAAAATGCACAATGCCGACTTAATTACAAGAGGACTGACACTCTAACTTTCTATGATTTGAACCTCTCCTGTGAGTCCAGTATTAGATTCCGATGCTTCACTTCAGTTTTACTGTATCCCTTGGAACTTCTTATTCACGATGAAACACAGAAATTTCATACGAATTTAATACAAGAGGCACAATGCCGACTTAAGTACAAGAGGACTGACACTCTAAGTTGCTATGATTTGAACCTCTCCTGTGAGTAAAGTGTCAGTTTCCGATGCTTCACTTCAGGTTTACTGTATCCCTTGGACCGTCTTATTGACGATGAAACACAGAAATAGCGTACGAATTTAATACAAAATGCACAATGCCGACTTAAGTACAAGAGGACTGACACTCTAATTTTCTATGATTTGAACCACTCCTCTGAGGCCAGATATAGATTCCGATGCTTCACTTCAGGTTTACTGTATCCCTTGGACCTTCTTATTGACGATGAAACACAGAAATTTCATCCGAATTTAGTGCAAAAGGCACAATGCCGACTTAAGTACAAGAGGACTGACAATCTAACTTTCTATGATTTGAACCTCTCCTGTGATTCCAGTTTTAGATTCCGATGCTTCACTTCAGGTTTACTGTATCCCTTGGACCTTCTTATTGACGATGAAACACAGAAATTGCATCCGAATTTAATACAAAAGGCACAATACTGACATAAGTACAAGAGGACTGACACTCTAAGTTTCTATGATTTGAACCACTCCTCTGAGGCCAGATTTAGATTCCGATTCTTCACTTCAGGTTTACTATATCCCTTGGACCTTCTTATTGACGATGAAACACAGAAATTGCATCCGAATTTAATATAAAAGGCACAATGCCGACTTAAGTACAAGAGGACTGACACTCTAACTTTCTATGATTTGAACCTCTCCTGTGAGTCCAGTTTTGGATTCCGATGCTTCACTTCAGGATTACTGTATCCCTAGGACCTTCTTATTGACGATGAAACACTGAAATTGCATCCGAATTTAATACAAAAGGCACAATGCCGGCTTAAGTACAAGAGGACTGACACTCTAACTTTCTATGATTTGAACCTCTCCTGTGATTCCAGTTTGAGATTCCGATGCTTCACTTCAGGTTTACTGTATCCCTTGGACCTTCTTATTGACGATGAAACATAGAAATTGCATCCGAATTTAATACAAAATGCACAATGCCGACTTGAGTAGAAGAGGACTGACACTCTAACTTTCTATGATTTGAACCTCTCCTGTGAGTCCAGTTTTAGATTCCGATGCTTCACTTCAGGTTTACTGTATCCCTTGGAACTTCTTATTCACGATGAAACACGGAAATCTCATACGAATTTAATACAAAAGGCACAATGCCGACTTAAGTACAAGAGGACTGACACTCTAACTTTCTATGATATGAACCACTCCTGTGAGGCCAGTTTTAGATTCCGATTCTTCACTTCAGGTTTACTATATCCCTTGGACCTTCTTATTGACGATGAAACACAGAAATTGCATCCGAATTTAATATAAAAGGCACAATGCCGACTTAAGTACAAGAGGACTGAAACTCTAACTTTCTATGATTTGAACCTCTCCTGTGAGTCCAGTTTTAGATTCCGATGCTTCACTTCAGGTTTACTGTATCCCTTGGAACTTCTTATTCACGATGAAACACAGAAATTGCATACGAATTTAATACAAAAGGCACAATGCCGACTTAAGTACAAGAGGACTGACACACTAACATTCTATGATTTGAACCACTCCTGTGAGGCCAATTTTAGTTTCCGATTCTTCACTTCAAATTTACTGTATCCCTTGGACCTTCTTATTGATGATGAAACACAGAAATTGCATTCGAATTTAATACAAAAGGACAATGCCGACTTAAGAACAAGTGCACTGACACTCCAACTTTCTATGATTTGAACCTCTCCAGTGAGTCCATTCTTAGATGCCGATGCTTCATTACAGGTTTACTGTATCCCTTGGACCTTCTTATTGTCGATGAAACAGAGAAATTGCATCCGAATTTAATACAAAATGCACAATGCGGCCTGAAGTACAAGAGGACTGACACTCTAACATTCTATGATATGAACCACTTCTGTGAGTCCAGTTTTAGATTCCGATGCCTCACTTCAGGTTTACTGTATCCCTTGGACCTTCTTATTGACGATGAAACACAGAAATTGCATCCTAATTTAATACAAAAGGCACAATGCCGGCTTAAGTACAATAGGACTGACACTCTAACTTTCTATGATTTGAACCTCTCCTGTGATTCCAGTTTTAGATTCCGATGGTTCACTTCAGGTTAACTGTATCCCATGGACCTTCTTATTGACGATGAAACACAGAAATTGCATCCGAATTTAATACAAAATGCACAATGCCGACTTAAGAACAAGAGGACTGACACTCTAACTTTCTATGATTTGAACCTCTCCTGTGAGTCAAGTTTTAGATTCCGATGCTTCACTTCAGATTAGCTGTAATCCTTGGTACTTCTTATTCACGATGAAACACAGAAATTGCATAGGAATTTTATACAAAAGGCACAATGTCGACTTAAGTACAAGTGGACTGACACTCTAATTTTCTATGATTTGAACGACTCCTGTGAGGCCAGTTTTAGATTCCGATGCTTCACTTCAGGTTTACTGTATCCCTTGGATCTTCTTATTGACGATGAAACACAGAAATTGCATCCGAATTTAATACAAAAGGCACAATGGCGACTTAAGTACAAGAGGACTGACACTCTAACTTTCTATGATTAGAACCTCTCCTGTGAGTCCATTCTTAGATGCCGATGCTTCACTACAGGTTTACTGTATCCCTTGGACCTTCTCAATGACGATGAAACACAGAAATGGCATCCGAATGTAATACAAAATGCACAATGCCGACTTAATTACAAGAGGACTGACACTCTAACTTTCTATGATTTGAACCTCTCCTGTGAGTCCAGTATTAGATTCCGATGCTTCACTTCAGGTTTTATGTATCCCTTGGAACTTCTTATTCACGATGAAACACAGAAATTGCATACGAATTTAATACAAAAGGCACAATGCCGACTTAAGTACAAGAGGACTGACACTCTAACTTTCTATGATTTGAACCACTCCTGTGAGGCCAGTTTTAGATTCCGATACTTCACTTCAGGTTTACTGTATCCCTCGGACCTTCTTATTGACGATGAAACACAAAAATTACATCCGAAATTGATACAAAAGGCACAATGCCGACTTAAGAACAAGAGGACTGACACTCCAACTTTCTATGATTTGAACCTCTCCTGTGAGTCCATTCTTAGATGCCGATGCTTCACTACAGGTCTACTGTATCCCTTGGACCTTCTTATTGTCGATGAAACACAGATATTGCATCCGAATTTAATACAAAAGGCACAATGCCGACTTAAGTACAAGAGGACTGACACTTAAAGTTGCTATGATTTGAACCTCTCCTGTGAGTCCAGTGTCAGTTTTCGATGCTTCACTTCAGGTTTACTGTATCCCTTGGACCGTCTTATTGACGATGAAACACAGAAATTGCGTACGTATTTAATACAAAATGCACAATGCCGACTTAAGTACAAGAGGACTGACACTCTAATTTTCTATGATTTGAACCACTCCTCTGATGCCAGATATAGATTCCGATGCTTCACTTCATGTTTACTGTATCCCTTGGACCTTCTTATTGACGATGAAACACAGAAATTTCATCCGAATTTAGTGCAAAAGGCACAATGCCGACTTAAGTACAAGAGGACTGACACTCTAACTTTCTATGATTTGAACCTCTCCTGTGATTCCAGTTTTAGATTCCGATGCTTCACTTCAGGTTTACTGTATCCCTTGGACCTTCTTATTCACGATGAAACACAGAAATTTCTTCCGAATTTAATACAAAAGGCACAATGCCGACTTAAGTACAAGAGGACTGACACTCTAAGTTGCTATGATTTGAACCTCTCCTGTGAGTCCAGTTTTAGATTTCGATGCTTCACTTCAGGTTTACTGGATCCCTTGGACCTTCTTATTGATGATGAAATTAAAGAATTGCATACGAATTTAATACAAAATGCACAATGCCGACTTAAGTACAAGAGGACTGACACTCTAACTATCTATGATTTGAAACACTCCTCTGAGGCCAGATTTGTGTTCCGATGCTTTACTTCAGGTTTACTGTTTCCCTTGGCCCTTCTTATTGACGATGAAACACAGAAATTGCATCCGAATTTAGTGCAAAAGGCACAATGCCGACTTAAGTACACGAGGACTGACACTCTAACTTTCTATGATTTGAACCTCTCCTGTGAGTCCAGTTTTAGATTCCGATGCTTCACTTCAGGTTAACTGTATCCCTTGGACCTTCTTATTGACGATGAAACACAGAAATTGCATCCGAATTTAATACAAAAGGCACAATGCCGGCTTAAGTACAAGAGGACTGACACTCTAACATTCTATGATTTGAACCTCTCCTGTGATTCCAGTTTTAGATTCCGATGCTTCACTTCAGATTAACTGTATCCCTTGGACCTTCTTATTGACGATGAAACACAGAAATTGCATCCGAATTTAATACAAAAGGCACACTGCCGACTTAAGTACAAAAGGACTGACACTCTAACTTTCTACGATTTGAACCTCTCCTGTGAGTCCAGTTTTGGAATCCGATGCTTCAGTTCAGGATTACTGTATACCTTGGACCTTCTTATTGACGATGAAACACTGAAATCGCATCCGAATTTAATACAAAAGGCACAATGCCGGCTTAAGTACAAAAGGACTGACAGTCTAACTTTCTATGATTTGAACCTCTCCTGTGATTCCAGTTTTAGATTCCGATGCTTCAATTCAGGTTTACTGTATCCCTTGGACCTTCTTATTGACGATGAAACACAGAAATTGCATCCGAATTTAATACAAAATGCACAACGCCGACTTAAGTACAAGAGGAGTGACACTCTAACTTTCTATGATTTGAACCTCTCCTGTGAGTCCAGTTCTGGATTCCAATGCTTCACTTCAGGTTTACTGTATCCCTTGGAACTTCTTATTCACGATGAAACACAGAAATTACATACGAATTTAATACAAAAGTCACAATGCCGACTTAAGTACAAGAGGACTGACACTCTAACTTTCTATGATTTGAACCTCTCCTGTGAGTCCAGATTTGGATTCCGATGCTTCACTTCAGGATTACGGTATCCCTAGGACCTTCTTATTGACGATGAAACACAGAAATTGCATCCGAATTTAATACAAAAGGCAAACTGCCGACTTAAGTACAAAAGGACTGACACTCTAACTTTCTACGATTTGAACCTCTCCTGTGACTCCAGTTTTGGATTCCGATGCTTCACTTCAGGATTACTGTATACCTTGGACCTTCTTATTGACGATGAAACACTGAAATCGCATCCGAATTTAATACAAAAGGCACAATGCCGGCTTAAGTACAAAAGGACTGACAGTCTAACTTTCTATGATTTGAACCTCTCCTGTGATTCCAGTTTTAGATTCCGATGCTTCACTTCAGGTTTACTGTATCCCTTGGACCTTCTTATTGACGATGAAACACAGAAATTGCATCCGAATTTAATACAAAATGCACAACGCCGACTTAAGTACAAGAGGAGTGACACTCTAACTTTCTATGATTTGAACCTCTCCTGTGAGTCCAGTTCTGGATTCCATTGCTACACTTCAGGTTTACTGTATCCCTTGGAACTTCTTATTCACGATGAAACACAGAAATTGCATACGAATTTAATACAAAAGTCACAATGCCGACTTAAGTACAAGAGGACTGACACTCTAACTTTCTATGATTTGAACCTCTCCTGTGAGTCCAGTTTTGGATTCCGATGCTTCACTTCAGGATTACTGTATCCCTAGGACCTTCTTATTGACGATGAAACACTGAAATTGCATCCGAATTTAATACAAAAGGCACAATGCCGGCTTAAGTACAAGAGGACAGACACTCTAACTTTCTATGATTTGAACCTCTCCTGTGATTCCAGTTTTAGATTCCGATGCTTCACTTCAGGTTTACTGTATCCCTTGGACCTTCTTATTGACGATGAAACATAGAAATTGCATCCGAATTTAATACAAAATGCACAATGCCGACTTAAGTACAAGAGGACTGACACTCTAACTTTCTATGATTTGAACCTCTCCTGTGAGTCCAGTTTTAGATTCCGATGCTTCACTTCAGGTTTACTGTATCCCTTGGAACTTCTTATTCACGATGAAACACAGAAATTGCATACGAATTTAATACAAAAGGCACAATGCCGACTTAAGTACAAGAGGACTGACACTCTAACTTTCTATGATTTGAACCACTCCTGTGAGGCCAGTTTTAGATTCCGATTCTTCACTTCAGGTTTACTATATCCCTTGGACCTTCTTATTGACGATGAAACACAGAAATTGCATCCGAATTTAATACAAAAGGCACAATGCCGACTTAAGAACAAGAGGACTGACACTCCAACTTTCTATGATTTGTACCTCTCCAGTGAGTCCATTCTTAGCCGCCGATGCTTCACTACAGGTTTACTGTGTCCCTTGGACCTTCTTATTGACGATGAAACACAGATATTGCATCCGAATTTAATACAAAAGGCACAATGCCGACTGAAGTACAAGAGGACTGACACTCTATCTATGATTTGAACCACTCCTCTGAGGCCAGATTTAGATTCCGATGCTTTACTTCAGGTTTACTGTATCCCTTGGCCCTTCTTATTGACGATGAAACACACAAATTGCATCCGATTTTAGTGCAAAATGCACAATGCCGACTTAAGTACACGAGGACTGACACTCTAACTTTCTATGATTTGAACCTCTCCTGTGATTGCAGTTTTAGATTCCGATGCTTCACTTCAGGTTAACTGTATCCCTTGGACTTTCTTATTGACAATGAAACACAGAAATTGCATCCGCATTTAATACAAAATGCACAATGCCGACTTAAGTACAAGAGGACTGACACTCTAACTTTCTATGATTTGAACCTCTCCTGTGATTCCAGTTTTAGATTCCGAAGCTTCACTTCAGGTTTACGATATCCCTTGGACCTTCTTATTGACGATGAAACACAGAAATTGCATCCGAATTTAATACAAAAGGCACAATGCCGACTTAAGTACAAGAGGACTGAAACTCTAACTTTCTATGATTTGAACGTCTCCTGTGAGTCCAGTTTTAGATTCCGATGCTTCACTTCAGGTTTACTGTATCCCTTGGAACTTCTTATTCACGATGAAATACAGAAATTGCATACGAATTTAATACAAAAGGCACAATGCCGACTTAAGTACAAGAGGACTGACACACTAACTTTCTATGACTTGAACCACTCCTGTGAGGCCAGTTTTAGTTTCCGATTCTTCACTTCAGGTTTACTGTATCCCTTGGACCTTCTTATTGACGATGAAACACAGAAATTGCATTCGAAATTAATACAAAAGGCACAATGCCGACTTAAGAACAAGTGGACTGACACTCCAACTTTCTAAGATTTGAACCTCTCCAGTGAGTCCATTCTTAGATGCCGATGCTTCACTACAGGTTTACTGTATCCCTTGGACCTTCTTATTGACGATGAAACACAGAAATTGCATCCGAATTTAATACAAAAGGCAGAATGCCGACTTAAGTACAAGAGGACTGACACTCTAAGTTGCTATGATTTGAACCTCTCCTGTGAGTCCAGTTTCAGATTCCGATACTTTACTTCAGGTTTACTATATCCCCAGGACCTTCTTATTGACGATGAAACACAGAAATTGCGTACGAATTTAATACAAAATGCACAATGCCGACTTAAGTACAAGAGGACTGACACTCTAACTTTCTATGATTTGAACCTCTCCTGTGAGTCCAGTTTTAGATTCCGATGCTTCACTTCAGGTTTACTGGATCCCTTGGACCTTCTTATTGACGATGAAACTTAGAAATTGCATACGAATTTAATACAAAATGCACAATGCCGACTTAAGTACAAGAGGACTGACACTCTAACTATCTATGATTTGAACCACTCCTCTGAGGCCAGATTTAGATTCCGGTGCTTTACTTCAGGTTGACTGTATCCCTTGGCCCTTCTTATTGACGATGAAACACAGAAATTGCATCCGAATTTAATACAAAAGGCACACTGCCGACTTAAGTACAAGAGGACTGACACTCTAACTTTCTACGATTTGAACCTCTCCTGTGAGTCCAGTTTTGGATTCCGATGCTTCACTTCAGGATTACTGTATCCCTTGGACCTTCTTATTGACGATGAAACACTGAAATCGCATCCGAATTTAATACAAAAGGCACAATGCCGGCTTAAGTACAAGAGGACTGACACTCTAACTTTCTATGATTTGAACCTCTCCTGTGATTCCAGTTTTAGATTCCGATGCTTCACTTCATTTTTACTGTATCCCTTGGACCTTCTTATTGACGATGAAACACAGAAATTGCATCCGAATTTAATACAAAATGCACAATGCCGACTTAAGTACAAGAGGACTGACAATCTAACTTTCTATAATTTGAACCTCTCCTGTGAGTCCAGTTTTGGATTCCGATGCTTTACTTCAGGTTTACTGTATCCCTTGGAACTTCTTATTCACGATGAAACACAGAAATTGCATACGAATTTAATACAAAAGTCACAATGCCGACTTAAGTACAAGAGGACTGACACTCTAACTATCTATGATTTGAACCTCTCCTGTGAGTCTAGTTTTGGATTCCGATGCTTCACTTCATGATTACTGTATCCCTAGGACCTTCTTATTGACGATGAAACACTGAAATTGCATCCGAATTTAATACAAAAGGCACAATGCCGGCTCAAGTACAAGAGGACTGACACTCTAACTTTCTATGATTTGAACCTCTCCTGTGATTCCAGTTTTAGATTCCGATGCTTCACTTCAGGTTTACTGTATCCCTTGGACCTTCTTATTGACGATGAAACACAGAAATTGCATCCGAATTTAATACAAAATGCACAATGCCGACTTAAGTACAAGAGGACTGACACTCTAACTTTCTATGATTTGAACCTCTCCTGTGAGTCCAGTTTTAGATTCCGATGCTTCACTTCATGTTTACTGTATCCCTTGGAACTTCTTATTCACGATGAAACACAGAAATTGCAAACGAATTTAATACAAAAGGCACAATGCCGACTTAAGTACAAGAGGACTGACACTCTAACTTTCTATGATTTGAACCACTCCTGTGAGGCCAGTTTTAGATTCCGATTCTTCACTTCAGGTTTACTATATCCCTTGGACCTTCTTATTGACGATGAAACACAGATATTGCATCCGAATTTAATACAAAAGGCACAATGCCGACTTAAGAACAAGAGGACTGACACTCCAACTTTCTATGGTTTGAACCTCTCCAGTGAGTCCATTCTTAGATGCCGATGCTTCACTACAGGTTTACTGTGTCCCTTGGACCTTCTTATTGACGATGAAACACAGATATTGCATCCGAATTTAATACAAAAGGCACAATGCCGACTTAAGTACAAGAGGACTGACACTCTAACTTTCTATGATTTGAACCTCTCCCGTGAGTCCAGTTTTAGATTCCGATGCTTCACTTCAGGTTTACTGGATCCCTTGGACCTTCTTATTGACGATGAAACTTAGAAATTGCATACGAATTTAATACAAAATGCACAATGCCGACTTAAGTACAAGAGGACTGACACTCTAACTATCTATGATTTGAACCACTCCTCTGAGGCCAGATTTAGATTCCGATGCTTTACTTCAGGTTTACTGTATCCCTTGGCCCTTCTTATTGACGATGAAACACAGAAATTGCATCCGATTTTAGTGCAAAAGGCACAATGCCGACTTAAGTACACGAGGACTGACACTCTAACTTTCTATGATTTGAACCTCTCCTGTGATTCCAGTTTTAGATTCCGATGCTTCACTTCAGGTTAACTGTATCCCTTGGGCTTTCTTATTGACAATGAAACACAGAAATTGTATCCGAATTTAATACAAAATGCACAATGCCGACTTAAGTACAAGAGGACTGACACTCTAATTTCCTATGATTTGAACCTCTCCTGTGATTCCAGTTTTAGATTCCGATGCGTCACTTCAGGTTTACTGTATCCCTTGGACCTTCTTATTGACGATGAAACACAGAAATTGCATCCGAATTTAATACAAGAGGCACAATGCTGACTTAAGTACAAGAGGACTGAAACTCTAATTTTCTATGATTTGAACCTCTCCTGTGAGTCCAGTTTTAGATTCCGATGCTTCACTTCAGGTTTACTGTATCCCTTGGAACTTCTTATTCACGATGAAACACAGAAATTGCATACGAATTTAATAAAAAAGGCACAATGCCGACTTAAGTACAAGAGGAATGACACACTAACTTTCTATGATTTGAACCACTCCTGTGAGGCCAGTTTTAGTTTCCGATTCTTCACTTCAGGTTTACTGTATCCCTTGGACCTTCTTATTGAAGATGAAACACAGAAGTAGCAATCGAAATTAATACAAAAGGCACAATGCCGACTTAAGAACAAGTGGACTGACACTCCAACTTTCTATGATTTGAACCTCTCCAGTGAGTCCATTCTTAGATGCCGATGCTTCACTACAGGTTTACTGTATCCCTTGGACCTTCTTATTGACGATGAAACACAGAAATTGCATCCGAATTTAATACAAAAGTCAGAATGCCGACTTAAGTACAAGAGGACTGACACTCTAAGTTGCTATGATTTGAACCTCTCCTGTGAGTCCAGTTTCAGTTTCCGATGCTTCACTTCAGGTTTACTATATCCCTTGGACCTTCTTATTGACGATGAAACTTAGAAATTGCATACGAATTTAATACAAAATGCACAATGCCGACTGAAGTACAAGAGGACTGACACTCAAACTATCTATGATTTGAACCACTCCTCTGAGGCCAGATTTAGATTCCGATGCTTTACTTCAGTTTTACTGTATCCCTTGGCCCTTCTTATTGACGATGAAACACAGAAATTGCATCCGATTTTAGTGCAAAATGCACAATGCCGACTTAAGTACACGAGGACTGACACTCTAACTTTCTATGATTTGAACCTCTCCTGTGATTCCAGTTTTAGATTCCGATGCTTCACTTCAGTTTAACTGTATCCCTTGGACTTTCTTATTGACAATGAAACACAGAAATTGCATCCGAAATTAATACAAAAGGCACAATGCCGACTTAAGTACAAGAGGACTGAAACTCTAACTTTCTATGATTTGAACCTCTCCTGTGAGTCCAGTTTTAGATTCCGATGCTTCACTTCAGGTTTACTGTATCCCTTGGAACTACTTATTCACGATGAAACACAGAAATTGCATACGAATTTAATACAAAAGGCACAATGCCGACTTAAGTACAAGAGGACTGACATACTAACTTTCTATGATTTGAACCACTCCTGTGAGGCCAGTTTTAGTTTCCGATTCTTCACTTCAGGTTTACTGTATCCCTTGGACCTTCTTATTGACGATGAAACACAGAAATTGCATTCCAAATTAATACAAAAGGCACAATGCCGACTTAAGAACAAGTGGACTGACACTCCAACTTTCTATGATATGAACCTCTCCAGTGAGTCCATTCTTAGATGCCGATGCTTCACTACAGGTTTACTGTATCCCTTGGACCATCTTATTGACGATGAAACACAGAAATTGCATCCGAATTTAATACAAAAGGCACAATGCCGACTTAAGTACAAGAGGACTGACACTCTAAGTTGCTATGATTTGAACCTCTCCTGTGAGTCCAGTTTCAGTTTCCGATGCTTCACTTCAGGTTTACTATATCCCCAGGACCTTCTTATTGACGATGAAACACAGAAATTGCGTACGAATTTAATACAAAATGCACAATGCCGACTTAAGTACAAGAGGACTGACACTCTAACTTTCTATGATTTGAACCACTCCTGTGAGTCCAGTTTTAGATTCCGATGCTTCACTTCAGGTTTACTGGATCCCTTGGACCTTCTTATTGACGATGAAACTTAGAAATTGCATACGAATTTAATACAAAATGCACAATGCCGACTTAAGTACAAGAGGACTGACACTCTAACTATCTATGATTTGAACCACTCCTCTGAGGCCAGATTTAGATTCCGATGCTTTACTTCAGGTTTACTGTATCCCTTGGCCCTTCTTATTGACGATGAAACACAGAAATTGCATCCGAATTTAATGCAAAAGGCACACTGCCGACTTAAGTACAAGAGGACTGACACTCTAACTTTCTACGATTTGAACCTCTCCTGTGAGTCCAGTTTTGGATTCCGATGCTTCACTTCAGGATTACTGTAACCCTTGGACCTTCTTATTGACGATGAAACACTGAAATCGCATCCGAATTTAATACAAAAGGCACAATGCCGACTTAAGTACAAAAGGACAGACACTCTAAATTTCTATGATTTGAACCTCTCCTGTGATTCCAGTTTTAGATTCCGATGCTTCACTTCGGGTTTACTGTATCCCTTGGACCTTCTTATTGACGATGAAACACAGAAATTGCATCCGAATTTAATACAAAATGCACAATGCCGACTTAAGTACAAGAGGACTGACACTCTAACTTTCTATGATTTGAACCTCTCCTGTGAGTCCAGTTCTGGATTCCGATGCTTCACTTCAGGTTTACTGTATCCCTTGGAACTTCTTATTCACGATGAAACACAGAAATTGCATACGAATTTAATACAAAAGTCACAATGCCGACTTAAGTACAAGAGGACTGACACTCTATCTCTCTATGATTTGAACCTCTCCTGTGAGTCCAGTTTTGGATTCCGATGCTTCACTTCATCATTACTGTATCCCTAGGACCTTCTTATTGACGATGAAACACTGAAATTGCATCCGAATTTAATACAAAAGGCACAATGCCGGCTCAAGTACAAGAGGACTGACACTCTAACTTTCTATGATTTGAACCTCTCCTGTGATTCCAGTTTTAGATTCCGATGCTTCACTTCAGGTTTACTGTATCCCTTGGACCTTCTTATTGACGATGAAACACAGAAATTGCATCCGAATTTAATACAAAATGCACAATGCCGACTTAAGTACAAGAGGACTGACACTCTAACTTTCTATGATTTGAACCTCTCCAGTGAGTCCAGTTTTAGATTCCGATGCTTCACTTCAGGTTTACTGTATCCCTTGGAACTTCTTATTCACGATGAAACACAGAAATTGCAAACGAATTTAATACAAAAGGCACAATGCCGACTTAAGTACAAGAGGACTGACACTCTAACTTTCTATGATTTGAACCACTCCTGTGAGGCCAGTTTTAGATTCCGATTCTTCACTTCAGGTTTACTATATCCCTTGGACCTTCTTATTGACGATGAAACACAGATATTGCATCCGAATTTAATACAAAAGGCACAATGCCGACTTAAGAACAAGAGGACTGACACTCCAACTTTCTATGAATTGAACCTCTCCAGTGAGTCCATTCTTAGATGCCGATGCTTCACTACAGGTTTACTGTGTCCCTTAGACCTTCTTATTGACGATGAAACACAGATATTACATCCGAATTTAATACAAAAGGCACAATGCCGACTTAAGTACAAGAGGACTGACACTCTAACTTTCTATGATTTGAACCTCTCCTGTGAGTCCAGTTTTAGATTCCGATGCTTCACTTCAGGTTTACTGGATCCCTTGGACCTTCTTATTGACGATGAAACTTAGAAATTGCATACGAATTTAATACAAAATGCACAATGCCGACTTAAGTACAAGAGGACTGACACTCTAACTATCTATGATTTGAACCACTCCTCTGAGGCCAGATTTAGATTCCGATGCTTTACTTCAGGTTTACTGTATCCCTTGGCCCTTCTTATTGACGATGAAACACAGAAATTACATCCGATTTTAGTGCAAAAGGCACAATGCCGACTTAAGTACACGAGGACTGACACTGTAACTTTCTATGATTTGAACCTCTCCTGTGATTCCAGTTTTAGATTCCGATGCTTCACATCAGGTTAACTGTATCCCTTGAACTTTCTTATTGACAATGAAACACAGAAATTGTATCCGAATTTAATACAAAATGCACAATGCCGACTTAAGTACAAGAGGACTGAAACTCTAATTTTCTATGATTTGAACCTCTCCTGTGAGTCCAGTTTTAGATTCCGATGCTTCACTTCAGGTTTACTGTATCCCTTGGAACTTCTTATTCACGATGAAACACAGAAATTGCATACGAATTTAATACAAAAGGCACAATGCCGACTTAAGTACAAGAGGAATGACACACTAACTTTCTATGATTTGAACCACTCCTGTGAGGCCAGTTTTAGTTTATGATTCTTCACTTCAGGTTTACTGTATCCCTTGGACCTTCTTATTGACGATGAAACACAGAAATTGCATTCGAAATTAATACAAAAGGCACAATGCCGACTTAAGAACAAGTGGACTGACACTCCAACTTTCTATGATTGAACCTCTCCAGTGAGTCCATTCTTAGATGCCGATGCATCACTACAGGTTTACTGTATCCCTTGGACCTTCTTATTGACGATGAAACACAGAAATTGCATCCGAATTTAATACAAAAGGCACAATGCCGACTTAAGTACAAGAGGACTGACACTCTAAGTTGCTATGATTTGAACCTTTCCTGTGAGTCCAGTTTCAGTTTCCGATGCATCACTTCAGGTTTACTATATCCCTAGGACCTTCTTATTGACGATGAAACACAGAAATTACGTACGAATTTAATAAAAAATGCACAATGCCGACTTAAGTACAAGAGGACTGACACTCTAACTTTCTATGATTTGAACCACTCCTCTGAGGCCAGATTTAGATTCCGATGCTTCACTTCAGGTATACTGTACCCCTTGGACCTTCTTATTGACGATGAAATACAGAAATTTCATCCGAATTTAGTGCAAAAGGCACAATGCCGACTTAAGTACAAGAGGACTGACACTCTAACTTTCAATGATTTGAACCTCTCCTGTGAGGCCAGTTTTAGTTTCCGATTCTTCACTTCAGGTTTACTGTATCCCTTGGACCTTCTTATTGACGATGAAACACAGAAATTGCATTCGAAATTAATACAAAATGCACAATGCCGACTTAAGTACAAGAGGACTGACACTCTAAATATCTATGATTTGAACCACTCCTCTGAGGCCAGATTTAGATTCCGATGCTTTACTTCAGGTTTACTGTATACCTTGGCCCTTCTTATTGACGATGAAACACAGAAATTGCATCCGAATTTAATACAAAAGGCACAATGCCGACTTAAGTACAAGAGGACTGACACTCTAATTTTCTATGATTTGAACCTCTCCTGTGAGTCCAGTTTTAGATTCCGATGCTTCACTTCAGGTTTACTGGATCCCTTGGACATTCTTATTGACGATGAAACTTAGAAATTGCATACGAATTTAATACAAAATGCACAATGCCGACTTAAGTACAAGAGGACTGACACTCTAACTATCTATGATTTGAACCACTCCTCTGAGGCCAGATTTAGAATCCGATGCTTTACTTCAGGTTTACTGTATCCCTTGGCCCTTCTTATTGACGATGAAACACAGAAATTGCATCCGAATTTAATACAAAATGCACAATGCCGACTTAAGTACAAGAGGACTGACACTCTAACTTTCTATGATTTGAACGTCTCCTGTGAGTCCAGTTTTAGATTCCAATGCTTCACTTCAGGTTTACTGGATCCCTTGGACCATCTTATTGACGATGAAACTTAGAAATTGCATACGAATTTAATACAAAATGCACAATGCCGACTTAAGTACAAGAGTACTGACACTCTAACTATCTATGATTTGAACCACTCCTCTGAGGCCAGATTTAGATTCCGATGCTTTACTTCAGGTTTACTGTATCCCTTGGCCCTTCTTATTGACGATGAAACACAGAAATTGCATCCGAATTTAATACAAAAGGCACAATGCCGACTTAAGTACAAGAGGACTGAAACTCTAACTTTCTATGATTTGAACCTCTCCTGTGAGTCCAGTTTTAGATTCCGATGCTTCACTTCAGGTTTACTGTATCCCTTGCAACTTCTTATTCACGATGAAACACAGAAATTGCATACGAATTTAATACAAAAGGCACAATGCCGACTTAAGTACAAGAGGACTGACACACTAACTTTCTATGATTTTAACCACTCCTGTGAGGCCAGTTTTAGTTTCCGATTCTTCACTTCAGGTTTACTGTATCCCTTGGACCTTCTTATTGACGATGAAACACAGATATTGCATTCGAAATTAATACAAAAGGCACAATGCCGACTTGAGAACAAGTGGACTGACACTCCAACTTTCTATGATTTGAACCTCTCCAGTGAGTCCATTCTTAGATGCCGATGCTTCACTACAGGTTTACTGTATCCCTTGGACCTTCTTATTGACGATGAAACACAGAAATTGCATCCGAATTTAATACAAA
The DNA here is from genome assembly GCF_023864345.2 of Schistocerca serialis cubense. Classification (NCBI taxonomy): domain Eukaryota; kingdom Metazoa; phylum Arthropoda; class Insecta; order Orthoptera; family Acrididae; genus Schistocerca; species Schistocerca serialis. The sequence goes on along the minus strand of NC_064640.1, from coordinate 1,047,285,099 downwards.
AGTCAGAATGCCGACTTAAGTACAAGAGGACTGACACTCTAAGTTGCTATGATTTGAACCTCTCCTGTGAGTCCAGTTTCAGTTTCCGATGCTTCACTTCAGGTTTACTATATCCCTTACCCTCTTATTGACGATGAAACTTAGGAATTGCATACGAATTTAATACAAAATGCACAACGCCGACTGAAGTACAAGAGGACTGACACTCAAACTATCTATGATTTGAACCACTCCTCTGAGGCCAGATTTAGATTCCGATGCTTTACTTCAGTTTTACTGTATCCCTTGGCCCTTCTTATTGACGATGAAACACAGAAATTGCATCCAATTTTAGTGCAAAATGCACAATGCCGACTTAAGTACACGAGGCCTGACACTCTAACTTTCTATGATTTGAACCTCTCCTGTGATTCCAGTTTTAGATTCCGATGCTTCACTTCAGGTTAACTGTATCCCTTGGACTTTCTTATTGACAATGAAACACAGAAATTGCATCCGAAATAAATACAAAAGGCACAATGCCGACTTAAGTACAAGAGGACTGAAACTCTAACTTTCTATGATTTGAACCTCTCCTGTGAGTCCAGTTTTAGATTCCGATGCTTCACTTCAGGTTTACTGTATCCCTTGGAACTACTTATTCACGATGAAACACAGAAATTGCATACGAATTTAATACAAAAGGCACAATGCCGACTTAAGTACAAGAGGACTGACATACTAACTTTCTATGATTTGAACCACTCCTGTGAGGCCAGTTTTAGTTTCCGATTCTTCACTTCAGGTTTACTGTATCCCTTGGACCTTCTTATTGACGATGAAACACAGAAATTGCATTCCAAATTAATACAAAAGGCACAATGCCGACTTAAGAACAAGTGGACTGACACTCCAACTTTCAATGATATGAACCTCTCCAGTGAGTCCATTCTTAGATGCCGATGCTTCACTACAGGTTTACTGTATCCCTTGGACCTTCTTATTGACGATGAAACACAGAAATTGCATCCGAATTTAATACAAAAGGCACAATGCCGACTTAAGTACAAGAGGACTGACACTCTAAGTTGCTATGATTTGAACCTCTCCTGTGAGTCCAGTTTCAGTTTCCGATGCTTCACTTCAGGTTTACTATATCCCCAGGACCTTCTTATTGACGATGAAACACAGAAATTGCGTACGAATTTAATACAAAATGCACAATGCCGACTTAAGTACAAGAGGACTGACACTCTAACTTTCTATGATTTGAACCTCTCCTGTGAGTCCAGTTCTGGATTCCGATGCTTCACTTCAGGTTTACTGTATCCCTTGGAACTTCTTATTCACGATGAAACACAGAAATTGCATACGAATTTAATACAAAAGTCACAATGCCGACTTAAGTACAAGAGGACTGACACTCTATCTTTCTATGATTTGAACCTCTCCTGTGAATCCAGTTTTGGATTCCGATGCTTCACTTCATCATTACTGTATCCCTAGGACCTTCTTATTGACGATGAAACACTGAAATTGCATCCGAATTTAATACAAAAGGCACAATGCCGGCTCAAGTACAAGAGGACTGACACTCTAACTTTCTATGATTTGAACCTCTCCTGTGATTCCAGTTTTAGATTCCGATGCTTCACTTCAGGTTTACTGTATCCCTTGGACCTTCTTATTGACGATGAAACACAGAAATTGCATCCGAATTTAATACAAAATGCACAATGCCGACTTAAGTACAAGAGGACTGACACTCTAACTTTCTATGATTTGAACCTCTCCTGTGAGTCCAGTTTTAGATTCCGATGCTTCACTTCAGGTTTACTGTATCCCTTGGAACTTCTTATTCACGATGAAACACAGAAATTGCAAACGAATTTAATACAAAAGGCACAATGCCGACTTAAGTACAAGAGGACTGACACTCTAACTTTCTATGATTTGAACCACTCCTGTGAGGCCAGTTTTAGATTCCGATTCTTCACTTCAGGTTTACAATATCCCTTGGACCTTCTTATTGACGATGAAACACAGATATTGCATCCGAATTTAATACAAAAGGCACAATGCCGACTTAAGAACAAGAGAACTGACTCTCCAACTTTCTATGAATTGAACCTCTCCAGTGAGTCCATTCTTAGATGCCGATGCTTCACTACAGGTTTACTGTGTCCCTTAGACCTTCTTATTGACGATGAAACACAGATATTACATCCGAATTTAATACAAAAGGCACAATGCCGACTTAAGTACAAGAGGACTGACACTCTAACTTTCTATGATTTGAACCTCTCCTGTGAGTCCAGTTTTAGATTCCGATGCTTCACTTCAGGTTTACTGGATCCCTTGGACCTTCTTATTGACGATGAAACTTAGAAATTGCATACGAATTTAATACAAAATGCACAATGCCGACTTAAGTACAAGAGGACTGACACTCTAACTATCTATGATTTGAACCACTCCTCTGAGGCCAGATTTAGATTCCGATGCTTTACTTCAGGTTTACTGTATCCCTTGGCCCTTCTTATTGACGATGAAACACAGAAATTACATCCGATTTTAGTGCAAAAGGCACAATGCCGACTTAAGTACACGAGGACTGACACTCTAACTTTCTATGATTTGAACCTCTCCTGTGATTCCAGTTTTAGATTCCGATGCTTCACTTCAGGGTAACTGTATCCCTTGAACTTTCTTATTGACAATGAAACACAGAAATTGTATCCGAATTTAATACAAAATGCACAATGCCGACTTAAGTACAAGAGGACTGACACTCTAACTTTCTATGATTTGAACCTCTCCTGTGATTCCAGTTTTAGATTCCGATGCTTCACTTCAGGTTTACTGTATCCCTTGGACCTTCTTATTAACGATGAAACACAGAAATTGCATCCGAATTTAATACAAAAGGCACAATGCCGACTTAAGTACAAGAGGACTGAAACTCTAATTTTCTATGAATTGAACCTCTCCTGTGAGTCCAGTTTTAGATTCCGATGCTTCACTTCAGGTTTACTGTATCCCTTGGAACTTCTTATTCACGATGAAACACAGAAATTGCATACGAATTTAATACAAAAGGCACAATGCCGACTTAAGTACAAGAGGAATGACACACTAACTTTCTATGATTTGAACCACTCCTGTGAGGCCAGTTTTAGTTTATGATTCTTCACTTCAGGTTTACTGTATCCCTTGGACCTTCTTATTGACGATGAAACACAGAAATTGCATTCGAAATTAATACAAAAGGCACAATGCCGACTTAAGAACAAGTGGACTGACACTCCAACTTTCTATGATTTGAACCTCTCCAGTGAGTCCATTCTTAGATGCCGATGCATCACTACAGGTTTACTGTATCCCTTGGACCTTCTTATTGACGATGAAACACAGAAATTGCATCCGAATTTAATACAAAAGGCACAATGCCGACTTAAGTACAAGAGGACTGACACTCTAAGTTGCTATGATTTGAACCTCTCCTGTGAGTCCAGTTTCAGTTTCCGATGCATCACTTCAGGTTTACTATATCCCTAGGACCTTCTTATTGTCGATGAAACACAGAAATTGCCTACGAATTTAATAAAAAATGCACAATGCCGACTTAAGTACAAGAGGACTGACACTCTAACTTTCTATGATTTGAACCACTCCTCTGAGGCCAGATTTAGATTCCGATGCTTCACTTCAGGTATACTGTACCCCTTGGACCTTCTTATTGACGATGAAATACAGAAATTTCATCCGAATTTAGTGCAAAAGGCACAATGCCGACTTAAGTACAAGAGGACTGACACTCTAACTTTCAATGATTTGAACCTCTCCTGTGAGGCCAGTTTTAGTTTCCGATTCTTCACTTCAGGTTTACTGTATCCCTTGGACCTTCTTATTGACGATGAAACACAGAAATTGCATTCGAAATTAATACAAAATGCACAATGCCGACTTAAGTACAAGAGGACTGACACTCTAAATATCTATGATTTGAACCACTCCTCTGAGGCCAGATTTAGATTCCGATGCTTTACTTCAGGTTTACTGTATACCTTGGCCCTTCTTATTGACGATGAAACACAGAAATTGCATCCGAATTTAATACAAAAGGCACAATGCCGACTTAAGTACAAGAGGACTGACACTCTAATTTTCTATGATTTGAACCTCTCCTGTGAGTCCAGTTTTAGATTCCGATGCTTCACTTCAGGTTTACTGGATCCCTTGGACATTCTTATTGACGATGAAACTTAGACATTGCATACGAATTTAATACAAAATGCACAATGCCGACTTAAGTACAAGAGGACTGACACTCTAACTATCTATGATTTGAACCACTCCTCTGAGGCCAGATTTAGATTCCGATGCTTTACTTCAGGTTTACTGTATCCCTTGGCCCTTCTTATTGACGATGAAACACAGAAATTGCATCCGAATTTAATACAAAATGCACAATGCCGACTTAAGTACAAGAGGACTAACACTCTAACCTTCTATGATTTGAACGTCTCCTGTGAGTCCAGTTTTAGATTCCAATGCTTCACTTCAGGTTTACTGGATCCCTTGGACCATCTTATTGACGATGAAACTTAGAAATTGCATACGAATTTAATACAAAATGCACAATGCCGACTTAAGTACAAGAGTACTGACACTCTAACTATCTATGATTTGAACCACTCCTCTGAGGCCAGATTTAGATTCCGATGCTTTACTTCAGGTTTACTGTATCCCTAGGCCCTTCTTATTGACGATGAAACACAGAAATTGCATCCGAATTTAATACAAAAGGCACAATGCCGACTTAAGTACAAGAGGACTGAAACTCTAACTTTCTATGATTTGAACCTCTCCTGTGAGTCCAGTTTTAGATTCCGATGCTTCACTTCAGGTTTACTGTATCCCTTGGACCTTCTTATTGACGATGAAACACAGATATTGCATTCGAAATTAATACAAAAGGCACAATGCCGACTTAAGAACAAGTGGACTGACACTCCAACTTTCTATGATTTGAACCTCTCCAGTGAGTCCATTCTTAGATGCCGATGCTTCACTACAGGTTTACTGTATCCCTTGGACCTTCTTATTGACGATGAAACACAGAAATTGCATCCGAATTTAATACAAAAGGCACAATGCCGACTTAAGTACAAGAGGACTGACACTCTAAGTTGCTATGATTTGAACCTCTCCTGTGAGTCCAGTTTCAGTTTCCGATGCTTCACTTCAGGTTTACTATATCCCTAGGACCTTCTTATTGACGATGAAACACAGAAATTGCGTACGAATTTAATACAAAATGCACAATGCCGACTTAAGTACAAGAGGACTGACACTCTAACTTTCTATGATTTGAACCACTCCTCTGAGGCCAGATTTAGATTCCGATGCTTCACTTCAGGTATACTGTATCCCTTGGACCTTCTTATTGACGATGAAATACAGAAATTTCATCCAAATTTAGTGCAAAAGGCACAATGCCGACTTAAGTACAAGAGGACTGACACTCTAACTTTCAATGATTTGAACCTCTCCTGTGAGTCCAGTTTTAGATTCCGATGCTTCACTTCAGGTTTACTGGATCCCTACGACCTTCTTATTGACGATGAAACTTAGAAATTGCATACGAATTTAATACAAAATGTACAATGCCGACTTAAGTACAAGAGGACTGACACTCTATCTATGATTTGAACCACTCCTCTGAGGCCAGATTTAGATTCCGATGCTTTACTTCAGGTTTACAGTATCCCTTGGCCCTTCTTATTGACGATGAAACACAGAAATTGCATCCGAATTTAATACAAAAGGCCCACGGCCGACTTAAGTACGAGAGGCCTGACACTCTAACTTTCTACGATTTGAACCTCTCCTGTGAGTCCAGTTTTGGATTCCGATGCTTCACTTCAGGATTACTGTATCCCTTGGACCTTCTTATTGACGATGAAACACTGAAATCGCATCCGAATTTAATACAAAAGGCAAAATGCCGGCTTAAGTACAACAGGACTGACACTCTAACTTTCTATGATTTGAACCTCTCCTGTGATTCCAGTTTTAGATTCCGATGCTTCACTTCAGGTTTACTGTATCCCTTGAACCTTCTTATTGACGATGAAACACAGAAATTGCATCCGAATTTAATACAAAATGCACAATGCCGACTTAAGTACAAGAGGACTGACACTCTAATTTTCTTTGATATGAACCTCTCCTGTGAGTCCAGTTCTGGATTCCGATGCTTCACTTCAGGTTTACTGTATCCCTTGGAACGTCTTATTCACGATGAAACACAGAAATTGCATACGAATTTAATACAAAAGTCACAATGCCGACTTAAGTACATGAGGACTGTCACTCTAACTTTCTATGTTTTGAACCTCTCCTGTGAGTCCAGTTTTGTTTTCCGATGCTTCACATCAGGATTACTGTATCCCTAATACCTTCTTATTGACGATGAAACACTGAAATTGCATCCGAATTTAATACAAAATGCACAATGCCGACTTAAGTACAAGGGGACTGACACTCTAACTATCTATGATTTGAACCACTCCTCTGAGGCCAGATTTAGATTCCGATGCTTTACTTCAGGATTACTGTATCCCTTGGCCCTTCTTATTGACGATGAAACACAGAAATTGCATCCGAATTTAATACAAAAGGCACAATGCCGACTTAAGTAAAAGAGGACTGACTCTCTAACTTTCTATGATTTGAACCACTCCTCTGAGGCCAGATTTAGATTCCGATGCTTTACTTCAGGTTTACTGTATCCCTTGGCCCTTCTTATTGACGATGAAACACAGAAATTGCATCCGAATTTAATACAAAAGTCACAATGCCGACTTAAGTACAAGAGGACTGAAACTCTAACTTTCTATGATTTTAACCACTCCTGTGAGGCCAGTTTTAGTTTCCGATTCTTCACTTCAGGTTTACTGTATCCCTTGGACCTTCTTATTGACGATGAAACACAGAAATTGCATTCGAAATTAATACAAAAGGCACAATGCCGACTTAAGAACAAGTGGACTGACACTCCAACTTTCTATGATTTGAACCTCTCCAGTGAGTCCATTCTTAGATGCCGATGCTTCACTACAGGTTTACTGTATCCCTTGGACCTTCTTATTGACGATGAAACACAGAAATTGCATCCGAATTTAATACAAAAGGCACAATGCCGACTTAAGTACAAGAGGACTGACACTCTAAGTTGCTATGATTTGAACCTCTCCTGTGAGTCCAGTTTCAGTTTCCGATGCTTCACTTCAGGTTTACTATATCCCTAGGACCTTCTTATTGACGATGAAACACAGAAATTGCGTACGAATTTAATACAAAATGCACAATGCCGACTTAAGTACAAGAAGACTGACACGCTAACTTTCAATGATTTGAACCACTCCTCTGAGGCCAGATTTAGATTCCGATGCTTCACTTCAGGTATACTGTATCCCTTGGACCTTCTTATTGACGATGAAATACAGAAATTTCATCCAAATTTAGTGCAAAAGGCACAATGCCGACTTAAGTACAAGAGGACTGACACTCTAACTTTCAATGATTTGAACCTCTCCTGTGAGTCCAGTTTTAGATTCCGATGCTTCACTTCAGGTTTACTGGATCCCTAGGACCTTCTTATTGACGATGAAACTTAGAAATTGCATACGAATTTAATACAAAATGTACAATGCAGACTTAAGTACAAGAGGACTGACACTCTAACTATCTATGATTTGAACCACTCCTCTGAGGCCAGATTTAGATTCCGATGCTTTACTTCAGGTTTACTGTATCCCTTGGCCCTTCTTATTGACGATGAAACACAGAAATTGCATCCGAATTTAATACAAAAGGCACACGGCCGACTTAAGTACAAGAGGACTGACACTCTAACTTTCTACGATTTGAACCTCTCCTGTGAGTCCAGTTTTGGATTCCGATGCTTCACTTCAGGATAACTGTATCCCTTGGACCTTCTTATTGACGATGAAACACTGAAATCGTATCCGAATTTAATACAAAAGGCAAAATGCCGGCTTAAGTACAAAAGGACTGACACTCTAACTTTCTATGATTTGAACCTCTCCTGTGATTCCAGTTTTAGATTCCGATGCTTCACTTCAGGTTTACTGTATCCCTTGAACCTTCTTATTGACGATGAAACACAGAAATTGCATCCGAATTTAATACAAAATGCACAATGCCGACTTAAGTACAAGAGGACTGACACTCTAACTTTCTTTGATTTGAACCTCTCCTGTGAGTCCAGTTCTGGATTCCGATGCTTCACTTCAGGTTTACTGTATCCCTTGGATCGTCTTATTCACGATGAAACACAGAAATTGCATACGAATTTAATACAAAAGTCACAATGCCGACTTAAGTACATGAGGACTGTCACTCTAACTTTCTATGATTTGAACCTCTCCTGTGAGTCCAGTTTTGGATTCCGATGCTCACTTCAGGATTACTGTATCCCTAGGACCTTCTTATTGACGATGAAACACTGAAATTGCATCCGAATTTAATACAAAATGCACAATGCCGACTTAAGTACAAGAGGACTGACACTCTAACTATCTATGATTTGAACCACTCCTCTGAGGCCAGATTTAGATTCCGATGCTTTACTTCAGGTTTACTGTATCCCTTGGCCCTTCTTATTGACGATGAAACACAGAAATTGCATCCGAATTTAATACAAAAGGCACAATGCCGACTTATGTACAAGAGGACTGACACTCTAACTTTCTATGATTTGAACGTCTCCTGTGAGTCCAGTTTTAGATTCCAATGCTTCACTTCAGGTTTACTGGATCCCTTGGACCATCTTATTGACGATGAAACTTAGAAATTGCATACGAATTTAATACAAAATGCACAATGCCGACTTAAGTACAAGAGTACTGACACTCTAACTATCTATGATTTGAACCACTCCTCTGAGGCCAGATTTAGATTCCGATGCTTTACTTCAGGTTTACTGTATCCCTTGGCCCTTCTTATTGACGATGAAACACAGAAATTGCATCCGAATTTAATACAAAAGGCACAATGCCGACTTAAGTACTAGAGGACTGAAACTCTAACTTTCTATGATTTTAACCACTCCTGTGAGGCCAGTTTTAGTTTCCGATTCTTCACTTCAGGTTTACTGTATCCCTTGGACCTTCTTATTGACGATGAAACACAGAAATTGCATTCGAAATTAATACAAAAGGCACAATGCCGACTTAAGAACAAGTGGACTGACACTCCAACTTTCTATGATTTGAACCTCTCCAGTGAGTCCATTCTTAGATGCCGATGCTTCACTACAGGTTTACTGTATCCCTTGGACCTTCTTATTGACGATGAAACACAGAAATTGCATCCGAATTTAATACAAAAGGCACAATGCCGACTTAAGTACAAGAGGACTGACACTCTAAGTTGCTATGATTTGAACCTCTCCTGTGAGTCCAGTTTCAGTTTCCGATGCTTCACTTCAGGTTTACTATATCCCTAGGACCTTCTTATTGACGATGAAACACAGAAATTGCGTACGAATTTAATACAAAATGCACAATGCCGACTTAAGTACAAGAGGACTGACACTCTAACTTTCAATGATTTGAACCACTCCTCTGAGGCCAGATTTAGATTCCGATGCTTCACTTCAGGTATACTGTATCCCTTGGACCTTCTTATTGAAGATGAAATACAGAAATTTCATCCAAATTTAGTGCAAAAGGCACAATGCCGACTTAAGTACAAGAGGACTGACACTCTAACTTTCAATGATTTGAACCTCTCCTGTGAGTCCAGTTTTAGATTCCGATGCTTCACTTCAGGTTTACTGGATCCCTAGGACCTTCTTATTGACGATGAAACTTAGTAATTGCATACGAATTTAATACAAAATGTACAATGCAGACTTAAGTACAAGAGGACTGACACTCTAACTATCTATGATTTGAACCACTCCTCTGAGGCCAGATTTAGATTCCGATGCTTTACTTCAGGTTTACTGTATCCCTTGGCCCTTCTTATTGACGATGAAACACAGAAATTGCATCCGAATTTAATACAAAAGGCACACGGCCGACTTAAGTACAAGAGGACTGACACTCTAACTTTCTACGATTTGAACCTCTCCTGTGAGTCCAGTTTTGGATTCCGATGCTTCACTTCAGGATTACTGTATCCCTTGGACCTTCTTATTGACGATGAAACACTGAAATCGCATCCGAATTTAATACAAAAGGCAAAATGCCGGCTTAAGTACAAAAGGACTGACACTCTAACTTTCTATGATTTGAACCTCTCCTGTGATTCCAGTTTTAGATTCCGATGCTTCACTTCAGGTTTACTGTATCCCTTGAACCTTCTTATTGACGATGAAACACAGAAATTGCATCCGAATTTAAAACAAATTGCACAATGCCGACTTAAGTACAAGAGGACTGACACTCTAACTTTCTTTGATTTGAACCTCTCCTGTGAGTCCAGTTCTGGATTCCGATGCTTCACTTCAGGTTTACTGTATCCCTTGGAACGTCTTATTCACGTTGAAACACAGAAATTGCATACGAATTTAATACAAAAGTCACAATGCCGACTTAAGTACAAGAGGACTGTCACTCTAACTTTCTATGATTTGAACCTCTCCTGTGAGTCCAGTTTTGGATTCCGATGCTTCACTTCAGGATTACTGTATCCCTAGGACCTTCTTATTGACGATGAAACACTGAAATTGCATCCGAATTTAATACAATAGGCACAATGCCGGCTTAAATACAAGAGGACTGACACTCTAAATTTCTATGATTTGAACCTCTCCTGTGATTCCAGTTTTAGATTCCGATGCTTCACTTCAGGTTTACTGTATCCCTTGGACCTTCTTATTGACGATGAAACACAGAAATTGCATCCGAATTTAATACAAAATGCACAATGCCGACTTAAGTACAAGAGGACTGACACTCTAACTTTCTATGATTTGAACCTCTCCTGTGATTCCAGTTTTAGATTCCGATGCTTCACTTCAGGTTAACTGTATCCCTTGGACCTTCTTATTGACGATGAAACACAGAAATTGCATCCGAATTTAATACAAATGGCACAATGCTGGCTTAAGTACAAGAGGACTGACACTCTAACATCCTATGATTTGAACCTCTCCTGTGATTCCAGTTTTAGATTCCGATGCTTCACTTCAGGTTAACTGTATCCCTTGGACTTTCTTATTGACGATGAAACAGAAATTGCATCCGAATTTAATACAAAATGCACAATGCCGACTTAAGAACAAGAGGACTGACACTCTAACTTTCTATGATTTGAACCTCTCCTGTGAGTCCAGTTTTAGATTCCGTGCTTCACTTCAGATTTGCTGTATCCCTTGGAACTTCTTATTCACGATGAAACACAGAAATTGCATACGAAATTAATACAAAAGGCACAATGTCGACTTAAGTACAAGAGGACTGACAGTCTAACTTTCTATGATTTGAACCACTCCTGTGAGGCCAGTTTTAGATTCCGATGCTTCACTTCAGGTTTACTGTATCCCTTGGATCTTCTTATTGACGATGAAACACAGAAATTGCATCCGAATTTAATACAAAAGGCACAATGGCGACTTAAGTACAAGAGGACTGACACTCTAACTTTCTATGATTTGAACCTCTCCTGTGAATCCATTCTTAGATGCCGATGCTTCACTACAGGTTTACTGTATCCCTTGGACCTTCTCATTGACGATGAAACACAGAAATTGCATCCGAATTTAATACAAAAGGCACAATGCCGACTTAAGTACAAGAGGTCTGACACTCTAAGTTGCTATGATTTGAACCTCTCCTGTGAGTCCAGTTTTAGATTCCGATGTTTCACTTTAGGTTTACTGTATCCCTTGGACCTTCTTATTGACGATGAAACACAGAAATTTCATACGAATTTAATACAAAATGCACAATGCCGACTTAAGTACAAGAGGACTGACACTCTAACTTTCTATTATTTGAACCACTCCTCTGAGGCCAGATTTAGATTCCGATGCTTCACTTCAGGTTTACTGTATCCCTTGGACCTTCTTATTGACGATGAAACACAGAAATTTCATCCGAATTTAATGCAAAAGGCACAATGCTGACTTAAGTACAAGAGGACTGACACTCTAACTTTCTATGATTTGAACCCCTCCTGTGAGTCCAGTTCTGGATTCCGATGCTACACTTCAGTTTTACTGTATTCCTTGGAACTTCTTATTCACGATGAAACACAGAAATTGCATACGAATTTAATACAAAAGGCACAATGCCGACTTAAGTACAATAGGACTGACACTCTAACTTTCTACGATTTGAACCTCTCCTGTGAGTCCAGTTTTGGATTCCGATGCTTCACTTCAGGATTACTGTATCCCTAGGACCTTCTTATTGACGATGAAACACTGAAATTGCATCCGAATTTAATACAAAAGGCACAATGCCGGCTTAAGTACAAGAGGATTGACACTCTAACTTTCTATGATTTGAACCTCTCCTGTGATTCCAGTTTTAGATTCCGATGCTTCACTTCAGGTTTACTGTATCCCTTGGACCTTCTTATTGACGATGAAACACAGAAATTGCATCCGAATTTAATACAAAATGCACAATGCCGACTTAAGTACAAGAGGACTGACACTCTAGCTTTCTATGATTTGAACCTCTCCTGTGAGTCCAGTTTTACATTCCGATGCTTCACTTCAGGTTTACTGTATCCCTTGGAACTTCTTATTCACGATGAAACACAGAAATTGCATACGAATTTAATACAAAAGGCACAATACCGACTTAAGAACAAGAGGACTGACACTCCAACTTTCTATGATTTGTACCTCTCTAGTGAGTCCATTCTTAGATGCCGATGCTTCACTACAGGTTTACTGTATCCCTTGGACCTTCTTATTGACGATGAAACACAGAAATTGCGTACGAATTTAATACAAAATGCACAATGCCGACTTAAGTACAAGAGGACTGACACTCTAACTTTCTATGATTTGAACCACTCCTCTGAGCCAGATTTAGATTCCGCTGCGTCACTTCAGGTATACTGTATCCCTTGGACCTTCTTATTGACGATGAAACAGAAATTTCATCCGAATTTAGTGCAAAAGGCACAATGCCGACTTAAGTACAAGAGGACTGACACTCTAACTATCTATGATTTGAACCACTCCTGTGAGGCCAGTTTTAGATTCCGATGCTTCACTTCAGGTTTACTGTATCCCTTGGACCTTCTTATTGACGATGAAACACAGAAATTGCATCCGAATTTAATACAAAAGGCACAATGGCGACTTAAGTACAAGAGGACTGACACTCTAACTTTCTATGATTTGAACCTCTCCTGTGAGTCCATTCTTAGATGCCGATGCTTCACTGCAGGTTTACTGTATGCCTTGGACCTTCTCATTGACGATGAAACACATAAATTGCATCCGAATTTAATACAAAAGGCACAATGCCGACTTAAGTACAAGAGGACTGACACTCTAAGTTGCTATGATTTGAACCTCTCCTGTGAGTCCAGTTTTAGATTCCGATGTTTCACTTCAGGTTTACTGTATCCCTTGGACCATCTTATTGACGATGAAACACAGAAATTGCATACGAATTTAATACAAAATGCACATTGCCGACGTAAGTACAAGAGGACTGACACTCTAACTGGCTATGATTTGAACCACTCCTCTGAGTCTAGATTTAGAATCCGATGCTTCACTTCAGGTTTACTGTATCCCTTGGACCTTCTTATTGACGATGAAACACTGAAATTGCATCCGAATTTAATACAAAAGGCACAATGCCGGCTTAAGTACAAGAGGACTGACACTCTAACTTTCTATGATTTGAACCTCTCCTGTTATTCCAGTTTTAGATTCCGATGCTTCACTTCAGGTTTACTGTATACCTTGGACCTTCTTATTGACGATGAAACACAGAAATTGCATCCGAATTTAATACAAAATGCACAATGCCGACTTAATTACAAGAGGACTGACACTCTAAGTTTCTCTGATTTGACCTCTCCTGTGAGTCCAGTTTTAGATTTCGATGCTTCACTTCAGGTTTACTGTATCCCTTGGAACTTCTTATTCACGATGAAACACAGAAATTGCATACGAATTTAATACAAAAGGCACAATGCCGACTTAAGTACAAGAGGACTGACACTCTAACTTTCTATGATTTGAACCACTCCTGTGAGGCCAGTTTTAGATTCCGATTCTTCACTTCAGGTTTACTGTATCCCTCGGACCTTCTTATTGACGATGAAACACAGAAATTGCATCCGAATTAAATACAAAAGGCACAATGCCGACTTAAGAACAAGAGGACTGACACTCCAACTTTCTATGATTTGAACCTCTCTAGTGAGTCCATTCCTAGATGCCGATGCTTCACTACAGGTTTACTGCATCCCTTGGACCTTCTTATTGACGATGAAACACAGATATTGAATCCGAATTTAATACAAAAGGCACAATGCCGACTTAAGTACAAGAGGACTGACACTCTAAGTTGCTATGATTTGAACCTCTCCTGTGAGCCCAGTTTCAGTTTCCGATGCTTCACTTCAGGTTTACTGTATCCCTTGGACCGTCTTGTTGACGATGAATCACAGAAATTGCGTACGTATTTAATACAAAATGCACAATACCGACTTAAGTACAAGAGGACTGACACTCTAACTTTCAATGATTTGAACCACTCCTCTGAGGCCAGATATAGATTCCGATGCTTCACTTCAGGTTTACTGTATCCCTTGGACCTTCTTATTGACGATGAAACACAGAAATTGCATCCGAATTTAGTGAAAAAGGCACAATGCCGACTTAAGTACAAGAGGACTGACACTCTAACTTTCTATGATTTGAACCTCTCCTGTGATTCCAGTTTTAGATTCCGATGCTTCACTTCAGGTTTACTGTATCCCTTGGACCTTCTTATTGACGATGAAACACAGAAATTGCATCCGATTTTAATACAAAAGGCACAATGCCGACATAAGTACAAGAGGACTGACACTCTAACATTCTATGATTTGAACCACTCCTCTGAGGCCAGATTAAGATTCCGATGCTTTACTTCAGGTTTATTGTATCCCTTGGCCCTTCTTATTGACGATGAAACTTAGAAATTGCATACGAATTTAATACAAAATGCACAATGCCGACAGAAGTACAAGAGGACTGACACTCTAACTATCTATGATTATGAACCACTCCTCTGAGGCCAGATTTAGATTCCGATGCTTTACTTCAGGTTTATTGTATCCCTTGGCCCTTCTTATTGACGATGAAACACAGAAATTGCATCCGAATTTAGTGCAAAAGGCACAATGCCGACTTAAGTACACGAGGACTGACACTCTAACTTTCTATGATTTGAACCTCTCCTGTGAGTCCATTCTTAGATGCCGATGCTTCACTACAGGTTTACTGTATCCCTTGGACCTTCTCATTGACGATGAAACACAGAAATTCCATCCGAATTTAATACAAAAGGCACAATGCCGACTTAAGTACAAGAGGACTGACACTCTAAGTTGCTATGATTTGAACCTCTCCTGTGAGTCCAGTTTTAGATTGCGATGTTTCACTTCAGGTTTACTGTATCCCTTCGACCTTATAATTGATGATGAAACACAGAAATTGCATACGAATTTAGTACAAAATGCTCAACGCCGACTTAAGTTCCAGAGGACTGACACTCTTACTTTCTATGATTTGAACCACTCCTCTGAGGCCAGATTTAGATTATGATGCTTCACTTCAGGTTTACTGTATCCCTTGGACCTTCTTATTGACGATGAAACACAGAAATTGCATCTGAATTTAATACAAAAGGCACAATGCCGGCTTAAGTACAAGAGGGCTGACACTCTAACTTTCTATGATTTGAACTTCACCTGTGATTCCAGTTTTAGATTCCGATGCTTCACTTCAGGTTTACTGTATCCCTTGGGCCTTCTTATTGATGCTGAAACACAGAAATTGCATCCGAATTTAATACAAAATGCACAATGCCGACTTAGGTACAAGAGGACTGACACTCTAACTTCCTATGATTAGAACCACTCCTGTGAGGCCAGTTTTGGATTCCGATGCTTCACTTCAGGTTTACTGTATCCCTTGGACCTTCTTATTGACGATGAAAAACAGAAATTGCATCCGAATTTAATACAAAAGGCACAATGCCGGCTTAAGTACAAGAGCACTGACACTCTAACTTTCTATGATTTGAACCACTCCTGTTGTTCCAGTTTTAGATTCCGATGCTTCACTTCAGGTTAACTGTATCCTTTGGAGCTTCTTATTGACGATGAAACACAGAAATTGCATCCGAATTTAATACAAAAGGCACAATGCCGACTTAAGTACAAGTGGACTGACACTCTAAGTTTCTCTGATTTGAACCTCTCCTGTGAGTCCAGTTTTAGATTCCGATGCTTCACTTCAGGTTTACTGTATCCCTTGGACCTTCTTACTGACGATGAAGCACAGAAATTGCATCCGATTTTAATACAAAAGGCACAATGCCGATATAAGTACAAGAGGACTGACACTCTAATTGTCTATGATTTGAACCTCTCCTGTGAGTCCAGTTTTAGAAGCCGAGGCTTCACTTCAGGTTTACTGTATCCCTTGGACCTTCTTATTGACGATGAAACACAGAAATTGCATCCGAATTTAATACAAAAGGCACAATGCCGACTTAAGTACAAAAGGACTGACACTCTAACTTTCTATGATTTGAACCTCTCCTGTGATTCCAGTTTTAGATTCCGATGCTTCACTTCAGGTTTACTGTATCCCTTGAACCTTCTTATTGACGATGAAACACAGAAATTGCATCCGAATTTAATACAAAATGCACAATGCCGACTTAAGTACAAGAGGACTGACACTCTAACTTTCTTTGATTTGAACCTCTCCTGTGAGTCCAGTTCTGGATTCCGATGCTTCACTTCAGGTTTACTGTATCCCTTGGATCGTCTTATTCACGATGAAACACAGAAATTGCATACGAATTTAATACAAAAGTCACAATGCCGACTTAAGTACATGAGGACTGTCACTCTAACTTTCTATGATTTGAACCTCTCCTGTGAGTCCAGTTTTGGATTCCGATGCTTCACTTCAGGATTACTGTATCCCTAGGACCTTCTTATTGACGATGAAACACTGAAATTGCATCCGAATTTAATACAAAATGCACAATGCCGACTTAAGTACAAGAGGACTGACACTCTAACTATCTATGATTTGAACCACTCCTCTGAGGCCAGATTTAGATTCCGATGCTTTACTTCAGGTTTACTGTATCCCTTGGCCCTTCTTATTGACGATGAAACACAGAAATTGCATCCGAATTTAATACAAAAGGCACAATGCCGACTTATGTACAAGAGGACTGACACTCTAACTTTCTATGATTTGAACGTCTCCTGTGAGTCCAGTTTTAGATTCCAATGCTTCACTTCAGGTTTACTGGATCCCTTGGACCATCTTATTGACGATGAAACTTAGAAATTGCATACGAATTTAATACAAAATGCACAATGCCGACTTAAGTACAAGAGTACTGACACTCTAACTATCTATGATTTGAACCACTCCTCTGAGGCCAGATTTAGATTCCGATGCTTTACTTCAGGTTTACTGTATCCCTTGGCCCTTCTTATTGACGATGAAACACAGAAATTGCATCCGAATTTAATACAAAAGGCACAATGCCGACTTAAGTACTAGAGGACTGAAACTCTAACTTTCTATGATTTTAACCACTCCTGTGAGGCCAGTTTTAGTTTCCGATTCTTCACTTCAGGTTTACTGTATCCCTTGGACCTTCTTATTGACGATGAAACACAGAAATTGCATTCGAAATTAATACAAAAGGCACAATGCCGACTTAAGAACAAGTGGACTGACACTCCAACTTTCTATGATTTGAACCTCTCCAGTGAGTCCATTCTTAGATGCCGATGCTTCACTACAGGTTTACTGTATCCCTTGGACCTTCTTATTGACGATGAAACACAGAAATTGCATCCGAATTTAATACAAAAGGCACCATGCCGACTTAAGTACAAGAGGACTGACACTCTAAGTTGCTATGATTTGAACCTCTCCTGTGAGTCCAGTTTCAGTTTCCGATGCTTCACTTCAGGTTTACTATATCCCTAGGACCTTCTTATTGACGATGAAACACAGAAATTGCGTACGAATTTAATACAAAATGCACAATGCCGACTTAAGTACAAGAGGACTGACACTCTAACTTTCAATGATTTGAACCACTCCTCTGAGGCCAGATTTAGATTCCGATGCTTCACTTCAGGTATACTGTATCCCTTGGACCTTCTTATTGAAGATGAAATACAGAAATTTCATCCAAATTTAGTGCAAAAGGCACAATGCCGACTTAAGTACAAGAGGACTGACACTCTAACTTTCAATGATTTGAACCTCTCCTGTGAGTCCAGTTTTAGATTCCGATGCTTCACTTCAGGTTTACTGGATCCCTAGGACCTTCTTATTGACGATGAAACTTAGAAATTGCATACGAGTTTAATACAAAATGTACAATGCCGACTTAAGTACAAGAGGACTGACACTCTAACTATCTATGATTTGAACCACTCCTCTGAGGCCAGATTTAGATTCCGATGCTTTACTTCAGGTTTACTGTATCCCTTGGCCCTTCTTATTGACGATGAAACACAGAAATTGCATCCGAATTTAATACAAAAGGCACACGGCCGACTTAAGTACAAGAGGACTGACACTCTAACTTTCTACGATTTGAACCTCTCCTGTGAGTCCAGTTTTGGATTCCGATGCTTCACTTCAGGATTACTGTATCCCTTGGACCTTCTTATTGACGATGAAACACTGAAATCGCATCCGAATTTAATACAAAAGGCAAAATGCCGGCTTAAGTACAAAAGGACTGACACTCTAACTTTCTATGATTTGAACCTCTCCTGTGATTCCAGTTTTAGATTCCGATGCTTCACTTCAGGTTTACTGTATCCCTTGAACCTTCTTATTGACGATGAAACACAGAAATTGCATCCGAATTTAATACAAATTGCACAATGCCGACTTAAGTACAAGAGGACTGACACTCTAACTTTCTTTGATTTGAACCTCTCCTGTGAGTCCAGTTCTGGATTCCGATGCTTCACTTCAGGTTTACTGTATCCCTTGGAACGTCTTATTCACGTTGAAACACAGAAATTGCATACGAATTTAATACAAAAGTCACAATGCCGACTTAAGTACAAGAGTACTGACACTCTAACTTTCTATGATTTGAACCTCTCCTGTGAGTCCAGTTTTGGATTCCGATGCTTCACTTCAGGATTACTGTATCCCTAGGACCTTCTTATTGACGATGAAACACTGAAATTGCATCCGAATTTAATACAATAGGCACAATGCCGGCTTAAATACAAGAGGACTGACACTCTAAATTTCTATGATTTGAACCTCTCCTGTGATTCCAGTTTTAGATTCCGATGCTTCACTTCAGGTTTACTGTATCCCTTGGACCTTCTTATTGACGATGAAACACAGAAATTGCATCCGAATTTAATACAAAATGCACAATGCCGACTTAAGTACAAGAGGACTGACACTCTAACTTTCTATGATTTGAACCTCTCCTGTGATTCCAGTTTTAGATTCCGATGCTTCACTTCAGGTTAACTGTATCCCTTGGACCTTCTTATTGACGATGAAACACAGAAATTGCATCCGAATTTAATACAAATGGCACAATGCTGGCTTAAGTACAAGAGGACTGACACTCTAACATCCTATGATTTGAACCTCTCCTGTGATTCCATATTTAGATTCCGATGCTTCACTTCAGGTTTACTGTATCCCTTGGACTTTCTTATTGACGATGAAACAGAAATTGCATCCGAATTTAATACAAAATGCACAATGCCGACTTAAGAACAAGAGGACTGACACTCTAACTTTCTATGATTTGAACCTCTCCTGTGAGTCCAGTTTTAGATTCCGTGCTTCACTTCAGATTTGCTGTATCCCTTGGAACTTCTTATTCACGATGAAACACAGAAATTGCATACGAAATTAATACAAAAGGCACAATGTCGACTTAAGTACAAGAGGACTGACAGTCTAACTTTCTATGATTTGAACCACTCCTGTGAGGCCAGTTTTAGATTCCGATGCTTCACTTCAGGTTTACTGTATCCCTTGGATCTTCTTATTGACGATGAAACACAGAAATTGCATCCGAATTTAATACAAAAGGCACAATGGCGACTTAAGTACAAGAGGACTGACACTCTAACTTTCTATGATTTGAACCTCTCCTGTGAGTCCATTCTTAGATGCCGATGCTTCACTACAGGTTTACTGTATCCCTTGGACCTTCTCATTGACGATGAAACACAGAAATTGCATCCGAATTTAATACAAAAGGCACAATGCCGACTTAAGTACAAGAGGTCTGACACTCTAAGTTGCTATGATTTGAACCTCTCCTGTGAGTCCAGTTTTAGATTCCGATGTTTCACTTTAGGTTTACTGTATCCCTTGGACCTTCTTATTGACGATGAAACACAGAAATTTCATACGAATTTAATACAAAATGCACAATGCCGACTTAAGTACAAGAGGACTGACACTCTAACTTTCTATTATTTGAACCACTCCTCTGAGGCCAGATTTAGATTCCGATGCTTCACTTCAGGTTTACTGTATCCCTTGGACCTTCTTATTGACGATGAAACACAGAAATTTCATCCGCATTTAATGCAAAAGGCACAATGCTGACTTAAGTACAAGAGGACTGACACTCTAACTTTCTATGATTTGAACCCCTCCTGTGAGTCCAGTTCTGGATTCCGATGCTACACTTCAGTTTTACTGTATTCCTTGGAACTTCTTATTCACGATGAAACACAGAAATTGCATACGAATTTAATACAAAAGGCACAATGCCGACTTAAGTACAATAGGACTGACACTCTAACTTTCTACGATTTGAACCTCTCCTGTGAGTCCAGTTTTGGATTCCGATGCTTCACTTCAGGATTACTGTATCCCTAGGACCTTCTTATTGACGATGAAACACTGAAATTGCATCCGAATTTAATACAAAAGGCACAATGCCGGCTTAAGTACAAGAGGATTGACACTCTAACTTTCTATGATTTGAACCTCTCCTGTGATTCCAGTTTTAGATTCCGATGCTTCACTTCAGGTTTACTGTATCCCTTGGACCTTCTTATTGACGATGAAACACAGAAATTGCATCCGAATTTAATACAAAATGCACAATGCCGACTTAAGTACAAGAGGACTGACACTCTAGCTTTCTATGATTTGAACCTCTCCTGTGAGTCCAGTTTTACATTCCGATGCTTCACTTCAGGTTTACTGTATCCCTTGGAACTTCTTATTCACGATGAAACACAGAAATTGCATACGAATTTAATACAAAAGGCACAATACCGACTTAAGAACAAGAGGACTGACACTCCAACTTTCTATGATTTGTACCTCTCTAGTGAGTCCATTCTTAGATTCCGATGCTTCACTACAGGTTTACTGTATCCCTTGGACCTTCTTATTGACGATGAAACACAGAAATTGCGTACGAATTTAATACAAAATGCACAATGCCGACTTAAGTACAAGAGGACTGACACTCTAACTTTCTATGATTTGAACCACTCCTCTGAGCCAGATTTAGATTCCGCTGCGTCACTTCAGGTATACTGTATCCCTTGGACCTTCTTATTGACGATGAAACAGAAATTTCATCCGAATTTAGTGCAAAAGGCACAATGCCGACTTAAGTACAAGAGGACTGACACTCTAACTATCTATGATTTGAACCACTCCTGTGAGGCCAGTTTTAGATTCCGATGCTTCACTTCAGGTTTACTGTATCCCTTGGACCTTCTTATTGACGATGAAACACAGAAATTGCATCCGAATTTAATACAAAAGGCACAATGGCGACTTAAGTACAAGAGGACTGACACTCTAACTTTCTATGATTTGAACCTCTCCTGTGAGTCCATTCTTAGATGCCGATGCTTCACTGCAGGTTTACTGTATGCCTTGGACCTTCTCATTGACGATGAAACACATAAATTGCATCCGAATTTAATACAAAAGGCACAATGCCGACTTAAGTACAAGAGGACTGACACTCTAAGTTGCTATGATTTGAACCTCTCCTGTGAGTCCAGTTTTAGATTCCGATGTTTCACTTCAGGTTTACTGTATCCCTTGGACCATCTTATTGACGATGAAACACAGAAATTGCATACGAATTTAATACAAAATGCACATTGCCGACGTAAGTACAAGAGGACTGACACTCTAACTGGCTATGATTTGAACCACTCCTCTGAGTCTAGATTTAGAATCCGATGCTTCACTTCAGGTTTACTGTATCCCTTGGACCTTCTTATTGACGATGAAACACTGAAATTGCATCCGAATTTAATACAAAAGGCACAATGCCGGCTTAAGTACAAGAGGACTGACACTCTAACTTTCTATGATTTGAACCTCTCCTGTTATTCCAGTTTTAGATTCCGATGCTTCACTTCAGGTTTACTGTATACCTTGGACCTTCTTATTGACGATGAAACACAGAAATTGCATCCGAATTTAATACAAAATGCACAATGCCGACTTATTTACAAGAGGACTGACACTCTAACTTACTATGATTTGACCTCTCCTGTGAGTCCAGTTTTAGATTTCGATGCTTCACTTCAGGTTTACTGTATCCCTTGGAACTTCTTATTCACGATGAAACACAGAAATTGCATACGAATTTAATACAAAAGGCACAATGCCGACTTAAGTACAAGAGGACTGACACTCTAACTTTCTATGATTTGAACCACTCCTGTGAGGCCAGTTTTAGATTCCGATTCTTCACTTCAGGTTTACTGTATCCCTCGGACCTTCTTATTGACGATGAAACACAGAAATTGCATCCGAATTAAATACAAAAGGCACAATGCCGACTTAAGAACAAGAGGACTGACACTCCAACTTTCTATGATTTGAACCTCTCTAGTGAGTCCATTCCTAGATGCCGATGCTTCACTACAGGTTTACTGCATCCCTTGGACCTTCTTATTGACGATGAAACACAGATATTGAATCCGAATTTAATACAAAAGGCACAATGCCGACTTAAGTACAAGAGGACTGACACTCTAAGTTGCTATGATTTGAACCTCTCCTGTGAGCCCAGTTTCAGTTTCCGATGCTTCACTTCAGGTTTACTGTATCCCTTGGACCGTCTTGTTGACGATGAATCACAGAAATTGCGTACGTATTTAATACAAAATGCACAATACCGACTTAAGTACAAGAGGACTGACACTCTAACTTTCAATGATTTGAACCACTCCTCTGAGGCCAGATATAGATTCCGATGCTTCACTTCAGGTTTACTGTATCCCTTGGACCTTCTTATTGACGATGAAACACAGAAATTGCATCCGAATTTAGTGAAAAAGGCACAATGCCGACTTAAGTACAAGAGGACTGACACTCTAACTTTCTATGATTTGAACCTCTCCTGTGATTCCAGTTTTAGATTCCGATGCTTCACTTCAGGTTTACTGTATCCCTTGGACCTTCTTATTGACGATGAAACACAGAAATTGCATCCGATTTTAATACAAAAGGCACAATGCCGACATAAGTACAAGAGGACTGACACTCTAACATTCTATGATTTGAACCACTCCTCTGAGGCCAGATTTAGATTCCGATGCTTTACTTCAGGTTTATTGTATCCCTTGGCCCTTCTTATTGACGATGAAACTTAGAAATTGCATACGAATTTAATACAAAATGCACAATGCCGACAGAAGTACAAGAGGACTGACACTCTAACTATCTATGATTATGAACCACTCCTCTGAGGCCAGATTTAGATTCCGATGCTTTACTTCAGGTTTATTGTATCCCTTGGCCCTTCTTATTGACGATGAAACACAGAAATTGCATCCGAATTTAGTGCAAAAGGCACAATGCCGACTTAAGTACACGAGGACTGACACTCTAACTTTCTATGATTTGAACCTCTCCTGTGAGTCCATTCTTAGATGCCGATGCTTCACTACAGGTTTACTGTATCCCTTGGACCTTCTCATTGACGATGAAACACAGAAATTCCATCCGAATTTAATACAAAAGGCACAATGCCGACTTAAGTACAAGAGGACTGACACTCTAAGTTGCTATGATTTGAACCTCTCCTGTGAGTCCAGTTTTAGATTGCGATGTTTCACTTCAGGTTTACTATATCCCTTCGACCTTATTATTGATGATGAAACACAGAAATTGCATACGAATTTAGTACAAAATGCTCAACGCCGACTTAAGTTCCAGAGGACTGACACTCTTACTTTCTATGATTTGAACCACTCCTCTGAGGCCAGATTTAGATTATGATGCTTCACTTCAGGTTTACTGTATCCCTTGGACCTTCTTATTGACGATGAAACACAGAAATTGCATCTGAATTTAATACAAAAGGCACAATGCCGGCTTAAGTACAAGAGGGCTGACACTCTAACTTTCTATGATTTGTACTTCACCTGTGATTCCAGTTTTAGATTCCGATGCTTCACTTCAGGTTTACTGTATCCCTTGGGCCTTCTTATTGATGCTGAAACACAGAAATTGCATCCGAATTTAATACAAAATGCACAATGCCGACTTAGGTACAAGAGGACTGACACTCTAACTTCCTATGATTAGAACCACTCCTGTGAGGCCAGTTTTGGATTCCGATGCTTCACTTCAGGTTTACTGTATCCCTTGGACCTTCTTATTGACGATGAAAAACAGAAATTGCATCCGAATTTAATACAAAAGGCACAATGCCGGCTTAAGTACAAGAGCACTGACACTCTAACTTTCTATGATTTGAACCACTCCTGTTGTTCCAGTTTTAGATTCCGATGCTTCACTTCAGGTTAACTGAATCCTTTGGAGCTTCTTATTGACGATGAAACACAGAAATTGCATCCGAATTTAATACAAAAGGCACAATGCCGACTTAAGTACAAGTGGACTGACACTCTAAGTTTCTCTGATTTGAACCTCTCCTGTGAGTCCAGTTTTAGATTCCGATGCTTCACTTCAGGTTTACTGTATCCCTTGGACCTTCTTACTGACGATGAAGCACAGAAATTGCATCCGATTTTAATACAAAAGGCACAATGCCGATATAAGTACAAGAGGACTGACACTCTAATTGTCTATGATTTGAACCTCTCCTGTGAGTCCAGTTTTAGAAGCCGAGGCTTCACTTCAGGTTTACTGTATCCCTTGGACCTTCTTATTGACGATGAAACACAGAAAATTCATCCGAATTTAATACAAAAGGCACAATGCCGACATAAGTACAAGAGGACTGACACTCTAACTTTCTATGATTTGAACCTCTCCTGTGATTCCAGTTTTAGATTCCGATGCTTCACTTCAGGTTTACTGTATCCCTTGGACCTTCTTATTGACGATGAAACACAGAAATTTCATCCGAATTTAATACAAAAGGCACAATGCCGACTTATGTACAAGAGGACTGACACTCTAACTTTCAATGATTTGAACCTCTCCAGTGAGTCCATTCCTAGATGCCGATGCTTCACTACAGGTTTACTGCATCCCTTGGACCTTCTTATTGACGATGAAACACAGATATTGAATCCGAATTTAATACAAAAGGCACAATGCCGACTTAAGTACAAGAGGACTGACACTCTAAGTTGCTATGATTTGAACCTCTCCTGTGAGCCCAGTTTCAGTTTCCGATGCTTCACTTCAGGTTTACTGTATCCCTTGGACCGTCTTGTCGACGATGAATCACAGAAATTGCGTACGTATTTAATACAAAATGCACAATACCGACTTAAGTACAAGAGGACTGACACTCTAACTTTCAATGATTTGAACCACTCCTCTGAGGCCAGATATAGATTCCGATGCTTCACTTCAGGTTTACTGTATCCCTTGGACCTTCTTATTGACGATGAAACACAGAAATTGCATCCGAATTTAGTGAAAAAGGCACAATGCCGACTTAAGTACAAGAGGACTGACACTCTAACTTTCTATGATTTGAACCTCTCCTGTGATTCCAGTTTTAGATTCCGATGCTTCACTTCAGGTTTACTGTATCCCTTGGACCTTCTTATTGACGATGAAACACAGAAATTGCATCCGAATTTAATACAAAAGGCACAATGCCGACATAAGTACAAGAGGACTGACACTCTAACATTCTATGATTTGAACCACTCCTCTGAGGCCAGATTTAGATTCCGATGCTTTACTTCAGGTTTATTGTATCCCTTGGCCCTTCTTATTGACGATGAAACTTAGAAATTGCATACGAATTTAATACAAAATGCACAATGCCGACAGAAGTACAAGAGGACTGACACTCTAACTATCTATGATTATGAACCACTCCTCTGAGGCCAGATTCAGATTCCGATGCTTTACTTCAGGTTTATTGTATCCCTTGGCCCTTCTTATTGACGATGAAACACAGAAATTGCATCCGAATTTAGTGCAAAAGGCACAATGCCGACTTAAGTACACGAGGACTGACACTCTAACTTTCTATGATTTGAACCTCTCCTGTGAGTCCATTCTTAGATGCCGATGCTTCGCTACAGGTTTACTGTATCCCTTGGACCTTCTCATTGACGATGAAACACAGAAATTCCATCCGAATTTAATACAAAAGGCACAATGCCGACTTAAGTACAAGAGGACTGACACTCTAAGTTGCTATGATTTGAACCTCTCCTGTGAGTCCAGTTTTAGATTGCGATGTTTCACTTCAGGTTTACTGTATCCCTTCGACCTTATTATTGATGATGAAACACAGAAATTGCATAATAATTTAGTACAAAATGCTCAACGCCGACTTAAGTTCCAGAGGACTGACACTCTAACTTTCTATGATTTGAACCACTCCTCTGAGGCCAGATTTAGATTATGATGCTTCACTTCAGGTTTACTGTATCCCTTGGACCTTCTTATTGACGATGAAACACAGAAATTGCATCTGAATTTAATACAAAAGGCACAATGTCGGCTTAAGTACAAGAGGGCTGACACTCTAACTTTCTATGATTTGAACTTCACCTGTGATTCCAGTTTTAGATTCCGATGCTTCACTTCAGGTTTACTGTATCCCTTGGGCCTCTTATTGATGCTGAAACACAGAAATTGCATCCGAATTTAATACAAAATGCACAATGCCGACTTAGGTACAAGAGGACTGACACTCTAACTTCCTATGATTAGAACCACTCCTGTGAGGCCAGTTTTGGATTCCGATGCTTCACTTCAGGTTTACTGTATCCCTTGGACCTTCTTATTGACGATGAAAAACAGAAATTGCATCCGAATTTAATACAAAAGGCACAATGCCGGCTTAAGTACAAGAGCACTGACACTCTAACTTTCTATGATTTGAACCACTCCTGTTGTTCCAGTTTTAGATTCCGATGCTTCACTTCAGGTTAACTGTATCCTATGGAGCTTCTTATTGACGATGAAACACAGAAATTGCATCCGAATTTAATACAAAAGGCACAATGCCGACTTAAGTACAAGTGGACTGACACTCTAAGTTTCTCTGATTTGAACCTCTCCTGTGAGTCCAGTTTTAGATTCCGATGCTTCACTTCAGGTTTACTGTATCCCTTGGACCTTCTTACTGACGATGAAGCACAGAAATTGCATCCGATTTTAATACAAAAGGCACAATGCCGATTTAAGTACAAGAGGACTGACACTCTAATTGTCTATGATTGGAACCTCTCCTGTGAGTCCAGTTTTAGAAGCCGAGGCTTCACTTCAGGTTTACTGTATCCCTTGGACCTTCTTATTGACGATGAAACACAGAAAATTCATCCGAATTTAATACAAAAGGCACAATGCCGACATAAGTACAAGAGGACTGACACTCTAACTTTCTATGATTTGAACCTCTCCTGTGATTCCAGTTTTAGATTCCGATGCTTCACTTCAGGTTTACTGTATCCCTTGGACCTTCTTATTGACGATGAAACACAGAAATTTCATCCGAATTTAATACAAAAGGCACAATGCCGACTTATGTACAAGAGGACTGACACTCTAACTTTCAATGATTTGAACCTCTCCTGTGAGTCCAGTTTCAGTTTCTGATGCTTCACTTCAGGTTTACTGTATCCCTTGGACCGTCTTATTGACGATGAAACACAGATATTGCGTACGTATTTAATACAAAATGCACAATGCCGACTTAAGTACAAGATGACCGACACTCTAACTTTCTATGATTTGAACCACTCCTCTGAGGCCAGATATAGATTCCGATGCTTCACTTCAGGTTTACTGTATCCCTTGGACCTTCTTATTTACGATGAAACACAGAAATTTCATCCGAATTTAGTGCAAAAAGCACAATGCCGACTTAAGTACAAGAGGACTGACACTCTAACTTTCAATGATTTGAACCTCTCCTGTGATTCCAGTTTTAGATTCCGATGCTTCACTTCAGGTTTACTGTATCCCTTGGACCTTCTTATTGACTATGAAACACAGAAAATTCATCCGAATTTAATACAAAAGGCACAATGCCGACATAAGTACAAGAGAACTGACACTCTAACTTTCTATGATTTGAACCACTCCTCTGAGGCCAGATTTAGATTCCGATGCTTCACTTCAGGTTTACTGTATCCCTTGGACCTTCTTATTGACGATGAAACACAGAAATTTCATCCGAATTTAATACAAAAGGCACAATGCCGACTTAAGTACAAGAGGACTGACACTCTAACATTCTATGATTTGAACCTCTCCTGTGATTCCCGTTTTAGATTCCGATGCTTCACTTCAGGTTAACTGTATCCCTTGGACCTTCTTATTGACGATGAAACACAGAAATTGCATCCGAATTTAATACTAAAGGCACACTGCCGACTTAAGTGCAAGAGGACTGACACTCTAACTTTCTACGATTTGAACCTCTCCTGTGAGTCCAGTTTTGGATTCCGATGCTTCACTTCAGGATT
The DNA here is from genome assembly GCF_023864345.2 of Schistocerca serialis cubense. Lineage (NCBI taxonomy): Eukaryota > Metazoa > Arthropoda > Insecta > Orthoptera > Acrididae > Schistocerca > Schistocerca serialis. Next base: position 1,047,255,942 of record NC_064640.1, on the reverse strand, counting down.
ACTGTATCCCATCGACCTTCTTATTGACGATGAAACACTGACATTGCATCCGAATTTAATGCAAAAGGCACAATTCCGGCTTAAGTACAAGAGGACTGACACTCTAACATTCTATAATTTGAAGCTCTCCTGTGATTCCAGTTTTAGATTCCGATGCTTCACTTCAGGTTTACTGTATCCCTTGGACCTTCTTATTGACGATGAAACACAGAAATTGCATCCGAATTTAATACAAAATGCACAATGCCGACTTAAGTACAAGAGGACTGACACTCTAAGTTGCTATGATTTGAACCTCTCCTGTGATTCCAGTTTTAGATTCCGATGCTTCACTTCAGGTTTACTGTATCCCTTGGACATTCTTATTGACGATGAAACACAGAAATTGCATCCGAATTTAATACAAAATGCACAATGCCGACTTAAGTACAAGAGGACTGACACTCTAGCTTTCTATGATTTGAACCTCTCCTGTGAGTCCAGTTTTACATTCCGATGCTTCACTTCAGGTTTACTGTATCCCTTGGAACTTCTTATTCACGATGAAACACAGAAATTGCATACGAATTTAATACAAAAGGCACAATACCGACTTAAGAACAAGAGGACTGACACTCCAACTTTCTATGATTTGTACCTCTCTAGTGAGTCTATTCTTAGATGCCGATGCTTCACTACAGGTTTACTGTATCCCTTGGAACTTCTTATTGACGATGAAACACAGATATTGCATCCGAATTTAATACAAAAGGCACAATGCCGACTTAAGTACAAGAGGACTGACACTCTAAGTTGCTATGATTTGAACCTCACCTGTGAGTCCAGTTTCAGTTTCCATGCTTCACTTCAGGTTTACTGTATCCCTTGGACCTTCTTATTGACGATGAAACACAGAAATTGCGTACGAATTTAATACAAAATGCACAATGCCGACTTAAGTACAAGAGGACTGACACTCTAACTTTCTATGATTTGAACCACTCCTCTGAGCCAGATTTAGATTCCGCTGCGTCACTTCAGGTATACTGTATCCCTTGGACCTTCTTATTGACGATGAAACAGAAATTTCATCCGAATTTAGTTCAAAAGGCACAATGCCGACTTAAGTACAAGAGGACTGACACTCTAACTATCTATGATTTGAACCACTCCTGTGAGGCCAGTTTTAGATTCCGATGCTTCACTTCAGGTTTACTGTATCCCTTGGACCTTCTTATTGACGATGAAACACAGAAATTGCATCCGAATTTAATACAAAAGGCACAATGGCGACTTAAGTACAAGAGGACTGACACTCTAACTTTCTATGATTTGAACCTCTCCTGTGAGTCCATTCTTAGATGCCGATGCTTCACTACAGGTTTACTGTATGCCTTGGACCTTCTCATTGACGATGAAACACAGAAATTGCATCCGAATTTAATACAAAAGGCACAATGCAGACTTAAGTACAAGAGGACTGACACTCTAAGTTGCTATGATTTGAACCTCTCCTGTGAGTCCAGTTTTAGATTCCGATGTTTCACTTCAGGTTTACTGTATCCCTTGGACCATCTTATTGACGATGAAACACAGAAATTGCATACGAATTTAATACAAAATGCACATTGCCGACGTAAGTACAAGAGGACTGAGACTCTAACTGGCTATGATTTGAACCACTCCTCTGAGGCCAGATTTAGATTACGATGCTTCACTTCAGGTTTACTGTATCCCTTGGACCTTCTTATTGACGATGAAACCCAGAAATTTCATCCGAATTTAATGCAAAATACACAATGCCGACTTAAGTACAAGAGGACTGACACTCTAACTTTCTATGATTTGAACCTCTCCTGTGAGTCTAGATTTAGAATCCGATGCTTCACTTCAGGTTTACTGTATCCCTTGGACCTTCTTATTGACGATGAAACACTGAAATTGCATCCGAATTTAATACAAAAGGCACAATGCCGGCTTAAGTACAAGAGGACTGACACTCTAACTTTCTATGATTTGAACCTCTCCTGTTATTCCAGTTTTAGATTCCGATGCTTCACTTCAGGTTTACTGTATACCTTGGACCTTCTTATTGACGATGAAACACAGAAATTGCATCCGAATTTAATACAAAATGCACAATGCCGACTTAATTACAAGAGGACTGACACTCTAACTTTCTATGATTTGAACCTCTCCTGTGAGTCCAGTTTTAGATATCGATGCTTCACTTCAGGTTTACTGTATCCCTTGGAACTTCTTATTCACGATGAAACACAGAAATTGCATACGAATTTAATACAAAAGGCACAATGCCGACTTAAGTACAAGAGGACTGACACTCTAACTTTCTATGATTTGAACCACTCCTGTGAGGCCAGTTTTAGATTCCGATTCTTCACTTCAGGTTTACTGTATCCCTCGGACCTTCTTATTGACGATGAAACACAGAAATTGCATCCGAATTAAATACAAAAGGCACAATGCCGACTTAAGAACAAGAGGACTGACACTCCAACTTTCTATGATTTGAACCTCTCCAGTGAGTCCATTCCTAGATGCCGATGCTTCACTACAGGTTTACTGCATCCCTTGAACCTTCTTATTGACGATGAAACACAGATATTGAATCCGAATTTAATACAAAAGGCACAATGTCGACTTAAGTACAAGAGGACTGACACTCTAAGTTGCTATGATTTGAACCTCTCCTGTGAGCCCAGTTTCAGTTTCCGATGCTTCACTTCAGGTTTACTGGATCCCTTGGACCGTCTTGTTGACGATGAATCACAGAAATTGCGTACGTATTTAATACAAAATGCACAATGCCGACTTAAGTACAAGAGGACTGACACTCTAACTTTCAATGATTTGAACCACTCCTCTGAGGCCAGATATAGATTCCGATGCTTCACTTCAGGTTTACTGTATCCCTTGGACCTTCTTATTGACGATGAAACACAGAAATTGCATCCGAATTTAGTGAAAAAGGCACAATGCCGACTTAAGTACAAGAGGACTGACACTCTAACTTTCTATGATTTGAACCTCTCCTGTGATTCCAGTTTTAGATTCCGATGCTTCACTTCAGGTTTACTGTATCCCTTGGACCTTCTTATTGACGATGAAACACAGAAATTGCATCCGAATTTAATACAAAAGGCACAATGCCGACATAAGTACAAGAGGACTGACACTCTAACATTCTATGATTTGAACCACTCCTCTGAGGCCAGATTTAGATTCCGATGCTTTACTTCAGGTTTATTGTATCCCTTGGCCCTTCTTATTGACGATGAAACTTAGAAATTGCATACGAATTTAATACAAAATGCACATTGCCGACAGAAGTACAAGAGGACTGACACTCTAACTATCTATGATTATGAACCACTCCTCTGAGGCCAGATTTAGATTCCGATGCTCTACTTCAGGTTTATTGTATCCCTTGGCCCTTCTTATTGACGATGAAACACAGAAATTGCATCCGAATTTAGTGCAAAAGGCACAATGCCGACTTAAGTACACGAGGACTGACACTCTAACTTTCTATGATTTGAACCTCTCCTGTGAGTCCATTCTTAGATGCCGATGCTTCACTACAGGTTTACTGTATCCCTTGGACCTTCTCATTGACGATGAAACTCAGAAATTCCATCCGAATTTAATACAAAAGGCACAATGCCGACTTAAGTACAAGAGGACTGACACTCTAAGTTGCTATGATTTGAACCTCTCCTGTGAGTGCAGTTTTAGATTGCGATGTTTCACTTCAGGTTTACTGTATCCCTTCGACCTTATTATTGATGATGAAACACAGAAATTGCATACGAATTTAGTACAAAATGCTCAACGCCGACGTAAGTTCCAGAGGACTGACACTCTAACTTTCTATGATTTGAACCACTCCTCTGAGGCCAGATTTAGATTATGATGCTTCACTTCAGGTTTACTGTATCCCTTGGACCTTCTTATTGACGATGAAACACAGAAATTGCATCTGAATTTTATACAAAAGGCACAATGCCGGCTTAAGTACAAGAGGGCTGACACTCTAACTTTCTATGATTTGAACTTCACCTGTGATTCCAGTTTTAGATTCCGATGCTTCACTTCAGGTTTACTGTATCCCTTGGGCCTTCTTATTGATGCTGAAACACAGAAATTGCATCCGAATTTAATACAAAATGCACAATGCCGACTTAGGTACAAGAGGACTGACACTCTAACTTCCTATGATTAGAACCACTCCTGTGAGGCCAGTTTTGGATTCCGATGCTTCACTTCAGGTTTACTGTATCCCTTGGACCTTCTTATTGACGATGAAAAACAGAAATTGCATCCGAATTTAATACAAAAGGCACAATGCCGGCTTAAGTACAAGAGCACTGACACTCTAACTTTCTATGATTTGAACCACTCCTGTTGTTCCAGTTTTAGATTCCGATGCTTCACTTCAGGTTAACTGTATCCTTTGGAGCTTCTTATTGACGATGAAACACAGAAATTGCATCCGAATTTAATACAAAAGGCACAATGCCGACTTAAGTACAAGTGGACTGACACTCTAAGTTTCTCTGATTTGAACCTCTCCTGTGAGTCCAGTTTTAGATTCCGATGCTTCACTTCAGGTTTACTGTATCCCTTGGACCTTCTTACTGACGATGAAGCACAGAAATTGCATCCGATTTTAATACAAAAGGCACAATGGCGACTTAAGTACAAGAGGACTGACACTCTAACTTTCTATGATTGGAACCTCTCCTGTGAGTCCATTCTTAGATGCCGATGCTTCACTACAGGTTTACTGTATCCCTTGGACCTTCTCATTGACGATGAAACACAGAAATTGCATCCGAATTTAATACAAAAGGCACAATGCCGACTTAAGTACAAGAGGACTGACACTCTAAGTTGCTATGATTTGAACCTCTCCCGTGAGTCCAGTTTACATTCCGATATTTCACTTCAGGTTTACTGTATCCCTTGGACCTTCTTATTGACGATGAAACACAGAAATTGCATACGAATTTAATACAAAATGCACAATGCCGACATAAGTACAAGAGGACTGACAGTCTAACTTTCTATGATTTGAACCACTCCTCAGAGGCCAGATTTAGATTCCGATGCTTCACTTCAGGTTTTCTGTATCCCTTGGACCTTCTTATTGACGATGAAACACAGAAATTTCATCCGAATTTAATGCAAAAGGCACAATGCTGGCTTAAGTACAAGAGGGCTGACACTCTAACTTTCTATGATTTGAACTTCTCCTGTGATTCCAGATTTAGATTCCGATGCTTCACTTCAGGTTTACTGTATCCCTTGGGCCTTCTTATTGACGATGAAACACAGAAATTGCATCCGAATTTTATACAAAATGCACAATGCCGACTTAGGTACAAGAGGACTGACACTCTAACTATCTATGATTTTAACCTCTCCTGTGAGTCCAGTTTTAGATTCCGATTGTTCACTTCAGATTTGCTGTATCCCTTGGAACTTCTTATTCACGATGAAACACAGAAATTGCATACGAATTTAATACAAAAGGCACAATGCCGAGTTAAGTACAGGACGACTGACACTCTAACTTTCTATGATTTGAACCAATCCTGTGAGGCCAGTTTTAGATTCTGATGCTTCACTTCAGGTTTACTGTATCCCTTGGATCTTCTTATTGACGATGAAACACAGAAGTTGCATCCGAATTTAATACAAAAGGCACAATGGCGACTTAAGTACAAGAGGACTGACACTCTAAGTTGCTATGATTTGAACCTCTCCTGTGAGTCCAGTTTTAGATTGCGATGTTTCACTTCAGGTTTACTGTATCCCTTGGACCTTCTTATTGATGATGAAACACAGAAATTGCATACGAATTTAATACAAAATGCACAATGCCGACTTAAGTTCAAGAGGACAGACACTCTAACTTTCTATGATTTGAACCACTCCTCTGAGGCCAGATTTAGATGCCGATGCTTCACTTCAGGTTTACTGTATCCCTTGGACCTTCTTATTGACGATGAAACACAGAAATTGCATCTGAATTTAATACAAAAGGCACAATGCTGGCTTAAGTACAAGAGGGCTGACACTCTAACTTTCTATGATTTGAACTTCTCCTGTGATTCCAGATTTAGATTCCGATGCTTCACTTCAGGTTTACTGTATCCCTTGGGCCTTCTTATTGACGATGAAACACAGAAATTGCATCCGAATTTTATACAAAATGCACAATGCCGACTTAGGTACAAGAGGACTGACACTCTAACTTCCTATGATTAGAACCACTCCTGTGAGGCCAGTTTTAGATTCCGATGCTTCACTTCAGGTTTACTGTATCCCTTGGACCTTCTTATTGACGATGAAAAACAGAAATTGCATCCGAATTTAATACAAAAGGCACAATGCCGGCTTAAGTACAAGAGCACTGACGCTCTAACTTTCTAAGATTTGAACTTCTCCTGTGATTCCAGATTTAGATTCCAATGCTTCACTTCAGGTTTACTGTATCCCGTGGGCCTACATATTGACGATGAAACACAGAAATTGCATCCGAATTTAATACAAAAGGCACAATGCCGACTTAAGTGCAAGAGGACTGACACTCTAACTTTCTATGATTTTAACCCCTCCTGTGAGTCCAGTTTTAGATTCCGATGCTTCACTTCAGGTTTCCTGTATCCATTGGACCTTCTTATTAACGATGAAACACAGAAATTGGATACGAATTTAATACAAAAGGCACAATGCCGACATAAGTACAAGAGGACTGACACTCTAACTTTCTATGATTTGAACCACTCCTGTGAGTCCAGTTTTAGATTCCGATGCTTCACTTCAGGTTTACTGTATCCCTTGGACCTTCTTATTGACGATGAAACACAGAAATTGCATCCGAATTAAATACAAAAGGCACAATGCTGGCTTAAGTACAAGAGGACTGACACTCTAACTTTCTATGATTTGAACTTCTCCTGTTATTCCAGTTTTAGATTCCGATGCTTCACTTCAGGTTTACTGTATCCCTTGGGTCTTCTTATTGACGATGAAACACAGAAATTGCATCCGAATTTAATACAAATGCACAATGCCGACTTAAGTACAAGAGGACTGACACACTAATTTTCTATGATTTGAACCTCTCCTGTGAGTCCAGTTTCTGAATCCGATGCTACACTTCAGGTTTGCTGTATCCCTTGGACCTTCTTATTGACGATGAAACACAGAAATTGCATCCGAATTTAGTGCAAAAGGCACAATGCCGACTTAAGTACACGAGGACTGACACTCTAACTTCCTATGATTTGAACCTCTCCTGTGAGTCAAGTTTTAGATTCTGATGCTTCCCTTCAGGTTAACTGTATCCCTTGGACCATCGTATTGACGATGAAACACAGAAATTGCAACCGAATTTAATACAAAAGGCACAATGCCGGCTTAAGTACAAGATGACTGACACTCTAACTTTCTATGATTTGAACCTCTCCTGTTATTCCAGTTTTAGATTCCGATGCTTCACTTCAGGTTAACTGTATCCCTTGGACCTTCTTACTGACGATGAAACACAGAAATTGCATCCGAATTTAATACAAAATGCACAATGCCGACTTAAGTACAAGAGGACTGACACTCTAACTTTCTATGATTTGAACCTCTCCTGTGAGTCCAGTTTTAGATTCCGATGCTTCACTTCAGATGTGCTGTATCCCTTGGAACTTCTTATTCACGATGAACCACAGAAATTGCATACGAATTTAATACAAAAGGCACAACGCCGACTTAAGTACAAGAGGACTGACACTCTAACTTACTATGATTTGAACCACTCCTGTGAGGCCAGTTTTAGATTCCGATGCTTCACTTCAGGTTTACTGTATCCCTTGGATCTTCTTATTGACGACGAAACACAGAAATTGCATCCGAATTTAATACAAAAGGCACAATGGCGACTTAAGTACAAGAGGACTAACACTCTAACTTTCTATGATTGGAACCTCTCCTGTGAGTCCATTCTTAGATGCCGATGCTGCACTACAGGTTTACTGTATCCCTTGGACTTTCTCATTGACGATGAAACACAGAAATTGCATCCGAATTTAATACAAAAGGCACAATGCCGACTTAAGTACAAGAGGACTGACACTCTAAGTTGCTATGATTTGAACCTCTCCCGTGAGTCCGGTTTTACATTCCGATGTTTCACTTCAGGTTTTCTGTATCCCTTGGCCCTTCTTATTGACGATGAAACACAGAAATTGCATACGAATTTAATACAAAATGCACAATGCCGACTTAAGTACAAGAGGACTGACACTCTAACTATCTATGATTTGAACCACTCCTCTGAGGCCAGATTTGGATTCCGATGCTTCACTTCAGGTTTACTGTATCCCTTTGACCTTCTTATTGACGATGAAACACAGAAATTTCATCCGAATTTAATGCAAAAGGCACAATGCCGACTTAAATACAAGAGGCCTGACACTCTAACTTTGTATGATTTGAACCACTCCTGTGAGTCCAGTGTTAGATTCCGATGCTTCACTTCAGGTTTACTGTATCCCTTGGACCTTCTTATTGACGATGAAACACAGAAATTGCATCTGAATTTAATACAAAAGGCACAATGCCGGCTTAAGTACAAGAGGGCTGACACTCTAACTTTCTATGATTTGAACTTCTCCTGTGAATCCAGTTTTAGATTCCGATGCTTCACTTCAGGTTTACTGTATCCCTTGGGCCTTCTTATTGATGCTGAAACACAAAAATTGCATCCGAATTTAATACAAAATGCACAATGCCGACTTAGGTACAAGAGGACTGACTCTCTAAATTTCTATGATTTGAACCTCTCCTGTGATTCCAGTTTTAGATTCCGATGGTTCACTTCAGGGTTAACTGTATCCCTTGGACGTTTTTATTGACGATGAAACACAGAAATTGCATCCGAATTTAATACAAAAGGCACAATGCCGACTTAAGTACAAGAGGAATGACACTCTAACTTTCTATGATTTGAACCTCTCCTGTGAGTCCATTCTTAAATGCCGATGCTTCACTACAGGTTTACTGTATCCCTTGGACCTTCTCATTGACGATGAAAGACAGAAATTGCATCCGAATTTAATACAAAAGGCACAATGCCGACTTAAGTACAAGAGGACTGACACTCTAAGTTGCTATGATTTGAACCTCTCCTGTGAGTCCAGTTTTAGATTCCGATGTTTCACTTCAGGTTTACTGTATCCCTTGGACCTTCTTATTGACAATGAAACACAGAAATTGCATACGAATTTAAACAAAATGCACACCGCCGACTTAAGTACAAGAGGACTGACACTCTAACTTTCTATGATTTGAACCACTCCTCTGAGGCCAGATTAAGGTTCCGATGCTTCACTTCCGGTTTACTGTAACCGTTGGACCTTCTTATTGACGATGAAACACAGAAATTTCGTCCGAATTCAATGCAAAAGGCACAATGCCGACTTAAGTCAAGAGGACTGACACTATAACTTTCTATGATTTGAACCTCTCCAGTGAGTCCATTCCTAGATGCCGATGCTTCACTACAGGTTTACTGCATCCCTTGGACCTTCTTATTGACGATGAAACACAGATATTGAATCCGAATTTAATACAAAAGGCACAATGCCGACTTAAGTACAAGAGGACTGACACTCTAAGTTGCTATGATTTGAACCTCTCCTGTGAGCCCAGTTTCAGTTTCCGATGCTTCACTTCAGGTTTACTGTATCCCTTGGACCGTCTTATTGACGATGAATCACAGAAATTGCGTACGTATTTAATACAAAATGCACAATGCCGACTTAAGTACAAGAGGACTGACACTCTAACTTTCTATGATTTGAACCACTCCTCTGAGGCCAGATATAGATTCCGATGCCTCACTTCAGGTTTACTGTATCCCTTGGACCTTCTTATTGATGATGAAACACAGAAATTGCATCCGAATTTAGTGAAAAAGGCACAATGCCGACTTAAGTACAAGAGGACTGACACTCTAACTTTCTATGATTTGAACCTCTCCTGTGATTCCAGTTTTAGATTCCGATGCTTCACTTCAGGTTTACTGTATCCCTTGGACCTTCTTATTGACGATGAAACACAGAAATTGCATCCGAATTTAATACAAAAGGCACAATGCCGACATAAGTACAAGAGGACTGACACTCTGACATTCTATGATTTGAACCACTCCTCTGGGGCCAGATTTAGATTGCGATGCTTCACTTCAGGTTTACTGTATCCCTTGGACCTTCTTATTGACGATGAAACACAGAAATTTCATCCGAATTTAATACAAAAGGCACAATGCCGACTTAAGTACAAGAGGACTGACACTCTAAGTTGCTATGATTGAAACTCTCCTGTGAGTCCAGTTTTAGATTCCGATGCTTCACTTCAGGTTTACTGGATCCCTTGGACCTTCTTATTAACGATGAAACTTAGAAATTGCATACGAATTTAATACAAAATGCACAATGCCGACAGAAGTACAAGAGGACTGACACTCTAACTTTCTATGATTTGAACCACTCCTCTGAGGCCAGATATAGATTCCGATGCTTCACTTCAGGTTTACTGTATCCCTTGGACCTTCTTATTGACGATGAAACACAGAAATTGCATCCGAATTTAGTGAAAAAGGCACAATGCCGACTTAAGTACAAGAGGACTGACACTCTAACTTTCTATGATTTGAACCTCTCCTGTGATTCCAGTTTTAGATTCCGATGCTTCACTTCAGGTTTACTGTATCCCTTGGACCTTCTTATTGATGATGAAACACAGAAATTGCATCCGAATTTAATACAAAAGGCACAATACCGACATAAGTACAAGAGGACTGACACTCTATCATTCTATGATTTGAACCACTCCTCTGAGGCCAGATTTAGATTCCGATGCTTTACTTCAGGTTTATTGTATCCCTTGGCCCTTCTTATTGACGATGAAACACAGAAATTGCATCCGAATTTAGTGCAAAAGGCACAATGCCGACTTAAGTACACGAGGACTGACACTCTAACTTTCTATGATATGAACCACTCCTCTGAGGCCAGATTTAGGTTCCGATGCTTCACTTCCGGTTTACTCTAACCGTTGGACCTTCTTATTGACGATGAAACACAGAAATTTCGTTCGAATTCAATGCAAAAGGCACAATGCCGGCTTAAGTCAAGAGGACTGACACTCTAACTTTCTATGATTTGAACCTCTCCTGTGATTCCAGTTTTAGATTCCGATGCTTCACTTCAGGTTTACTGTATCCCTTGGACCTTCTTATTGACGATGAAACACTGAAATTGCATCCGAATTTAATACAAAAGGCACAATGCCGGCTTAAGTACAAGAGGACTGACACTCTAACTTTCTATGATTTGAACCTCTCCTGTTATTTCAGTTTTAGATTCCGATGCTTCACTTCAGGTTTACTGTATACCTTGGACCTTCTTATTGACGATGAAACACAGAAATTGCATCCGAATTTAATACAAAATGCACAATGCCGACTTAATTACAAGAGGACTGACACTCTAACTTTCTATGATTTGAACCTCTCCTGTGAGTCCAGTTTTAGATTCCGATGCTTCACTTCAGGTTTACTGTATCCCTTGGAACTTCTTATTCACGATGAAACACAGAAATTGCATACGAATTTAATACAAAAGGCACAATGCCGACTTAAGTACAAGAGGACTGACACTCTAACTTTCTATGATTTGAACCACTCCTGTGAGGCCAGTTTTAGATTCCGATTCTTCACTTCAGGTTTACTGTATCCCTCGGACCTTCTTATTGACGATGAAACACAGAAATTGCATCCGAATTAAATACAAAAGGCACAATGCCGACTTAAGAACAAGAGGACTGACACTCCAACTTTCTATGATTTGAACCTCTCCAGTGAGTCCATTCCTAGATGCCGATGCTTCACTACAGGTTTACTGCATCCCTTGGACCTTCTTATTGACGATGAAACACAGATATTGAATCCGAATTTAATACAAAAGGCACAATGCCGACTTAAGTACAAGAGGACTGACACTCTAAGTTGCTATGATTTGAACCTCTCCTGTGAGCCCAGTTTCAGTTTCCGATGCTTCACTTCAGGTTTACTGTATCCCTTGGACCGTCTTATTGACGATGAATCACAGAAATTGCGTACGTATTTAATACAAAATGCACAATGCCGACTTAAGCACACGAGGACTGACACTCTAACTTTCTATGATTTGAACCACTCCTCTGAGGCCAGATATAGATTCCGATGCTTCACTTCAGGTTTACTGTATCCCTTGGACCTTCTTATTGACGATGAAACACAGAAATTGCATCCGAATTTAGTGAAAAAGGCACAATGCCGACTTAAGTACAAGAGGACTGACACTCTAACTTTCTATGATTTGAACCTCTCCTGTGATTCCAGTTTTAGATTCCGATGCTTCACTTCAGGGTTACTGTATCCCTTGGACCTTCTTATTGACGATGAAACACAGAAATTGCATCCGAATTTAATACAAAAGGCACAATGCCGACATAAGTACAAGAGGACTGACACTCTAACATTCTATGCTTTGAACCCCTCCTCTGAGGCCAGATTTAGATTGCGATGCTTCACTTCAGGTTTACTGTATCCCTTGGACCTTCTTATTGACGATGAAACACAGAAATTTCATCCGAATTTAATACAAAAGGCACAATGCCGACTTAAGTACAAGAGGACTGACACTCTAAGTTGCTATGATTGAAACTCTCCTGTGAGTCCAGTTTTAGATTCCGATGCTTTACTTCAGGTTTATTGTATCCCTTGGCCCTTCTTATTGACGATGAAACACAGAAATTGCATCCGAATTTAGTGCAAAAGGCACAATGCCGACTTAAGTACACGAGGACTGACACTAACTTTCTATGATTTGAACCTCTCCTGTGAGTCCATTCTTAGATGCCGATGCTTCACTACAGGTTTACTGTATCCCTTGGACCTTCTCATTGACGATGAAACACAGAAATTCCATCCGAATTTAATACAAAAGGCACAATGCCGACTTAAGTACAAGAGGACTGACACTCTAAGTTGCTATGATTTGAACCTCTCCTGTGAGTCCAGTTTTAGATTCCGATGCTTCACTTCAGGTTTACTGTATCCCTTGGACCTTCTTATTGACGATGAAACACAGAAATTGCATCTGAATTTAATACAAAAGGCACAATGCCGGCTTAAGTACAAGAGGGCTGACACTCTAACTTTCTATGATTTGATCTTCTCCTGTGATTCCAGTTTTAGATTCCGATGCTTCACTTCAGGTTTACTGTATCCCTTGGGCCTTCTTATTGATGCTGAAACACAAAAATTGCATCCGAATTAAATACAAAATGCACAATGCCGACTTAGGTACAAGAGGACTCACTCTCTAAATTTCTATGATTTGAACCTCTCCTGTGATTCCAGTTTTAGATTCCGATGCTTCACTTCAGGGTTAACTGTATCTCTTGGACTTTTTTATTGACGATGAAACACAGAAATTGCATCCGAATTTAATACAAAAGGCACAATGCCGACTTAAGTGCAAGAGGACTGACACTCTAACTTTCTATGATTTGAACCTCTCCTGTGAGTCCATTCTTAAATGCCGATGCTTCACTACAGGTTTACTGTATCCCTTGGACCTTCTCATTGACGATGAAACACAGAAATTGCATCCGAATTTAATACAAAAGGCACAATGCCGACTTAAGTACAAGAGGACTGACACTCTAAGTTGCTATGATTTGAACCTCTCATGTGAGTCCAGTTTTAGATTCCGATGTTTCACTTCAGGTTTACTGTATCCCTTGGACCTTCCTATTGACGATGAAACACAGAAATAGCATACGAATTTAAACAAAATGCACAATGCCGAATTAAGTACAAGAGGACTGACACTCTAACTTTCTATGATTTGAACCACTCCTCTGAGGCCAGATTTAGGTTCCGATGCTTCACTTCCGGTTTACTGTAACCGTTGGACCTTCTTATTGACGATGAAACACAGAAATTTCGTTCGAATTCAATGCAAAAGGCACAATGCCGACTTAAGTCAAGAGGACTGACACTCTAACTTTCTATGATTTGAACCTCTCCTGTGATTCCAGTTTTAGATTCCGATGCTTCACTTCAGGTTTACTGTATCCCTTGGACCTTCTTATTGACGATGAAACACTGAAATTGCATCCGAATTTAATACAAAAGGCACAATGCCGGCTTAAGTACAAGAGGACTGACACTCTAACTTTCTATGATTTGAACCTCTCCTGTTATTCCAGTTTTAGATTCCGATGCTTCACTTCAGGTTTACTGTATACCTTGGACCTTCTTATTGACGATGAAACACAGAAATTGCATCCGAATTTAATACAAAATGCAAAATGCCGACTTAATTACAAGAGGACTGACACTCTAACTTTCTATGATTTGAACCTCTCCTGTGAGTCCAGTTTTAGATTCCGATGCTTCACTTCAGGTTTACTGTATCCCTTGGAACTTCTTATTCACGATGAAACACAGAAATTGCATACGAATTTAATACAAAAGGCACAATGCCGACTTAAGTACAAGAGGACTGACACTCTAACTTTCTATGATTTGAACCACTCCTGTGAGGCCAGTTTTAGATTCCGATTCTTCACTTCAGGTTTACTGTATCCCTCGGACCTTCTTATTGACGATGAAACACAGAAATTGCATCCGAATTAAATACAAAAGGCACAATGCCGACTTAAGAACAAGAGAACTGACACTCCAACTTTCTATGATTTGAACCTCTCCAGTGAGTCCATTCCTAGATGCCGATGCTTCACTACAGGTTTACTGCATCCCTTGGACCTTCTTATTGACGATGAAACACACATATTGAATCCGAATTTAATACAAAAGGCACAATGCCGACTTAAGTACAAGAGGACTGACACTCTAAGTTGCTATGATTTGAACCTCTCCTGTGAGCCCAGTTTCAGTTTCCGATGCTTCACTTCAGGTTTACTGTATCCCTTGGACCGTCTTATTGACGATGAATCACAGAAATTGCGTACGTACTTAATACAAAATGCACAATGCCGACTTAAGTACACGAGGACTGACACTCTAACTTTCTATGATTTGAACCACTCCTCTGAGGCCAGATATAGATTCCGATGCTTCACTTCAGGTTTACTGTATCCCTTGGACCTTCTTATTGACGATGAAACACAGAAATTGCATCCGAATTTAGTGAAAAAGGCAAAATGCCGACTTAAGTACAAGAGGACTGACACTCTAACTTTCTATGATTTGAACCTCTCCTGTGATTCCAGTTTTAGATTCCGATGCTTCACTTCAGGGTTACTGTATCCCTTGGACCTTATTATTGACGATGAAACACAGAAATTGCATCCGAATTTAATACAAAAGGCACAATGCCGACATAAGTACAAGAGGACTGACACTCTAACATTCTATGATTTGAACCCCTCCTCTGACGCCAGATTTAGATTGCGATGCTTCACTTCAGGTTTACTGTATCCCTTGGCCCTTCTTATTGACGATGAAACACAGAAATTGCATCCGAATTTAGTGCAAAAGGCACAATGCCGACTTAAGTACACGAGGACTGACACTCTAACTTTCTATGATATGAACCACTCCTCTGAGGCCAGATTTAGGTTCCGATGCTTCACTTCCGGTTTACTCTAACCGTTGGACCTTCTTATTGACGATGAAACACAGAAATTTCGTTCGAATTCAATGCAAAAGGCACAATGCCGGCTTAAGTCAAGAGGACTGACACTCTAACTTTCTATGATTTGAACCTCTCCTGTGATTCCAGTTTTAGATTCCGATGCTTCACTTCAGGTTTACTGTATCCCTTGGACCTTCTTATTGACGATGAAACACTGAAATTGCATCCGAATTTAATACAAAAGGCACAATGCCGGCTTAAGTACAAGAGGACTGACACTCTAACTTTCTATGATTTGAACCTCTCCTGTTATTCCAGTTTTAGATTCCGATGCTTCACTTCAGGTTTACTGTATACCTTGGACCTTCTTATTGACGATGAAACACAGAAATTGCATCCGAATTTAATACAAAATGCACAATGCCGACTTAATTACAAGAGGACTGACACTCTAACTTTCTATGATTTGAACCTCTCCTGTGAGTCCAGTTTTAGATTCCGATGCTTCACTTCAGGTTTACTGTATCCCTTGGAACTTCTTATTCACGATGAAACACAGAAATTGCATACGAATTTAATACAAAAGGCACAATGCCGACTTAAGTACAAGAGGACTGACACTCTAACTTTCTATGATTTGAACCACTCCTGTGAGGCCAGTTTTAGATTCCGATTCTTCACTTCAGGTTTACTGTATCCCTCGGACCTTCTTATTGACGATGAAACACAGAAATTGCATCCGAATTAAATACAAAAGGCACAATGCCGACTTAAGAACAAGAGGACTGACACTCCAACTTTCTATGATTTGAACCTCTCCAGTGAGTCCATTCCTAGATGCCGATGCTTCACTACAGGTTTACTGCATCCCTTGGACCTTCTTATTGACGATGAAACACAGATATTGAATCCGAATTTAATACAAAAGGCACAATGCCGACTTAAGTACAAGAGGACTGACACTCTAAGTTGCTATGATTTGAACCTCTCCTGTGAGCCCAGTTTCAGTTTCCGATGCTTCACTTCAGGTTTACTGTATCCCTTGGACCGTCTTATTGACGATGAATCACAGAAATTGCGTACGTATTTAATACAAAATGCACAATGCCGACTTAAGCACACGAGGACTGACACTCTAACTTTCTATGATTTGAACCACTCCTCTGAGGCCAGATATAGATTCCGATGCTTCACTTCAGGTTTACTGTATCCCTTGGACCTTCTTATTGACGATGAAACACAGAAATTGCATCCGAATTTAGTGAAAAAGGCACAATGCCGACTTAAGTACAAGAGGACTGACACTCTAACTTTCTATGATTTGAACCTCTCCTGTGATTCCAGTTTTAGATTCCGATGCTTCACTTCAGGGTTACTGTATCCCTTGGACCTTCTTATTGACGATGAAACACAGAAATTGCATCCGAATTTAATACAAAAGGCACAATGCCGACATAAGTACAAGAGGACTGACACTCTAACATTCTATGCTTTGAACCCCTCCTCTGAGGCCAGATTTAGATTGCGATGCTTCACTTCAGGTTTACTGTATCCCTTGGACCTTCTTATTGACGATGAAACACAGAAATTTCATCCGAATTTAATACAAAAGGCACAATGCCGACTTAAGTACAAGAGGACTGACACTCTAAGTTGCTATGATTGAAACTCTCCTGTGAGTCCAGTTTTAGATTCCGATGCTTTACTTCAGGTTTATTGTATCCCTTGGCCCTTCTTATTGACGATGAAACACAGAAATTGCATCCGAATTTAGTGCAAAAGGCACAATGCCGACTTAAGTACACGAGGACTGACACTAACTTTCTATGATTTGAACCTCTCCTGTGAGTCCATTCTTAGATGCCGATGCTTCACTACAGGTTTACTGTATCCCTTGGACCTTCTCATTGACGATGAAACACAGAAATTCCATCCGAATTTAATACAAAAGGCACAATGCCGACTTAAGTACAAGAGGACTGACACTCTAAGTTGCTATGATTTGAACCTCTCCTGTGAGTCCAGTTTTAGATTCCGATGCTTCACTTCAGGTTTACTGTATCCCTTGGACCTTCTTATTGACGATGAAACACAGAAATTGCATCTGAATTTAATACAAAAGGCACAATGCCGGCTTAAGTACAAGAGGGCTGACACTCTAACTTTCTATGATTTGATCTTCTCCTGTGATTCCAGTTTTAGATTCCGATGCTTCACTTCAGGTTTACTGTATCCCTTGGGCCTTCTTATTGATGCTGAAACACAAAAATTGCATCCGAATTAAATACAATATGCACAATGCCGACTTAGGTACAAGAGGACTCACTCTCTAAATTTCTATGATTTGAACCTCTCCTGTGATTCCAGTTTTAGATTCCGATGCTTCACTTCAGGGTTAACTGTATCTCTTGGACTTTTTTATTGACGATGAAACACAGAAATTGCATCCGAATTTAATACAAAAGGCACAATGCCGACTTAAGTGCAAGAGGACTGACACTCTAACTTTCTATGATTTGAACCTCTCCTGTGAGTCCATTCTTAAATGCCGATGCTTCACTACAGGTTTACTGTATCCCTTGGACCTTCTCATTGACGATGAAACACAGAAATTGCATCCGAATTTAATACAAAAGGCACAATGCCGACTTAAGTACAAGAGGACTGACACTCTAAGTTGCTATGATTTGAACCTCTCATGTGAGTCCAGTTTTAGATTCCGATGTTTCACTTCAGGTTTACTGTATCCCTTGGACCTTCTTATTGACGATGAAACACAGAAATTTCGTTCGAATTCAATGCAAAAGGCACAATGCCGACTTAAGTCAAGAGGACTGACACTCTAACTTTCTATGATTTGAACCTCTCCTGTGATTCCAGTTTTAGATTCCGATGCTTCACTTCAGGTTTACTGTATCCCTTGGACCTTCTTATTGACGATGAAACACTGAAATTGCATCCGAATTTAATACAAAAGGCACAATGCCGGCTTAAGTACAAGAGGACTGACACTCTAAATTTCTATGATTTGAACCTCTCCTGTTATTCCAGTTTTAGATTCCGATGCTTCACTTCAGGTTTACTGTATACCTTGGACCTTCTTATTGACGATGAAACACAGAAATTGCATCCGAATTTAATACAAAATGCAAAATGCCGACTTAATTACAAGAGGACTGACACTCTAACTTTCTATGATTTGAACCTCTCCTTTGAGTCCAGTTTTAGATTCCGATGCTTCACTTCAGGTTTACTGTATCCCTTGGAACTTCTTATTCACGATGAAACACAGAAATTGCATACGAATTTAATACAAAAGGCACAATGCCGACTTAAGTACAAGAGGACTGACACTCTAACTTTCTATGATTTGAACCACTCCTGTGAGGCCAGTTTTAGATTCCGATTCTTCACTTCAGGTTTACTGTATCCCTCGGACCTTCTTATTGACGATGAAACACAGAAATTGCATCCGAATTAAATACAAAAGGCACAATGCCGACTTAAGAACAAGAGAATTGACACTCCAACTTTCTATGATTTGAACCTCTCCAGTGAGTCCATTCCTAGATGCCGATGCTTCACTACAGGTTTACTGCATCCCTTGGACCTTCTTATTGACGATGAAACACACATATTGAATCCGAATTTAATACAAAAGGCACAATGCCGACTTAAGTACAAGAGGACTGACACTCTAAGTTGCTATGATTTGAACCTCTCCTGTGAGCCCAGTTTCAGTTTCCGATGCTTCACTTCAGGTTTACTGTATCCCTTGGACCGTCTTATTGACGATGAATCACAGAAATTGCGTACGTACTTAATACAAAATGCACAATGCCGACTTAAGTACACGAGGACTGACACTCTAACTTTCTATGATTTGAACCACTCCTCTGAGGCCAGATATAGATTCCGATGCTTCACTTCAGGTTTACTGTATCCCTTGGACCTTCTTATTGACGATGAAACACAGAAATTGCATCCGAATTTAGTGAAAAAGGCAAAATGCCGACTTAAGTACAAGAGGACTGACACTCTAACTTTCTATGATTTGAACCTCTCCTGTGATTCCAGTTTTAGATTCCGATGCTTCACTTCAGGGTTACTGTATCCCTTGGACCTTATTATTGACGATGAAACACAGAAATTGCATCCGAATTTAATACAAAAGGCACAATGCCGACATAAGTACAAGAGGACTGACACTCTAACATTCTATGATTTGAACCCCTCCTCTGACGCCAGATTTAGATTGCGATGCTTCACTTCAGGTTTACTGTATCCCTTGGACCTTCTTATTGACGATGAAACACAGAAATTTCATCCGAATTTAATACAAAAGGCACAATGCCGACTTAAGTACAAGAGGACTGACACTCTAAGTTGCTATGATTGAAACTCTCCTGTGAGTCCAGTTTTAGATTCCGATGCTTTACTTCAGGTTTATTGTATCCCTTGGCCCTTCTTATTGACGATGAAACACAGAAATTGCATCCGAATTTAGTGCAAAAGGCACAATGCCGACTTAAGTACACGAGGACTGACACTAACTTACTATGATTTGAACCTCTCCTGTGAGTCCATTCTTAGATGCCGATGCTTCACTACAGGTTTACTGTATCCCTTGGACCTTCTCATTGACGATGAAACACAGAAATTCCATCCGAATTTAATACAAAAGGCACAATGCCGACTTAAGTACAAGAGGACTGACACTCTAAGTTGCTATGATTTGAACCTCTCCTGTGAGTCCAGTTTTAGATTCCGATGCTTCACTTCAGGTTTACTGTATCCCTTGGACCTTCTTATTGACGATGAAACACAGAAATTGCATCTGAATTTAATACAAAAGGCACAATGCCGGCTTAAGTACAAGAGGGCTGACACTCTAACTTTCTATGATTTGAACTTCTCCTGTGATTCCAGTTTTAGATTCCGATGCTTCACTTCAGGTTTACTGTATCCCTTGGGCCTTCTTATTGATGCTGAAACACAAAAATTGCATCCGAATTTAATACAAAATGCACAATGCCGACTTAGGTACAAGAGGACTGACTCTCTAAATTTCTATGATTTGAACCTCTCCTGTGATTCCAGTTTTAGATTCCGATGCTTCACTTCAGGGTTAACTGTATCCCTTGGACTTTTTTATTGACGATGAAACACAGAAATTGCATCCGAATTTAATACAAAAGGCACAATGCCGACTTAGGTACAAGAGGACTGACACTCTAACTTTCTATGATTTGAACCTCTCCTGTGAGTCCATTCTTAAATGCCGATGCTTCACTACAGGTTTACTGTATCCCTTGGACCTTCTCATTGACGATGAAACACAGAAATTGCATCCGAATTTAATACAAAAGGCACAATGCCGACTTAAGTACAAGAGGACTGACACTCTAAGTTGCTATGATTTGAACCTCTCCTGTGAGTCCAGTTTTAGATTCCGATGTTTCACTTCAGTTTTACTGTATCCCTTGGACCTTCTTATTGACGATGAAACACAGAAATTGCATACGAATTTAAACAAAATGCACAATGCCGACTTAAGTACAAGAGGACTGACACTCTAACTTTCTATGATTTGAACCACTCCTCTGAGGCCAGATTTAGGTTCCGATGCTTCACTTCCGGTTTACTGTAACCGTTGGACCTTCTTATTGACGATGAAACAGAGAAATTTCGTCCGAATTCAATGCAAAAGGCACAATGCCGACTTAAGTCAAGAGGACTGACACTCTAACTTTCTATGATTTGAACCTCTCCTGTGATTCCAGTTTTAGATTCCGATGCTTCACTTCAGGTTTACTGTATCCCTTGGACCTTCTTATTGACGATGAAACACTGAAATTGCATCCGAATTTAATACAAATGGCACAATGCCGGCTTAAGTACAAGAGGACTGACACTCTAACTTTCTATGATTTGAACCTCTCCTGTTATTCCAGTTTTAGATTCCGATGCTTCACTTCAGGTTTACTGTATACCTTGGACCTTCTTATTGACGATGAAACACAGAAATTGCATCCGAATTTAATACAAAATGCACAATGCCGACTTAATTACAAGAGGACTGACACTCTAACTTTCTATGATTTGAACCTCTCCTGTGAGTCCAGTTTTAGATTCCGATGCTTCACTTCAGGTTTACTGTATCCCTTGGAACTTCTTATTCACGATGAAACACAGAAATTGCATACGAATTTAATACAAAAGGCACAATGCCGACTTAAGTACAAGAGGACTGACACTCTAACTTTCTATGATTTGAACCACTCCTGTGAGGCCAGTTTTAGATTCCGATTCTTCATTTCAGGTTTACTGTATCCCTCGGACCTTCTTATTGACGATGAAACACAGAAATTGCATCCGAATTAAATACAAAAGGCACAATGCCGACTTAAGAACAAGAGGACTGACACTCCAACTTTCTATGATTTGAACCTCTCCAGTGAGTCCATTCCTTGATGCCGATGCTTCACTACAGGTTTACTGCATCCCTTGGACCTTCTTATTGACGATGAAACACAGATATTGAGTCCGAATTTAATACAAAAGGCACAATGCCGACTTAAGTACAAGAGGACTGACACTCTAAGTTGCTATGATTTGAACCTCTCCTGTGAGCCCAGTTTCAGTTTCCGATGCTTCACTTCAGGTTTACTGTATCCCTTGGACCGTCTTATTGACGATGAATCACAGAAATTGCGTACGTATTTAATACAAAATGCACAATGCCGACTTAAGTACAAGAGGACTGACACTCTAACTTTCTATGATTTGAACCACTCCTCTGAGGCCAGATATAGATTCCGATGCTTCACTTCAGGTTTACTGTATCCCTTGGACCTTCTTATTGACGATGAAACACAGAAATTGCATCGGAATTTAGTGAAAAAGGCACAATGCCGACTTAAGTACAAGAGGACTGACACTCTCACTTTCTATGATTTGAACCTCTCCTGTGATTCCAGTTTTAGATTCCGATGCTTCACTTCAGGTTTACTGTATCCCTTGGACCTTCTTATTGACGATGAAACACAGAAATTGCATCCGAATTTAATACAAAAGGCACAATGCCGACATAAGTACAAGAGGACTGACACTCTAACATTCTATGATTTGAACCCCTCCTCTGAGGCCAGATTTAGATTGCGATGCTTCACTTCAGGTTTACTGTATCCCTTGGACCTTCTTATTGACGATGAAACACAGAAATTTCATCCGAATTTAATACAAAAGGCACAATGCCGACTTAAGTACAAGAGGACTGACACTCTAAGTTGCTATGATTGAAACTCTCCTGTGAGTCCAGTTTTAGATTCCGATGCTTCACTTCAGGTTTACTGGATCCCTTGGACCTTCTTATTGACGATGAAACTTAGAAATTGCATACGAATTTAATACAAAATGCACAATGCCGACAGAAGTACAAGAGGACTGACACTCTAACTATCTATGATTATGAGCCACTCCTCTGAGGCCAGATTTAGATTCCGATGCTTTACTTCAGGTTTATTGTATCCCTTGGCCCTTCTTATTGACGATGAAACACAGAAATTGCATCCGAATTTAGTGCAAAAGGCACAATGCCGACTTAAGTACACGAGGACTGACACTTTAACTTTCTATGATTTGAACCTCTCCTGTGAGTCCATTCTTAGATGCCGATGCTTCACTACAGGTTTACTGTATCCCTTGGACCTTCTCATTGACGATGAAACACAGAAATTCCATCCGAATTTAATACAAAAGGCACAATGCCGACTTAAGTACAAGAGGACTGACACTCTAAGTTGCTATGATTTGAACCTCTCCTGTGAGTCCAGTTTTAGATTGCGATGTTTCATTTCAGGTTTACTGTATCCCTTGGACCTTATTATTGATGATGAAACACAGAAATTGCATACGAATTTAGTACAAAATGCACAACGCCGACTTAAGTTCCAGAGGACTGACATTCTAACTTTCTATGATTTGAACCACTCCTCTGAGGCCAGATTTAGATTATGATGCTTCACTTCAGGTTTACTGTATCCCTTGGACCTTCTTATTGACGATGAAACACAGAAATTGCATCTGAATTTAATACAAAAGGCACAATGCCGGCTTAAGTACAAGAGGGCTGACACTCTAACTTTCTATGATTTGAGTTTCACCTGTGATTCCAGTTTTAGATTCCGATGCTTCACTTCAGGTTTACTGTATCCCTTGGGCCTTCTTATTGATGCTGAAACACAGAAATTGCATCCGAATTTAATACAAAATGCACAATGCCGACTTAGGTACAAGAGGACTGACACTCTAACTTCCTATGATTAGAACCACTCCTGTGAGGCCAGTTATGGATTCCGATGCTTCACTTCAGGTTTACTGTATCCCTTGGACCTTCTTATTGACGATGAAAAACAGAAATTGCATCCGAATTTAATACAAAAGGCACAATGCCGGCTTAAGTACAAGTGCACTGACACTCTAACTTTCTATGATTTGAACCACTCCTGTGGGGCCAGTTTTAGATTCCGATGCTTCACTTCAGGTTTACTGTATCCTTTGGAGCTTCTTATTGACGATGAAACACAGAAATTGCATCCGAATTTAATACAAAAGGCACAATGCCGACTTAAGTACAAGTGGACTGACACTCTAAGTTTCTCTGATTTGAACCTCTCCTGTGAGTCCAGTTTTAGATTCCGATGCTTCACTTCAGGTTTACTGTATCCCTTGGACCTTCTTACTGACAATGAAGCACAGAAATTGCATCCGATTTTAATACAAAAGGCACAATGCCGATTTAAGTACAAGAGGACTGACACTCTAATTGTCTATGATTTGAACCTCTCCTGTGAGTCCAGTTTTAGAAGCCAAGGCTTCACTTCAGGTTTACTGTATCCCTTGGACCTTCTTATTGACGATGAAACACAGAAATTGCATCCGAATTTAATACAAAAGGCATAATGCCGACCTATGTACAAGAGGACTGACACTATAACTTTCATGATTTGAACCTCTCCTGTGAGTCCAGTTTTAGATTCCGATGCTTCACTTCAGATGTGCTGTATCCCTTGGAACTTGTTATTCACGATGAAACACAGAAATTGCATACGAATTTAATACAAAAGGCACAATGCCGACTTAAGTACAAGAGGACTGACACTCTAACTTTCTATGATTTGAACCACTCCTGTGAGGCCAGTTTTAGATTCCGATGCTTCACTTCAGGTTTACTGTATCCCTTGGATCTTCTTATTGACGATGAAACACAGAAATTGCATCCGAATTTAATACATAAGGCACAATGGCGACTTAAGTACAAGAGGACTGACACTCTAACTTTCTATGATTGGAACCTCTCCTGTGAGTCCATTCTTAGATGCCGATGCTTCACTACAGGTTTACTGTATCCCTTGGACCTTCTCATTGACGATGAAACACAGAAATTGCATCCGAATTTAATACAAAAGGCACAATGCCGACTTAAGTACAAGAGGACTGACACTCTAACTTTCTATGATTTTAACCTCTCCTGTGAGTCCAGTTTTAGATTCCGATTGTTCACTTCAGATTTGCTGTATCCCTTGGAACTTCTTATTCACGATGAAACACAGAAATTGCATACGAATTTAATACAAAAGGCACAATGCCGAGTTAAGTACAGGACGACTGACACTCTAATTTTCTATGATTTGAACCAATCCTGTGAGGCCAGTTTTAGATTCTGATGCTTCACTTCAGGTTTACTGTATCCCTTGGATCTTCTTATTGACGATGAAACACAGAAGTTGCATCCGAATTTAATACAAAAGGCACAATGGCGACTTAAGTACAAGAGGACTGACACTCTAACTTTCTATGATGTGAACCTCTCCTGTGAGTCCATTCTTAGATGCCAATGCTTCACTACAGGTTTACTGTATCCCTTGGACCTTCTCATTGACGATGAAACACAGAAATTCCATCCGAATTTAATACAAAAGGCACAATGCCGACTTAAGTACAAGAGGACTGACACTCTAAGTTGCTATGATTTGAACCTCTCCTGTGAGTCCAGTTTTAGATTGCGATGTTTCACTTCAGGTTTACTGTATCCCTTGGACCTTCTTATTGATGATGAAACACAGAAATTGCATACGAATTTAATACAAAATGCACAATGCCGACTTAAGTTCAAGAGGACAGACACTCTAACTTTCTATGATTTGAACCACTCCTCTGAGGCCAGATTTAGATTCCGATGCTTCACTTCAGGTTTACTGTATCCCTTGGACCTTCTTATTGACGATGAAACACAGAAATTGCATCTGAATTTAATACAAAAGGCACAATGCCGGCTTAAGTACAAGAGGGCTGACACTCTAACTTTCTATGATTTGAACTTCTCCTGTGATTCCAGATTTAGATTCCGATGCTTCACTTCAGGTTTACTGTATCCCTTGGGCCTTCTTATTGACGATGAAACACAGAAATTGCATCCGAATTTAATACAAAATGCACAATGCCGACTTAGGTACAAGAGGACTGACACTCTAACTTCCTATGATTAGAACCACTCCTGTGAGGCCAGTTTTAGATTCCGATGCTTCACTTCAGGTTTACTGTATCCCTTGGACCTTCTTATTGACGATGAAAAACAGAAATTGCATCCGAATTTAATACAAAAGGCACAATGCCGGCTTAAGTACAAGAGCACTGACGCTCTAACTTTCTAAGATTTGAACTTCTCCTGTGATTCCAGATTTAGATTCCAATGCTTCACTTCAGGTTTACTGTATCCCGTGGGCCTACATATTGACGATGAAACACAGAAATTGCATCCGAATTTAATACAAAAGGCACAATGCCGACTTAAGTGCAAGAGGACTGACACTCTAACTATCTATGGTTTTAACCCCTCCTGTGAGTCCAGTTTTAGATTCCGATGCTTCACTTCAGGTTTCCTGTATCCCTTGGACCTTCTTATTAACGATGAAACACAGAAATTGCATCCGAATTTAATACAAAAGGCACAATGCTGGCTTAAGTACAAAGGGCTGACACTCTAACTTTCTATGATTTGAACTTCTCCTGTTATTCCAGTTTTAGATTCCGATGCTTCACTTCAGGTTTACTGTATCCCTTGGGTCTTCTTATTGACGATGAAACACAGAAATTGCATCCGAATTTAATACAAAGGCACAATGCCGACTTAAGTACAAGAGGACTGACACACTAATTTTCTATGATTTGAACCTCTCCTGTGAGTCCAGTTTCTGATTCCGATGCTACACTTCAGGTTTGCTGTATCCCTTGGACCTTCTTATTGACGATGAAACACAGAAATTGCATCCGAATTTAGTGCAAAAGGCACAATGCCGACTTAAGAACAAGAGGACTGACACTCCAACTTTCTATGATTTGAACCTCTCTAGTGAGTCCATTCCTAGATGCCGATGCTTCACTACAGGTTTACTGCATCCCTTGGACCTTCTTATTGACGATGAAACACAGATATTGAATCCGAATTTAATACAAAAGGCACAATGCCGACTTAAGTACAAGAGGACTGACACTCTAAGTTGCTATGATTTGAACCTCTCCTGTGAGCCCAGTTTCAGTTTCCGATGCTTCACTTCAGGTTTACTGTATCCCTTGGACCGTCTTGTTGACGATGAATCACAGAAATTGCGTACGTATTTAATACAAAATGCACAATACCGACTTAAGTACAAGAGGACTGACACTCTAACTTTCAATGATTTGAACCACTCCTCTGAGGCCAGATATAGATTCCGATGCTTCACTTCAGGTTTACTGTATCCCTTGGACCTTCTTATTGACGATGAAACACAGAAATTGCATCCGAATTTAGTGAAAAAGGCACAATGCCGACTTAAGTACAAGAGGACTGACACTCTAACTTTCTATGATTTGAACCTCTCCTGTGATTCCAGTTTTAGATTCCGATGCTTCACTTCAGGTTTACTGTATCCCTTGGACCTTCTTATTGACGATGAAACACAGAAATTGCATCCGATTTTAATACAAAAGGCACAATGCCGACATAAGTACAAGAGGACTGACACTCTAACATTCTATGATTTGAACCACTCCTCTGAGGCCAGATCTAGATTCCGATGCTTTACTTCAGGTTTATTGTATCCCTTGGCCCTTCTTATTGACGATGAAACTTAGAAATTGCATACGAATTTAATACAAAATGCACAATGCCGACAGAAGTACAAGAGGACTGACACTCTAACTATCTATGATTATGAACCACTCCTCTGAGGCCAGATTTAGATTCCGATGCTTTACTTCAGGTTTATTGTATCCCTTGGCCCTTCTTATTGACGATGAAACACAGAAATTGCATCCGAATTTAGTGCAAAAGGCACAATGCCGACTTAAGTACACGAGGACTGACACTCTAACTTTCTATGATTTGAACCTCTCCTGTGAGTCCATTCTTAGATGCCGATGCTTCACTACAGGTTTACTGTATCCCTTGGACCTTCTCATTGACGATGAAACACAGAAATTCCATCCGAATTTAATACAAAAGGCACAATGCCGACTTAAGTACAAGAGGACTGACACTCTAAGTTGCTATGATTTGAACCTCTCCTGTGAGTCCAGTTTTAGATTGTGATGTTTCACTTCAGGTTTACTGTATCCCTTCGACCTTATTATTGATGATGAAACACAGAAATTGCATACGAATTTAGTACAAAATGCTCAACGCCGACTTAAGTTCCAGAGGACTGACACTCTTACTTTCTATGATTTGAACCACTCCTCTGAGGCCAGATTTAGATTATGATGCTTCACTTCAGGTTTACTGTATCCCTTGGACCTTCTTATTGACGATGAAACACAGAAATTGCATCTGAATTTAATACAAAAGGCACAATGCCGGCTTAAGTACAAGAGGGCTGACACTCTAACTTTCTATGATTTGAACTTCACCTGTGATTCCAGTTTTAGATTCCGATGCTTCACTTCAGGTTTACTGTATCCCTTGGGCCTTCTTATTGATGCTGAAACACAGAAATTGCATCCGAATTTAATACAAAATGCACAATGCCGACTTAGGTACAAGAGGACTGACACTCTAACTTCCTATGATTAGAACCACTCCTGTGAGGCCAGTTTTGGATTCCGATGCTTCACTTCAGGTTTACTGTATCCCTTGGACCTTCTTATTGACGATGAAAAACAGAAATTGCATCCGAATTTAATACAAAAGGCACAATGCCGGCTTAAGTACAAGAGCACTGACACTCTAACTTTCTATGATTTGAACCACTCCTGTTGTTCCAGTTTTAGATTCCGATGCTTCACTTCAGGTTAACTGTATCCTTTGGAGCTTCTTATTGACGATGAAACACAGAAATTGCATCCGAATTTAATACAAAAGGCACAATGCCGACTTAAGTACAAGTGGACTGACACTCTAAGTTTCTCTGATTTGAACCTCTCCTGTGAGTCCAGTTTTAGATTCCGATGCTTCACTTCAGGTTTACTGTATCCCTTGGACCTTCTTACTGACGATGAAGCACAGAAATTGCATCCGATTTTAATACAAAAGGCACAATGCCGATATAAGTACAAGAGGACTGACACTCTAATTGTCTATGATTTGAACCTCTCCTGTGAGTCCAGTTTTAGAAGCCGAGGCTTCACTTCAGGTTTACTGTATCCCTTGGACCTTCTTATTGACGATGAAACACAGAAATTGCATCCGAATTTAATACAAAAGGCACAATGCCGACTTAAGTACAAAAGGACTGACACTCTAACTTTCTATGATTTGAACCTCTCCTGTGATTCCAGTTTTAGATTCCGATGCTTCACTTCAGGTTTACTGTATCCCTTGAACCTTCTTATTGACGATGAAACACAGAAATTGCATCCGAATTTAATACAAAATGCACAATGCCGACTTAAGTACAAGAGGACTGACACTCTAACTTTCTTTGATTTGAACCTCTCCTGTGAGTCCAGTTCTGGATTCCGATGCTTCACTTCAGGTTTACTGTATCCCTTGGATCGTCTTATTCACGATGAAACACAGAAATTGCATACGAATTTAATACAAAAGTCACAATGCCGACTTAAGTACATGAGGACTGTCACTCTAACTTTCTATGATTTGAACCTCTCCTGTGAGTCCAGTTTTGGATTCCGATGCTTCACTTCAGGATTACTGTATCCCTAGGACCTTCTTATTGACGATGAAACACTGAAATTGCATCCGAATTTAATACAAAATGCACAATGCCGACTTAAGTACAAGAGGACTGACACTCTAACTATCTATGATTTGAACCACTCCTCTGAGGCCAGATTTAGATTCCGATGCTTTACTTCAGGTTTACTGTATCCCTTGGCCCTTCTTATTGACGATGAAACACAGAAATTGCATCCGAATTTAATACAAAAGGCACAATGCCGACTTATGTACAAGAGGACTGACACTCTAACTTTCTATGATTTGAACGTCTCCTGTGAGTCCAGTTTTAGATTCCAATGCTTCACTTCAGGTTTACTGGATCCCTTGGACCATCTTATTGACGATGAAACTTAGAAATTGCATACGAATTTAATACAAAATGCACAATGCCGACTTAAGTACAAGAGTACTGACACTCTAACTATCTATGATTTGAACCACTCCTCTGAGGCCAGATTTAGATTCCGATGCTTTACTTCAGGTTTACTGTATCCCTTGGCCCTTCTTATTGACGATGAAACACAGAAATTGCATCCGAATTTAATACAAAAGGCACAATGCCGACTTAAGTACTAGAGGACTGAAACTCTAACTTTCTATGATTTTAACCACTCCTGTGAGGCCAGTTTTAGTTTCCGATTCTTCACTTCAGGTTTACTGTATCCCTTGGACCTTCTTATTGACGATGAAACACAGAAATTGCATTCGAAATTAATACAAAAGGCACAATGCCGACTTAAGAACAAGTGGACTGACACTCCAACTTTCTATGATTTGAACCTCTCCAGTGAGTCCATTCTTAGATGCCGATGCTTCACTACAGGTTTACTGTATCCCTTGGACCTTCTTATTGACGATGAAACACAGAAATTGCATCCGAATTTAATACAAAAGGCACAATGCCGACTTAAGTACAAGAGGACTGACACTCTAAGTTGCTATGATTTGAACCTCTCCTGTGAGTCCAGTTTCAGTTTCCGATGCTTCACTTCAGGTTTACTATATCCCTAGGACCTTCTTATTGACGATGAAACACAGAAATTGCGTACGAATTTAATACAAAATGCACAATGCCGACTTAAGTACAAGAGGACTGACACTCTAACTTTCAATGATTTGAACCACTCCTCTGAGGCCAGATTTAGATTCCGATGCTTCACTTCAGGTATACTGTATCCCTTGGACCTTCTTATTGAAGATGAAATACAGAAATTTCATCCAAATTTAGTGCAAAAGGCACAATGCCGACTTAAGTACAAGAGGACTGACACTCTAACTTTCAATGATTTGAACCTCTCCTGTGAGTCCAGTTTTAGATTCCGATGCTTCACTTCAGGTTTACTGGATCCCTAGGACCTTCTTATTGACGATGAAACTTAGAAATTGCATACGAATTTAATACAAAATGTACAATGCCGACTTAAGTACAAGAGGACTGACACTCTAACTATCTATGATTTGAACCACTCCTCTGAGGCCAGATTTAGATTCCGATGCTTTACTTCAGGTTTACTGTATCCCTTGGCCCTTCTTATTGACGATGAAACACAGAAATTGCATCCGAATTTAATACAAAAGGCACACGGCCGACTTAAGTACAAGAGGACTGACACTCTAACTTTCTACGATTTGAACCTCTCCTGTGAGTCCAGTTTTGGATTCCGATGCTTCACTTCAGGATTACTGTATCCCTTGGACCTTCTTATTGACGATGAAACACTGAAATCGCATCCGAATTTAATACAAAAGGCAAAATGCCGGCTTAAGTACAAAAGGACTGACACTCTAACTTTCTATGATTTGAACCTCTCCTGTGATTCCAGTTTTAGATTCCGATGCTTCACTTCAGGTTTACTGTATCCCTTGAACCTTCTTATTGACGATGAAACACAGAAATTGCATCCGAATTTAATACAAATTGCACAATGCCGACTTAAGTACAAGAGGACTGACACTCTAACTTTCTTTGATTTGAACCTCTCCTGTGGGTCCAGTTCTGGATTCCGATGCTTCACTTCAGGTTTACTGTATCCCTTGGAACGTCTTATTCACGTTGAAACACAGAAATTGCATACGAATTTAATACAAAAGTCACAATGCCGACTTAAGTACAAGAGGACTGTCACTCTAACTTTCTATGATTTGAACCTCTCCTGTGAGTCCAGTTTTGGATTCCGATGCTTCACTTCAGGATTACTGTATCCCTAGGACCTTCTTATTGACGATGAAACACTGAAATTGCATCCGAATTTAATACAATAGGCACAATGCCGGCTTAAATACAAGAGGACTGACACTCTAAATTTCTATGATTTGAACCTCTCCTGTGATTCCAGTTTTAGATTCCGATGCTTCACTTCAGGTTTACTGTATCCCTTGGACCTTCTTATTGACGATGAAACACAGAAATTGCATCCGAATTTAATACAAAATGCACAATGCCGACTTAAGTACAGGAGGACTGACACTCTAACTTTCTATGATTTGAACCTCTCCTGTGATTCCAGTTTTAGATTCCGATGCTTCACTTCAGGTTAACTGTATCCCTTGGACCTTCTTATTGACGATGAAACACAGAAATTGCATCCGAATTTAATACAAATGGCACAATGCTGGCTTAAGTACAAGAGGACTGACACTCTAACATCCTATGATTTGAACCTCTCCTGTGATTCCAGTTTTAGATTCCGATGCTTCACTTCAGGTTAACTGTATCCCTTGGACTTTCTTATTGACGATGAAACAGAAATTGCATCCGAATTTAATACAAAATGCACAATGCCGACTTAAGAACAAGAGGACTGACACTCTAACTTTCTATGATTTGAACCTCTCCTGTGAGTCCAGTTTTAGATTCCGTGCTTCACTTCAGATTTGCTGTATCCCTTGGAACTTCTTATTCACGATGAAACACAGAAATTGCATACGAAATTAATACAAAAGGCA
The DNA here is from genome assembly GCF_023864345.2 of Schistocerca serialis cubense. NCBI lineage: Eukaryota > Metazoa > Arthropoda > Insecta > Orthoptera > Acrididae > Schistocerca > Schistocerca serialis. Next base: position 1,047,223,065 of record NC_064640.1, on the reverse strand, counting down.
CAATGTCGACTTAAGTACAAGAGGACTGACAGTCTAACTTTCTATGATTTGAACCACTCCTGTGAGGCCAGTTTTAGATTCCGATGCTTCACTTCAGGTTTACTGTATCCCTTGGATCTTCTTATTGACGATGAAACACAGAAATTGCATCCGAATTTAATACAAAAGGCACAATGGCGACTTAAGTACAAGAGGACTGACACTCTAACTTTCTATGATTTGAACCTCTCCTGTGAGTCCATTCTTAGATGCCGATGCTTCACTACAGGTTTACTGTATCCCTTGGACCTTCTCATTGACGATGAAACACAGAAATTGCATCCGAATTTAATACAAAAGGCACAATGCCGACTTAAGTACAAGAGGTCTGACACTCTAAGTTGCTATGATTTGAACCTCGCCTGTGAGTCCAGTTTTAGATTCCGATGTTTCACTTTAGGTTTACTGTATCCCTTGGACCTTCTTATTGACGATGAAACACAGAAATTTCATACGAATTTAATACAAAATGCACAATGCCGACTTAAGTACAAGAGGACTGACACTCTAACTTTCTATTATTTGAACCACTCCTCTGAGGCCAGATTTAGATTCCGATGCTTCACTTCAGGTTTACTGTATCCCTTGGACCTTCTTATTGACGATGAAACACAGAAATTTCATCCGAATTTAATGCAAAAGGCACAATGCTGACTTAAGTACAAGAGGACTGACACTCTAACTTTCTATGATTTGAACCCCTCCTGTGAGTCCAGTTCTGGATTCCGATGCTACACTTCAGTTTTACTGTATTCCTTGGAACTTCTTATTCACGATGAAACACAGAAATTGCATACGAATTTAATACAAAAGGCACAATGCCGACTTAAGTACAATAGGACTGACACTCTAACTTTCTACGATTTGAACCTCTCCTGTGAGTCCAGTTTTGGATTCCGATGCTTCACTTCAGGATTACTGTATCCCTAGGACCTTCTTATTGACGATGAAACACTGAAATTGCATCCGAATTTAATACAAAAGGCACAATGCCGGCTTAAGTACAAGAGGATTGACACTCTAACTTTCTATGATTTGAACCTCTCCTGTATTTCCAGTTTTAGATTCCGATGCTTCACTTCAGGTTTACTGTATCCCTTGGACCTTCTTATTGACGATGAAACACAGAAATTGCATCCGAATTTAATACAAAATGCACAATGCCGACTTAAGTACAAGAGGACTGACACTTTAGCTTTCTATGATTTGAACCTCTCCTGTGAGTCCAGTTTTACATTCCGATGCTTCACTTCAGGTTTACTGTATCCCTTGGAACTTCTTATTCACGATGAAACACAGAAATTGCATACGAATTTAATACAAAAGGCACAATACCGACTTAAGAACAAGAGGACTGACACTCCAACTTTCTATGATTTGTACCTCTCTAGTGAGTCCATTCTTAGATGCCGATGCTTCACTACAGGTTTACTGTATCCCTTGGACCTTCTTATTGACGATGAAACACAGAAATTGCGTACGAATTTAATACAAAATGCACAATGCCGACTTAAGTACAAGAGGACTGACACTCTAACTTTCTATGATTTGAACCACTCCTCTGAGCCAGATTTAGATTCCGCTGCGTCACTTCAGGTATACTGTATCCCTTGGACCTTCTTATTGACGATGAAACAGAAATTTCATCCGAATTTAGTGCAAAAGGCACAATGCCGACTTAAGTACAAGAGGACTGACACTCTAACTATCTATGATTTGAACCACTCCTGTGAGGCCAGTTTTAGATTCCGATGCTTCACTTCAGGTTTACTGTATCCCTTGGACCTTCTTATTGACGATGAAACACAGAAATTGCATCCGAATTTAATACAAAAGGCACAATGGCGACTTAAGTACAAGAGGACTGACACTCTAACTTTCTATGATTTGAACCTCTCCTGTGAGTCCATTCTTAGATGCCGATGCTTCACTGCAGGTTTACTGTATGCCTTGGACCTTCTCATTGACGATGAAACACATAAATTGCATCCGAATTTAATACAAAAGGCACAATGCCGACTTAAGTACAAGAGGACTGACACTCTAAGTTGCTATGATTTGAACCTCTCCTGTGAGTCCAGTTTTAGATTCCGATGTTTCACTTCAGGTTTACTGTATCCCTTGGACCATCTTATTGACGATGAAACACAGAAATTGCATACGAATTTAATACAAAATGCACATTGCCGACGTAAGTACAAGAGGACTGACACTCTAACTGGCTATGATTTGAACCACTCCTCTGAGTCTAGATTTAGAATCCGATGCTTCACTTCAGGTTTACTGTATCCCTTGGACCTTCTTATTGACGATGAAACACTGAAATTGCATCCGAATTTAATACAAAAGGCACAATGCCGGCTTAAGTACAAGAGGACTGACACTCTAACTTTCTATGATTTGAACCTCTCCTGTTATTCCAGTTTTAGATTCCGATGCTTCACTTCAGGTTTACTGTATACCTTGGACCTTCTTATTGACGATGAAACACAGAAATTGCATCCGAATTTAATACAAAATGCACAATGCTGACTTAATTACAAGAGGACTGACACTCTAACTTACTATGATTTGACCTCTCCTGTGAGTCCAGTTTTAGATTTCGATGCTTCACTTCAGGTTTACTGTATCCCTTGGAACTTCTTATTCACGATGAAACACAGAAATTGCATACGAATTTAATACAAAAGGCACAATGCCGACTTAAGTACAAGAGGACTGACACTCTAACTTTCTATGATTTGAACCACTCCTGTGAGGCCAGTTTTAGATTCCGATTCTTCACTTCAGGTTTACTGTATCCCTCGGACCTTCTTATTGACGATGAAACACAGAAATTGCATCCGAATTAAATACAAAAGGCACAATGCCGACTTAAGAACAAGAGGACTGACACTCCTACTTTCTATGATTTGAACCTCTCTAGTGAGTCCATTCCTAGATGCCGATGCTTCACTACAGGTTTACTGCATCCCTTGGACCTTCTTATTGACGATGAAACACAGATATTGAATCCGAATTTAATACAAAAGGCACAATGCCGACTTAAGTACAAGAGGACTGACACTCTAAGTTGCTATGATTTGAACCTCTCCTGTGAGCCCAGTTTCAGTTTCCGATGCTTCACTTCAGGTTTACTGTATCCCTTGGACCGTCTTGTTGACGATGAATCACAGAAATTGCGTACGTATTTAATACAAAATGCACAATACCGACTTAAGTACAAGAGGACTGACACTCTAACTTTCAATGATTTGAACCACTCCTCTGAGGCCAGATATAGATTCCGATGCATCACTTCAGGTTTACTGTATCCCTTGGACCTTCTTATTGACGATGAAACACAGAAATTGCATCCGAATTTAGTGAAAAAGGCACAATGCCGACTTAAGTACAAGAGGACTGACACTCTAACTTTCTATGATTTGAACCTCTCCTGTGATTCCAGTTTTAGATTCCGATGCTTCACTTCAGGTTTACTGTATCCCTTGGACCTTCTTATTGACGATGAAACACAGAAATTGCATCCGATTTTAATACAAAAGGCACAATGCCGACATAAGTACAAGAGGACTGACACTCTAACATTCTATGATTTGAACCACTCCTCTGAGGCCAGATTGAGATTCCGATGCTTTACTTCAGGTTTATTGTATCCCTTGGCCCTTCTTATTGACGATGAAACTTAGAAATTGCATACGAATTTAATACAAAATGCACAATGCCGACAGAAGTACAAGAGGACTGACACTCTAATTATCTATGATTATGAACCACTCCTCTGAGGCCAGATTTAGATTCCGATGCTTTACTTCAGGTTTATTGTATCCCTTGGCCCTTCTTATTGACGATGAAACACAGAAATTGCATCCGAATTTAGTGCAAAAGGCACAATGCCGACTTAAGTACACGAGGACTGACACTCTAACTTTCTATGATTTGAACCTCTCCTGTGAGTCCATTCTTAGATGCCGATGCTTCACTACAGGTTTACTGTATCCCTTGGACCTTCTCATTGACGATGAAACACAGAAATTCCATCCGAATTTAATACAAAAGGCACAATGCCGACTTAAGTACAAGAGGACTGACACTCTAAGTTGCTATGATTTGAACCTCTCCTGTGAGTCCAGTTTTAGATTGCGATGTTTCACTTCAGGTTTACTATATCCCTTCGACCTTATTATTGATGATGAAACACAGAAATTGCATACGAATTTAGTACAAAATGCTCAACGCCGACTTAAGTTCCAGAGGACTGACACTCTTACTTTCTATGATTTGAACCACTCCTCTGAGGCCAGATTTAGATTATGATGCTTCACTTCAGGTTTACTGTATCCCTTGGACCTTCTTATTGACGATGAAACACAGAAATTGCATCTGAATTTAATACAAAAGGCACAATGCCGGCTTAAGTACAAGAGGGCTGACACTCTAACTTTCTATGATTTGAACTTCACCTGTGATTCCAGTTTTAGATTCCGATGCTTCACTTCAGGTTTACTGTATCCCTTGGGCCTTCTTATTGATGCTGAAACACAGAAATTGCATCCGAATTTAATACAAAATGCACAATGCCGACTTAGGTACAAGAGGACTGATACTCTAACTTCCTATGATTAGAACCACTCCTGTGAGGCCAGTTTTGGATTCCGATGCTTCACTTCAGGTTTACTGTATCCCTTGGACCTTCTTATTGACGATGAAAAACAGAAATTGCATCCGAATTTAATACAAAAGGCACAATGCCGGCTTAAGTACAAGAGCACTGACACTCTAACTTTCTATGATTTGAACCACTCCTGTTGTTCCAGTTTTAGATTCCGATGCTTCACTTCAGGTTAACTGTATCCTTTGGAGCTTCTTATTGACGATGAAACACAGAAATTGCATCCGAATTTAATACAAAAGGCACAATGCCGACTTAAGTACAAGTGGACTGACACTCTAAGTTTCTCTGATTTGAACCTATCCTGTGAGTCCAGTTTTAGATTCCGATGCTTCACTTCAGGTTTACTGTATCCCTTGGACCTTCTTACTGACGATGAAGCACAGAAATTGCATCCGATTTTAATACAAAAGGCACAATGCCGATATAAGTACAAGAGGACTGACACTCTAATTGTCTATGATTTGAACCTCTCCTGTGAGTCCAGTTTTAGAAGCCGAGGCTTCACTTCAGGTTTACTGTATCCCTTGGACCTTCTTATTGACGATGAAACACAGAAAATTCATCCGAATTTAATACAAAAGGCACAATGCCGACATAAGTACAAGAGGACTGACACTCTAACTTTCTATGATTTGAACCTCTCCTGTGATTCCAGTTTTAGATTCCGATGCTTCACTTCAGGTTTACTGTATCCCTTGGACCTTCTTATTGACGATGAAACACAGAAATTTCATCCGAATTTAATACAAAAGGCACAATGCCGACTTATGTACAAGAGGACTGACACTCTAACTTTCAATGATTTGAACCTCTCCAGTGAGTCCATTCCTAGATGCCGATGCTTCACTACAGGTTTACTGCATCCCTTGGACCTTCTTATTGACGATGAAACACAGATATTGAATCCGAATTTAATACAAAAGGCACAATGCCGACTTAAGTACAAGAGGACTGACACTCTAAGTTGCTATGATTTGAACCTCTCCTGTGAGCCCAGTTTCAGTTTCCGATGCTTCACTTCAGGTTTACTGTATCCCTTGGACCGTCTTGTCGACGATGAATCACAGAAATTGCGTACGTATTTAATACAAAATGCACAATACCGACTTAAGTACAAGAGGACTGACACTCTAACTTTCAATGATTTGAACCACTCCTCTGAGGCCAGATATAGATTCCGATGCTTCACTTCAGGTTTACTGTATCCCTTGGACCTTCTTATTGACGATGAAACACAGAAATTGCATCCGAATTTAGTGAAAAAGGAACAATGCCGACTTAAGTACAAGAGGACTGACACTCTAACTTTCTATGATTTGAACCTCTCCTGTGATTCCAGTTTTAGATTCCGATGCTTCACTTCAGGTTTACTGTATCCCTTGGACCTTCTTATTGACGATGAAACACAGAAATTGCATCCGAATTTAATACAAAAGGCACAATGCCGACATAAGTACAAGAGGACTGACACTCTAACATTCTATGATTTGAACCACTCCTCTGAGGCCAGATTTAGATTCCGATGCTTTACTTCAGGTTTATTGTATCCCTTGGCCCTTCTTATTGACGATGAAACTTAGAAATTGCATACGAATTTAATACAAAATGCACAATGCCGACAGAAGTACAAGAGGACTGACACTCTAACTATCTATGATTATGAACCACTCCTCTGAGGCCAGATTTAGATTCCGATGCTTTACTTCAGGTTTATTGTATCCCTTGGCCCTTCTTATTGACGATGAAACACAGAAATTGCATCCGAATTTAGTGCAAAAGGCACAATGCCGACTTAAGTACACGAGGACTGACACTCTAAGTTGCTATGATTTGAACCTCTCCTGTGAGTCCAGTTTTAGATTGCGATGTTTCACTTCAGGTTTACTGTATCCCTTCGACCTTATTATTGATGATGAAACACAGAAATTGCATAATAATTTAGTACAAAATGCTCAACGCCGACTTAAGTTCCAGAGGACTGACACTCTAACTTTCTATGATTTGAACCACTCCTCTGAGGCCAGATTTAGATTATGATGCTTCACTTCAGGTTTACTGTATCCCTTGGACCTTCTTATTGACGATGAAACACAGAAATTGCATCTGAATTTAATACAAAAGGCACAATGTCGGCTTAAGTACAAGAGGGCTGACACTCTAACTTTCTATGATTTGAACTTCACCTGTGATTCCAGTTTTAGATTCCGATGCTTCACTTCAGGTTTACTGTATCCCTTGGGCCTCTTATTGATGCTGAAACACAGAAATTGCATCCGAATTTAATACAAAATGCACAATGCCGACTTAGGTACAAGAGGACTGACACTCTAACTTCCTATGATTAGAACCACTCCTGTGAGGCCAGTTTTGGATTCCGATGCTTCACTTCAGGTTTACTGTATCCCTTGGACCTTCTTATTGACGATGAAAAACAGAAATTGCATCCGAATTTCATACAAAAGGCACAATGCCGGCTTAAGTACAAGAGCACTGACACTCTAACTTTCTATGATTTGAACCACTCCTGTTGTTCCAGTTTTAGATTCCGATGCTTCACTTCAGGTTAACTGTATCCTATGGAGCTTCTTATTGACGATGAAACACAGAAATTGCATCCGAATTTAATACAAAAGGCACAATGCCGACTTAAGTACAAGTGGACTGACACTCTAAGTTTCTCTGATTTGAACCTCTCCTGTGAGTCCAGTTTTAGATTCCGATGCTTCACTTCAGGTTTACTGTATCCCTTGGACCTTCTTACTGACGATGAAGCACAGAAATTGCATCCGATTTTAATACAAAAGGCACAATGCCGATTTAAGTACAAGAGGACTGACACTCTAATTGTCTATGATTTGAACCTCTCCTGTGAGTCCAGTTTTAGAAGCCGAGGCTTCACTTCAGGTTTACTGTATCCCTTGGACCTTCTTATTGACGATGAAACACAGAAAATTCATCCGAATTTAATACAAAAGGCACAATGCCGACATAAGTACAAGAGGACTGACACTCTAACTTTCTATGATTTGAACCTCTCCTGTGATTCCAGTTTTAGATTCCGATGCTTCACTTCAGGTTTACTGTATCCCTTGGACCTTCTTATTGACGATGAAACACAGAAATTTCATCCGAATTTAATACAAAAGGCACAATGCCGACTTATGTACAAGAGGACTGACACTCTAACTTTCAATGATTTGAACCTCTCCTGTGAGTCCAGTTTCAGTTTCTGATGCTTCACTTCAGGTTTACTGTATCCCTTGGACCGTCTTATTGACGATGAAACACAGATATTGCGTACGTATTTAATACAAAATGCACAATGCCGACTTAAGTACAAGATGACCGACACTCTAACTTTCTATGATTTGAACCACTCCTCTGAGGCCAGATATAGATTCCGATGCTTCACTTCAGGTTTACTGTATCCCTTGGACCTTCTTATTTACGATGAAACACAGAAATTTCTTCCGAATTTAGTGCAAAAAGCACAATGCCGACTTAAGTACAAGAGGACTGACACTCTAACTTTCAATGATTTGAACCTCTCCTGTGATTCCAGTTTTAGATTCCGATGCTTCACTTCAGGTTTACTGTATCCCTTGGACCTTCTTATTGACTATGAAACACAGAAACTTCATCCGAATTTAATACAAAAGGCACAATGCCGACATAAGTACAAGAGAACTGACACTCTAACTTTCTATGATTTGAACCACTCCTCTGAGGCCAGATTTAGATTCCGATGCTTCACTTCAGGTTTACTGTATCCCTTGGACCTTCTTATTGACGATGAAACACAGAAATTTCATCCGAATTTAATACAAAAGGCACAATGCCGACTTAAGTACAAGAGGACTGACACTCTAACATTCTATGATTTGAACCTCTCCTGTGATTCCCGTTTTAGATTCCGATGCTTCACTTCAGGTTAACTGTATCCCTTGGACCTTCTTATTGACGATGAAACACAGAAATTGCATCCGAATTTAATACAAAATGCACAATGCCGACTTAAGTACAAGAGGACTGACACTCTAGCTTTCTATGATTTGAACCTCTCCTGTGAGTCCAGTTTTACATTCCGATGCTTCACTTCAGGTTTACTGTATCCCTTGGAACTTCTTATTCACGATGAAACACAGAAATTGCATACGAATTTAATACAAAAGGCACAATACCGACTTAAGAACAAGAGGACTGACACTCCAACTTTCTATGATTTGTACCTCTCTAGTGAGTCCATTCTTAGATGCCGATGCTTCACTACAGGTTTACTGTATCCCTTGGAACTTCTTATTGACGATGAAACACAGAAATTGCGTACGAATTTAATACAAAATGCACAATGCCGACTTAAGTACAAGAGGACTGACACTCTAACTTTCTATGATTTGAACCACTCCTCTGAGCCAGATTTAGATTCCGCTGCGTCACTTCAGGTATACTGTATCCCTTGGACCTTCTTATTGACGATGAAACAGAAATTTCATCCGAATTTAGTTCAAAAGGCACAATGCCGACTTAAGTACAAGAGGACTGACACTCTAACTATCTATGATTTGAACCACTCCTGTGAGGCCAGTTTTAGATTCCGATGCTTCACTTCAGGTTTACTGTATCCCTTGGACCTTCTTATTGACGATGAAACACAGAAATTGCATCCGAATTTAATACAAAAGGCACAATGGCGACTTAAGTACAAGAGGACTGACACTCTAACTTTCTATGATTTGAACCTCTCCTGTGAGTCCATTCTTAGATGCCGATGCTTCACTACAGGTTTACTGTATGCCTTGGACCTTCTCATTGACGATGAAACACAGAAATTGCATCCGAATTTAATACAAAAGGCACAATGCAGACTTAAGTACAAGAGGACTGACACTCTAAGTTGCTATGAATTGAACCTCTCCTGTGAGTCCAGTTTTAGATTCCGATGTTTCACTTCAGGTTTACTGTATCCCTTGGACCATCTTATTGACGATGAAACACAGAAATTGCATACGAATTTAATACAAAATGCACATTGCCGACGTAAGTACAAGAGGACTGAGACTCTAACTGGCTATGATTTGAACCACTCCTCTGAGGCCAGATTTAGATTACGATGCTTCACTTCAGGTTTACTGTATCCCTTGGACCTTCTTATTGACGATGAAACCCAGAAATTTCATCCGAATTTAATGCAAAAGGCACAATGCCGACTTAAGTACAAGAGGACTGACACTCTAACTTTCTATGATTTGAACCTCTCCTGTGAGTCTAGATTTAGAATCCGATGCTTCACTTCAGGTTTACTGTATCCCTTGGACCTTGTTATTGACGATGAAACACTGAAATTGCATCCGAATTTAATACAAAAGGCACAATGCCGGCTTAAGTACAAGAGGACTGACACTCTAACTTTCTATGATTTGAACCTCTCCTGTTATTCCAGTTTTAGATTCCGATGCTTCACTTCAGGTTTACTGTATACCTTGGACCTTCTTATTGACGATGAAACACAGAAATTGCATCGGAATTTAATACAAAATGCACAATGCCGACTTAATTACAAGAGGACTGACACTCTAACTTTCTATGATTTGAACCTCTCCTGTGAGTCCAGTTTTAGATATCGATGCTTCACTTCAGGTTTACTGTATCCCTTGGAACTTCTTATTCACGATGAAACACAGAAATTGCATACGAATTTAATACAAAAGGCACAATGCCGACTTAAGTACAAGAGGACTGACACTCTAACTTTCTATGATTTGAACCACTCCTGTGAGGCCAGTTTTAGATTCCGATTCTTCACTTCAGGTTTACTGTATCCCTCGGACCTTCTTATTGACGATGAAACACAGAAATTGCATCCGAATTAAATACAAAAGGCACAATGCCGACTTAAGAACAAGAGGAATGACACTCCAACTTTCTATGATTTGAACCTCTCCAGTGAGTCCATTCCTAGATGCCGATGCTTCACTACAGGTTTACTGCATCCCTTGAACCTTCTTATTGACGATGAAACACAGATATTGAATCCGAATTTAATACAAAAGGCACAATGTCGACTTAAGTACAAGAGGACTGACACTCTAAGTTGCTATGATTTGAACCTCTCCTGTGAGCCCAGTTTCAGTTTCCGATGCTTCACTTCAGGTTTACTGTATCCCTTGGACCGTCTTGTTGACGATGAATCACAGAAATTGCGTACGTATTTAATACAAAATGCACAATGCCGACTTAAGTACAAGAGGACTGACACTCTAACTTTCAATGATTTGAACCACTCCTCTGAGGCCAGATATAGATTCCGATGCTTCACTTCAGGTTTACTGTATCCCTTGGACCTTCTTATTGACGATGAAACACAGAAATTGCATCCGAATTTAGTGAAAAAGGCACAATGCCGACTTAAGTACAAGAGGACTGACACTCTAACTTTCTATGATTTGAACCTCTCCTGTGATTCCAGTTTTAGATTCCGATGCTTCACTTCAGGTTTACTGTATCCCTTGGACCTTCTTATTGCCGATGAAACACAGAAATTGCATCCGAATTTAATACAAAAGGCACAATGCCGACATAAGTACAAGAGGACTGACACTCTAACATTCTATGATTTGAACCACTCCTCTGAGGCCAGATTTAGATTCCGATGCTTTACTTCAGGTTTATTGTATCCCTTGGCCCTTCTTATTGACGATGAAACTTAGAAATTACATACGAATTTAATACAAAATGCACATTGCCGACAGAAGTAGAAGAGGACTGACACTCTAACTATCTATGATTATGAACCACTCCTCTGAGGCCAGATTTAGATTCCGATGCTTTACTTCAGGTTTATTGTATCCCTTGGCCCTTCTTATTGACGATGAAACACAGAAATTGCATCCGAATTTAGTGCAAAAGGCACAATGCCGACTTAAGTACACGAGGACTGACACTCTAACTTTCTATGATTTGAACCTCTCCTGTGAGTCCATTCTTAGATGCCGATGCTTCACTACAGGTTTACTGTATCCCTTGGACCTTCTCATTGACGATGAAACTCAGAAATTCCATCCGAATTTAATACAAAAGGCACAATGCCGACTTAAGTACAAGAGGACTGACACTCTAAGTTGCTATGATTTGAACCTCTCCTGTGAGTGCAGTTTTAGATTGCGATGTTTCACTTCAGGTTTACTGTATCCCTTCGACCTTATTATTGATGATGAAACACAGAAATTGCATACGAATTTAGTACAAAATGCTCAACGCCGACGTAAGTTCCAGAGGACTGACACTCTAACTTTCTATGATTTGAACCACTCCTCTGAGGCCAGATTTAGATTATGATGCTTCACTTCAGGTTTACTGTATCCCTTGGACCTTCTTATTGACGATGAAACACAGAAATTGCATCTGAATTTTATACAAAAGGCACAATGCCGGCTTAAGTACAAGAGGGCTGACACTCTAACTTTCTATGATTTGAACTTCACCTGTGATTCCAGTTTTAGATTCCGATGCTTCACTTCAGGTTTACTGTATCCCTTGGGCCTTCTTATTGATGCTGAAACACAGAAATTGCATCCGAATTTAATACAAAATGCACAATGCCGACTTAGGTACAAGAGGACTGACACTCTAACTTCCTATGATTAGAACCACTCCTGTGAGGCCAGTTTTGGATTCCGATGCTTCACTTCAGGTTTACTGTATCCCTTGGACCTTCTTATTGACGATGAAAAACAGAAATTGCATCCGAATTTAATACAAAAGGCACAATGCCGGCTTAAGTACAAGAGCACTGACACTCTAACTTTCTATGATTTGAACCACTCCTGTTGTTCCAGTTTTAGATTCCGATGCTTCACTTCAGGTTAACTGTATCCTTTGGAGCTTCTTATTGACGATGAAACACAGAAATTGCATCCGAATTTAATACAAAAGGCACAATGCCGACTTAAGTACAAGTGGACTGACACTCTAAGTTTCTCTGATTTGAACCTCTCCTGTGAGTCCAGTTTTAGATTCCGATGCTTCACTTCAGGTTTACTGTATCCCTTGGACCTTCTTACTGACGATGAAGCACAGAAATTGCATCCGATTTTAATACAAAAGGCACAATGGCGACTTAAGTACAAGAGGACTGACACTCTAACTTTCTATGATTGGAACCTCTCCTGTGAGTCCATTCTTAGATGCCGATGCTTCACTACAGGTTTACTGTATCCCTTGGACCTTCTCATTGACGATGAAACACAGAAATTGCATCCGAATTTAATACAAAAGGCACAATGCCGACTTAAGTACAAGAGGACTGACACTCTAAGTTGCTATGCTTTGAACCTCTCCCGTGAGTCCAGTTTACATTCCGATATTTCACTTCAGGTTTACTGTATCCCTTGGACCTTCTTATTGACGATGAAACACAGAAATTGCATACGAATTTAATACAAAATGCACAATGCCGACATAAGTACAAGAGGACTGACAGTCTAACTTTCTATGATTTGAACCACTCCTCAGAGGCCAGATTTAGATTCCGATGCTTCACTTCAGGTTTTCTGTATCCCTTGGACCTTCTTATTGACGATGAAACACAGAAATTTCATCCGAATTTAATGCAAAAGGCACAATGCCGACTTAAGTACAAGAGGACTGACACTCTAACTTTCTATGATTTGAACCTCTCCTGTGAGTCCAGTTTTAGATTCCAATGCTTCACTTCAGGTTAACTGTATCCCTTCGACCTTCTTATTGACAATGAAACACAGAAATTGCATCCGAATTTAATACAAAAGGCACAATGCCGGCTTAAGTACAAGAGGACTGACACTCTAACTATCTATGATTTTAACCTCTCCTGTGAGTCCAGTTTTAGATTCCGATTGTTCACTTCAGATTTGCTGTATCCCTTGGAACTTCTTATTCACGATGAAACACAGAAATTGCATACGAATTTAATACAAAAGGCACAATGCCGAGTTAAGTACAGGACGACTGACACTCTAACTTTCTATGATTTGAACCAATCCTGTGAGGCCAGTTTTAGATTCTGATGCTTCACTTCAGGTTTACTGTATCCCTTGGATCTTCTTATTGACGATGAAACACAGAAGTTGCATCCGAATTTAATACAAAAGGCACAATGGCGACTTAAGTACAAGAGGACTGACACTCTAAGTTGCTATGATTTGAACCTCTCCTGTGAGTCCAGTTTTAGATTGCGATGTTTCACTTCAGGTTTACTGTATCCCTTGGACCTTCTTATTGATGATGAAACACAGAAATTGCATACGAATTTAATACAAAATGCACAATGCCGACTTAAGTTCAAGAGGACAGACACTCTAACTTTCTATGATTTGAACCACTCCTCTGAGGCCAGATTTAGATGCCGATGCTTCACTTCAGGTTTACTGTATCCCTTGGACCTTCTTATTGACGATGAAACACAGAAATTGCATCTGAATTTAATACAAAAGGCACAATGCTGGCTTAAGTACAAGAGGGCTGACACTCTAACTTTCTATGATTTGAACTTCTCCTGTGATTCCAGATTTAGATTCCGATGCTTCACTTCAGGTTTACTGTATCCCTTGGGCCTTCTTATTGACGATGAAACACAGAAATTGCATCCGAATTTTATACAAAATGCACAATGCCGACTTAGGTACAAGAGGACTGACACTCTAACTTCCTATGATTAGAACCACTCCTGTGAGGCCAGTTTTAGATTCCGATGCTTCACTTCAGGTTTACTGTATCCCTTGGACCTTCTTATTGACGATGAAAAACAGAAATTGCATCCGAATTTAATACAAAAGGCACAATGACGGCTTAAGTACAAGAGCACTGACGCTCTAACTTTCTAAGATTTGAACTTCTCCTGTGATTCCAGATTTAGATTCCAATGCTTCACTTCAGGTTTACTGTATCCCGTGGGCCTACATATTGACGATGAAACACAGAAATTGCATCCGAATTTAATACAAAAGGCACAATGCCGACTTAAGTGCAAGAGGACTGACACTCTAACTCTCTATGATTTTAACCCCTCCTGTGAGTCCAGTTTTAGATTCCGATGCTTCACTTCAGGTTTCCTGTATCCATTGGACCTTCTTATTAACGATGAAACACAGAAATTGGATACGAATTTAATACAAAAGGCACAATGCCGACATAAGTACAAGAGGACTGACACTCTAACTTTCTATGATTTGAACCACTCCTGTGAGTCCAGTTTTAGATTCCGATGCTTCACTTCAGGTTTACTGTATCCCTTGGACCTTCTTATTGACGATGAAACACAGAAATTGCATCCGAATTAAATACAAAAGGCACAATGCTGGCTTAAGTACAAGAGGACTGACACTCTAACTTTCCATGATTTGAACTTCTCCTGTTATTCCAGTTTTAGATTCCGATGCTTCACTTCAGGTTTACTGTATCCCTTGGGTCTTCTTATTGACGATGAAACACAGAAATTGCATCCGAATTTAATACAAATGCACAATGCCGACTTAAGTACAAGAGGACTGACACACTAATTTTCTATGATTTGAACCTCTCCTGTGAGTCCAGTTTCTGATTCCGATGCTACACTTCAGGTTTGCTGTATCCCTTGGACCTTCTTATTGACGATGAAACACAGAAATTGCATCCGAATTTAGTGCAAAAGGCACAATGCCGACTTAAGTACACGAGGACTGACACTCTAACTTCCTATGATTTGAACCTCTCCTGTGAGTCAAGTTTTAGATTCTGATGCTTCCCTTCAGGTTAACTGTATCCCTTGGACCATCGTATTGACGATGAAACACAGAAATTGCAACCGAATTTAATACAAAAGGCACAATGCCGGCTTAAGTACAAGATGACTGACACTCTAACTTTCTATGATTTGAACCTCTCCTGTTATTCCAGTTTTAGATTCCGATGCTTCACTTCAGGTTAACTGTATCCCTTGGACCTTCTTACTGACGATGAAACACAGAAATTGCATCCGAATTTAATACAAAATGCACAGTGCCGACTTAAGTACAAGAGGACTGACACTCTAACTTTCTATGATTTGAACCTCTCCTGTGAGTCCAGTTTTAGATTCCGATGCTTCACTTCAGATGTGCTGTATCCCTTGGAACTTCTTATTCACGATGAACCACAGAAATTGCATACGAATTTAATACAAAAGGCACAACGCCGACTTAAGTACAAGAGGACTGACACTCTAACTTACTATGATTTGAACCACTCCTGTGAGGCCAGTTTTAGATTCCGATGCTTCACTTCAGGTTTACTGTATCCCTTGGATCTTCTTATTGACGACGAAACACAGAAATTGCATCCGAATTTAATACAAAAGGCACAATGGCGACTTAAGTACAAGAGGACTAACACTCTAACTTTCTATGATTGGAACCTCTCCTGTGAGTCCATTCTTAGATGCCGATGCTGCACTACAGGTTTACTGTATCCCTTGGACTTTCTCATTGACGATGAAACACAGAAATTGCATCCGAATTTAATACAAAAGGCACAATGCCGACTTAAGTACAAGAGGACTGACACTCTAAGTTGCTATGATTTGAACCTCTCCCGTGAGTCCAGTTTTACATTCCGATGTTTCACTTCAGGTTTTCTGTATCCCTTGGCCCTTCTTATTGACGATGAAACACAGAAATTGCATACGAATTTAATACAAAATGCACAATGCCGACTTAAGTACAAGAGGACTGACACTCTAACTATCTATGATTTGGACCACTCCTCTGAGGCCAGATTTGGATTCCGATGCTTCACTTCAGGTTTACTGTATCCCTTTGACCTTCTTATTGACGATGAAACACAGAAATTTCATCCGAATTTAATGCAAAAGGCACAATGCCGACTTAAATACAAGAGGCCTGACACTCTAACTTTGTATGATTTGAACCACTCCTGTGAGTCCAGTGTTAGATTCCGATGCTTCACTTCAGGTTTACTGTATCCCTTGGACCTTCTTATTGACGATGAAACACAGAAATTGCATCTGAATTTAATACAAAAGGCACAATGCCGGCTTAAGTACAAGAGGGCTGACACTCTAACTTTCTATGATTTGAACTTCTCCTGTGAATCCAGTTTTAGATTCCGATGCTTCACTTCAGGTTTACTGTATCCCTTGGGCCTTCTTATTGATGCTGAAACACAAAAATTGCATCCGAATTTAATACAAAATGCACAATGCCGACTTAGGTACAAGAGGACTGACTCTCTAAATTTCTATGATTTGAACCTCTCCTGTGATTCCAGTTTTAGATTCCGATGGTTCACTTCAGGGTTAACTGTATCCCTTGGACGTTTTTATTGACGATGAAACACAGAAATTGCATCCGAATTTAATACAAAAGGCACAATGCCGACTTAAGTACAAGAGGAATGACACTCTAACTTTCTATGATTTGAGCCTCTCCTGTGAGTCCATTCTTAAATGCCGATGCTTCACTACAGGTTTACTGTATCCCTTGGACCTTCTCATTGACGATGAAAGACAGAAATTGCATCCGAATTTAATACAAAAGGCACAATGCCGACTTAAGTACAAGAGGACTGACACTCTAAGTTGCTATGATTTGAACCTCTCCTGTGAGTCCAGTTTTAGATTCCGATGTTTCACTTCAGGTTTACTGTATCCCTTGGACCTTCTTATTGACAATGAAACACAGAAATTGCATACGAATTTAAACAAAATGCACACCGCCGACTTAAGTACAAGAGGACTGACACTCTAACTTTCTATGATTTGAACCACTCCTCTGAGGCCAGATTAAGGTTCCGATGCTTCACTTCCGGTTTACTGTAACCGTTGGACCTTCTTATTGACGATGAAACACAGAAATTTCGTCCGAATTCAATGCAAAAGGCACAATGCCGACTTAAGTCAAGAGGACTGACACTATAACTTTCTATGATTTGAACCTCTCCAGTGAGTCCATTCCTAGATGCCGATGCTTCACTACAGGTTTACTGCATCCCTTGGACCTTCTTATTGACGATGAAACACAGATATTGAATCCGAATTTAATACAAAAGGCACAATGCCGACTTAAGTACAAGAGGACTGACACTCTAAGTTGCTATGATTTGAACCTCTCCTGTGAGCCCAGTTTCAGTTTCCGATGCTTCACTTCAGGTTTACTGTATCCCTTGGACCGTCTTATTGACGATGAATCACAGAAATTGCGTACGTATTTAATACAAAATGCACAATGCCGACTTAAGTACAAGAGGACTGACACTCTAACTTTCTATGATTTGAACCACTCCTCTGAGGCCAGATATAGATTGCGATGCCTCACTTCAGGTTTACTGTATCCCTTGGACCTTCTTATTGATGATGAAACACAGAAATTGCATCCGAATTTAGTGAAAAAGGCACAATGCCGACTTAAGTACAAGAGGACTGACACTCTAACTTTCTATGATTTGAACCTCTCCTGTGATTCCAGTTTTAGATTCCGATGCTTCACTTCAGGTTTACTGTATCCCTTGGACCTTCTTATTGACGATGAAACACAGAAATTGCATCCGAATTTAATACAAAAGGCACAATGCCGACATAAGTACAAGAGGACTGACACTCTAACATTCTATGATTTGAACCACTCCTCTGGGGCCAGATTTAGATTGCGATGCTTCACTTCAGGTTTACTGTATCCCTTGGACCTTCTTATTGACGATGAAACACAGAAATTTCATCCGAATTTAATACAAAAGGCACAATGCCGACTTAAGTACAAGAGGACTGACACTCTAAGTTGCTATGATTGAAACTCTCCTGTGAGTCCAGTTTTAGATTCCGATGCTTCACTTCAGGTTTACTGGATCCCTTGGACCTTCTTATTAACGATGAAACTTAGAAATTGCATACGAATTTAATACAAAATGCACAATGCCGACAGAAGTACAAGAGGACTGACACTCTAACTTTCTATGATTTGAACCACTCCTCTGAGGCCAGATATAGATTCCGATGCTTCACTTCAGGTTTACTGTATCCCTTGGACCTTCTTATTGACGATGAAACACAGAAATTGCATCCGAATTTAATGAAAAAGGCACAATGCCGACTTAAGTACAAGAGGACTGACACTCTAACTTTCTATGATTTGAACCTCTCCTGTGATTCCAGTTTTAGATTCCGATGCTTCACTTCAGGTTTACTGTATCCCTTGGACCTTCTTATTGATGATGAAACACAGAAATTGCATCCGAATTTAATACAAAAGGCACAATGCCGACATAAGTACAAGAGGACTGACACTCTATCATTCTATGATTTGAACCACTCCTCTGAGGCCAGATTTAGATTCCGATGCTTTACTTCAGGTTTATTGTATCCCTTGGCCCTTCTTATTGACGATGAAACACAGAAATTGCATCCGAATTTAGTGCAAAAGGCACAATGCCGACTTAAGTACACGAGGACTGACACTCTAACTTTCTATGATTTGAACCACTCCTCTGAGGCCAGATTTAGGTTCCGATGCTTCACTTCCGGTTTACTCTAACCGTTGGACCTTCTTATTGACGATGAAACACAGAAATTTCGTTCGAATTCAATGCAAAAGGCACAATGCCGGCTTAAGTCAAGAGGACTGACACTCTAACTTTCTATGATTTGAACCTCTCCTGTGATTCCAGTTTTAGATTCCGATGCTTCACTTCAGGTTTACTGTATCCCTTGGACCTTCTTATTGACGATGAAACACTGAAATTGCATCCGAATTTAATACAAAAGGCACAATGCCGGCTTAAGTACAAGAGGACTGACACTCTAACTTTCTATGATTTGAACCTCTCCTGTTATTCCAGTTTTAGATTCCGATGCTTCACTTCAGGTTTACTGTATACCTTGGACCTTCTTATTGACGATGAAACACAGAAATTGCATCCGAATTTAATACAAAATGCACAATGCCGACTTAATTACAAGAGGACTGACACTCTAACTTTCTATGATTTGAACCTCTCCTGTGAGTCCAGTTTTAGATTCCGATGCTTCACTTCAGGTTTACTGTATCCCTTGGAACTTCTTATTCACGATGAAACACAGAAATTGCATACGAATTTAATACAAAAGGCACAATGCCGACTTAAGTACAAGAGGACTGACACTCTAACTTTCTATGATTTGAACCACTCCTGTGAGGCCAGTTTTAGATTCCGATTCTTCACTTCAGGTTTACTGTATCCCTCGGACCTTCTTATTGACGATGAAACACAGAAATTGCATCCGAATTAAATACAAAAGGCACAATGCCGACTTAAGAACAAGAGGACTGACACTCCAACTTTCTATGATTTGAACCTCTCCAGTGAGTCCATTCCTAGATGCCGATGCTTCACTACAGGTTTACTGCATCCCTTGGACCTTCTTATTGACGATGAAACACAGATATTGAATCCGAATTTAATACAAAAGGCACAATGCCGACTTAAGTACAAGAGGACTGACACTCTAAGTTGCTATGATTTGAACCTCTCCTGTGAGCCCAGTTTCAGTTTCCGATGCTTCACTTCAGGTTTACTGTATCCCTTGGACCGTCTTATTGACGATGAATCACAGAAATTGCGTACGTATTTAATACAAAATGCACAATGCCGACTTAAGTACACGAGGACTGACACTCTAACTTTCTATGATTTGAACCACTCCTCTGAGGCCAGATATAGATTCCGATGCTTCACTTCAGGTTTACTGTATCCCTTGGACCTTCTTATTGACGATGAAACACAGAAATTGCATCCGAATTTAGTGAAAAAGGCACAATGCCGACTTAAGTACAAGAGGACTGACACTCTAACTTTCTATGATTTGAACCTCTCCTGTGATTCCAGTTTTAGATTCCGATGCTTCACTTCAGGGTTACTGTATCCCTTGGACCTTCTTATTGACGATGAAACACAGAAATTGCATCCGAATTTAATACAAAAGGCACAATGCCGACATAAGTACAAGAGGACTGACACTCTAACATTCTATGCTTTGAACCCCTCCTCTGAGGCCAGATTTAGATTGCGATGCTTCACTTCAGGTTTACTGTATCCCTTGGACCTTCTTATTGACGATGAAACACAGAAATTTCATCCGAATTTAATACAAAAGGCACAATGCCGACTTAAGTACAAGAGGACTGACACTCTAAGTTGCTATGATTGAAACTCTCCTGTGAGTCCAGTTTTAGATTCCGATGCTTTACTTCAGGTTTATTGTATCCCTTGGCCCTTCTTATTGACGATGAAACACAGAAATTGCATCCGAATTTAGTGCAAAAGGCACAATGCCGACTTAAGTACACGAGGACTGACACTAACTTTCTATGATTTGAACCTCTCCTGTGAGTCCATTCTTAGATGCCGATGCTTCACTACAGGTTTACTGTATCCCTTGGACCTTCTCATTGACGATGAAACACAGAAATTCCATCCGAATTTAATACAAAAGGCACAATGCCGACTTAAGTACAAGAGGACTGACACTCTAAGTTGCTATGATTTGAACCTCTCCTGTGAGTCCAGTTTTAGATTCCGATGCTTCACTTCAGGTTTACTGTATCCCTTGGACCTTCTTATTGACGATGAAACACAGAAATTGCATCTGAATTTATTACAAAAGGCACAATGCCGGCTTAAGTACAAGAGGGCTGACACTCTAACTTTCTATGATTTGATCTTCTCCTGTGATTCCAGTTTTAGATTCCGATGCTTCACTTCAGGTTTACTGTATCCCTTGGGCCTTCTTATTGATGCTGAAACACAAAAATTGCATCCGAATTAAATACAAAATGCACAATGCCGACTTAGGTACAAGAGGACTCACTCTCTAAATTTCTATGATTTGAACCTCTCCTGTGATTCCAGTTTTAGATTCCGATGCTTCACTTCAGGGTTAACTGTATCTCTTGGACTTTTTTATTGACGATGAAACACAGAAATTGCATCCGAATTTAATACAAAAGGCACAATGCCGACTTAAGTGCAAGAGGACTGACACTCTAACTTTCTATGATTTGAACCTCTCCTGTGAGTCCATTCTTAAATGCCGATGCTTCACTACAGGTTTACTGTATCCCTTGGACCTTCTCATTGACGATGAAACACAGAAATTGCATCCGAATTTAATACAAAAGGCACAATGCCGGCTTAAGTACAAGAGGACTGACACTCTAAGTTGCTATGATTTGAACCTCTCATGTGAGTCCAGTTTTAGATTCCGATGTTTCACTTCAGGTTTACTGTATCCCTTGGACCTTCCTATTGACGATGAAACACAGAAATAGCATACGAATTTAAACAAAATGCACAATGCCGAATTAAGTACAAGAGGACTGACACTCTAACTTTCTATGATTTGAACCACTCCTCTGAGGCCAGATTTAGGTTCCGATGCTTCACTTCCGGTTTACTGTAACCGTTGGACCTTCTTATTGACGATGAAACACAGAAATTTCGTTCGAATTCAATGCAAAAGGCACAATGCCGCCTTTAGTCAAGAGGACTGACACTCTAACTTTCTATGATTTGAACCTCTCCTGTGATTCCAGTTTTAGATTCCGATGCTTCACTTCAGGTTTACTGTATCCCTTGGACCTTCTTATTGACGATGAAACACTGAAATTGCATCCGAATTTAATACAAAAGGCACAATGCCGGCTTAAGTACAAGAGGACTGACACTCTAACTTTCTATGATTTGAACCTCTCCTGTTATTCCAGTTTTAGATTCCGATGCTTCACTTCAGGTTTACTGTATACCTTGGACCTTCTTATTGACGATGAAACACAGAAATTGCATCCGAATTTAATACAAAATGCAAAATGCCGACTTAATTACAAGAGGACTGACACTCTAACTTTCTATGATTTGAACCTCTCCTGTGAGTCCAGTTTTAGATTCCGATGCTTCACTTCAGGTTTACTGTATCCCTTGGAACTTCTTATTCACGATGAAACACAGAAATTGCATACGAATTTAATACAAAAGGCACAATGCCGACTTAAGTACAAGAGGACTGACACTCTAACTTTCTATGATTTGAACCACTCCTGTGAGGCCAGTTTTAGATTCCGATTCTTCACTTCAGGTTTACTGTATCCCTCGGACCTTCTTATTGACGATGAAACACAGAAATTGCATCCGAATTAAATACAAAAGGCACAATGCCGACTGAAGAACAAGAGGACTGACACTCCAACTTTCTATGATTTGAACCTCTCCAGTGAGTCCATTCCTAGATGCCGATGCTTCACTACAGGTTTACTGCATCCCTTGGACCTTCTTATTGACGATGAAACACACATATTGAATCCGAATTTAATACAAAAGGCACAATGCCGACTTAAGTACAAGAGGACTGACACTCTAAGTTGCTATGATTTGAACCTCTCCTGTGAGCCCAGTTTCAGTTTCCGATGGTTCACTTCAGGTTTACTGTATCCCTTGGACCGTCTTATTGACGATGAATCACAGAAATTGCGTACGTACTTAATACAAAATGCACAATGCCGACTTAAGTACACGAGGACTGACACTCTAACTTTCTATGATTTGAGCCACTCCTCTGAGGCCAGATATAGATTCCGATGCTTCACTTCAGGTTTACTGTATCCCTTGGACCTTCTTATTGACGATGAAACACAGAAATTGCATCCGAATTTAGTGAAAAAGGCAAAATGCCGACTTAAGTACAAGAGGACTGACACTCTAACTTTCTATGATTTGAACCTCTCCTGTGATTCCAGTTTTAGATTCCGATGCTTCACTTCAGGGTTACTGTATCCCTTGGACCTTATTATTGACGATGAAACACAGAAATTGCATCCGAATTTAATACAAAAGGCACAATGCCGACATAAGTACAAGAGGACTGACACTCTAACATTCTATGATTTGAACCCCTCCTCTGACGCCAGATTTAGATTGCGATGCTTCACTTCAGGTTTACTGTATCCCTTGGACCTTCTTATTGACGATGAAACACAGAAATTTCATCCGAATTTAATACAAAAGGCACAATGCCGACTTAAGTACAAGAGGACTGACACTCTAAGTTGCTATGATTGAAACTCTCCTGTGAGTCCAGTTTTAGATTCCGATGCTTTACTTCAGGTTTATTGTATCCCTTGGCCCTTCTTATTGACGATGAAACACAGAAATTGCATCCGAATTTAGTGCAAAAGGCACAATGCCGACTTAAGTACACGAGGACTGACACTAACTTACTATGATTTGAACCTCTCCTGTGAGTCCATTCTTAGATGCCGATGCTTCACTACAGGTTTACTGTATCCCTTGGACCTTCTCATTGACGATGAAACACAGAAATTCCATCCGAATTTAATACAAAAGGCACAATGCCGACTTAAGTACAAGAGGACTGACACTCTAAGTTGCTATGATTTGAACCTCTCCTGTGAGTCCAGTTTTAGATTCCGATGCTTCACTTCAGGTTTACTGTATCCCTTGGACCTTCTTATTGACGATGAAACACAGAAATTGCATCTGAATTTAATACAAAAGGCACAATGCCGGCTTAAGTACAAGAGGGTTGACACTCTAACTTTCTATGATTTGAACTTCTCCTGTGATTCCAGTTTTAGATTCCGATGCTTCACTTCAGGTTTACTGTATCCCTTGGGCCTTCTTATTGATGCTGAAACACAAAAATTGCATCCGAATTTAATACAAAATGCACAATGCCGACTTAGGTACAAGAGGACTGACTCTCTAAATTTCTATGATTTGAACCTCTCCTGTGATTCCAGTTTTAGATTCCGATGCTTCACTTCAGGGTTAACTGTATCCCTTGGACTTTTTTATTGACGATGAAACACAGAAATTGCATCCGAATTTAATACAAAAGGCACAATGCCGACTTAGGTACAAGAGGACTGACACTCTAACTTTCTATGATTTGAACCTCTCCTGTGAGTCCATTCTTAAATGCCGATGCTTCACTACAGGTTTACTGTATCCCTTGGACCTTCTCATTGACGATGAAACACAGAAATTGCATCCGAATTTAATACAAAAGGCACAATGCCGACTTAAGTACAAGAGGACTGACACTCTAAGTTGCTATGATTTGAACCTCTCCTGTGAGTCCAGTTTTAGATTCCGATGTTTCACTTCAGTTTTACTGTATCCCTTGGACCTTCTTATTGACGATGAAACACAGAAATTGCATACGAATTTAAACAAAATGCACAATGCCGACTTAAGTACAAGAGGACTGACACTCTAACTTTCTATGATTTGAACCACTCCTCTGAGGCCAGATTTAGGTTCCGATGCTTCACTTCCGGTTTACTGTAACCGTTGGACCTTCTTATTGACGATGAAACAGAGAAATTTCGTCCGAATTCAATGCAAAAGGCACAATGCCGACTTAAGTCAAGAGGACTGACACTCTAACTTTCTATGATTTGAACCTCTCCTGTGATTCCAGTTTTAGATTCCGATGCTTCACTTCAGGTTTACTGTATCCCTTGGACCTTCTTATTGACGATGAAACACTGAAATTGCATCCGAATTTAATACAAAAGGCACAATGCCGGCTTAAGTACAAGAGGACTGACACTCTAACTTTCTATGATTTGAACCTCTCCTGTTATTCCAGTTTTAGATTCCGATGCTTCACTTCAGGTTTACTGTATCCCTTGGAACTTCTTATTCACGATGAAACACAGAAATTGCATACGAATTTAATACAAAAGGCACAATGCCGACTTAAGTACAAGAGGACTGACACTCTAACTTTCTATGATTTGAACCACTCCTGTGAGGCCAGTTTTAGATTCCGATTCTTCATTTCAGGTTTACTGTATCCCTCGGACCTTCTTATTGACGATGAAACACAGAAATTGCATCCGAATTAAATACAAAAGGCACAATGCCGACTTAAGAACAAGAGGACTGACACTCCAACTTTCTATGATTTGAACCTCTCCAGTGAGTCCATTCCTAGATGCCGATGCTTCACTACAGGTTTACTGCATCCCTTGGACCTTCTTATTGACGATGAAACACAGATATTGAGTCCGAATTTAATACAAAAGGCACAATGCCGACTTAAGTACAAGAGGACTGACACTCTAAGTTGCTATGATTTGAACCTCTCCTGTGAGCCCAGTTTCAGTTTCCGATGCTTCACTTCAGGTTTACTGTATCCCTTGGACCGTCTTATTGACGATGAATCACAGAAATTGCGTACGTATTTAATACAAAATGCACAATGCCGACTTAAGTACAAGAGGACTGACACTCTAACTTTCTATGATTTGAACCACTCCTCTGAGGCCAGATATAGATTCCGATGCTTCACTTCAGGTTTACTGTATCCCTTGGACCTTCTTATTGACGATGAAACACAGAAATTGCATCCGAATTTAGTGAAAAAGGCACAATGCCGACTTAAGTACAAGAGGACTGACACTCTCACTTTCTATGATTTGAACCTCTCCTGTGATTCCAGTTTTAGATTCCGATGCTTCACTTCAGGTTTACTGTATCCCTTGGACCTTCTTATTGACGATGAAACACAGAAATTGCATCCGAATTTAATACAAAAGGCACAATGCCGACATAAGTACAAGAGGACTGACACTCTAACATTCTATGATTTGAACCCCTCCTCTGAGGCCAGATTTAGATTGCGATGCTTCACTTCAGGTTTACTGTATCCCTTGGACCTTCTTATTGACGATGAAACACAGAAATTTCATCCGAATTTAATACAAAAGGCACAATGCCGACTTAAGTACAAAAGGACTGACACTCTAAGTTGCTATGATTGAAACTCTCCTGTGAGTCCAGTTTTAGATTCCGATGCTTCACTTCAGGTTTACTGGATCCCTTGGACCTTCTTATTGACGATGAAACTTAGAAATTGCATACGAATTTAATACAAAATGCACAATGCCGACAGAAGTACAAGAGGACTGACACTCTAACTATCTATGATTATGAGCCACTCCTCTGAGGCCAGATTTAGATTCCGATGCTTTACTTCAGGTTTATTGTATCCCTTGGCCCTTCTTATTGACGATGAAACACAGAAATTGCATCCGAATTTAGTGCAAAAGGCACAATGCCGACTTAAGTACACGAGGACTGACACTTTAACTTTCTATGATTTGAACCTCTCCTGTGAGTCCATTCTTAGATGCCGATGCTTCACTACAGGTTTACTGTATCCCTTGGACCTTCTCATTGACGATGAAACACAGAAATTCCATCCGAATTTAATACAAAAGGCACAATGCCGACTTAAGTACAAGAGGACTGACACTCTAAGTTGCTATGATTTGAACCTCTCCTGTGAGTCCAGTTTTAGATTGCGATGTTTCACTTCAGGTTTACTGTATCCCTTGGACCTTATTATTGATGATGAAACACAGAAATTGCATACGAATTTAGTACAAAATGCACAACGCCGACTTAAGTTCCAGAGGACTGACATTCTAATTTTCTATGATTTGAACCACTCCTCTGAGGCCAGATTTAGATTATGATGCTTCACTTCAGGTTTACTGTATCCCTTGGACCTTCTTATTGACGATGAAACACAGAAATTGCATCTGAATTTAATACAAAAGGCACAATGCCGGCTTAAGTACAAGAGGGCTGACACTCTAACTTTCTATGATTTGAACTTCACCTGTGATTCCAGTTTTAGATTCCGATGCTTCACTTCAGGTTTACTGTATCCCTTGGGCCTTCTTATTGATGCTGAAACACAGAAATTGCATCCGAATTTAATACAAAATGCACAATGCCGACTTAGGTACAAGAGGACTGACACTCTAACTTCCTATGATTAGAACCACTCCTGTGAGGCCAGTTATGGATTCCGATGCTTCACTTCAGGTTTACTGTATCCCTTGGACCTTCTTATTGACGATGAAAAACAGAAATTGCATCCGAATTTAATACAAAAGGCACAATGCCGGCTTAAGTACAAGTGCACTGACACTCTAACTTTCTATGATTTGAACCACTCCTGTGGGGCCAGTTTTAGATTCCGATGCTTCACTTCAGGTTTACTGTATCCTTTGGAGCTTCTTATTGACGATGAAACACAGAAATTGCATCCGAATTTAATACAAAAGGCACAATGCCGACTTAAGTACAAGTGGACTGACACTCTAAGTTTCTCTGATTTGAACCTCTCCTGTGAGTCCAGTTTTAGATTCCGATGCTTCACTTCAGGTTTACTGTATCCCTTGGACCTTCTTACTGACAATGAAGCACAGAAATTGCATCCGATTTTAATACAAAAGGCACAATGCCGATTTAAGTACAAGAGGACTGACACTCTAATTGTCTATGATTTGAACCTCTCCTGTGAGTCCAGTTTTAGAAGCCAAGGCTTCACTTCAGGTTTACTGTATCCCTTGGACCTTCTTATTGACGATGAAACACAGAAATTGCATCCGAATTTAATACAAAAGGCATAATGCCGACCTATGTACAAGAGGACTGACACTATAACTTTCATGATTTGAACCTCTCCTATGAGTCCAGTTTTAGATTCCGATGCTTCACTTCAGATGTGCTGTATCCCTCGGAACTTCTTATTCACGATGAAACACAGAAATTGCATACGAATTTAATACAAAAGGCACAATGCCGACTTAAGTACAAGAGGACTGACACTCTAACTTTCTATGATTTGAACCACTCCTGTGAGGCCAGTTTTAGATTCCGATGCTTCACTTCAGGTTTACTGTATCCCTTGGATCTTCTTATTGACGATGAAACACAGAAATTGCATCCGAATTTAATACATAAGGCACAATGGCGACTTAAGTACAAGAGGACTGACACTCTAACTTTCTATGATTGGAACCTCTCCTGTGAGTCCATTCTTAGATGCCGATGCTTCACTACAGGTTTACTGTATCCCTTGGACCTTCTCATTGACGATGAAACACAGAAATTGCATCCGAATTTAATACAAAAGGCACAATGCCGACTTAAGTACAAGAGGACTGACACTCTAACTTTCTATGATTTTAACCTCTCCTGTGAGTCCAGTTTTAGATTCCGATTGTTCACTTCAGATTTGCTGTATCCCTTGGAACTTCTTATTCACGATGAAACACAGAAATTGCATACGAATTTAATACAAAAGGCACAATGCCGAGTTAAGTACAGGACGACTGACACTCTAATTTTCTATGATTTGAAGCAATCCTGTGAGGCCAGTTTTAGATTCTGATGCTTCACTTCAGGTTTACTGTATCCCTTGGATCTTCTTATTGACGATGAAACACAGAAGTTGCATCCGAATTTAATACAAAAGGCACAATGGCGACTTAAGTACAAGAGGACTGACACTCTAACTTTCTATGATTTGAACCTCTCCTGTGAGTCCATTCTTAGATGCCAATGCTTCACTACAGGTTTACTGTATCCCTTGGACCTTCTCATTGACGATGAAACACAGAAATTCCATCCGAATTTAATACAAAAGGCACAATGCCGACTTAAGTACAAGAGGACTGACACTCTAAGTTGCTATGATTTGAACCTCTCCTGTGAGTCCAGTTTTAGATTGCGATGTTTCACTTCAGGTTTACTGTATCCCTTGGACCTTCTTATTGATGATGAAACACAGAAATTGCATACGAATTTAATACAAAATGCACAATGCCGACTTAAGTTCAAGAGGACAGACACTCTAACTTTCTATGATTTGAACCACTCCTCTGAGGCCAGATTTAGATTCCGATGCTTCACTTCAGGTTTACTGTATCCCTTGGACCTTCTTATTGACGATGAAACACAGAAATTGCATCTGAATTTAATACAAAAGGCACAATGCCGGCTTAAGTACAAGAGGGCTGACACTCTAACTTTCTATGATTTGAACTTCTCCTGTGATTCCAGATTTAGATTCCGATGCTTCACTTCAGGTTTACTGTATCCCTTGGGCCTTCTTATTGACGATGAAACACAGAAATTGCATCCGAATTTAATACAAAATGCACAATGCCGACTTAGGTACAAGAGGACTGACACTCTAACTTCCTATGATTAGAACCACTCCTGTGAGGCCAGTTTTAGATTCCGATGCTTCACTTCAGGTTTACTGTATCCCTTGGACCTTCTTATTGACGATGAAAAACAGAAATTGCATCCGAATTTAATACAAAAGGCACAATGCCGGCTTAAGTACAAGAGCACTGACGCTCTAACTTTCTAAGATTTGAACTTCTCCTGTGATTCCAGATTTAGATTCCAATGCTTCACTTCAGGTTTACTGTATCCCGTGGGCCTACATATTGACGATGAAACACAGAAATTGCATCCGAATTTAATACAAAAGGCACAATGCCGACTTAAGTGCAAGAGGACTGACACTCTAACTATCTATGGTTTTAACCCCTCCTGTGAGTCCAGTTTTAGATTCCGATGCTTCACTTCAGGTTTCCTGTATCCCTTGGAACTTCTTATTAACGATGAAACACAGAAATTGCATCCGAATTTAATACAAAAGGCACAATGCTGGCTTAAGTACAAAGGGCTGACACTCTAACTTTCTATGATTTGAACTTCTCCTGTTATTCCAGTTTTAGATTCCGATGCTTCACTTCAGGTTTACTGTATCCCTTGGGTCTTCTTATTGACGATGAAACACAGAAATTGCATCCGAATTTAATACAAAGGCACAATGCCGACTTAAGTACAAGAGGACTGACACACTAATTTTCTATGATTTGAACCTCTCCTGTGAGTCCAGTTTCTGATTCCGATTCTACACTTCAGGTTTGCTGTATCCCTTGGACCTTCTTATTGACGATGAAACACAGAAATTGCATCCGAATTTAGTGCAAAAGGCACAATGCCGACTTCAGTACACGAGGACTGACACTCTAACTTCCTATGATTTGAACCTCTCCTGTGAGTCAAGTTTTAGATTCTGATGCTTCACTTCAGGTTAACTGTATCCCTTGGACCATCGTATTGACGATGAAACACAGAAATTGCAACCGAATTTAATACAAAAGGCACAATGCCGGCTTAAGTACAAGATGACTGACACTCTAACTTTCTATGATTTGAACCTCTCCTGTTAATCCAGTTTTAGATTCCGATGCTTCACTTCAGGTTAACTGTATCCCTTGGACCTTCTTACTGACGATGAAACACAGAAATTGCATCCGAATTTAATACAAAATGCACAATGCCGACTTAAGTACAAGAGGACTGACACTCTAACTTTCTATGATTTGAACCTCTCCTGTGAGTCCAGTTTTAGATTCCGATGCTTCACTTCAGATGTGCTGTATCCCTTGGAACTTCTTATTCACGATGAACCACAGAAATTGCATACGAATTTAATACAAAAGGCACAACGCCGACTTAAGTACAAGAGGACTGACACTCTAACTTTCTATGATTTGAACCACTCCTGTGAGGCCAGTTTTAGATTCCGATGCTTCACTTCAGGTTTACTGTATCCCTTGGATCTTCTTATTGACGACGAAACACAGAAATTGCATCCGAATTTAATACAAAAGGCACAATGGCGTCTTAAGTACAAGAGGACTAACACTCTAACTTTCTATGATTGGAACCTCTCCTGTGAGTCCATTCTTCGATGCCGATGCTTCACTACAGGTTTACTGTATCCCTTGGACCTTCTCATTGACGATGAAACACAGAAATTGCATCCGAATTTAATACAAAAGGCACAATGCCGACTTAAGTACAAGAGGACTGACACTCTAAGTTGCTATGATTTGAACCTGTCCCGTGAGTCCAGTTTTACATTCCGATGTTTCACTTCAGGTTTACTGTATCCCTTGGACCTTCTTATTGACGATGAAACACAGAAATTGCATACGAATTTAATACAAAATGCACAATGCCGACTTAAGTACAAGAGGACTGACACTCTAACTATCTATGATTTGAACCACTCCTCTGAGGCCAGATTTGGATTCCGATGCTTCACTTCAGGTTTACTGTATCCCTTTGACCTTCTTATTGACGATGAAACACAGAAATTTCATCCGAATTTAATGCAAAAGGCACAATGCCGACTTAAATACAAGAGGCCTGACACTCTAACTTTGTATGATTTGAACCACTCCTGTGAGTCCAGTGTTAGATTCCGATGCTTCACTTCAGGTTTACTGTATCCCTTGGACCTTCTTATTGACGACGAAAAACAGAAATTGCATCTGAATTTAATACAAAAGGCACAATGCCGGCTTAAGTACAAGAGGGCTGACACTCTAACTTTCTATGATTTGAACTTCTCCTGTGATTCCAGTTTTAGATTCCGATGCTTCACTTCAGGTTTACTGTATCCCTTGGGCCTTCTTATTGATGCTGAAACACAAAAATTGCATCCGAATTTAATACAAAATGCACAATGCCAACTTAGGTACAAGAGGACTGACTCTCTAAATTTCTATGATTTGAACCTCTCCTGTGATTCCAGTTTTAGATTCCGATGCTTCACTTCAGGGTTAACTGTATCCCTTGGACTTTCTTATTGACGATGAAGCACAGAAATTGCATCCGAATGTAATACAAAAGGCACAATGCCGACTTAAGTACAAGAGGACTGACACTCTAACTTTCTATGATTTGAACCACTCCTCTGAGGCCAGATTTAGGTTCCGATGCTTCACTTCCGGTTTACTGTAACCGTTGGACCTTCTTATTGACGATGAAACACAGAAATTTCGTCCGAATTCAATGCAAAAGGCACAATGCCGACTTAAGTCAAGAGGACTGACACTCTAACTTTCTATGTTTTGAACCCCTCCTGTGAGTCCAGTCTTAGTTTCCGATGCTTTACTTCAGGTTTACTGTATCCCTTGGACCTTCTTATTGACGATGAAACACTGAAATTGCATCCGAATTCAACACAAAAGGCACAATGCCGACTTAATTACAAGAGGACTGACACTCTAACTTTCTATGATTTGAACCTCTCCTGTGAGTCCAGTTTTAGATTCAGATGCTTCACTTCAGGTTTACTGTATCCCTTGGAACTTCTTATTCACGATGAAACACAGAAATTGCATACGAATTTAATACAAAAGGCACAATGCCGACTTAAGTACAAGAGGACTGACACTCTAACTTTCTATGATTTGAACCACTCCTGTGAGGCCAGTTTTAGAATCCGATTCTTCACTTCAGGTTTACTGTATCCCTCGGACCTTCTTATTCACGATGAAACACAGAAATTGCATCCGAATTTAATACAAAAGGCACAATGCCGACTTAAGAACAAGAGGACTGACACTCCAACTTTCTATGATTTGAACCTCTCCAGTGAGTCCATTCTTAGATGCCGATGCTTCGCTACAGGTTTACTGTATCCCTTGGACCTTCTTATTGACGATGAAACACAGATATTGCATCCGAATTTAATACAAAAGCACAATAACGACTTAAGTACAAGAGGACTGACACTCTAAGTTGCTATGATTTGAACCTCTCCTGTGAGTCCAGTTTCAGTTTCCGATTCTTCACTTCAGGTTTACTATATCCCTTTGGACCGTCTTATTGACGATGAAACACAGAAATTGCGTACGTATTTAATACAAAATGCACAATGCCGACTGAAGTACAAGAGGACTGACACTCTAACTTTCTATGATTTGAACCACTCCTCTGGGGCCAAAAATAGATTCCGATGCTTCACTTCAGGTTTACTGTATCCCTTGGACCTTTTTATTGACTATGAAACACAGAAATTTCATCCGAATTTAGTGCAAAAGGCACAATGCCGACTTAAGTACAAGAGGACTGACACTCTAACTTTCTATGATTTGAACCTCTCCTGTGATTCCAGTTTTAGATTCCGATGCTTCACTTCAGGTTTACTGTATCCCTTGGACCTTCTTATTGACGATGAATCACAGAATTTGCATCCGAATTTAATACAAAAGGCACAATGCCGACTTAAGTACAAGAGGACTGACACTCTAAGTTGCTATGATTTGAACCTCTCCTGTGAGTCCAGTTTTAGATTCCGATGCTTCACTTCAGGTTTACTGGATCCCTTGGACCTTCTTATTGACGATGAAACTTAGAAATTGCATACGAATTTAATACAAAATGCACAATGCCGACTTAAGTACAAGAGGACTGACACTCTAACTTTCTATGATTTGAGCCACTCCTCTGTGGCCAGATTTAGATTCCGATGCTTCACTTCAGGTTTACTGTATCCCTTGGACCTTCTTATTGACAATGAAACACAGAAATTTCATCCGAATTAATTACAAAATGCACAATGCCGACTTAAGTACAAGAGGACTGACACTCTAAGTTGCTATTATTTAAACCTCTCCTCTGAGTCCAGTTTTAGATTCCGATGCTTCACTTCAGGTTTACTGTATCCCTTGGACCTTCTTATTGACGATGAAACACAGAAATTGCATCCGAGTTTAATACAAAA
This sequence comes from Schistocerca serialis cubense, assembly GCF_023864345.2. Taxonomy (NCBI): domain Eukaryota; kingdom Metazoa; phylum Arthropoda; class Insecta; order Orthoptera; family Acrididae; genus Schistocerca; species Schistocerca serialis. The sequence goes on along the minus strand of NC_064640.1, from coordinate 1,047,188,890 downwards.
GGCACAATGGCGACTTAAGTACAAGAGGACTGACACTCTAACTTTGTATGATTTGAACCTCTCCTGTGAGTCCATTCTCAGATGCCGATGCTTCACTACAGGTTTACTGTATCCCTTGGACCTTCTCATTGACGATGAAACACAGAAATTTTATCCGAAATTAATACAAAAGGCACAATGCCGACTTAAGTACAAGAGGACTGACACTCTAAATTTCTATGATTTGAACCACTCCTCTGAGGCCAGATTTAGATTCCGATGCTTCACTTCAGGTTTACTGTATCCCTTGGACCTTCTTATTGACGATGAAACACAGAAATTGCATCTGAATATAATACAAAAGGCACAATGCCGGCTTAAGTACAAGAGGGCTGACACTCTAACTTTCTATGATTTGAACTTCTCCTGTGATTCCAGTTTTAGATTCCGTTGCTTCACTTCAGGTTTACTGTATCCCTTGGGCCTTCTTATTGATGCGGAAACACAGAAATTGCATCCGAATTTAATACAAAATGCACAATGCCGACTTAGGTACAAGTGGACTGACACTCTAACTTCCTATGATCAGAACCACTCCTGTGAGGCCAGTTTTAGATTCCGATGCTTCACTTCAGGTCTACTGTATCCCTTGGACCTTCTTATTAACGATGAAACACAGAAATTGCATACGAATTTAAACAAAAGGCACAATGCCGACTTAACTACAAGAGGACTGACACTCTAACTTTCTATGATTTGAACTTCTCCTGTTATTCCGGTTTTAGATCCCGATGCTTCACTTCAGGTTTACTGTATCCCTTGGGCCTTCGTATTGACGATCAAACACAGAAATTGCATCCGAATTTAAGACAAAAGTCACAATGCCGACTTAAGTACAAGAGGACTGACACTCTATCTTTCTATGATTTGAACGTCTCCCGTGAGTCCAGTTTTAGATTCCGATGCTTTACTTCAGGTTTACTGTATCCCTTAAACCTTCTTATTGACGATGAAACATAGAAATTGCATCCGAATTTAATACAAAAGGCACAATGCCGACTTAAGTACAAGAGGACTGACACTCTAACTTCCGATTATTTGAACCTCTCCTGTGAGTCCAGTTTTGGATTCCGATGCTTCACTTCAGGTTTACTGTATCCCTTGGACCTTCTTATTGACGATGAAACACAGAAATTGCATGCGAATTTAATACAAAATGCACAATGCTGACTTAAGTACAAGAGGACCGACACTCTAACTTTCTATGATTTGAACCTCCCATGTGAGTCCAGTTTTAGATTCCGATGCTTCACTTCAGGTTTACTGTATCCCTTCGACCTTCTAATTGACGATGAAACACAGAAATTGCATCCGAAATTAATACAAAACGCACAATGCCGACTTAAGTACAAGAGGACAGACACACTAACTTTCTATGATTTGAACCACTCCTGTGGGGCCAGTTTTAGATTCCGATGCTTCACTTCAGGTTTACTGTATCCTTTGGAGCTTCTTATTGACGATGAAACACAGAAATTGCATCCGAATTTAATACAAAAGGCACAATGCCGACTTAAGTACAAGTGGACTGACACTCTAAGTTTCTCTGATTTGAACCTCTCCTGTGAGTCCAGTTTTAGATTCCGATGCTTCACTTCAGGTTTATTGTATCCCTTGGACCTTCTTACTGACGATGAAGCACAGAAATTGCATCCGATTTTAATTCAAAAGGCACAATGCCGATTTAAGTACAAGAGGACTGACACTCTAATTGTCTATGATTTGAACCTCTCCTGTGAGTCCAGTTTTAGAAGCCGAGGCTTCACTTCAGGTTTACTGTATCCCTTGGACCTTCTTATTGACGATGAAACACAGAAATTGCATCCGAATTTAATACAAAAGGCACAATGCCGACCTATGTACAAGAGGACTGACACTATAACTTTCATGATTTGAACCTCTCCTGTGAGTCCAGTTTTAGATTCCGATGCTTCACTTCAGATGTGCTGTATCCCTTGGAACTTCTTATTCACGATGAAACACGGAAATTGCATACGAATTTAATACTAAAGGCACAATGCCGACTTAAGTACAAGAGGACTGACACTCTAACTTTCTATGATTTGAACCACTCCTGTGAGGCCAGTTTTAGATTCCGATGCTTCACTTCAGGTTTACTGTATCCCTTGGATCTTCTTATTGACGATGAAACACAGAAATTGCATCCGAATTTAATACAAAAGGCACAATGGCGACATAAGTACAAGAGGACTGACACTCTAACTTTCTATGATTTGAACCTCTCCTGTGAGTCCATTCTTAGATGCCGATGCTTCACTACAGGTTTACTGTATCCCTTGGACCTTCTCATTGACGATGAAACACAGAAATTGCATCCGAATTTAATACAAAAGGCACAATGCCGACTTAAGAACAAGAGGACTGACACTCCAACTTTCTATGATTTGAACCTCTCCAGTGAGTCGATTCTTAGATGCCGATGCTTCACTACAGGTTTACTGTATCCCTTGGACCTTCTTATTGATGATGAAACACAGATATTGCATACGAATTTAATACAAATGGCACAATGCCGACTTAAGTACAAGAGGACTGACACTCTAAGTTACTATGATTTGAACCTCTCCTGTGAGTCCAGTTTCAGTTTCCGATTCTTCACTTCAGGTTTACTATATCCCTATGGACCGTCTTATTGACGATGAAACACAGAAATTGCGTACGTATTTAATACAAAATGCACAATGCCGACTGAAGTACAAGAGGACTGACACTCTAACTTTCTATGATTTGAACCACTCCTCTGAGGCCAGAAATAGATTCCGATGCTTCACTTCAGGTTTACTGTATCCCTTGGACCTTTTTATTGACTATGAAACACAGAAATTTCATCCGAATTTAGTGCAAAAGGCACAATGCCGACTTAAGTACAAGAGGACTGACACTCTAACTTTCTATGATTTGAACCTCTCCTGTGATTCCAGTTTTAGATTCCGATGCTTCACTTCAGGTTTACTGTATCCCTTGGACCTTCTTATTGACGATGAATCACAGAATTTGCATCCGAATTTAATACAAAAGGCACAATGCCGACTTAAGTACAAGAGGACTGACACTCTAAGTTGCTATGATTTGAACCTCTCCTGTGAGTCCAGTTTTAGATTCCGATGCTTCACTTCAGGTTTACTGGATCCCTTGGACCTTCTTATTGACGATGAAACTTAGAAATTGCATACGAATTTAATACAAAATGCACAATGCCGACTTAAGTACAAGAGGACTGACACTCTAACTTTCTATGATTTGAGCCACTCCTCTGTGGCCTGATTTAGATTCCGATGCTTCACTTCAGGTTTACTGTATCCCTTGGACCTTCTTATTGACAATGAAACACAGAAATTTCATCCGAATTTAATACAAAAGGCACAATGCCGACTTAAGTACAAGAGGACTGACACTCTAAGTTGCTATGAATTAAACCTCTCCTCTGAGTCCAGTTTTAGATTCCGATGCTTCACTTCAGGTTTACTGTCTCCCTTGGACCTTCTTATTGACGATGAAACACAGAAATTGCATCCGAGTTTAATACAAAAGGCACAATGGCGACTTAAGTACAAGAGGACTGACACTCTAACTTTGTATGATTTGAACCTCTCCTGTGAGTCCATTCTCAGATGCCGATGCTTCACTACAGGTTTACTGTATCCCTTGGACCTTCTCATTGACGATGAAACACAGAAATTTTATCCGAATTTAATACAAAAGGCACAATGCCGACTTAAGTACAAGAGGACTGACACTCTAACTTTCTATGATTTGAACCACTCCTCTGAGGCCAGATTTAGATTCCGATGCTTCACTTCAGGTTTACTGTATCCCTTGGACCTTCTTATTGACGATGAAACACAGAAATTGCATCTGAATATAATACAAAAGGCAAAATGCCGGCTTAAGTACAAGAGGGCTGACACTCTAACTTTCTATGATTTGAACTTCTCCTGTGATTCCTGTTTTAGATTCCGTTGCTTCACTTCAGGTTTACTGTATCCCTTGGGCCTTCTTATTGATGCAGAAACACAGAAATTGCATCCGAATTTAATACAAAATGCACAATGCCGACTTAGGTACAAGAGGACTGACACTCTAACTTCCTATGATCAGAACCACTCCTGTGAGGCCAGTTTTAGATTCCGATGCTTCACTTCAGGTCTACTGTATCCCTTGGACCTTCTTATTAACGATGAAACACAGAAATTGCATAGGAATTTAAACAAAAGGCACAATGCCGACTTAACTACAAGAGGACTGACACTCTAACTTTCTATGATTTGAACCTCTCCTGTGAGTCCAGTTCTAGATTCCGATGCTTCACTTCAGGTTTACTTTATCACTTGGACCTTCTTATTGACGATGAAACACAGAAATTGCATCCGAATTAAATACAAAAGGCACAATGCTGGCTTAAGTACAAGAGGACTGACACTCTAACTTTCTATGATTTGAACTTCTCCTGTTATTCCGGTTTTGATCCCGATGCTTCACTTCAGGTTTACTATATTCCTTGGGCCTTCGTATTGACGATCAAACACAGAAATTGCATCCGAATTTCAGACAAAAGTCACAATGCCGACTTAAGTACAAGAGGACTGACACTCTATCTTTCTATGATTTGAACGTCTCCTGTGAGTCCAGTTTTAGATTCCGATGCTTTACTTCAGGTTTACTGTATCCCTTAAACCTTCTTATTGACGATGAAACATAGAAATTGCATCCGAATTTAATACAAAAGGCACAATGCCGACCTAAGTACAAGAGGACTGACACTCTAACTTCCGATTATTTGAACCTCTCCTGTGAGTCCAGTTTTGGATTCCGATGCTTCACTTCAGGTTTACTGTATCCCTTGGACCTTCTTATTGACGATGAAACACAGAAATTACATGCGAATTTAATACAAAATGCACAATGCTGACTTAAGTACAAGAGGACCGACACTCTAACTTTCTATGATTTGAACCTCCCATGTGAGTCCAGTTTTAGATTCCGAAGCTTCACTTCAGGTTTACTGTATCCCTTCGGCCTTCTTATTGACGATGAAACACAGAAATTGCATCCGAAATTAATACAAAAGGCACAATGCCGACTTAAGTACAAGAGGACAGACACTCTAACTTTCTATGATTTGAACCACTCCTGTGGGGCCAGTTTTAGATTCCGATGCTTCACTTCAGGTTTACTGTATCCTTTGGAGCTTCTTATTGACGATGAAACACAGAAATTGCATCCGAATTTAATACAAAAGGCACAATGCCGACTTAAGTACAAGTGGACTGACACTCTAAGTTTCTCTGATTTGAACCTCTCCTGTGAGTCCAGTTTTAGATTCTGATGCTTCACTTCAGGTTTACTGTATCCCTTGGACCTTCTTACTGACGATGAAGCACAGAAATTGCATCCGATTTTAATTCAAAAGGCACAATGCCGATTTAAGTACAAGAGGACTGACACTCTAATTGTCAATGATTTGAACCTCTCCTGTGAGTCCAGTTTTAGAAGCCGAGGCTTCACTTCAGGTTTACTGTATCCCTTGGACCTTCTTATTGACGATGAAACACAGAAATTGCATCCGAATTTAATACAAAAGGCACAATGCCGACCTATGTACAAGAGGACTGACTCAATTACTTTCATGATTTGAACCTCTCCTGTGAGTCCAGTTTTAGATTCCGATGCTTCACTTCAGATGTGCTGTATCCCTTGGAACTTCTTATTCACGATGAAACACAGAAATTGCATACGAATTTAATACAAAAGGCACAATGCCGACTTAAGTACTAGAGGACTGACACTCTAAATTTCTATGATTTGAACCACTCCTATGAGGCCAGTTTTAGATTCCGATACTTCACTTCAGGTTTACTGTATCCCTTGGATCTTCTTATTGACGATGAAACACAGAAATTGCATCCGAATTTAATACAAAAGGCACAATGGCGACATAAGTACAAGAGGACTGACACTCTAACTTTCTATGATTTGAACCTCTCCTGTGAGTCCATTCTTAGATGCCGATGCTTCACTACAGGTTTACTGTATCCCTTGGACCTTCTCATTGACGATGAAACACAGAAATTGCATCCGAATTTAATACAAAAGGCACAATGCCGACTTAAGAACAAGAGGATGACACTCCAACTTTCTATGATTTGAACCTCTCCAGTGAGTCGATTCTTAGATGCCGATGCTTCACTACAGGTTTACTGTATCCCTTGGACCTTCTTATTGATGATGAAACACAGATATTGCATACGAATTTAATACAAATGGCACAATGCCGACTTAAGTACAAGAGGACTGACACTCTAACTTTCTATGATTTGAACCACTCCTCTGAGGCCAGATATAGATTCCGATGCTTCACTTCAGGTTAACTGTATCCCTTGGACCTTTTTATTGACTATGAAACATAGAAATTTCATCCGAATTTAGTGCAAAAGACACAATGCCGACTTAAGTGCAAGAGGACTGACACTCTAACTTTGTATGATTTGAACCTCTCCTGTGAGTCCATTCTCAGATGCCGATGCTTCACTACTGGTTTACTGTATCCCTTGGACCTTCTCATTGACGATGAAACACAGAAATTTTATCCGAATTTAATACAAAAGGCACAATGCCGACTTAAGTACAAGAGGACTGACACTCTAACTTTCTATGATTTGAACCACTCCTCTGAGGCCAGATTTAGATTCCGATGCTTCACTTCAGGTTTACTGTATCCCTTGGACCTTCTTATTGACGATGAAACACAGAAATTGCATCTGAATATAATACAAAAGGCACAATGCCGGCTTAAGTACAAGAGGGCTGACACTCTAACTTTCTATGATTTGAACTTCTCCTGTGATTCCAGTTTTAGATTCCGTTGCTTCACTTCAGGTTTACTGTATCCCTTGGGCCTTCTTATTGATGCGGAAACACAGAAATTGCATCCGAATTTAATACAAAATGCACAATGCCGACTTAGGTACAAGAGGACTGACACTCTAACTTCCTATGATCAGAACCACTCCTGTGAGGCCAGTTTTAGATTCCGATGCTTCACTTCAGGTCTACTGTATCCCTTGGACCTTCTTATTAACGATGAAACACAGAAATTGCATACGAATTTAAACAAAAGGCACAATGCCGACTTAACTACAAGAGGACTGACACTCTAACTTTCTATGATTTGAACCCCTCCTGTGAGTCCAGTTCTAGATTCCGATGCTTCACTTCAGGTTTAGTTTATCACTTGGACCTTCTTATTGACGATGAAACACAGAAATTGCATCCGAATTAAATACAAAAGGCACAATGCTGGCTTAAGTACAAGAGGACTGACACTCTAACTTTCTATGATTTGAACTTCTCCTGTTATTCCGGTTTTAGATCCCGATGCTTCACTTCAGGTTTACTGTATCCCTTGGGCCTTCGTATTGACGATCAAACACAGAAATTGCATCCGAATTTAAGACAAAAGTCACAATGCCGACTTAAGTACAAGAGGACTGACACTCTATCTTTCTATGATTTGACGTCTCCTGTGAGTCCAGTTTTAGATTCCGATGCTTTACTTCAGGTTTACTGTATCCCTTAAACCTTCTTATTGACGATGAAACATAGAAATTGCATCCGAATTTAATACAAAAGGTACAATGCCGACCTAAGTACAAGAGGACTGACACTCTAACTTCCGATTATTTGAACCTCTCCTGTGAGTCCAGTTTTGGATTCCGATGCTTCACTTCAGCTTTACTGTATCCCTTCGACCTTCTTATTGACGATGAAACACAGAAATTCCATCCGAAATTAGTACAAAAGGCACAATGCCGACTTAAGTACAAGAGGACAGACACTCTAACTTTCTATGATTTGAACCACTCCTGTGGGGCCAGTTTTAGATTCCGATGCTTCACTTCAGGTTTACTGTATCCTTTGGAGCTTCTTATTGACGATGAAACACAGAAATTGCATCCGAATTTAATAGAAAAGGCACAATGCCGACTTAAGTACAAGTGGACTGACACTCTAAGTTTCTCTGATTTGAACCTCTCCTGTGAGTCCAGTTTTAGATTCCGATGCTTCACTTCAGGTTTACTGTATCCCTTGGACCTTCTTACTGACGATGAAGCACAGAAATTGCATCCGATTTTAATTCAAAAGGCACAATGCCGATTTAAGTACAAGAGGACTGACACTCTAATTGTCTATGATTTGAACCTCTCCTGTGAGTCCAGTTTTAGAAGCCGAGGCTTCACTTCAGGTTTACTGTATCCCTTGGACCTTCTTATTGACGATGAAACACAGAAATAGCATCCGAATTTAATACAAAAGGCACAATGCCGACCTATCTACAAGAGGACTGACACTATAACTTTCATGATTTGAACCTCTCCTGTGAGTCCAGTTTTAGATTCCGATGCTTCACTTCAGATGTGCTGTATCCCTTGGAACTTCTTATTCACGATGAAACACAGAAATTGCATACGAATTTAATACAAAAGGCACAATGCCGACTTAAGTACAAGAGGACTGACACTCTAACTTTCTATGATTTGAACCACTCCTGTGAGGCCAGTTTTAGATTCCGATGCTTCACTTCAGGTTTACTGTATCCCTTGGATCTTCTTATTGACGATGAAACACAGAAATTGCATCCGAATTTAATACAAAAGGCACAATGGCGACATAAGTACAAGAGGACTGACACTCTAACTTTCTATGATTTGAACCTCCCCTGTGAGTCCATTCTTAGATGCCGATGCTTCACTACAGGTTTACTGTATCCCTTGGACCTTCTCATTGACGATGAAACACAGAAATTGCATCCGAATTTAATACAAAAGGCACAATGCCGACTTAAGAACAAGAGGACTGACACTCCAACTTTCTATGATTTGAACCTCTCCAGTGAGTCGATTCTTAGATGCCGATGCTTCACTACAGGTTTACTGTATCCCTTGGACCTTCTTATTGATGATGAAACACAGATATTGCATACGAATTTAATACAAATGGCACAATGCCGACTTAAGTACAAGAGGACTGACTCTCTAACTTTCTATGATTTGAACCACTCCTCTGAGGCCAGATATAGATTCCGATGCTTCACTTCAGGTTAACTGTATCCCTTGGACCTTTTTATTGACTATGAAACATAGAAATTTCATCCGAATTTAGTGCAAAAGACACAATGCCGACTTAAGTGCAAGAGGACTGACACTCTAACTTTGTATGATTTGAACCTCTCCTGTGAGTCCATTCTCAGATGCCGATGCTTCACTACAGGTTTACTGTATCCCTTGGACCTTCTCATTGACGATGAAACACAGAAATTTTATCCGAATTTAATATAAAAGGCACAATGCCGACTTAAGTACAAGAGGATTGACACTCTAACTTTCTATGATTTGAACCACTCCTCTGAGGCCAGATTTAGATTCCGATGCTTCACTTCAGGTTTACTGTATCCCTTGGACCTTCTTATTGACGATGAAACACAGAAATTGCATGTGAATTTAATACAAAAGGCACAATGCCGGCTTAAGTACAAGAGGGCTGACACTCTAACTTTCTATGATTTGAACTTCTCCTGTGATTCCAGTTTTAGATTCCGTTGCTTCACTTCAGGTTTACTGTATCCCTTGGGCCCTCTTATTGATGCTGAAACACAGAAATTGCATCCGAATTTAATACAAAATGTACAATGCCGACTTAGGTACAAGAGGACTGACACTCTAAATTCCTATGATTAGAACCACTCCTGTGAGGCCAGTTTTAGATTCCGATGCTTCACTTCAGGTTTACTGTATCCCTTGGACCTTCTTATTAACGATGAAACACAGAAATTGCATACGAATTTAATACAAAAGGCACAATGCCGACTTAAGTACAAGAGGACTGACACTCTAACTTTCTATGATTTGAACCTCTCCTGTGAGTCCAGTTTTAGATTCCGATGCTTCACTTCAGGTTTACTATATCCCTTGGACCTTCTTATTGACGATGAAACACAGAAATTGCATCCGAATTAAATACAAAAGGCACAATGCCGGCTTAAGTACAAGAGGACTGACACTCTAACTTTCTATGATTTGAACTTCTCCTGTTATTCCGGTTTTAGATCCCGATGCTTCACTTCAGGTTTACTGTATCCCTTGGGCCTTCTTATTGACGATCAAACACAGAAATTGCATCCGAATTTAAGACAAAAGTCACAATGCCGACTTAAGTACAAGAGGACTGACACTCTAACTTTCTATGATTTGAACCTCTCCTGTGAGTCCAGTTTTAGATTCCGATGCTTTACTTCAGGTTTACTGTATCCCTTGGACCTTCTTATTGACGATGAAACACAGAAATTGCATCCGAATTTAATTCAAAATGCACAATGCCGACTTAAGTACAAGAGGACTTACACTTTAGCATTCTATGATCTGAGCCACTCCTGTGAGTCCAGTTTATATTCCGATGCTTTCTCTTCAAGTTTATTGTATCACTTGGACCTTCTTATTGACGATGAAACACAGAAATTGCATACGAATTTAATACAAAAGGCACATTGCCGACTTAAGTACAAGAGGACTGACACTCTAACTTTCTATGATTAGAACCACTCCTGTGAGGCCAGTTTTAGATTCCGATGCTTCACTTCAGGTTTACTGTATCCCTTGGACCTTATTATTGACGATGAAACACAGAAATTGCATCCGAATTTAATACAAAAGGCACAATGCCGACTTAAGTACAAGAGGACTGACACCCTAATTTTCAATGATTTGAAGCTCTCCTGTGATTCCAGTTTCTGATTCCGATGCTACACTTCAGGTTTACTGTATATCTTGGACCTTCTTATTGACGATGAAACACAGAAATTGCATCCGAATTTAGTGCAAAAGGCACAATGCCGACTTAAGTACACGAGGACTGACACTCTAACTTTCTATGATTTGAACCTCTCCTGTGATTCCAGTTTTTGATTCCGATGCTTCACTTCTGGTTACCTCTATCCCTTGGACCTTCTTATTGACGATGAAACACAGAAATTGCATCCGAATTTAATACAACATGCACAATGCCGACTTAAGTACAAGAGGACTGACACTCTAACTATCTATGATTTGAACCTCTCCTGTGAGTCCAGTTTTAGATTCCGATGCTTCACTTCAGATGTGCTGTATCCCTTGGAACTTCTTATTCACGATGAAACACAGAAATTGCATACGAATTTAATACAAAAGGCACAATGCCGACTTAAGTACAAGAGGACTGACACTCTATTTTTCTATGATTTGAACCACTCCTGTGAGGCCAGTTTTAGATTCTGATGCTTCACTTCTGGTTTACTGTATCCCTTGGATCTTCTTATTGACGATGAAACACAGAAATTGCATCCGAATTTAATACAAAAGGCACAATGCCGACTTAAGTACAAGAGGACTAACACTCTAACTTTCTATGATTTGAAACTCTCCTGTGAGTCCATTCTTAGATGCCGATGCTTCACTACAGATTTACTGTATCCCTTGGACCTTCTCATTGACGATGAAACACAGAAATTGCATCCGAATTTAATACAAAAGGCACAATGCCGACTTAAGTACAAGAGGACTGACACTCTAACTTTCTATGATTTGAACCTCTCCTGTGAGTCCATTTTTAGATTCCGATGCTTCACTTCAGGTTTACTGTATCCCTTGGACGTTGTTATTGACGATGAAACCCAGAAATTGCATCTGAATTTAATACAAAAGGCACAATGCCGGCTTAAGTACAAGAGGGCTGACCCTCTAACTTTCTATGATTTGAACTTCTCCTGTGATTCCAGTTTTAGATTCCGATACTTCACTTCAGGTTTACTGTATCCCTTGGGCCTTCTTATTGATGCTGAAACACAGAAATTGCATCCGAATTTAATACAAAATGCACAATGCCGACTTAGATACAAGAGGACTGACACTCTAACTTCCTATGATTAGAACCACTCCTGTGAGGCCAGTTTTAGATTCCAATGCTTCACTTCAGGTTTACTGTATCCCTTGGACCTTCTTATTGACGATGAAAAACAGAAATTGCATCCGAATTTAATACAAAAGGCACAATGCCGGCTTAAGTACAAGAGCACTGACACTCTAACTTTCTAAGATTTGAACTTCTCCTGTGATTCCAGATTTAGATTCCGATGCTTCACTTCAGGTTTACTGTATCCCGTGGGCCTACTTATTGACGATGAAACACAAAAATTGCATCCGAATTTAATACAAAAGGCACAATGCCAACTTAAGTGCAAGAGGACTGACGCTCTAACTTTCTATGATTTTAAACCCTCCTGTGAGTCCAGTTTTAGATTCCGATGCTTCACTTCAGGTGTACTGTATCCCTTGGACCTTCTTATTGACGATGAAACACAGAAATTGCATCCGAATTTAATACAAAAGTCACAATGCCGACTTAAGTACAAGAGGACTGACACTCTAACTTTCTATGATTTGAACCTCTCCTGTGAGTCCATTTATAGATTCCGATGCTTCACTTCAGGTTTACTGTATCCCTTGGACCTTCTTATTGACGATGAAAAACAGAAATTGCATCCGAATTAATTACAAAAGGCACAATGCCGGCTTAAGTACAAGAGCACTGACACTCTAACTTTCTAAGATTGGAACTTCTCCTGTGATTCCAGTTTTAGATTCCGATGCTTTACTTCAGGTTTACTGTATCCCTTGGACCTTCTTATTGACGATGAAACACAGAAATTGCATCCGAATTTAATACAAAATGCACAATGCCGACTTAAGTACAAGAGGACTTACACTCTTGCTTTCTATGATTTGAGCCTCTCCTGTGAGTCCAGTTTATATTCCGATGCTTCACTTTAAGTTTACTGTATCACTTGGACCTTCTTATTGACGATGAAACACAGAAATTGCATACGAATTTAATACAAAAAGCACATAGCCGACTTAAGTACAAGAGGACTGACACTCTAACTTTCTATGATTAGAACCACTCCTGTGAGGCCAGTTTTAGATTCCGATGCTTCACTTCAGGTTTACTGTATCCCTTGGACCTTCTTATTGACGATGAAACACAGAAATTGCATCCGAATTTAATACAAAAGGCACAATGCCGACTTAAGTACATGAGGACTGACACCCTAATTTTCTATGATTTGAACCTCTCCTGTGAGTCCAGTTTCTGATTCCGATGCTTCACTTCAGGTTTACTGTATCCCTTGGACCTTCTTGTTGACGATGAAACACAGAAATTGCATCCGAATTTTATACAAAAGGCACAATGCCGGCTTAAGTACAAGATGACTGACACTCTAACTTTCTATGATTTGAACCTCTCCTGTGAGTCCAGTTTTAGATTCCGATGCTTCACTTCAATGTTTACTGTATCCCTTGGACCTTCTTATTGACGATGAAACACAGAAATTGCATCTGAATTAAATACAAAAGTCACAATGTTGGCTTAAGTACAAGAGCACTGACACTCTAATTTTCTATGATTTGAACTTCTCCTGTTATTCCAGTTTTAGATTCCGATGCTTCACTTCAGGTTTACTGTATCCCTTGGGCCTTCTTATTGACGATGAAACACAGAAATTGCATCCGAATTTAATACAAAAGGCACAATGCCGGCTTAAGTACAAGAGGACTGACACTCTAACTTTCTATGATTTGAACCTCTCCTGAGATTCCAGTTTTAGATTCCGATGCTTCACTTCAGGTTTACTGTATCCCATGGGCGTTCTTATTGATGCTGAAACACAGAAATTGCATCCGAATTTAATACAAAATGCACAATGCCGACTTTGGTACAAGAGGACTGGCACTCTATCTTCCTATGATTAGAACCACTCCTGTGAGGCCAGTTTTAGATTCCGATGCTTCACTTCAGGTTTACTGTATCCCTTGGACCTTCTTATTGACGATGAAAAACAGAAATTGCAACCGAATTTAATACAAAAGGCACAATGCCGGCTTAAGTACAAGAGCACTGACACTCTAACTTTCAATGATTTTAACCCCTCCTGTGAGACCAGTTTTAGATTCCGATGCTTCACTTCAGGTTTACTGTATCCCTGGGACGTTCTTATTGACGATGAAACACAGAAATTGCATACGAATTTAATACAAAAGGCTCAATGCCGACTTAAGTACAAGAGGACTGACACTCTAACTTTCTATGATTTGAACCTCTCCTGTGAGTCCAGTTTTAGATTCCGATGCTTCACTTCAGGTTTACTGTATCCCTTGGACCTTCTTATTGACGATGAAACACAGAAATTGCATCCGAATTTAATACAAAATGCACAGTGCCGACTTACGTACAAGAGGACTTACACTCTAGCTTTCTATGATTTGAGCCTCTCCTGTGAGTCCAGTTTATATTCCGGTGCTTCACTTTAAGTTTACTGTATCACTTGTACCTTCTTATTGACGATGAAACACAGAAATTGCATACGAATTTAATACAAGAGGCACATTGCCGACTTAAGTACAAGAGGACTGACACCCTAATTTTCTATGATTTGAACCTCTCCTGTGAGTCCAGTTTCTGATTCCGATGCTTCACTTCAGGTTTACTGTATCCCTAGGACCTTCTTGTTGACGATGAAACACAGAAATTGCATCCGAATTTAATACAAAAGGCACAATGCCGCCTTAAGTACAAGATGACTGACACTCTAACTTTCTATGATTTGAACCTCTCCTGTGAGTCCAGTTTTAGATTCCGATGCTTCACTTCAATGTTTACTGTATCCCTTGGACCTTCTTATTGACGATGAAACACAGAAATTGCATCTGAATTAAATACAAAAGGCACAATGTTGGCTTAAGTACAAGAGTACTGACACTCTAATTTTCTATGATTTGAACTTCTCCTGTTATTCCAGTTTTAGATTCCGATGCTTCACTTCAGGTTTACTGTATCCCTTGGGCCTTCTTATTGACGATGAAACACAGAAATTGCATCCGAATTTAATACAAAAGGCACAATGCCGGCTTAAGTACAAGAGGACTGACACTCTAACTTTCTATGAAATGAACCTCTCCTGTGATTCCAGTTTTAGATTCCGATGCTTCACTTCAGGTTAACTGTATCCCCTGGACCGTCTTATTGACGATGAAACACAGAAATTGCATCCGAATTTAATACAAAATGCACAATGCCGACTTAAGTACAAGAGGACTGACACTCTAACTTTCTATGATTTGAACCTCTCCTGTGATTCCAGTTTTAGATTCCGATGCTTCACTTAAGATTTGCTGTATACCTTGGAACTTCTTATTCACGATTAAACACAGAAATTGAATCCGAATTTAATACAAAAGGCACAATGCCGACTTAAGTACAAGAGGACTGACACTCTAAGTTGCTATGATTTGAACCTCTCCTGTGAGTCCAGTTTTACATTCCGATGTTTCACTTCAGGTTTACTGTATCCCTTGGACCTTCTTATTGACGATGAAACACCGAAATTGCATACGAATTCAATACAAAATGCACAATGCCGACGTAAGTACAAGAGGACTGACACTCTAACTTTCTGTGATTTGAACCAGTCCTCTGAGGCCAGATTTAGATTCCGATGCTTCACTTCAGGTTTACTGTATCCCTTGGACCTTCTTATTGACGAGGGAACACAGAAATTTCATCCGAATTCAATCCAAAATGCACAATGCCGACTTAAGTACAAGTGGACTGACACTCTAACTTCCTATGATTTGAACCTCTCCTGTGATTCCAGTTTTAGATTCCGATGCTTCACTTCAGGTTTACTGTATCCCATGGGCGTTCTTATTGATGCTGAAACACAGAAATTGCATCCGAATTTAATACAAAATGCACAATGCCGACTTTGGTACAAGAGGACTGACACTCTATCTTCCTATGATTAGAACCACTCCTGTGAGTCCAGTTTTAGATTCCGATGCTTCACTTCAGGTTTACTGTATCCCTTGGACCTTCTTATTGACGATGCAAAACAGAAATTGCAACCGAATTTAATACAAAAGGCACAATGCCGGCTTAAGTACAAGAGCACTGACACTCTAACTTTCTAAGATTTGAACTTCTCCTGTGATTCCAGATTTAGATTCCGATGCTTCACTTCAGGTTTACTGTATCCCGTGGGCCTACTTATTGACGATGAAACACAGAAATTGCATCCGAATTTAATACAAAAGGCACAATGCCGACTTAACTGCAAGAGGACTGACACTCTAACTTTCAATGATATTAACCCCTCCTGTGAGACCAGTTTTAGATTCCGATGCTTCACTTCAGGTTTACTGTATCCCTGGGACGTTCTTATTGACGATGAAACACAGAAATTGCATCCGAATTTAATACAAAATGCACAATGCCGTCTTACGTACAAGTGGACTTACACTCTAGCTTTCTATGATTTGAGACTCTCCTGTGAGTTCAGTTTATATTCCGATGCTTCACTTTAAGTTTACTGTATCACTTGTACCTTCTTATCGACGATGAAACACAGAAATTGCATACGAATTTAATACAAAAGGCACATTGCCGGCTTAAGTACAAGAGGACTGACACCCTAAATTTCTATGATTTGAACCTCTCCTGTGAGTCCAGTTTCTGATTCCGATGCTTCACTACAGGTTTACTGTATCCCTTGGACCTTCTTGTTGACGATGAAACACAGAAATTGCATCCGAATTTAATACAAAAGGCACAATGCCGGCTTAAGTACAAGATGACTGACACTCTAACTTTCTATGATTTGAACCTCTCCTGTGAGTCCAGTTTTAGATTCCGATGCTTCACTTCAATGTTTACTGTATCCCTTGGACCTTCTTATTGACGATGAAACACAGAAATTGCATCTGAATTATATACAAAAGGCACAATGTTGGCTTAAATACAAGAGCACTGATACTCTAATTTTCTATGATTTGAACTTCTCCTGTTATTCCAGTTTTAGATTCCGATGCTTCACTTCAGGTTTACTGGATCCCTTGGGCCTTCTTATTGACGATGAAACACAGAAATTGCATCCGAATTTAATACAAAAGGCACAATGCCGGCTTAAGTACAAGAGGAGTGACACTCTAACTTTCTATGATTTGAACCTCTGCTGTGATTCCAGTTTTAGATTCCGATGCTTCACTTCAGGTTTACTGTATCCCATGGGCGTTCTTATTGATGCTGAAACACAGAAATTGCATCCGAATTTAATACAAAATGCACAATGCCGACTTTGGTACAAGAGGACTGGCACTCTATCTACCTATGATTAGAACCACTCCTGTGAGGCCAGTTTTAGATTCCGATGCTTCACTTCAAGTTTACTGTATCCCTTGGACCTTCTTATTGACGATGAAAAACAGAAATTGCAACCGAATTTAATACAAAAGGCACAATGAAGGCTTAAGTACAAGAGCACTGACACTCTAACTTTCTAAGATTTGAACTTCTCCTGTGATTCCAGATTTAGATTCCGATGCTTCACTTCAGGTTTACTGTATCCCGTGGGCCTACTTATTGACGATGAAACACAGAAATTGCATCCGAATTTAATACAAAAGGCACAATGCCGACTTAACTGCAAGAGGACTGACACTCTAACTTTCAATGATTTTAACCCCTCCTGTGAGACCAGTTTTAGATTCCGATGCTTCACTTCAGGTTTACTGTATCCCTGGGACGTTCTTATTGACGATGAAACACAGAAATTGCATACGAATTTAATACAAAAGGCTCAATGCCGACTTAAGTACAAGAGGACTGACACTCTAACTTTCTGTGATATGAACCTCTCCGGTGAGTCCAGTTTTAGATTCCGATGCTTCACTTCAGGTTTACTGTATCCCATGGGCGTTCTTATTGATGCTGAAACACAGAAATTGCATCCGAATTTAATACAAAATGTACAATGCCGACTTTGGTACAAGAGGACTGGCACTCTATCTTCCTATGATTAGAACCACTCCTGTGAGGCCAGTTTTAGATTCCGATGCTTCACTTCAGGTTTACTGTATCCCTTGGACCTTCTTATTGACGATGAAACACAGAAATTGCATCCGAATTTAATACAAAATGCACAGTGCCGACTTACGTACAAGAGGACTTACACTCTAGCTTTCTAAGATTTGAGCCTCTCCTGTGAGTCCAGTTTATATTCCGGTGCTTCACTTTAAGTTTACTGTATCACTTGTACCTTCTTATTGACGATGAAACACAGAAATTGCATACGAATTTAATACAAAAGGCACATTGCCGACTTAAGTACAAGAGGACTGACACCCTACTTTTCTATGATTTGAACCTCTCCTGTGAGTCCAGTTTCTGATTCTGATGCTTCACTTCAGGTTTACTGTATCCCTTGGACCTTCTTGTTGACGATGAAACACAGAAATTGCATCCGAATTTAATACAAAAGGCACAATGCCGCCTTAAGTACAAGATGACTGACACTCTAACTTTCTATGATTTGAACCTCTCCTGTGAGTCCAGTTTTAGATTCCGATGCTTCACTTCAATGTTTACTGTATCTCTTGGACCTTCTTATTGACGATGAAACACAGAAATTGCATCTGAATTAAATACAAAAGGCACAATGTTGGCTTAAGTACAAGAGCACTGACACTCTAATTTTCTATGATTTGAACTTCTCCTGTTATTCCAGTTTTAGATTCCGATGCTTCACTTCAGGTTTACTGTATCCCTTGGGCCTTCTTATTGACGATGAAACACAGAAATTGCATCCGAATTTAATACAAAAGGCACAATGCCGGCTTAAGTACAAGAGGACTGACACTCTAACTTTCTATGAAATGAACCTCTCCTGTGATTCCAGTTTTAGATTCCGATGCTTCACTTCAGGTTAACTGTATCCCTTGGACCGTCTTATTGACGATGAAACACAGAAATTGCACCCGAATTTAATACAAAATGCACAATGCCGACTTAAGTACAAGAGGACTGACACTCTAACTTTCTATGATTTGAACCTCTCCTGTGATTCCAGTTTTAGATTCCGATGCTTCACTTAAGATTTGCTGTATACCTTGGAACTTCTTATTCACGATTAAACACAGAAATTGAATCCGAATTTAATACAAAAGGCACAATGCCGACTTAAGTACAAGAGGACTGACACTCTAAGTTGCTATGATTTGAACCTCTCCTGTGAGTCCAGTTTTACATTCCGATGTTTCACTTCAGGTTTACTGTATCCCTTGGACCTTCTTATTGACGATGAAACACCGAAATTGCATACGAATTCAATACAAAATGCACAATGCCGACGTAAGTACAAGAGGACTGACACTCTAACTTTCTGTGATTTGAACCAGTCCTCTGAGGCCAGATTTAGATTCCGATGCTTCACTTCAGGTTTACTGTATCCCTTGGACCTTCTTATTGACGATGGAACACAGAAATTTCATCCGAATTTAATGCAAAAGGCACAATGCCGACTTAAGTACAAGTGGACTGACACTCTAACTTTCTATGATTTGAACCTCTCCTGTGATTCCAGTTTTAGATTCCGATGCTTCACTTCAGGTTTACTGTATCCCATGGGCGTTCTTATTGATGCTGAAACACAGAAATTGCATCCGAATATAATACAAAATGCACAATGCCGACTTTGGTACAAGAGGACTGACACTCTATCTTCCTATGATTAGAACCACTCCTGTGAGGCCAGTTTTAGATTCCGATGCTTCACTTCAGGTTTACTGTATCCCTTGGACCTTCTTATTGACGATGAAAAACAGAAATTGCAACCGAATTTAATACAAAAGGCACAATGCCGGCTTAAGTACAAGAGCACTGACACTCTAACTTTCTAAGATTTGAACTTCTCCTGTGATTCCAGATTTAGATTCCGATGCTTCTCTTCAGGTTTACTGTATCCCGTGGGCCTACTTATTGACGATGAAACACAGAAATTGCATCCGAATTTAATACAAAAGGCACAATGCCGACTTAACTGCAAGAGGACTGACACTCTAACTTTCAATTATATTAACCCCTCCGGTGAGACCAGTTTTAGATTCCGATGCTTCACTTCAGGTTTACTGTATCCCTGGGACGTTCTTATTGACGATGAAACACAGAAATTGCATACGAATTTAATACAAAAGGCTCAATGCCGACTTAAGTACAAGAGGACTGACACTCTAACTTTCTATGATTTGAACCTCCCCTGTGAGTCCAGTTTTAGATTCCGATGCTTCACTTCAGGTTTACTGTATCCCTTGGACCTTCTTATTGACGATGAAACACAGAAATTGAATCCGAATTTAATACAAAATGCACAATGCCGACTTACGTACAAGAGGACTTACACTCTAGCTTTCTATGATTTGAGCCTCTCCTGTGAGTCCAGTTTATATTCCGATGCTTCACTTTAAGTTTACTGTATCACTTGTATCATCTTATTGACGATGAAACACAGAAATCGCATACGAATTTAATACAAAAGGCACATTGCCGACTGAACTGCAAGAGGACTGACACTCTAACTTTCAATGATTTTAACCCCTCCTGTGAGACCAGTTTTAGATTCCGATGCTTCACTTCAGGTTAATTGTATCCCTTGGACCCTCTTATTGACGATGAAACACAGAAATTGCATACGAATTTAATACAAAAGGCTCAATGCCGACTTAAGTACAAGAGGACTGACACTCTAACTTTCTATGATTTGAACCTCTCCTGTGAGTCCAGTTTTAGATTCCGATTCTTCACTTCAGGTTTACTGTATCCCTTGGACCTTCTTATTGACGATGAAACACCGAAATTGCATACGAATTCAATACGAAATGCACAATGCCGACTTAAGTACAAGAGGACTGACACTCTAACTTTCTATGATTTGAACCTCTCCTGCGATTCCAGTTTTAGATTCCGATGCTTCACTTCAGGTTAACTGTATCCCTTGGACCGTCTTATTGACGATGAAACACAGAAATTGCATACGAATTTAATACAAAAGGCTCAATGCCGACTTAAGTACAAGAGGACTGACACTCTAACTTTCTATGATTTGAACCTCTCCTGTGAGTCCAGTTTTAGATTCCGATGCTTCACTTCAGGTTTACTGTATCCCTTGGACCTTCTTATTGACGATGAAACACAGAAATTGCATCCGAATTTAATACAAAATGCACAATGCCGACTTACGTACAAGAGGACTTACACTCTAGCTTTCTATGATTTGAGCCTCTCCTGTGAGTCCAGTTTATATTCCGATGCTTCACTTTAAGTTTACTGTATCACTTGTACCTTCTTATTGACGATGAAACACAGAAATTGCATACGAATTTAATACAAAAGGCACATTGCCGACTTAAGTACAAGATGACTGACACTCTAACTTTCTATGATTTGAACCTCTCCCGTGAGTCCAGTTTTAGATTCCGATGCTTCACTTCAATGTTTACTGTATCCCTTGGACCTTCTTATTGACGATGAAACACAGAAATTGCATCTGAATTAAATACAAAGGCACAATGTTGGCTTAAGTACAAGAGCACTGACACTCTAATTTTCTATGATTTGAACCTCTCCTGTGATTCCAGTTTTAGATTCCGATGCTTCACTTAAGATTTGCTGTATACCTTGGAACTTCTTATTCACGATTAAACACAGAAATTGAATACGAATTTAATACAAAAGGCACAATGCCGACTTAAGTACAAGAGGACTGACACTCTAAGTTGCTATGATTTGAACCTCTCCTGTGAGTCCAGTTTTTACATTCCGATGTTTCACTTCAGGTTTACTGTATCCCTTGGACCTTCTTATTGAAAATGAAACACCGAAATTGCATACGAATTCAATACAAAATGCACAATGCCGATGTAAGTACAAGAGGACTGACACTCTAACTTTCTGTGATTTGAACCAGTCCTCTGAGGCCAGATTTAGATTCCGATGCTTCACTTCAGGTTTACTGTATCCCTTGGACCTTCTTATTGACGAGGGAACACAGAAATTTCATCCGAATTTAATCCAAAATGCACAATGCCGACTTAAGTACAAGTGGACTGACACTCTAACTTCCTATGATTTGAACCTCTCCTGTGATTCCAGTTTTAGATTCCGATGCTTCACTTCAGGTTTACTGTATCCCATGGGCGTTCTTATTGATGCTGAAACACAGAAATTGCATCCGAATTTAATACAAAATGTACAATGCCGACTTTGGTACAAGAGGACTGACACTCTATCTTCCTATGATTAGAACCACTCCTGTGAGGCCAGTTTTAAATTCCGATGCATCACTTCAGGTTTACTGTATCCCTTGGACCTTCTTATTGACGATGAAACACAGAAATTGCAACCGAATTTAATACAAAAGGCACAATGCCGGCTTAAGTACAAGAGCACTGACAATCTAACTTTCTAAGATTTGAACTTCTCCTGTGATTCCAGATTTAGATTCCGATGCTTCACTTCAGGTTTACTGTTTCCCGTGGGCCTACTTATTGACGATGAAACACAGAAATTGCATCCGAATTTAATACAAAAGGCACAATGCCGACTTAACTGCAAGAGGACTGACACTCTAACTTTCAATGATATTAACCCCTCCTGTGAGACCAGTTTTAGATTCCGATGCTTCACTTCAGGTTTACTGTATCCCTGGGACGTTCTTATTGACGATGAAACACAGAAATTGCATCCGAATTTAATACAAAATGCACAATGCCGTCTTACGTACAAGTGGACTTACACTCTAGCTTTCTATGATTTGAGCCACTCCTGTGAGTCCAGTTTATATTCCGATGCTTCACTTTAAGTTTACTGTATCACTTGTACCTTCTTATCGACGATGAAACACAGAAATTGCATACGAATTTAATACAAAAGGCACATTGCCGACTTAAGTACAAGAGGACTGACACCCTAATTTTCTATGATTTGAACCTCTCCTGTGAGTCCAGTTTCTGATTCCGATGCTTCACTTCAGGTTTACTGTATCCCTTGGACCTTCTTGTTGACGATGAAACACAGAAATTGCATCCGAATTTAATACAAAAGGCACAATGCCGGCTTAAGTACAAGATGACTGACACTCTAACTTTCTATGATTTGAACCTCTCCTGTGAGTCCAGTTTTAGATTCCGATGCTTCAATTCAATGTTTACTGTATCCCTTGGACCTTCTTATTGACGATGAAACACAGAAATTGCATCTGAATTAAATACAAAAGGCACAATGTTGGCTTAAGTACAAGAGCACTGATACTCTAATTTTCTATGATTTGAACTTCTCCTGTTATTCCAGTTTTAGATTCCGATGCTTCACTTCAGGTTTACTGGATCCCTTGGGCCTTCTTATTGACGATGAAACACAGAAATTGCATCCGAATTTAATACAAAAGGCACAATGCCGGCTTAAGTACAAGAGGAGTGACACTCTAACTTTCTATGATTTGAACCTCTGCTGTGATTCCAGTTTTAGATTCCGATGCTTCACTTCAGGTTTACTGTATCCCATGGGCGTTCTTATTGATGCTGAAACACAGAAATTGCATCCGAATTTAATACAAAATGCACAATGCCGACTTTGGTACAAGAGGACTGGCACTCTATCTTCCTATGATTAGAACCACTACTGTGAGGCCAGTTTTAGATTCCGATGCTTCACTTCAGGTTTACTGTATCCCTTGGACCTTCTTATTGACGATGAAAAACCGAAATTGCAACCGAATTTAATACAAAAGGCACAATGCCGGCTTAAGTACAAGAGCACTGACACTCTAACTTTCTAAGATTTGAACTTCTCCTGTGATTCCAGATTTAGATTCCGATGCTTCACTTCAGGTTTACTGTATCCCGTGGGCCTACTTATTGACGATGAAACACAGAAATTGCATCCGAATTTAATACAAAAGGCACAATGCCGACTTAACTGCAAGAGGACTGACACTCTAACTTTCAATGATTTTAACCCCTCCTGTGAGACCAGTTTTAGATTCCGATGCTTCACTTCAGGTTTACTGTATCCCTGGGACGTTCTTATTGACGATGAAACACAGAAATTGCATACGAATTTAATACAAAAGGCTCAATGCCGACTTAAGTACAAGAGGACTGACACTCTAACTTTCTATGATTTGAACCTCTCCTGTGAGTCCAGTTTTAGATTCCGATGCTTCACTTCAGGTTTACTGTATCCCTTGGACCTTCTTATTGACGATGAAACACAGAAATTGCATCCGAATTTAATACAAAATGCACAGTGTCGACTTACGTACAATAGGACTTACACTCTAGCTTTCTATGATTTGAGCCTCTCCTGTGAGTCCAGTTTATATTCCGGTGCTTCACTTTAAGTTTACTGTATCACTTGTACCTTCTTATTGACGATGAAACACAGAAATTGCATACGAATTTAATACAAAAGGCACATTGCCGACTTAAGTACAAGAGGACTGACACCCTAATTTTCTATGATTTGAACCTCTCCTGTGAGTCCAGTTTCTGATTCTGATGCTTCACTTCAGGTTTACTGTATCCCTTGGACCTTCTTGTTGACGATGAAACACAGAAATTGCATCCGAATTTAATACAAAAGGCACAATGCCGCCTTAAGTACAAGATGACTGACACTCTAACTTTCTATGATTTGAACCTCTCCAGTGAGTCCAGTTTTAGATTCCGATGCTTCACTTCAATGTTTACTGTATCCCTTGGACCTTCTTATTGACGATGAAACACAGAAATTGCATCTGAATTAAATACAAAAGGCACAATGTTGGCTTAAGTACAAGAGCACTGACACTCTAATTTTCTATGATTTGAACTTCTCCTGTTTTTCCAGTTTTAGATTCCGATGCTTCACTTCAGGTTTACTGTATCCCTTGGGCCTTCTTATTGACGATGAAACACAGAAATTGCATCCGAATTTAATACAAAAGGCACAATGCCGGCTTAAGTACAAGAGGACTGACACTCTAACTTTCTATGAAATTAACCTCTCCTGTGATTCCAGTTTTAGATTCCGATGCTTCACTTCAGGTTAACTGTATACCTTGGACCGTCTTATTGACGATGAAACACAGAAATTGCATCCGAATTTAATACAAAATGCACAATGCCGACTTAAGTACAAGAGGACTGACACTCTAACTTTCTATGATTTGAACCTCTCCTGTGATTCCAGTTTTAGATTCCGATGCTTCACTTAAGATTTGCTGTATACCTTGGAACTTCTTATTCACAATTAAACACAGAAATTGAATCCGAATTTAATACAAAAGGCACAATGCCGACTTAAGTACAAGAGGACTGACACTCTAAGTTGCTATGATTTGAACCTCTCCTGTGAGTCCAGTTTTACATTCCGATGTTTCACTTCAGGTTTACTGTATCCCTTGGACCTTCATATTGACGATGAAACACCGAAATTGCATACGAATTCAATACAAAATGCACAATGCCGACGTAAGTACAAGAGGACTGACACTCTAACTTTCTGCGATTTGAACCAGTCCTCTGAGGCCAGATTTAGATTCCGATGCTTCACTTCAGGTTTACTGTGTCCCTTTTACCTTCTTATTGACGATGGAACACAGAAATTTCATCCGAATTTAATGCAAAAGGCACAATGCCGACTTAAGTACAAGTGGACTGACACTCTAACTTTCTATGATTTGAACCTCTCCTGTGATTCCAGTTTTAGATTCCGATGCTTCACTTCAGGTTTACTGTATCCCATGGGCGTTCTTATTGATGCTGAAACACAGAAATTGCATCCGAATTTAATACAAAATGCACAATGCCGACTTTGGTACAAGAGGACTGACACTCTATCTTCCTATGATTAGAACCACTCCTGTGAGGCCAGTTTTAGATTCCGATGCTTCACTTCAGGTTTACTGTATCCCTTGGACCTTCTTATTGACGATGAGAAACAGAAATGGCAACCGAATTTAATACAAAAGGCACAATGCCGGCTTAAGTACAAGAGCACTGACACTCTAACTTTCTAAGATTTGAACTTCTCCTGTGATTCCAGATTTAGATTCCGATGCTTCACTTCAGGTTTACTGTATCCCGTGGGCCTACTTATTGACGATGAAACACAGAAATTGCATCCGAATTTAATACAAAAGGCACAATGCCGACTTAACTGCAAGAGGACTGACACTCTAACTTTCAATGATTTTAACCCTTCCGGTGAGACCAGTTTTAGATTCCGATGCTTCACTTCAGGTTTACTGTATCCCTGGGACGTTCTTATTGACGATGAAACACAGAAATTGCATACGAATTTAATACAAAAGGCTCAATGCCGACTTAAGTACAAGAGGACTGACACTCTAACTTTCTATGATTTGAACCTCTCCTCTGAGTCCAGTTTTAGATTCCGATGCTTCACTTCAGGTTTACTGTATCCCTTGGACCTTCTTATTGACGATGAAACACAAAAATTGAATCCGAATTTAATACAAAATGCACAATGCCGACTTACGTACAAGCGGACTTACACTCTAGCTTTCTATGATTTGAGCCTCTCCTGTGAGTCCAGTTTATATTCCGATGCTTCACTTTAAGTTTACTGTATCACTTGTACCTTCTTATTGACGATGAAACACAGAAATTGCATACGAATTTAATACAAAAGGCACATTGCCGACTTAAGTACAAGAGGACTGACACCTTAATTTTCTATGATTTGAACCTCTCCTGTGAGTCCAGTTTCTGATTCCGATGCTTCACTTCAGGTTTACTGTATCCCTTGGACCTTCTTGTTGACGATGAAACACAGAAATTGCATCCGAATTTAATACAAAAGGCACAATGCCGCCTTAAGTACAAGATAACTGACACTCTAACTTTCTATGATTTGAACCTCTCCTGTGAGTCCAGTTTTAGATTCCGATGCTTCACTTCAATGTTTACTGTATCCCTTGGACCTTCTTATTGACGATGAAACACAGAAATTGCATCCGAATTAAATACAAAAGGCACAATGTTGGCTTAAGTACAAGAGCACTGACACTCTAACTTTCTATGATTTGAACTTCTCCTGTTATTCCAGTTTTAGATTCCGATGCTTCACTTCAGGTTTACTGTATCCCTTGGGCCTTCTTATTGACGATGAAACACAGAAATTGCATCCGAATTTAATACAAAAGGCACAATGCCGGCTTAAGTACAAGAGGACTGACACTCTAACTTTCTATGAAATGAACCTCTCCTGTGATTCCAGTTTTAGATTCCGATGCTTCACTTCAGGTTAACTGTATCCCTTGGACCGTCTTATTGACGATGAAACACAGAAATTGCATCCGAATTTAATACAAAATGCACAATGCCGACTTAAGTACAAGAGGACTGACACTCTAACTTTCTATGATTTGAAACAGTCCTCTGAGGTCAGATTTAGATTCCGATGCTTCACTTCAGGTTTACTGTATCCCTTGGACCTTCTTATTGACGATGGAACACAGAAATTTCATCCGAATTTAATGCAAAAGGCACAATGCCGACTTAAGTACAAGTGGACTGACACTCTAACTTTCTATGATTTGAACCTCTCCTGTGATTCCAGTTTTAGATTCCGATGCTTCACTTCAGGTTTACTGTATCCCATGGGCGTTCTTGTTGAAGCTGAAACACAGAAATTGCATCCGAATTTAATACAAAATGCACAATGCCGACTTTGGTACAAGAGGACTGACACTCTATCTTCCTATGATTAGAACCACTCCTGTGAGGCCACTTTTAGATTCCGATGCTTCACTTCAGGTTTACTGTATCCCTTGGACCTTCTTATTGACGATGAAAAACAGAAATTGCATCCGAATTTAATACAAAATGCACAATGCCGACGTAAGTACAAGAGGACTGACACTCTAACTTTCTATGATTTGAAACAGTCCTCTGGGGTCAGATTTAGATTCCGATGCTTCACTTCAGGTTTACTGTATCCCGTGGGCCTACTTATTGACGATGAAACACAGAAATTGCATCCGAATTTAATACAAAAGGCACAATGCCGACTGAACTGCAAGAGGACTGACACTCTAAGTTTCAATGATTTTAACCCCTCCTGTGAGACCAGTTTTAGATTCCGATGCTTCACTTCAGGTTTACTGTATCCCTTGGACCCTCTTATTGACGATGAAACACAGAAATTGCATACGAATTTAATACAAAAGGCTCAATGCCGACTTAAGTACAAGAGGACTGACACTCTAACTTTCTATGATTTGAACCTCTCCTGTGAGTCCAGTTTTAGATTCCGATTCTCACTTCAGGTTTACTGTATCCCTTGGACCTTCTTATTGACGATGAAACACCGAAATTGCATACGAATTCAATACGAAATGCACAATGCCGACTTAAGTACAAGAGGAGTGACACTCTAACTTTCTATGATTTGAACCTCTCCTGTGATTCCAGTTTTAGATTCCGATGCTTCACTTCAGGTTAACTGTATCCCTTGGACCGTCTTATTGACGATGAAACACAGAAATTGCATACGAATTTAATACAAAAGGCTCAATGCCGACTTAAGTACAAGAGGACTGACACTCTAACTTTCTATGATTTGAACCTCTCCTGTGAGTCCAGTTTTAGATTCCGATGATTCACTTCAGGTTTACTGTATCCCTTGGACCTTCTTATTGACGATGAAACACAGAAATTGCATCCGAATTTAATACAAAATGCACAATGCCGACTTACGTACAAGAGGACTTACACTCTAGCTTTCTACGATTTGAGCCTCTCCTGTGAGTCCAGTTTATATTCCGATGCTTCACTTTAAGTTTACTGTATCACTTGTACCTTCTTATTGACGATGAAACACAGAAATTGCATACGAATTTAATACAAAAGGCACATTGCCGACTTAAGTACAAGATGACTGACACTCTAACTTTCTATGATTTGAACCTCTCCTGTGAGTCCAGTTTTAGATTCCGATGCTTCACTTCAATGTTTACTGTATCCCTTGGACCTTCTTATTGACGATGAAACACAGAAATTGCATCTGAATTAAATACAAAAGGCACAATGTTGGCTTAAGTACAAGATGACTGACACTCTAATTTTCTATGATTTGAACCTCTCCTGTGATTCCAGTTTTAGATTCCGATGCTTCACTTCAGGTTTACTGTATCCCATGGGCGTTCTTATTGATGCTGAAACACAGAAATTGCATCCGAATTTAATACAAAATGCACAATGCCGACTTTGGTACAAGAGGACTGACACTCTATCTTCCTATGATTAGAACCACTCCTGTGAGGCCAGTTTTAGATTCCGATGCTTCACTTCAGGTTTACTGTATCCCTTGGACCTTCTTATTGACGATGAAAAACAGAAATTGCAACCGAATTTATTACAAAAGGCACAATGCCGGCTTAAGTACAAGAGCACTGACACTCTAACTTTCTAAGATTTGAACTTCTCCTGTGATTCCAGATTTAGATTCCGATGCTTCACTTCAGGTTTACTGTATCCCGTGGGGCTACTTATTGACGATGAAACACAAAAATTGCATCCGAATTTAATACAAAAGGCACAATGCCGACTTAACTGCAAGAGGACTGACACTCTAACTTTCAATGATTTTAACCCCTCCTGTGAGACCAGTTTTAGATTCCGATGCTTCACTTCAGGTTTACTGTATCCCTTGGACGTTCTTATTGACGATGAAACACAGAAATTGCATACGAATTTAATACAAAAGGCTCAATGCCGACTTAAGTACAAGATGACTGACACTCTAACTTTCTATGATTTGAACCTCTCCTGTGAGTCCAGTTTTAGATTCCGATGCTTCACTTCAGGTTTACTGTATCCCTTGGACCTTCTTATTGACGATGAAACACAGAAATTGCATCCGAATTTAATACAAAATACACAATGCCGACTTAAGTACAAGAGGACTTACACTCTAGCTTTCTATGATTTGAGCCTCTCCTGTGAGTCCAGTTTATATTCCGATGCTTCACTTTAAGTTTACTGTATCACTTGTACCTTTTTATTGACGATGAAACACAGAAATTGCATACGAATTTAATACAAAAGGCACATTGCCGACTTAAGCACAAGAGGACTGACACCCTAATTTTCTATGATTTGAACCTCTCCTGTGAGTCCAGTTTCTGATTCCGATGCTTCACTTCAGGTTTACTGTATCCCTTGGACCTTCTTGTTGACGATGAAACACAGAAATGGCATACGAATTTAATACAAAAGGCTCAATGCCGACTTAAGTACAAGAGGACTGACACTCTAACTTTCTATGATTTGAGCCTCTCCTGTGAGTCCAGTTTATATTCCGATGCTTCACTTTAAGTTTACTGTATCACTTGTACCTTTTTATTGACGATGAAACACAGAAATTGCATACGAATTTAATACAAAAGGCACATTGCCGACTTAAGTACAAGAGGACTGACACCCTAATTTTCTATGATTTGAACCTCTCCTGTGAGTCCAGTTTATGATTCCGATGCTTCACTTCAGGTTTACTGTATCCCTTGGACCTTCTTGTTGACGATGAAACACAGAAATTGCATCCGAATTTAATACAAAAGGCACTATGCTGGCTTAAGTACAAGATGACCGACACTCTACTTTCTATGATTTGAACCTCTCCTGTGAGTCCAGTTTTAGATTCCGATGCTTCACTTCAATGTTTACAGTATCCCTTGGACCTTCTTATTGACGATGAAACACAGAAATTGCATCTGAATTAAATACAAAAGGCACAATGTTGGCTTAAGTACAAGAGCACTGACACTCTAACTTTCTATGATTTGAACTTCTCCAGTTATTCCAGTTTTAGATTCCGATGCTTCACTTCAGGTTTACTGTATCCCTTGGGCCTTCTTATTGACGATGAAACACATAAATTGCATCCGAATTCAAGACAAAAGTCACAATGCCGAATTAAGTACAAGAGGACTGACACTCTAACTTTCTATGATTTGAACCTCTCCTGTGAGACCAGTTTCTGATTCCGATGCTTCACTTCAGGTTAACTGTATCCCATGGACCTTCTTATTGACGATGAAACACAGAAATTGCATCCGAATTTAATACAATAGGCACAATGCCGGCTTAAGTACAAGATGACTGTCACTCTAACTTTCTATGATTTGAACCTCTCCTGTGATTCCAATTTTTATTCCGATGATTCACTTCAGGTTTACTGTATTCCTTGGGCCTTCTTATTGACGATGAAACACAGAAATTGCATCCGAATTTAATACAAAAGGCACAATGGCGACTTAAGTACAAGAGGACTGACACTCTAATTTTCTATGATTTGAACCTCTCCTGGGGATCCTGTTTTAGATTCCGATGCTTCACTTCAGGTTTACTGTATGCCTTGGACTTTCTTATTAACGCTGAAGCACAGAAATTGCATCCGTTATTAATACAAAAGGCACAATGCCGACTTAAACACAAGGGGACTGACACTCTAACATTCTATGATTTTAACCACGCTTGGGAGTCCAGTTTTCGATTCCGATTCTTCACTTCTGGTTAACTGTATTCCTTGGACGATCTTATTGACGATGAAACACAGAAATTGCATCCGAACTTAATACAAAAGGCACAATGCCGACTTAAGTACAAGAGGACTGACACTCTAACATTTTATGATTTGAACCTCGCTTGTGAGTCCAGTTGTAGATTACGATGCTTCACTTCAGGTTAACTGTTTCCTTGACCTTCTTATTGACGATGAAACACAGAAATTGCATCCGAATTTAATACAAAAGGCACAATGCCGACTTAAGTACAAGAGGACAGACACTCTAACTGTATATGATTTCAACCGCTCCTGTGAGTCCAGTTTCAGATTCCGATGCTTCACTTCAGGTTAACTGTATCCCTTGGACCTTCTTATTGACGATGTAACACAGAAATTGCATCCGAATTTAATACAAAATGCACAATGCCGACCTAAGTACAAGAGGACTGACACTCTAACTTTCTATGATTTGAACCTCTCCTGTGAGTCCAGTTTTAGATTCCGATGCTTCACATCAGATTTGCTGTATCCCTAGGAACTTCTTATTTACGATGAAACACAGAAATTGAATCCGAATTTAATACAAAAGGCACAATGCCGACTTAAGTACAGGAGGACTGACACTCGAAGTTGCTATGATTTGAACCTCTCCTGTGAGTCCAGTTTTAGATTCCGATGCTTTACTTCAGGTTTACTGTATCCCTTGGACCTTCATATTGACGATGAAACACAGAAATTGCATCCGAATTTAATACATAATGCACAATGCCGACTTAAGTACAAGAGGACTTACACTCTAGCTTTCTATGATTTGAGCCTCTCCTGTGAGTCCAGTTTATATTCCGATGCTTCACTTCAAGTTTACTGTATCACTTGGACCTTCTTATTGACGATGAAACACAGAAATTGCATCCGAATTTAGTGCAAAACGCACAATGCCGACTTAAGTACACGAGGACTGACACTCTAACTTCCTATGATTTGAACCTCTCCTGTGAGTCCTGTTTTAGATTCCGATGCTTCACTTCAGGTTAACAGTATCCCTTGGACCATCTTATTGACGATGAAACACAGAAACTGCATCCGAATTTAATACAAAAGGCACAATGCCGGCTTAAGTACAAGAGGACTGACACTCTAACTTTCTATGATTTGAACCTCTCCTGTGATTCCAGTTTTAGATTCCGATGCTTCACTTCAGGTTAACTGTATCCCTTGGACCGTCTTATTGACGATGAAACACAGAAATTGCATCCGAAATTAATACAAAATGCACAATGCCGACTTAAGTACAAGAGGACTGACACTCTAACTTTCTATGATTTGAACCTCTCCTGTGATTCCAGTTTTAGATTCCGATGCTTCACTTCAGATTTGCTGTATCCCTTGGAACTTCTTATTCACGATGAAACACAGAAATTTATCCGAATTTAATACAAAAGGCACAATGCCGACTTAAGTACAAGAGGACTGACACTCTAAGTTGCTATGATTTGAACCTCTCCTGTGAGTCCAGTTTTACATTCCGATGTTTCACTTCAGGTTTACTGTATCCCTTGTACCTCCTTATTGACGATGAAACACCTAAATTGCATACGAATTCAATACAAAATGCACAATGCCGTCTTAAGTACAAGAGGACTGACACTCTAACTTTCTATGATTTGAACCACTCCTCTGAGGCCAGATTTAGATTCCGATGCTTCACTTCAGGTTTACTGTATCCCTTGGACCTTCTTATTGACGATGGAACACAGAAATTTCATCCGAATTTAATGCAAAAGGCACAATGCCGACTTAAGTACAAGTGGACTGACACTCTAACTTTCTATGATTTGAACCTCTCCTGTGATTCCAGTTTTAGATTCCGATGCTTCACTTCAGGTTTACTGTATCCCATAGGCGTTCTTATTGACGCTGAAACACAGAAATTGCATCCGAATTTAATACAAAATGCACAATGCCGACTTAAGTACAAGAGGACTTACACTCTAGCTTTCTATGATTTGAGCCTCTCCTGTGAGTCCAGTTTATATTCCGGTGCTTCACTTTAAGTTTACTGTATCACTTGTACCTTCTTATTGACGATGAAACACAGAAATTGCATATGAATTAAATACAAAAGGCACAATGTTGGCTTAAGTACAAGAGCACTGACACTCTAACTTTCTATGATTTGAAGTTCTCCTGTTATTCCAGTTTTAGATTCCGATGCTTCACTTCAGGTTTACTGTATCCCTTGGGCCTTCTTATTGACGATGAAACACAGAAATTGCATCCGAATTTAATACAAAAGGCACAATGCCGGCTTAAGTACAAGAGGACTGACACTCTAACTTTCTATGATTTGAACCTCTCCTGTGATTCCAGTTTTAGATTCCGATGCTTCACTTCAGGTTAACTGTATCCCTTGGATCGTCTTATTGACGATGAAACACAGAAATTGCATCCGAATTTAATACAAAATGCACAATGCCGACTTAAGTACAAGAGGACTGACACTCTAATTTTCTATGATTTGAACCTCTCCTGTGATTCCAGTTTTAGATTCCGATGTTTCACTTCAGGTTTACTGTATCCCTTGGACCTTCTTATTGACGATGAAACACCGAAATTGCATACGAATTCAATACAAAATGCACAATGCCGACTTAAGTACAAGAGGACTGACACTCTAACTTTCTATGATTTGAACCTCTCCTGTGATTCCAGTTTTAGATTCCGATGCTTTACTTCAGGTTAACTGTATCCCTTGGACCGTCTTATTGACGATGAAACACAGAAATTGCATCCGAATTTAATACAAAATGCACAATGCCGACTTAAGTACAAGAGGACTGACACTCTAACTTCCTATGATTTGAACCACTCCTCTGAGGCCAGATTTAGATTCCGATGCTTCACTTCAGATTTACTGTATCCCTTGGACCTTCTTATTGACGATGGAACACAGAAATTTCATCCGAATTTAATGCAAAAGGCACAATGCCGACATAAGTACAAGTGGACTGACACTCTAACTTTCTATGATTTGAACCTCTCCTGTGATTCCAGTTTTAGATTCCGATGCTTCACTTCAGGTTTACTGTATCCCATGGGCGTTCTTATTGATGCTGAAACACAGAAATTGCATCCGAATTTAATACAAAATGCACAATGCCGACTTTGGTACAAGAGGACTGACACTCAATCTTCCTATGATTAGAACCACTCCTGTGAGGCCAGTTTTAGATTCCGATGCTTCACTTCAGGTTTACTGTATCCCTTGGACCTTCTTATTGACGATGAAAAACAGAAATTGCAACCGAATTTAATACAAAGGGCACAATGCCGGCTTAAGTACAAGAGCACTGACACTCTAACTTTCTAAGATTTGAACTTCTCCTGTGATTCCAGATTTAGATTCCGATGCTTCACTTCAGGTTTACTGTATCCCGTGGGCCTACTTATTGACGATGAAACACAGAAATTGCATCCGAATTTAATACAAAAGGCACAATGCCGACTTAAGTGCAAGAGGACTGACACTCTAACTTTCTATGATTTGAACCTCTCCTGTGAGTCCAGTTTTAAATTCCGATGCTTCACTTCAGGTTTACTGTATCCCTTGGGCCTTCTTATTGACGATGAAACACATAAATTGCATCCGAATTTAAGACAAAAGTCACAATGCCGACTTAAGTACAAGAGGACTGACACTCTAACTTTCTATGATTTGAACCTCTCCTGTGAGTCCAGTTTTAGATTCCGATGCTTTACTTCAGGTTTACTGTATCCCTTGGACCTTCATATTGACGATGAAACACAGAAATTGCATCCGAATTTAATACAAAATGCACAATGCCGACTTAAGTACAAGAGGACTTACACTCTAGCTTTCTATGATTTGAGCCTCTCCTGTGAGTCCAGTTTATATTCCGATGCTTCACTTCAAGTTTACTGTATCACTTGGACCTTCTTATTGACGATGAAACACAGAAATTGCATCCGAATTTAGTGCAAAACGCACAATGCCGACTTAAGTACACGAGGACTGACACTCTAACTTCCTATGATTTGAACCTCTCCTGTGAGTCCTGTTTTAGATTCCGATGCTTCACTTCAGGTTAACTGTATCCCTTGGACCATCTTATTGACGATGAAACACAGAAATTGCATCCGAATTTAATACAAAAGGCACAATGCCGGCTTAAGTACAAGAGGACTGACACTCTAACATTCTATGATTTGAACCTCTCCTGTGATTCCAATTTTTATTCCGATGATTCACTTCAGGTTTACTGTATTCCTTGGGCCTTCTTATTGACGATGAAACACAGAAATTGCATCCGAATTTAATACAAAAGGCACAATGGCGACTTAAGTACAAGAGGACTGACACTCTAATTTTCTATGATTTGAACCTCTCCTGGGGATCCTGTTTTAGATTCCGATGCTTCACTTCAGGTTTACTGTATGCCTTGGAATTTCTTATTGACGCTGAAGCACAGAAATTGCATCCGTTTTTAATACAAAAGGCACAATGCCGACTTAAACACAAGGGGACTGACACTCTAACATTCTATGATTTTAACCACGCTTGGGAGTCCAGTTTTCGATTCCGATTCTTCACTTCTGGTTAACTGTATTCCTTGGACGATCTTATTGACGATGAAACACAGAAATTGCATCCGAACTTAATACAAAAGGCACAATGCCGACTTAAGTACAAGAGGACTGACACTCTAACTTTTTATGATTTGAACCTCGCTTGTGAGTCCAGTTGTAGATTACGATGCTTCACTTCAGGTTAACTGTTTCCTTGACCTTCTTATTGACGATGAAACACAGAAATTGCATCCGAATTTAATACAAAAGGCACAATGCCGACTTAAGTACAAGAGGACAGACACTCTAACTGTATATGATTTCAACCGCTCCTGTGAGTCCAGTTTCTGATTCCGATGCTTCACTTCAGGTTAACTGTATCCCTTGGACCTTCTTATTGACGATGTAACACAGAAATTGCATCCGAATTTAATACAAAATGCACAATGCCGACCTAAGTACAAGAGGACTGACACTCTAACTTTCTATGATTTGAACCTCTCCTGTGAGTCCAGTTTTAGATTCCGATGCTTCACATCAGATTTGCTGTATCCCTTGGAACTTCTTATTTACGATGAAACACAGAAATTGAATCCGAATTTAATACAAAAGGCACAATGCCGACTTAAGTGCAGGGGGACTGACACTCGAAGTTGCTATGATTTGAACCTCTCCTGTGAGTCCAGTTTTACATTCCGATGTTTCACTTCAGGTTTACTGTATCCCTTGGACCTTCTTATTGACGATGAAACACAGAAATTGCATCCGAATTTAATACAAAATGCACAATGCCGACTTAAGTACAAGAGGACTGACACTCTAACTTCCTATGATTTGAACCACTCCTCTGAGGCCAGATTTAGATTCCGATGCTTCACTTCAGGTTTACTGTATCCCTTGGACCTTCTTATTGACTATGGAACACAGAAATTTCATCCGAATTTAATGCAAAAGGCACAATGCCGACATTAGTACAAGTGGACTGACACTCTAACTTTCTATGATTTGAACCTCTCCTGTGATTCCAGTTTTAGATTCCGATGCTTCACTTCAGGTTTACTGTATCCCATGGGCGTTCTTATTGATGCTGAAACACAGAAATTGCATCCGAATTTAATACAAAATGCACAATGCCGACTTTGGTACAAGAGGACTGACACTCAATCTTCCTATGATTAGAACCACTCCTGTGAGGCCAGTTTTAGATTCCGATGCTTCACTTCAGGTTTACTGTATCCCTTGGACCTTCTTATTGACGATGAAAAACAGAAATTGCAACCGAATTTAATACAAAGGGCACAATGCCGGCTTAAGTACAAGGGCACTGACACTCTAACTTTCTAAGATTTGAACTTCTCCTGTGATTCCAGATTTAGATTCCGATGCTTCACTTCAGGTTTACTGTATCCCGTGGGTCTACTTATTGACGATGAAACACAGATATTGCATCCGAATTTAATACAAAAGGCACAATGCCGACTTAAGTGCAAGAGGACTGACACTCTAACTTTCTATGATTTGAACCTCTCCTGTGAGTCCAGTTTTAGATTCCGATGCTTCACTTCAGGTTTACTGTATCCCTTGGGCCTTCTTATTGACGATGAAACACATAAATTGCATCCGAATTTAAGACAAAAGTCACGATGCCGACTTAAGTACAAGAGGACTGACACTCTAACTTTCTATGATTTGAACCTCTCCTGTGAGTCCAGTTTTAGATTCCGATGCTTTACTTCAGGTTTACTGTATCCCTTGGACCTTCATATTGACGATGAAACACAGAAATTGCATCCGAATTTAATACAAAATGCACAATGCCGACTTAAGTACAAGAGGACTTACACTCTAGCTTTCTATGATTTGAGCCTCTCCTGTGAGTCCAGTTTATATTCCGATGCTTCACTTCAAGTTTACTGTATCACTTGGACCTTCTTATTGACGATGAAACACAGAAATTGCATCCGAATTTAGTGCAAAACGCACAATGCCGACTTAAGTACACGAGGACTGACACTCTAACTTCCTATGATTTGAACCTCTCCTGTGAGTCCTGTTTTAGATTCCGATGCTTCACTTCAGGTTAACTGTATCCCTTGGACCATCTTATTGACGATGAAACACAGAAATTGCATCCGAATTTAATACAAAAGGCACAATGCCGGCTTAAGTACAAGAGGACTGACACTCTAACTTTCTATGATTTGAACCTCTCCTGTGATTCCAGTTTTAGACTCCGATGCTTCACTTCAGGTTAACTGTATCCCTTGGACCGTCTTATTGACGATGAAACACAGAAATTGTATCCGAATTTAATACAAAATGCACAATGCCGACTTAAGTACAAGAGGACTGACACTCTAACTTTCTATGATTTGAACCTCTCCTGTGATTCCAGTTTTAGATTCCGATGCTTCACTTCAGATTTGCTGTATCCCTTGGAACTTCTTATTCACGATGAAACACAGAAATTTATCCGAATTTAATACAAAAGGCACAATGCCGACTTAAGTACAAGAGGACTGACACTCTAAGTTGCTATGATTTGAACCTCTCCTGTGAGTCCAGTTTTACATTCCGATGTTTCACTTCAGGTTTACTGTATCCCTTGTACCTCCTTATTGACGATGAAACACCTAAATTGCATACGAATTCAATACAAAATGCACAATGCCGACTTAAGTACAAGAGGACTGACACTCTAACTTTCTATGATTTGAACCACTCCTCTGAGGCCAGATTTAGATTCCGATGCTTCACTTCAGGTTTACTGTATCCCTTGGACCTTCTTATTGACGATGGAACACAGAAATTTCATCCGAATTTAATGCAAAAGGCACAATGCCGACTTAAGTACAAGTGGACTGACACTCTAACTTTCTATGATTTGAACCTCTCCTGTGATTCCAGTTTTAGATTCCGATGCTTCACTTCAGGTTTACTGTATCCCATGGGCGTTCTTATTGATGCTGAAACACAGAAATTGCATCCGAATTTAATACAAAATGCACAATGCCGACTTAAGTACAAGAGGACTTACACTCTAGCTTTCTATGATTTGAGCCTCTCCTGTGAGTCCAGTTTATATTCCGGTGCTTCACTTTAAGTTTACTGTATCACTTGTACCTTCTCATTGACGATGAAACACAGAAATTGCATATGAATTAAATACAAAAGGCACAATGTTGGCTTAAGTACAAGAGCACTGACACTCTAACTTTCTATGATTTGAAGTTCTCCTGTTATTCCAGTTTTAGATTCCGATGCTTCACTTCAGGTTTACTGTATCCCTTGGGCCTTCTTATTGACGATGAAACACAGAAATTGCATCCGAATTTAATACAAAAGGCACAATGCCGGCTTAAGTACAAGAGGACTGACACTCTAACTTTCTATGATTTGAACCTCTCCTGTGATTCCAGTTTTAGGTTCCGATGCTTCACTTCAGGTTAACTGTATCCCTTGGATCGTCTTATTGACGATGAAACACAGAAATTGCATCCGAATTTAATACAAAATGCACAATGCCGACTTAAGTACAAGAGGACTGACACTCTAACTTTCTATGATTTGAACCTCTCCTGTGATTCCAGTTTTAGATTCCGATGCTTCACTTCAGATTTGCTGTATCCCTTGGAACTTCTTATTCACGATGAAACACAGAAATTGAATCCGAATTTAATACAAAAGGCACAATGCGACTTAAGTACAAGAGGACTGACACTCTAAGTTGCTATGATTTGAACCTCTCCTGTGAGTCCAGTTTTACATTCCGATGTTTCACTTCAGGTTTACTGTATCCCTTGGACCTTCTTATTGACGATGAAACACCGAAATTGCATACGAATTCAATACAAAATGCACAATGCCGACTTAAGTACAAGAAGACTGACACTCTAACTTTCTATGATTTGAACCTCTCCTGTGATTCCAGTTTTAGATTCCGATGCTTCACTTCAGGTTAACTGTATCCCTTGGACCGTCTTATTGACGATGAAACACAGAAATTGCATCCGAATTTAATACAAAATGCACAATGCCGACTTAAGTACAAGAGGACTGACACTCTAACTTCCTATGATTTGAACCACTCCTCTGAGGCCAGATTTAGATTCCGATGCATCACTTCAGGTTTACTGTATACCTTGGACCTTCTTATTGACGATGGAACACAGAAATGTCATCCGAATTTAATGCAAAAGGCACAATGCCGACTTAAGTACAAGTGGACTGACATTCTAACTTTCTATGATTTGAACCTCTCCTGTGATTCCAGTTTTAGATTCCGATGCTTCACTTCAGGTTTACTATATCCCATGGGCGTTCTTATTGATGCTGAAACACAGAAATTGCATCCGAATTTAATACAAAATGCACAATGACGACTTTGGTACAAGAGGACTGACACTCTATCTTCCTACGATTAGAACCACTCCTGTGAGGCCAGTTTTAGATTCCGATGCTTCACTTCAGGTTTACTGTATCCCTTGGAACTTCTTATTGACGATGAAAAACAGAAATTGCAACCGAATTTAATACAAAAGGCACAATGCCGGCTTAAGTACAAGAGCACTGACACTGTAACTTTCTAAGATTTGAACTTCTCCTGTGATTCCAGATTTAGATTCCGATGCTTCACTTCAGGTTAACTGTATCCCGTGGGCCTACTTATTGACGATGAAACACAGAAATTGCATCCGAATTTAATACAAAATGCACAATGCCGACTTAAGTACAAGAGGACTTACACTCTATCTTTCTATGATTTGAGCCTCTCCTGTGAGTCCAGTTTATATTCCGATGCTTCACTTTAAGTTTACTGTATCACTTGTACCTTCTTATTGACGATTAAACACAGAAATTGCATACGAATTTAATACAAAAGGCACATTGCCGACTTAAGTACAAGAGGACTGACACCCTAATTTTCTATGATTTGAACCTCTCCTGTGAGTCCAGTTTCTGATTCCGATGCTTCACTTCAGGTTTACTGTATCCCTTGGACCTTCTTGTTGACGATGAAACACAGAAATTGCATCCGAATTTAATACAAAAGGCACAATGCCGGCTTAAGTACAGGATGACTGACACTCTAACTTTCTATGATTTGAACCTCTCCTGTGAGTCCAGTTTTAGATTCCGATGCTTCACTTCAATGTTTACTGTATCCCTTGGACCTTCTTATTGACGATGAAACACAGAAATTGCATCTGAATTAAATACAAAAGGCACAATGTTGGCTTAAGTACAAGAGCACTGACACTCTAACTTTCTATGATTTGAACTTCTCCTGTTATTCCAGTTTTAGATTCCGATGCTTCACTTCAGGTTTACTGTATCCCTTGGGCCTTCTTATTGACGATGAAACACATAAATTGCATCCGAATTCAAGAAAAAAGTCACAATGCCGACTTAAGTACAACAGGACTGACACTCTAACTTTCTATGATTTGAACCTCTACTGTGAGTCCAGTTTTAGATTCCGATGCTTTACTTCAGGTTTACTGTATCCCTTGGACCTTCTTATTGACGATGAAACACAGAAATTGCATCCGAATTTAATACAAAATGCACAATGCCGACTTAAGTACAAGAGGACTTACACTCTAGCTTTCTATGATTTGAGCCTCTCCTGTGAGTCCAGTTTATATTCCGATGCTTCACTTCAAGTTTACTGTATCACTTGGACCATCTTATTGACGATGAAACACAGAAATTGCATACGAATTTAATACAAAAGGCACATTGCCGACTTAAGTACAAGAGGACTGACACTCTAACTATCTATGATTTGAACCTCTCCTGTGAGTCCAGTTTCTGATTCCGATGCTTCACTTCAGGTTAACTGTATCCCTTGGACCTGCTTATTGACGATGAAACACAGAAATTGCATCCGAATTTAATACAATAGGCACAATGCCGGCTTAAGTACAAGATGACTGACACTCTAACTTTCTATGATTTGAACCTCTCCTGTGATTCCAATTTTAGATTCCGATGATTCACTTCAGGTTTACTGTATTCCTTGGACCTTCTTATTGACGATGAAACACAGAAATTGAATCCGAATTTAATACAAAAGGCACAATGGCGACTTAAGTACAAGAGTACTGACACTCTAATTTTCTATGATTTGAACCTCTCCTGGGGGTCCTGTTTTAGATTCCGATTCTTCACTTCAGGTTTACTCTATGCCTTGGACTTTCTTATTGACGATGAAGCACAGAAATTGCATCCGTTTTTAATACAAAAGGCACAATGCCGACTTAAACACAAGGGGACTGACACTCTAACATTCTATGATTTTAACCACGCTTGGGAGTCCAGTTTTCGATTCCGATTCGTCACTTCTGGTTAACTATATTCCTTGGACGATCTTATTGACGATGAAACACAGAAATTGCATCCGAACTTAATACAAAAGGCACAATGCCGACTTAAGTACAAGAGGACTGACACTCTAACTTTTTATGATTTGAACCTCGCTTGTGAGTCCAGTTGTAGATTACGATGCTTCACTTCAGGTTAACTGTTTCCTTGACCTTCTTATTGACGATGAAACACAGAAATTGCATCCGAATTTAATACAAAAGGCACAATGCCGACTTAAGTACACGAGGACAGACACTCTAACTGTATATGATTTCAACCTCTCCTGTGAGTCCAGTTTCAGATTCCGATGCTTCACTTCAGGTTAACTGTATCCCTTGGACCTTCTTATTGACGATGTAACACAGAAATTGCATCCCAATTTAATACAAAAGGCACAATGCCGGCTTACGTGCAAGATGACTGACACTCTAACTTTCTATGATTTGAACCTCTCCTGTGATTCCAGTTTTAGTTTCCGATGCTTCACTTCAGGTTTACTGAATCCCTTGGGCCTTATTATTGACGATGAAACACAGAAAATGCATCCGAATTTAATACAAAAGGCACAAGGCCGACTTAAGTACAAAGGGACTGACACTCAAATTTTCTATGATTTGAACCACTCCTGTGAGGCCAGTTTTAGATTCCGATGCTTCACTTCAGGTTTACTGTAT
This sequence comes from Schistocerca serialis cubense, assembly GCF_023864345.2. Classification (NCBI taxonomy): domain Eukaryota; kingdom Metazoa; phylum Arthropoda; class Insecta; order Orthoptera; family Acrididae; genus Schistocerca; species Schistocerca serialis. The sequence goes on along the minus strand of NC_064640.1, from coordinate 1,047,145,715 downwards.
CCCTTGGATCTTCTTATTGATGATGAAACACAGAAATTGCATCCGAATTTAATACAAAAGGCACAATGGCGACTTAAGTACAAGAGGACTGACACTCTAACTTTCTATGATTTGAACCTCTCCTGTGAGTACATTCTTAGATGCCGATGCTTCACTACAGGTTTACTGTATCCCTTGGACCTTCTCATTGACGATGAAACACAGAAATTGCATCCGAATTTAATACAAAAGGCACAAGGCCGACTTAAGTACAAAGGGACTGACACTCAAACATTCTATGATTTGAACCACTCCTGTGAGGCCAGTTTTAGATTCCGATGCTTCACTTCAGGTTTACTATATCCCTTGGATCTTCTTATTGACGATGAAACACAGAAATTGCATCCGAATTTAAAACAAAAGGCTCAATGGCGACTTAAGTACAAGAGGACTGACACTCTAACTTTCTATGATTTGAACCTCTCCTGTGAGTCCAGTTTTAGATTCCGACGTTTCACTTCAGGTTTACTGTACCACTTGGACCTTCTTATTGACGACGAAACACAGAAATTGCATCCGAATTTAATACAAAATGCACAATGCCGACTTAGGTACAAGAGGACTGACACTCTAACTTCCTATGATTACAACCACTCCTGTGAGGCCAGTTTTTGATTCCGATGCTTTACTTCAGGTTTACTGTATCCCTTGGACCTTCTTATTGACGATGAAACACAGAAATTGCATCCGAATTTAATACAAAATGCACAATGCCGACTTAAGTACAATAGCACTGACACTCTAACTTTCTAAGATTTGAACTTCTCCTGTGATTCCAGTTTTAGATTCCGATGCTTCACTTCAGGTTTACTGTATCCCGTGGGCCTACTTATTGACGATGAAACACAGAAATTGCATCCGAATTTAATACAAAAGGCACAATGCCGACTTAAGTGCAAGAGGACTGACACTATAACTTTCTATGATTTTAACCCCTCCTGTGAGTCCAGTTTTAGATTCCGGTGCTTCACTTCAGGTTTACTGTATCCCTTGGACCTTTTCATTGACGTTGAAACACAGAAATTGCATACGAATGAAATACAAAAGGCACAATGCCGACTTAAGTACAAGAGGACTGACACTCTAACTTTCTATGATTTGAACCTCTCCTGTGAGTCCAGTTTTAAATTCCGTTGCTTCACTTCAGGTTTACTGTATCCCTTGGACCTTCTTAGTGACGATGAAACACAGAAATTGCATCCGAATTAAATACAAAAGGCACAATGCTGGCTTAAGTACAAGAGGATGACACTCTGACTTTCTATGATTTGAACTTCTCCTGTTATTCCAGTTTTAGATTCCGATGCTTCACTTCAGGTTTACTGTATCCCTTGGGCCTTCTTATTGACGATGAAACACAGAAATTGCATCCGAATTTAAGACAAAAGTCACAATGCCGACTTAAGTACAAGAGGACTGACACTCTAACTTCCTATGATTTGAACCTGTCCTTTGAGTCCAGTTTTAGATTCCGATGCTTTACTTCAGGTTTACTGTATCCCTTGGACCTTCATATTGACGATGAAACACAGAAATTGCATCCAAATTTAATACAAAATGCACAATGCCGACTTAAGTACAAGAGGACTTACACTCTAACTTTCTATGATTTGAGCCTCTCCTGTGAGTCCAATTTATATTCCGATGCTTCACTTCAAGTTTACTGTATCACTTGGACCTTCTTATTGACGATGAAACACAGAAATTGCATTCGAATTTAATACAAAAGGCACATTGCCGACTTAAGTACAAGAGGACTGACACTCTAACTTTCTATGATTAGAACCACTCCTGTGAGGCCAGTTTTAGATTCTGATGCTTCACTTCAGGTTTACTGTATCCCTTGGACCTTCTTATTGACGATGAAAAACAGAAATTGCATCCGAATTTAATACAAAAGGCACAATGCCGACTTAAAAACAAGAGGACTGACACTCTAATTTTCTATGATTTGAACCTCTCCTGTGAGTCCAGTTTCTGATTCCGATGCTTCACTTCAGGTTTACTGTATCCCTTGGACCTTCTTATTGACGATGAAACACAGTAATTGCATCCGAATTTAATACAAAAGGCACAATGCCGGCTTAAGTACAAGATGACTGACACTCTAACTTTCTATGATTTGAACCTCTCCTGTGATTCCAGTTTTAGATTCCGATGCTTCACTTCAGGTTTACTGTATCCCTTGGCCCCTCTTATTGACGATGAAACACAGAAATTGCATCCGAATTTAATACAAAAGGCACAATGCTGGCTTAAGTACAAGAGGACAAACACTCTAACTTTCTAAGATTAGAACTTCTCCTGTTATTCCAGTTTTAGATTCCGATGCTTCACTTCAGGTTTACTGTATCCCTTGGGCCTTCTTATTTACGATGAAACACAGAAATTGCATCCGAATTTAAGACAATAGGCACAATGCCGGCTTAAGTACAAGATGACTGACCCTCTAACTATTTATGATTTGAACCTCTCCTGTGATTCCAGTTTTAGATTCCGATGCTTCACTTCAGGTTTACTGTATCCCATGGGCGTTCTTATTGATGCTGAGACACAGAAATTGCATCCGAATTTAATACAAAATGCACAATGCCGACTTTGGTACAAGAGGACTGACACTCTATCTTCCTATGATTAGAACCACTCCTGTGAGGCCAGTTTTAGATTCCGATGCTTCACTTCAGGTTTACTGTATCCCTTGGACCTTCTTATTGACGATGAAAAACAGAAATTGCAACCGAATTTAATACAAAAGGCACAATGCCGGCTTAAGTACAAGAGCACTGACACTCTAACTTTCTAAGATTTGAACTTCTCCTGTGATTCCAGATTTCGATTCCGATGCTTCACTTCAGGTTTACTGTATCCCGTGGGCCTACTTATTGACGATGAAACACAGAAATTGCATCCGAATTTAATACAAAAGGCACAATGCCGACTTAAGTGCAAGAGGACTGACACTCTAACTTTCTATGATTTTAACCCCTCCTGTGAGTCCAGTTTTAGATTCCGATGCTTCACTTCAGGATTACTGTATACCTTGGACGTTCTTATTGACGATGAAACACAGAAATTGCATACGAATTTAATACAAAAGGCACAATGCCGACTTAAGTACAAGAGGACTGACACTCTAACTTTCTATGATTTGAACATCTCCTGTGAGTCCAGTTTTAGATTCCGATGCTTCACTTCAGGTTTACTGTATCCCTTGGGCCTTCTTATTGACGATGAAACACATAAATTGCATCCGAATTTAAGACAAAAGTCACAATGCCGACTTAAGTACAAGAGGACTGACACTCTAACTTTCTATGATTTGAACCTCTCCTGTGAGTCCAGTTTTAGATTCCGATGCTTCACTTCAGATTTGCTGTATCCCTTGGAACTTCTTATTCACGATGAAACACAGAAATTGAATCCGAATTTAATACAAAAGGCACAATGCCGACTTAAGTACAAGAGGACTGACACTCTAAGTTGCTATGATTTGAACCTCTCCTGTGAGTCCAGTTTTACATTCCGATGTTTCACTTCAGGTTTACTGTATCCCTTGGACCTTGTTATTGACGATGAAACACCGTAATTGCATACGAATTCAATACAAAATGCACAATGCCGACTTAAGTACAAGAGGACTGACACTCTAACTTTCTATGATTTGAACCACTCCTCTGAGGCCAGATTTAGATTCCGATGCTTCACTTCAGGTTTACTGTATCCCTTGGACCTTCTTATTGACGATGGAACACAGAAATTTCATCCGAATTTAATGCAAAAGGCACAATGCCGACTTAAGTACAAGTGGACTGACACTCTAACTTTCTATGATTTGTACCTCTCCTTTGATTCCAGTTTTAGATTCCGATGCTTCACTTCAGGTTTACTGTATCCCATGGGCGTTCTTATTGATGCTGAAACACAGAAATTGCATCCGAATTTAATACAAAATGCACAATGCCGACTTTGGTACAAGAACACTGACACTCTATCTTCCGATGATTAGAACCAATCCTGTGAGGCCAGTTTTAGATTCCGATGCTTCACTTCAGGTTTACTGTATCCCTTGGACCTTCTTATTGACGATGAGAAACAGAAATTGCAACCGAATTTAATACAAAAGGCACAATGCCGGCTTAAGTACAAGAGCACTGACACTCTAACTTTCTAAGATTTGAACTTCTCCTGTGATTCCAGATTTAGATTCCGATGCTTCACTTCAGGTTTACTGTATCCCGTGGGCCTACTTATTGACGATGAAACACAGAAATTGCATCCGAATTTAATACAAAAGGCTCAATGCCGACATAACTGCAAGAGGACTGACACTCTAACTTTCAATGATTTTAACCCCTCCTGTGAGACCAGTTTTAGATTCCGATGCTTCACTTCAGATTTACTGTATCCCTTGGACGTTCTTATTGACGATGAAACACAGAAATTGCATACGAATTTGATACAAAAGGCTCAATGCCGACTTAAGTACAAGAGGACTGACACTCTAACTTTCTATGATTTGAACCTCTCCTGTGAGTCCAGTTTTAGATTCCGATGCTTCACTTCAGGTTTACTGTATCCCTTGGAGCTTCTTATTGACTATGAAACACAGAAATTGCATCCGAACTTAATACAAAATGCACAATGCCGACTTAAGTACAAGAGGACTTACACTCTAGCTTTCTATGATTTGAGCCTCTAATGTGAGTCCAGTTTATATTCCGATGCTTCACTTTAAGTTTACTGTATCACTTGTACCTTCTTATTGACGATGAAACACAGAAATTGCATACGAATTTAATACAAAAGGCACATTGCCGACTTAAGTACAAGAGGACTGACACCCTAATTTTCTATGATTTGAACCTCTCCTGTGAGTCCAGTCTCAGATTCCGATGCTTCACTTCAGGTTTACTGTATCCCTTGGACCTTCTTGTTGACGATGAAACACAGAAATTGCATCCGAATTTAATACAAAAGGCACAATGCCGGCTTAAGTACAAGATGACTGACACTCTAACTTTCTATGACTTGAACCTCTCCTGTGAGTACAGTTTTAGATTCCGATGCTTCACTTCAATGTTTACTGTATCCCTTGGACCTTCTTATTGACGATGAAACACAGAAATTGCATCTGAATTAAATACAAAAGGCACAATGTTGGCTTAAGTACAAGAGCACTGACACTCTAACTTTCTATGATTTGAACTTCTCCTGTTATTCCAGTTTTAGATTCCGATGCTTCACTTCAGGTTTACTGTATCCCTTGGGCCTTCTTATTGACGATGAAACACAGAAATTGCATCCGAATTTAATACAAAAGGCACAATGCCGGCTTAAGTACAAGAGGACTGACACTCTAACTTTCTATGATTTGAACCTCTCCTGTGATTCCAGTTTTAGATTCCGATGCTTCACTTCAGGTTAACTGTATCCCTTGGACCGTCTTATTGACGATGAAACACAGAAATTGCCTCCGAATTTAATACAAAATGCACAATGCCGACTTAAGTACAAGAGGACTGACACTCTAACTTTCTATGATTTGAACCTCTCCGGTGATTCCAGTTTTAGATTCCGATGCTTCACTTCAGATTTGCTGTATCCCTTGGATCTTCTTATTCACGATGAAACACAGAAATTGAATCCGAATTTAATACAAAAGGCACAATGCCGACTTAAGTACAAGAGAACTGACACTCTAAGTTGCTATGATTTGAACCTCTCCTGTGAGTCCAGTTTTACATTCCGATGTTTCACTTCAGGTTTACTGTATCCCTTGACCTTCTTATTGACGATGAAACACCGAAATTGCATACGAATTCAATACAAAATGCACAATGCCGACTTAAGTACAAGAGGACTGACACTCTAACTTTCTATGATTTGAACCTCTCCTGTGATTCCAGTTTTAGATTCCGATGCTTCACTTTAGGTTAACTGTATCCCTTGGACCGTCTTATTGACGATGAAACACAGAAATTGCATCCGAATTTAATACAAAATGCACAATGCCGACTTAAGTACAAGAGGACTGACACTCTAACTTTCTATGATTTGAACCACTCCTCTGAGGCCAGATTTAGATTCCGATGCTTCACTTCAGGTTTACTGTATCCCTTGGACCTTCTTATTGACGATGGAACACAGAAATTTCATCCGAACTTAATGCAAAAGGCACAATGCCGACTTAAGTACAAGTGGACTGACACTCTAACTTTCTATAATTTGAACCTCTCCTGTGATTCCAGTTTTAGATTCCGATGCTTCACTTCAGGTTTACTGTATCCCTTCGACCTTCTTATTGACAATGAAACACAGAAATTGCATCCGAATTTAATACAAAATGCACAATGCCGACTTTGGTACAAGAGGACTGACACTCTATCTTGCTATGATTAGAACCACTCCTGTGAGGCCAGTTTTAGATTCCGATGCTTCACTTCAGGTTTACTGTATCCCTTGGACCTTCTTATTGACGATGAAAAACAGAAATTGCAACCGAATTTAATACAAAAGGCACAATGCCGGCTTAAGTACAAGAACACTGACACTCTAACTTTCTAAGATTTGAACTTCTCCTGTGATTCCAGATTTAGATGCCGATGCTTCACTTCAGGTTTACTGTATCCCGTGGGCCTACTTATTGACGATGAAACACAGAAATTGCATCCGAATTTAATACAAAATGCACAATGCCGACTTAAGTACAAGAGGACTGACACTCTAACTTTCTATGATTTGAACCTCTCCTGTGATTCCAGTTTTAGATTCCGATGATTCACTTCAGGTTTACTGTATTCCTTGGGCCTTCTTATTGACGATGAAACACAGAAATTGAATCCGAATTTAATACAAAAGGCACAATGGCGACTTAAGTACAAGAGGACTGACACTCTAATTTTCTATGATTTGAACCTCTCCTGGGGGTCCTGTTTTAGATTCCGATGCTTCACTTCAGGTTTACTGTATGCCTTGGACTTTCTTATTGACGATGAAGCACAGAAATTGCATCCGTTTTTAATACAAAAGGCACAATGCCGACTTAAACACAAGGGGACTGACACTCTAACATTCTATGATTTTAACCACGCTTGGGAGTCCGGTTTTCGATTCCGATTATTCACTTCTGGTTAACTGTATTCCTTGGACGATCTTATTGACGATGAAACACAGAAATTGCATCCGAACTTAATACAAAAGGCACAATGCCGACTTAAGTACAAGAGGACTGACACTCTAACTTTTTATGATTTGAGCCTCGCTTGTGAGTCCAGTTATAGATTACGATGCTTCACTTCAGGTTAACTGTTTCCTTGACCTTCTTATTGACGATGAAACACAGAAATTGCATCCGAATTTAATACAAAAGGCACAATGCCGACTTAAGTACAAGAGGACAGACACTCTAACTGTATATGATTTCAACCTCTCCTGTGAGTCCAGTTTCAGATTCCGATGCTTCACTTCAGGTTAACTGTATCCCTTGGACCTTCTTATTGACGATGTAACACAGAAATTGTATCCCAATTTAATACAAAAGGCACAATGCCGGCTTACGTGCAAGATGACTGACACTCTAACTTTCTATGATTTGAACCTCTCCTGTGATTCCAGTTTTAGTTTCCGATGCTTCACTTCAGGTTTACTGTTTCCCTTGGGCCTTCCTATTGACGATGAAACACAGAAATTGCATCCGAATTTAATACAAGAGGCACAAGGCCGACTTAAGTACAAGAGGACTGACACTCTAACTTTCTATGAGTTGAACCTCTCCTGTGAGTCCATTCTTAGATGCCGATGCTTCACTACAGGTTTACTGTATCCCTTGGACCTTCTCATTGACGATGAAACACAGAAATTGCATCCGAATTTAATACAAAAGGCACAAGGCCGACTTAAGTACAAAGGGACTGACACTCAAACTTTCTATGATTTGAACCACTCCTGTGAGGTCAGTTTTAGATTCCGATGCTTCACTTCAGGTTTACTGTATCCCTTGGGCCTTCTTATTGACGATGAAACACAGAAAATGCATCCGAATTTAATACAAAATGCACAATGCCGACTTAAGTACAATAGCACTGACACTCTAACTTTCTAAGATTTGAACTTCTCCTGTGATTCCAGTTTTAGATTCCGATGCTTATCTTCAGGTTTACTGTATCCCGTGGGCCTACTTATTGACGATGAAACACAGAAATTGCATCCGAATTTAATACAAAAGGCACAATGACGACTTAAGTGCAAGAGGACTGACACTATAACTTTCTATGATTTTAACCCCTCCTGTGAGTCCAGTTTTAGATTCCGGTGCTTCACTTCAGGTTTACTGTATCCCTTGGACCTTCTTATTGACGTTGAAACACAGAAATTGCATACGAATTAAATTCAAAAGGCACATGGCCGACTTAAGTACAAGAGGACTGACACTCTAACTTTCTATGATTTGAACCTCTCCTGTGAGTCCAGTTTTAGATTCCGATGCTTCACTTCAGGTTTACTGTATCCCTTGGACCTTCTTATTGACGATGAAACACAGAAATTGCATCCGAATTAAATACAAAAGGCACAATGCTGGCTTAAGTACAAGAGGATGACACTCTAACTTTCTATGATTTGAACTTCTCCTGTTATTCCAGTTTTAGATTCCGATGCTTCACTTCAGGTTTACTGTATCCCTTGGGCCTTCTTGTTGACGATGAAACACAGACATTGCATCCGAATTTAATACAAAAGGCACAATGCCGGCTTAAGTACAAGATGACTGACACTCTAACTTTCTATGATTTGAACCTCTCCTGTGAGTCCAGTTTTAGATTCCGATGCTTCACTTCAATGTTTACTGTATCCCTTGGACCTTCTTATTGACGATGAAACACAGAAATTGCATCTGAATTAAATACAAAAGGCACAATGTTGGCTTAAGTACAAGAGCACTGACACTCTAACTTTCTATGATTTGAACTTCTCCTGTTATTCCAGTTTTAGATTCCGATGCTTCACTTCAGGTTTACTGTATCCCTTGGGCCTTCTTATTGACGATGAAACACAGAAATTGCATCCGAATTTAATACAAAAGGCACAATGCCGGCTTAAGTACAAGAGGACTGACACTCTAACTTTCTATGATTTGAACCTCTCCTGTGATTCCAGTTTTAGATTCCGATGCTTCACTTCAGGTTAACTGTATCCCTTGGACCGTCTTATTGACGATGAAACACAGAAATTGCATCCGAATTTAATACAAAATGCACAATGCCGACTTAAGTACAAGAGGACTGACTCTCTAACTTTCTATGATTTGAACCTCTCCTGTGATTCCAGTTTTAGATTCCGATGCTTCACTTCAGATTTGCTGTATCCCTTGGAACTTCTTATTCACGATGAAACACAGAAATTGAATCCAAATTTAATACAAAAGGCACAATGCCGACTTAAGTACAAGAGGACTGACACTCTAAGTTGCTATGATTTGAACCTCTCCTGTGAGTCCAGTTTTACATTCCGATGTTTCACTTCAGGTTTACTGTATCCCTTGGACCTTCTTATTGACGATGAAACACCGAAATTGCATACGAATTCAATACAAAATGCACAATGCCGACTTAAGTACAAGAGGACTGACACTCTAACTTTCTATGATTTGAACCTCTCCTGTGATTCCAGTTTTAGATTCCGATTCTTCACTTCAGGTTTACTGTATCCCATGGGCGTTCTTATTGATGCTGAAACACAGTAATTGCATCCGAATTTAATACAAAATGCACAATGCCGACTTAAGTACAAGAGGACTGACACTCTAACTTTCAATGATTTGAACCACTCCTCTGAGGCCAGATTTAGATTCCGATGCTTCACTTCAGGTTTACTGTATCCCTTGGACCTTCTTATTGACGATGGAACACAGAAATTTCATCCAAACTTAATGCAAAAGTCACAATGCCGACTTAAGTACAAGTGGACTGACACTCTAACTTTCTATGATTTGAACCTCTCCTGTGATTCCAGTTTTAGATTCCGATGCTTCACTTCAGGTTTACTGTATCCCATGGGCGTTCTTATTGATGCTGAAACACAGAAATTGCATCCGAATTTAATACAAAATGCACAATGCCGACTTTGGTACAAGAGGACTGACACTCTATCTTCCTATGATTAGAACCACTCCTGTGTGGCCAGTTTTAGATTCCGATGCTTCACTTCAGGTTTACTGTATCCCTTGGACCTTCTTATTGACGATGAAAAACAGAAATTGCAACCGAATTTAATACAAAAGGCACAATGCCGGCTTAAGTACAAGAGCACTGACACTCTAACTTTCTAAGATTTGAACTTCTCCTGTGATTCCAGATTTAGATTCCGATGCTTCACTTCAGGTTTACTGTATCCCGTGGGCCTACTTATTGACGATGAAACACAGAAATTGCATCCGAATTTAATACAAAATGCACAATGCCGACTTAAGTACAAGAGGACTTACACTCTAGCTTTCTATGATTTGAGAATCTCCTGTGAGTCCAGTTTATATTCCGATGCTTCACTTTAAGTTTACTGTATCACTTGTACCTTCTTATTGACGATGAAACACAGAAATTGCATACGAATTTAATACAAAAGGCACATTGCCGACTTAAGTACAAGAGGACTGACACCCTAATTTTCTATGATTTGAACCTCTCCTGTGAGACCAGTTTCTGATTCCGATGCTTCACTTCAGATTTACTGTATCCCTTGGACCTTCTTGTTGACGATGAAACACAGAAATTGCATCCGAATTTAATACAATAGGCACAATGCCGGCTTAAGTACAAGATGACTGACACTCTAACTTTCTATGATTTGAACCTCTCCTGTGATTCCAGTTTTAGATTCCGATGATTCACTTCAGGTTTACTGTATTCCTTGGGCCTTCTTATTGACGATGAAACACAGAAATTGCATTCGAATTTAATACAAAAGGCACAATGGCGACTTAAGTACAAGAGGACTGACACTCTAATTTTCTATGATTTGAACCTCTCCTGGGGGTCCTGTTTTAGATTCCGATGCTTCACATCAGGTTTACTGTATGCCTTGGACTTTCTTATTGACGATGAAGCACAGAAATTGCATCCGTTTTTAATACAAAAGGCACAATGCCGACTTAAACACAAGGGGACTGACACTCTAACATTCTATGATTTTAACCACGCTTGGGAGTCCAGTTTTCGATTCCGATTCTTCACTTCTGGTTAACTGTATTCCTTGGACGATCTTATTGACGATGAAACACAGAAATTGCATCCGAACTTAATACAAAAGGCACAATGCCGACTTAAGTACAAGAGGACTGACACTCTAACCTTTTATGATTTGAACCTCGCTTGTGAGTCCAGTTGTAGATTACGATGCTTCACTTCAGGTTAACTGTTTCCTTGACCTTCTTATTGACGATGAAACACAGAAATTGCATCCGAATTTAATACAAGATGCACAATGCCGACTTAAGTACAAGAGGACAGACACTCTAACTGTATATGATTTCAACCTCTCCTGTGAGTCCAGTTTCAGATTCCGATGCTTCACTTCAGGTTAACTGTATGCCTTGGACCTTCTTATTGACGATGAAACACAGAAATTGCATCCCAATTCAATACAAAAGGCACAATGCCGGCTTACGTGCAAGATGACTGACACTCTAACTTTCTATGATTTGAACCTCTCCTGTGATTCCAGTTTTAGTTTCCGATGCTTCACTTCAGGTTTACTGTATTCCTTGGGCCTTCTTATTGACGATGAAACACAGAAATTGCATCCGAATTTAATACAAAAGGCACAAGGCCGACTTAAGTACAAAGGGACTGACACTCAAACTTTCTATGATTTCAACCACTCCTGTGAGGCCAGTTTTAGATTCCGATGCTTCACTTCAGGTTTACTGTATCCCTTGGATCTTCTTATTGACGATGAAACACAGAAATTGCATCCGAATTTAATACAAAAGGCACAATGGCGACTTAAGTACATAGGACTGACACTCTAACTTTCTATGAGTTGAACCTCTCCTGTGAGTCCATTCTTAGATGCCGATGCTTCACTACAGGTTTACTGTATCCCTTGGACCTTCTCATTGACGATGAAACACAGAAATTGCATCCGAATTTAATACAAAAGGCACAAGGCCGACTTAAGTACAAAGGGACTGACACTCAAACTTTCTATGATTTGAACCACTCCTGTGAGGTCAGTTTTAGATTCCGATGCTTCACTTCAGGTTTACTGTATCCCTTGGATCTTCTTATTGACGATGAAACACAGAAATTGCATCCGAATTTAATACAAAAGGCACAATGGCGACTTAAGTACAAGAGGACTGACACTCTAACTTTCTATGATTTGAACCTCTCCTGTGAGTCCAGTTTTAGATTCCGATGTTTACCTTCAGGTTTACTGTACCACTTGGACCTTCTTATTGACGATGAAACACAGAAATTGCATCCGAATTTAATACAAAATGCACAATGCCGACTTAGGTACAAGAGGACTGACACTCTAACTTCCTATGATTAGAACCACTCCTGTGAGGCTAGTTTTAGATTCCGATGCTTTACTTCAGGTTTACTGTATCCCTTGGACCTTCTTATTGACGATGAAACACAGAAATTGCATCCGAATTTAATACAAAATGCACAATGCCGACTTAAGTACAATAGCACTGACACTCTAACTTTCTAAGATTTGAACTTCTCCTGTGATTCCAGTTTTAGATTCCGATGCTTCACTTCAGGTTTACTGTATCCCGTGGGCCTACTTATTGACGATGAAACACAGAAATTGCATCCGAATTTAATACAAAAGGCACAATGACGACTTAGGTGCAAGAGGACTGACACTATAACTTTCTATGATTTTAACCCATCCTGTGAGTCCAGTTTTAGATTCCAGTGCTTCACTTCAGGTTTACTGTATCCCTTGGACCTTCTTATTGACGTTGAAACACAGAAATTGCATACGAATTAAATACAAAAGGCAAAATGCCGACTTAAGTACAAGAGGACTGACACTCTAACTTTCTATGAATTGAACCTCTCCTGTGAGGCCACTTTTAGATTCCGATGCTTCACTTCAGGTTTACTGTATCCCTTGGACCTTCTTATTGACGATGAAACACAGAAATTGCATCCGAATTAAATACAAAAGGCACAATGCTGGCTTAAGTACAAGAGGATGACACTCTAACTTTCTATGATTTGAACTTCTCCTGTTATTCCAGTTTTAGATTCCGATGCTTCATTTCAGGTTTACTGTATCCCTTGGGCCTTCTTATTGACGATGAAACACAGAAATTGCATCCGAATTTAAGACAAAAGGCACAATGCCGACTTAAGTACAAGGGAACTGACACTCTAACTTTCTATGATTTGAACCTCTCCTGTGATTCCGGTTTTAGATTCCGATGCTTCACTTCAGGTTTACTGTATCCCTTCGACCTTCTTATTGACGATGAAACACAGAAATTGCATCCGAATTTAATACAAAAGGCACAATGCTGGCTTAAGTACAAGAGGACTGACACTCTAACTTTCTATGATTTGAACTTCTGCTGTGATTCCAGTTTTAGATTCCGATGCTTCACTTCAGGTTTACTGTATCCCTTGGGCCTTCTTATTAACGCTGAAACACATAAATTGCATCCGAATTTAATACAAAATTCACAATGCCGACTTAGGTACAAGAGGACTGACACTCTAACTTCCTATGATTAGAACCACTCCTGTGAGGCCAGTTTTAGATTCCGATGCTTTACTTCAGGTTTACTGTATCCCTTGGACCTTCTTATTGACGATGAAACACAGAAATTGCATCCGAATTTAATACAAAATGCACAATGCCGACTTAAGTACAATTGCACTGACACTCTCACTTTCTAAGATTTGAACTTCTCCTGTGATTCCAATTTTAGATTCCGATGCTTCACTTCAGGTTTACTGTATCCCGTGGGCCTACTTATTGACGATGAAACACAGAAATTGCATCCGAATTTAATACAAAAGGCAGAATGCCGTCTTAAGTGTAAGAGGACTGACACTATAACTTTCTATGATTTTAACCCCTCCTGTGAGTCCAGTTTTAGATTCCGGTGCTTCAATTCAGGTTTACTGTATCCCTTGGACCTTCTTATTGACGATGAAACACAGAAATTGCATACGAATTAAATACAAAAGGCACAATGCCGACGTAAGTACAAGAGGACTGACACTCTTACTTTCTATGATTTGAACCACTCCTGTGAGTCCAGTTTTAGATTCCGATGCTTCACTTCAGGTTTACTGTATCCCTTGGACCTTCTTATTGACGATGAAACACAGAAATTGCATCCGCATTAAATACAAAAGGCACAATGCTGGCTTAAGTACAAGAGGACTGACACACTAACTTTCTATGATTTGAACTTCTCCTGTTATTCCAGTTTTAGATTCTGATGCTTCACTTCAGGATTACTGTATCCCTTGGGCCTACTTATTGACGATGAAACACAGAAATTGCATCCGAATTTAAGACAAAAGTCACAATGCCGACTTAAGTACAAGAGGACTGACACTCTAACTTTCTATGATTAGAACCAGTCCTGTGAGGCCGGTTTTAGATTCCGATGCTTAACTTCAGGTTTACTGTATCCCTTGGACCTTCTTATTGACGATGAAAAACAGAAATTGCATCCGAATTTAATACAAAAGGCACAATGCCGACTTAAGTACAGGAGGACTGACACTCTAATTTTCTATGATTTGAACCCCTCCTGTGAGTCCAGTTTCTGATTCCGGAGCTTGACTTCAGGTTTACTGTATCCCTTGGACCTTCTTATTGACGATGAAACACAGAAATTGCATCCGAATTAAATACAAAAGGCACAATGCTGGCTTAAGTACAAGAGGATGACACTCTAACTTTCTATGATTTGAACTTCTCCTGTTATTCCAGTTTTAGATTCCGATGCTTCACTTCAGGTTTACTGTATCCCTGGGGCCTTCTTATTGACGATGAAACACAGAAATTGCATCCGAATTTAAGACATAAGTCACAATGCCGACTTAAGTACAAGAGGACTGACACTCTAACTTTCTATGATTTGAACCTGTCCTTTGAGTCCAGTTTTAGATTCCGATGCTTTACTTCAGGTTTACTGTATCCCTTGGACCTTCATATTGACGATGAAACACAGAAATTGCATCCAAATTTAATACAAAATGCACAATGCCGACATAAGTACAAGAGGACTTACACTCTAGCTTTCTATGATTTGAGCCTCTCCTGTGAGTCCAATTTATATTCCGATGCTTCACTTCAAGTTTACTGTATCACTTGGACCTTCTTATTGACGATGAAACACAGAAATTGCATTCGAATTTAATACAAAATGCACATTGCCGACTTAAGTACAAGAGGACTGACACTCTAACTTTCTATGATTAGAACCACTCCTGTGAGGCCAGTTTTAGATTCCGATGCTTCACTTCAGGTTTACTGTATCACTTGGACCTTCTTATTGACGATGAAAAACAGAAATTGCATCCGAATTTAATACAAATGGCACAATGCCGGCTTAAGTACAAGATGACTGACACTCTAACTTTCTATGATTTGAACCTCTCCTGTGATTCCAGTTTTAGATTCCGATGCTTCACTTCAGGTTTACTGTATCCCTTGGACCTTCTTATTGACGATGAAACACAGAAATTGCATCCGAATTTAATACAAAAGGCACAATGCTGGCTTAAGTACAAGAGGACTGACACTCTAACTTTCTATGATTAGAACTTCTACTGTTATTCCAGTTTTAGATTCCGATGCTTCACTTCAGGTTTACTGTATCCCTTGGGCCTTCTTATTTACGATGAAACACAGAAATTGCATCCGAATTTAAGACAAAAGTCACAATGCCGACTTAAGTACAATTGCACTGACACTCTAACTTTCTAAGATTTGAACTTCTCCTGTGATTCCAATTTTAGATTCCGATGCTTCACTTCAGGTTTACTGTATCCCGTGGGTCTACTTATTGACGATGAAACACAGAAATTGCATCCGAATTTAATACAAAAGGCACAATGCCGACTTAAGTACAAGAGGACTGACACTCTAATTTTCTATGATTTGAACCCCTCCTGTGAGTCCAGTTTCTGATTCCGATGCTTGACTTCAGGTTTACTGTATCCCTTGGACCTTCTTATTGACGATGAAACACAGAAATTGCATCCGAATTAAATACAAAAGGCACAATGCTGGCTTAAGTACAAGAGGATGACACTCTAACTTTCTATGATTTGAACTTCTCCTGTTATTCCAGTTTTAGATTCCGATGCTTCACTTCAGGTTTACTGTATCCCTTGGGCCTTCTTATTGACGATGAAACACAGAAATTGCATCCGAATTTAAGACAAAAGTCACAATGCCGACTTAAGTACAAGAGGACTGACACTCTAACTTTCTATGATTTGAACCTGTCCTTTGAGTCCAGTTTTAGATTCCGATGCTTTACTTCAGGTTTACTGTATCCCTTGGACCTTCATATTGACGATGAAACACAGAAATTGCATCCAAATTTAATACAAATTGCACAATGCCGACATAAGTACAAGAGGACTTACACTCTAGCTTTCTATGATTTGAGCCTCTCCTGTGAGTCCAATTTATATTCCGATGCTTCACTTCAAGTTTACTGTATCACTTGGACCTTCTTATTGACGATGAAAAACAGAAATTGCATCCGAATTTAATACAAATGGCACAATGCCGGCTTAAGTACAAGATGACTGACACTCTAACTTTCTATGATTTGAACCTCTCCTGTGATTCCAGTTTTAGATTCCGATGCTTCACTTCAGGTTTACTGTATCCCTTGGACCTTCTTATTGACGATGAAACACAGAAATTGCATCCGAATTTAATACAAAAGGCACAATGCTGGCTTAAGTACAAGAGGACTGACACTCTAACTTTCTATGATTAGAACTTCTACTGTTATTCCAGTTTTAGATTCCGATGCTTCACTTCAGGTTTACTGTATCCCTCGGGCCTTCTTATTTACGATGAAACACAGAAATTGCATCCGAATTTAAGACAAAAGTCACAATGCCGACTTTAGTACAAGAGGACTGACTCTCTAACTTTCTATGATTTGAACCTCTCCTGTGAGTCCAGTTTTAGATTCCGATGCTTTACTTCAGGTTTACTGTATCCCTTGGACCTTCTTATTGACGATGAAGCACAGAAATTGCATCCGTTTTTAATACAAAAGGCACAATGCCGACTTAAGTACAAGAGGACTGACACTCTAATTTTCTATGATTTGAACCTCTCCTGTGAGTCCAGTTTCTGATTCCGATGCTTCACTTCAGGTTTACTGTATCCCTTGGACCTTCTTATTGACGACGAAACACAGAAATTGCATCCGAATTTAATACAAAAGGCACAATGCCGACTTAAACACAAGAGGACTGACACTCTAACATTCTGTGATTTGAACCACGCTTGGGAGTCCAGTTTTCGATTCCGATTCTTCACTTCTGGTTAACTGTATTCCTTGGACGATCTTATTGACGATGAAACACAGAAATTGCATCCGAATTTAATACAAAAGGCACAATGCCGACTTAAGTACAAGAGGAATACCACTCTGATTTTTTATGATTTGAACATCGCTTGTGAGTCCAGTTTTAGATTCCGATGATTTACTTCAGGCTTACTGTATCCCTCGGACCTTCGTATTGACGATGAAACACAGAAATTGCATCCGAATTTAATACAAAACGCACAATGCCGACTTAAGTACAAGAGGACTTACACTCTAGCTTTCTATGATTTGAGCCTCTCCTGTGAGTCCAATTTATATTCCGATGCTTCACTTCAAGTTTACTGTATCACTTGGACCTTCTTATTGACGATGAAACACAGAAATTGCATTCGAATTTAATACAAAAGGCACATTGCCGACTTAAGTACAAGAGGACTGACACTCTAACTTTCTATGATTAGAACCACTCCAGTGAGGCCAGTTTTAGATTCCGATGCTTCATTTCAGGTTTACTGTATCCCTTGGACCTTCTTATTGACGATGAAAAACAGAAATTGCATCCGAATTTAATACAAAAGGCACAATGCCGTCTTAAGTACAAGAGGACTGACACTCTAATTTTCTATGATATGAACCTCTCCTGTGAGTCCAGTTTCTGATTCCGATGCTTCACTTCAGGTTTACTGTATCCCTTTGACCTTCTTATTGACGATGAAACACAGAAATTGCGTCCGAATTTAATACAAAAGGCACAATGCCGGCTTAAGTACAAGATGACTAACACACTAACTTTCTATGATTTGAACCTCTCCTGTGATTCCAGTTTTAGATTCCGATGCTTCACTTCAGGTTTACTGTATCCCTTGGACCTTCTTATTGACGATGAAACACAGAAATTGCATCCGAATTTAATACAAAAGGCACAATGCTGGCTTAAGTACAAGAGGACTGACACTCTAACTTTCTATGATTTGAACTTCTCCTGTTATTCCAGTTTTAGATTCCGATGCTTCACTTCAGGTTTACTGTATCCCTTGGGCCTTCTTATTTACGATGAAACACAGAAATTGCATCCGAATTTAAGACAAAAGTCACAATGCCGACTTAAGTACATGAGGACTGACACTCTAACTTTGTATGATTTGAACCACTCCTCAGAGGCCAGATTTAGATTAAGATGCTTCTCTTAAGGTTTACTGTATCCCTTGGACCTTCTTATTGACGATGAAACACAGAAATTTTATCCGTATTTAATGCAAAAGCACAATGCCGACTTAAGTACAAGAGGACTACCACTCTGACTTTTTATGATTTGAACATCGCTTGTGAGTCCAGTTTTAGATTCCGATGATTTACTTTAGGTTTACTGTATCCCTCCGACCTTCTTATTGACGATGAAACACAGAAATTGCATCCGAATTTAATACAAAATGCACAATGCCGACTTAAGTACAAGAGGATTTACACTCTAGCTTTCTATGATTTGAGCCTCTCCTGTGAGTCCAATTTATATTCCGATGCTTCACTTCAAGTTTACTGTATCACTTGGACCTTCTTATTGACGATGAAACACAGAAATTGCATTCGAATTTAATACAAAAGGCACATTGCCGACTTAAGTACAAGAGGACTGACACTCTAACTTTCTATGATTAGAACCACTCCTTTGAGGCCAGTTTTAGATTCCGATGCTTCACTTCAGGTTTACTGTATCCCTTGGACCTTCTTATTGACGATGAAAAACAGAAATTGCATCCGAATTTAATACAAAAGGCACAATGCCGACTTAAGTACAAGAGGACTGACACTCTAATTTTCTATGATTTGAACCTCTCCTGTGAGTCCAGTTTCTGATTCCGAAGCTTCACTTCAGGTTTACTGTATCCCTTGGACCTTCTTATTGACGATGAAACACAGAAATTGCATCCGAATTTAATACAAAAGGCACAATGCCGGCTTAAGTACAAGATGACTGACACTCTAACTTTCTATGATTCGAACCTCTCCTGTGATTCCAGTTTTAGATTCCGATGCTTCACTTCAGGTTTACTGTATCCCTTGGACCTTCTTATTGACGATGAAACACAGAAATTGCATCCGAATCTAATACAAAAGGCACAATGCTGGCTTAAGTACAAGAGGACTGACACTCTAACTTTCTATGATTTGAACTTCTCCTGTTATTCCAGTTTTAGATTCCGATGCTTCTCTTCAGGTTTACTGTATCCCTTGGGCCTTCTTATTTACGATGAAACACAGAAATTGCATCCGAATTTAAGACAAAAGTCACAATGCCGACTTAAGTACAAGAGGACTGACTCTCTAACTTTCTATGATTTGAACCTCTCCTGTGAGTCCAGATTTAGATTCCGATGCTTTACTTCAGGTTTACTGTATCCCTTGGACCTTCTTATTTACGATGAAACAAAGAAATTGCATCCGAATTTAATACAAAATGCACAATGCCGACTTAAGTACAAGAGGACTGACACTCTAACTTTATATGATTTGAACCACTCTTCTGAGGCCAGATTTAGATTCCGATGCTTCACTTCAGGTTTACTGTATCCCTTGGACCTTCTTATTGACGATGAAACACAGAAATTTTATCTGTATTTAATGCAAAAGCACAATGCCGACTTAAGTACAAGAGGACTGAAACTCTAACTTTCTATGATTTGAACCTCTCCTGTGAGTCCAGTTTTAGATTCCGATGCTTCACTTCAGGTTTACTGTATCCCTTGGACCTTCTTATTGACGATGAAACACAGAAATTGCATCTGAATTTAATACAAAAGGCACAATGCCGGCTTAAGTACAAGAGGACTGACACTCTAACTCTCTATGATTTGAACTTCTGCTGTGATTCCAGTTTTAGATTCCGATGCTTCACTTGAGGTTTACTGTATCCCTTGGGCCTTCTTATTAACGCTGAAACACATAAATTGCATCCGAATTTAATACAAAATTCACAATGCCGACTTAGGTACAAGATGACTGACACTCTAACTTCCTATGATTAGAACCACTCCTGTGAGGCCAGTTTTAGATTCCGATGCTTTACTTCAGGTTTACTGTATCCCTTGGACCTTCTTATTGACGATGATACACAGAAATTGCATCCGAGTTTAATACAAAATGCACAATGCCGACTTAAGTACAATAGCACTGACACTCTAACTTTCTAAGATTTGAACTTCTCCTGTGATTCCAATTTTAGATTCCGATGCTTCACTTCAGGTTTACTGTATCCCGTGGGCCTACTTATTGACGATGAAACACAGAAATTGCATCCGAATTTAATACAAAAGGAACAATGTCGACTTAAGTGTAAGAGGACTGACACTATAACTTTCTATGGTTTTAACCCCTCCTGTGAGTCCAGTTTTAGATTCCGGTGCTCCAATTCAGGTTTACTGTATCCCTTGGACCTTCTTATTGACGATGAAACACAGAAATTGCATTCGAATTAAATACAAAATTCACAATGCCGACTTAGGTACAAGAGGACTGACACTCTAACTTCCTATGATTAGAACCACTCCTGTGAGGCCAGTTTTAGATTCCGATGCTTTACTTCAGGTTTACTGTATCCCTTGGACCTTCTTATTGGCGATGAAACACAGAAATTGCATCCGAATTTAATACAAAATGCACAATGCCGACTTAAGTACAATAGCACTGATACTCTAACTTTCTAAGATTTGAACTTCTCCTGTGATTCCAATTTTAGATTCCGATGCTTCACTTCAGGTTTACTGTATCCCGTGGGCCAACTTATTGACGATGAAACACAGAAATTGCATCCGAATTTAATACAAAAGGCACAATGCCGACTTAAGTGTAAGAGGACTGACACTATAACTTTCTATGATTTTAACCCCTCCTGTGAGTCCAGTTTTAGATTCCGGTGCTTCAATTCAGGTTTACTGTATCCCTTGGACCTTCTTATTGACGATGAAACACAGAAATTGCATACGAATTAAATACAAAAGGCACAATGCCGACTTAAGTACAAGAGGACTGACACTCTTACTTTCTATGATTTGAACCACTCCTGTGAGTCCAGTTTTAGATTCCGATGCTTCACTTCAGGTTTACTGTATCCCTTGGACCTTCTTATTGAGGATGAAACACAGAAATAGCATCCGAATTAAATACAAAAGGCACAATGCTGGCTTAAGTACAAGAGGACTGACACTCTAACTTTCTATGATTTGAACTTCTCCTGTTATTCCAGTTTTAGATTCTGATGCTTCACTTCAGGATTACTGTATCCTTTGGGCCTTCTTATTGACGATGAAACACAGAAATTGCATCCGAATTTAAGACAAAAGGCACAATGCCGACTTAAGTACAAGAGGACTGACAGTCTAACTTTCTATGATTAGAACCACTCCTGTGAGGCCAGTTTTAGATTCCGATGCTTAACTTCAGATTTACTGTATCCCTTGGACCTTCTTATTGACGATGAAACACAGAAATTGCATTCGAATTTAATACAAAAGGCACATTGCCGACTTAAGTACAAGAGGACTGACACTCTAACTTTCTATGATTAGAACCACTCCTGTGAGGCCAGTTTTAGATTCCGATGCTTCACTTCAGGTTTACTGTATCCCTTGGACCTTCTTATTGACGATGAAAAGCAGAAATTGCATCCGAATTTAATACAAAAGGCACAATGCCGACTTAAGTACAAGAGGACTGACACTCTAATTTTCTATGATTTGAACCTCTCCTGTGAGTCCAGTTTCTGATTCCGATGCTTCACTTCAGGTTTACTGTATCCCTTGGACCTTCTTATTGACGATGAAACACAGAAATTGCATCCGAATTTAATACAAAAGGCACAATGCCGGCTTAAGTACAAGATGACTGACACTCTAACTTTCTACGATTTGAACCTCTCCTGTGATTCCAGTTTTAGATTCCGATGCTTCACTTCAGGTTTACTGTATCCCTTGGACCTTCTTATTGACGATGAAACACAGAAATTGCATTTGAATTTAATACAAAAGGCACAATGCTGGCTTAAGTACAAGAGGACTGACACTCTAACTTTCTATGATTTGAACTTCTCCTGTTATTCCAGTTTTAGATTCCGATGCTTCACTTCAGGTTTACTGTATCCCTTGGGCCTTCTTATTTACGATGAAAAACAGAAATTGCATCCGAATTTAAGACAAAAGTCACAATGCCGACTTAAGTACAAGAGGACTGACTCTCTAACTTTCTATGATTTGAACCTCTCCTGTCAGTCCAGATTTAGATTCCGATGCTTTACTTCAGGTTTACTGTATCCCTTGGACCTTCTTATTTACGATGAAACAAAGAAATTGCATCCGAATTTAATACAAAATGCACAATGCCGACTTAAGTACAAGAGGACTGACACTCTAACTTTATATGATTTGAACCACTCTTCTGAGGCCACATTTAGATTCCGATGCTTCACTTCAGGTTTACTGTATCCCTTGGACCTTCTTATTGACGATGAAACACAGAAATTTTATCCGTATTTAATGCAAAAGCACAATGCCGACTTAAGTACAAGAGGACTGAAACTCTAACTTTCTATGATTTGAACCTCTCCTGTGAGTCCAGTTTTAGATTCCGATGCTTCACTTCAGGTTTACTGTATCCCTTGGACCTTCTTATTGACGATGAAACACAGAAATTGGATCTGAATTTAATACAAAAGGCACAATGCCGGCTTAAGTACAAGAGGACTGACACTCTAACTCTCTATGATTTGAACTTCTGCTGTGATTCCAGTTTTAGATTCCGATGCTTCACTTGAGGTTTACTGTATCCCTTGGGCCTTCTTATTAACGCTGAAACACATAAATTGCATCCGAATTTAATACAAAATTCACAATGCCGACTTAGGTACAAGATGACTGACACTCTAACTTCCTATGATTAGAACCACTCCTGTGAGGCCAGTTTTAGATTCCGATGCTTTACTTCAGGTTTACTGTATCCCTTGGACCTTCTTATTGACGATGATACACAGAAATTGCATCCGAATTTAATACAAAATGCACAATGCCGACTTAAGTACAATAGCACTGACACTCTAACTTTCTAAGATTTGAACTTCTCCTGTGATTCCAATTTTAGATTCCGATGCTTCACTTCAGGTTTACTGTATCCCGTGGGCCTACTTATTGACGATGAAACACAGAAATTGCATCCGAATTTAATACAAAAGGAACAATGCCGACTTAAGTGTAAGAGGACTGACACTATAACTTTCTATGATTTTAACCCCTCCTGTGAGTCCAGTTTTAGATTCCGGTGCTTCAATTCAGGTTTACTGTATCCCTTGGACCTTCTTATTGACGATGAAACACAGAAATTGCATACGAATTAAATACAAAAGGCACAATGCCGACTTAAGTACAAGAGGACTGACTCTCTTACTTTCTATGATTTGAACCACTCCTGTGAGTCCAGTTTTAGATTCCGATGCTTCACTTCAGGTGTACTCAGTCCCTTGGACCATCTTGTTGACGATGAAACACAGAAATAGCATCCGAATTTAATACAAAACGCACAATGCCGACTTAAGTACAAGAGGACTTACACTCTAGCTTTCTATGATTTGAGCCTCTCCTGTGAGTCCAGTTTATATTCCGATGCTTCACTTCAAGTTTACTGTATCACTTGGACCTTCTTATTGACGATGAAACACAGAAATTGCATTCGAATTTAATACAAAAGGCACATTGCCGACTTAAGTACAAGAGGACTGACACTCTAACTTTCTATGATTAGAACCACTCCAGTGAGGCCAGTTTTAGATTCCGATGCTTCACTTCAGGTTTACTGTATCCCTTGGACCTTCTTATTGACGATGAAAAACAGAAATTGCATCCGAATTTAATACAAAAGGCACAATGCCGACTTAAGTACAAGAGGACTGACACTCTAATTTTCTATGATATGAACCTCTCCTGTGAGTCCAGTTTCTGATTCCGATGCTTCACTTCAGGTTTACTGTATCCCTTTGACCTTCTTATTGACGATGAAACACAGAAATTGCATCCGAATTTAATACAAAAGGCACAATGCCGGCTTAAGTACAAGATGACTAACACACTAACTTTCTATGATTTGAACCTCTCCTGTGATTCCAGTTTTAGATTCCGATGCTTCACTTCAGGTTTACTGTATCCCTTGGACCTTCTTATTGACGATGAAACACAGAAATTGCATCCGAATTTAATACAAAAGGCACAATGCTGGCTTAAGTACAAGAGGACTGACACTCTAACTTTCTATGATTTGAACTTCTCCTGTTATTCCAGTTTTAGATTCCGATGCTTCACTTCAGGTTTACTGTATCCCTTGGGCCTTCTTATTTACGATGAAACACAGAAATTGCATCCGAATTTAAGACAAAAGTCACAATGCCGACTTAAGTACATGAGGACTGACACTCTAACTTTGTATGATTTGAACCACTCCTCAGAGGCCAGATTTAGATTAAGATGCTTCTCTTAAGGTTTACTGTATCCCTTGGACCTTCTTATTGACGATGAAACACAGAAATTTCATCCGTATTTAATGCAAAAGCACAATGCCGACTTAAGTACAAGAGGACTACCACTCTGACTTTTTATGATTTGAACATCGCTTGTGAGTCCAGTTTTAGATTCCGATGATTTACTTCAGGTTTACTGTATCCCTCCGACCTTCTTATTGACGATGAAACACAGAAATTGCATCCGAATTTAATACAAAATGCACAATGCCGACTTAAGTACAAGAGGATTTACACTCTAGCTTTCTATGATTTGAGCCTCTCCTGTGAGTCCAATTTATATTCCGATGCTTCACTTCAAGTTTACTGTATCACTTGGACCTTCTTATTGACGATGAAACACAGAAATTGCATTCGAATTTAATACAAAAGGCACATTGCCGACTTAAGTACAAGAGGACTGACACTCTAACTTTCTATGATTAGAACCACTCCTTTGAGGCCAGTTTTAGATTCCGATGCTTCACTTCAGGTTTACTGTATCCCTTGGACCTTCTTATTGACGATGAAAAACAGAAATTGCATCCGAATTTAATACAAAAGGCACAATGCCGACTTAAGTACAAGAGGACTGACACTCTAATTTTCTATGATTTGAACCTCTCCTGTGAGTCCAGTTTCTGATTCCGAAGCTTCACTTCAGGTTTACTGTATCCCTTGGACCTTCTTATTGACGATGAAACACAGAAATTGCATCCGAATTTAATACAAAAGGCACAATGCCGGCTTAAGTACAAGATGACTGACACTCTAACTTTCTATGATTTGAACCTCTCCTGTGATTCCAGTTTTAGATTCCGATGCTTCACTTCAGGTTTACTGTATCCCTTGGACCTTCTTATTGACGATGAAACACAGAAATTGCATCCGAATCTAATACAAAAGGCACAATGCTGGCTTAAGTACAAGAGGACTGACACTCTAACTTTCTATGATTTGAACTTCTCCTGTTATTCCAGTTTTAGATTCCGATGCTTCTCTTCAGGTTTACTGTATCCCTTGGGCCTTCTTATTTACGATGAAACACAGAAATTGCATCCGAATTTAAGACAAAAGTCACAATGCCGACTTAAGTACAAGAGGACTGACTCTCTAACTTTCTATGATTTGAACCTCTCCTGTGAGTCCAGATTTAGATTCCGATGCTTTACTTCAGGTTTACTGTATCCCTTGGACCTTCTTATTTACGATGAAACAAAGAAATTGCATCCGAATTTAATACAAAATGCACAATGCCGACTTAAGTACAAGAGGACTGACACTCTAATTTTATATGATTTGAACCACTCTTCTGAGGCCAGATTTAGATTCTGATGCTTCACTTCAGGTTTACTGTATCCCTTGGACCTTCTTATTGACGATGAAACACAGAAATTTTATCCGTATTTAATGCAAAAGCACAATGCCGACTTAAGTACAAGAGGACTGAAACTCTAACTTTCTATGATTTGAACCTCTCCTGTGAGTCCAGTTTTAGATTCCGATGCTTCACTTCAGGTTTACTGTATCCCTTGGACCTTCTTATTGACGATGAAACACAGAAATTGCATCTGAATTTAATACAAAAGGCACAATGCCGGCTTAAGTACAAGAGGACTTACACTCTAACTCTCTATGATTTGAACTTCTGCTGTGATTCCAGTTTTAGATTCCGATGCTTCACTTGAGGTTTACTGTATCCCTTGGGCCTTCTTATTAACGCTGAAACACATAAATTGCATCCGAATTTAATACAAAATTCACAATGCCGACTTACGTACAAGATGACTGACACTCTAACTTCCTATGATTAGAACCACTCCTGTGAGGCCAGTTTTAGATTCCGATGCTTTACTTCAGGTTTACTGTATCCCTTGGACCTTCTTATTGACGATGATACACAGAAATTGCATCCGAATTTAATACAAAATGCACAATGCCGACTTAAGTACAATAGCACTGACACTCTAACTTTCTAAGATTTGAACTTCTCCTGTGATTCCAATTTTAGATTCCGATGCTTCACTTCAGGTTTACTGTATCCCGTGGGCCTACTTATTGACGATGAAACACAGAAATTGCATCCGAATTTAATACAAAAGGAACAATGCCGACTTAAGTGTAAGAGGACTGACACTATAACTCTCTATGATTTTAACCCCTCCTGTGAGTCCAGTTTTAGATTCCGGTGCTTCAATTCAGGTTTACTGTATCCCTTGGACCTTCTTATTGACGATGAAACACAGAAATTGCATTCGAATTAAATACAATATTCACAATGCCGACTTAGGTACAAGAGGACTGACACTCTAACTTCCTATGATTAGAACCACTCCTGTGAGGCCAGTTTTAGATTCCGATGCTTTACTTCAGGTTTACTGTATCCCTTGGACCTTCTTATTGGCGATGAAACACAGAAATTGCATCCGAATTTAATACAAAATGCACAATGCCGACTTAAGTACAATAGCACTGATACTCTAACTTTCTAAGATTTGAACTTCTCCTGTGATTCCAATTTTAGATTCCGATGCTTCACTTCAGGTTTACTGTATCCCGTGGGCCTACTTATTGACGATGAAACACAGAAATTGCATCCGAATTTAATACAAAAGGCACAATGCCGACTTAAGTGTAAGAGGACTGACACTATAACTTTCTATGATTTTAACCCCTCCTGTGAGTCCAGTTTTAGATTCCGGTGCTTCAATTCAGGTTTACTGTATCCCTTGGACCTTCTTATTGACGATGAAACACAGAAATTGCATACGAATTAAATACAAAAGGCACAATGCCGACTTAAGTACAAGAGGACTGACACTCTTACTTTCTATGATTTGAACCACTCCTGTGAGTCCAGTTTTAGATTCCGATGCTTCACTTCAGGTTTACTGTATCCCTTGGACCTTCTTATTGACGATGAAACACAGAAATTGCATCCGAATCTAATACAAAAGGCACAATGCTGGCTTAAGTACAAGAGGACTGACACTCTAACTTTCTATGATTTGAACTTCTCCTGTTATTCCAGTTTTAGATTCCGATGCTTCTCTTCAGGTTTACTGTATCCCTTGGGCCTTCTTATTTACGATGAAACACAGAAATTGCATCCGAATTTAAGACAAAAGTCACAATGCCGACTTAAGTACAAGAGGACTGACTCTCTAACTTTCTATGATTTGAACCTCTCCTGTGAGTCCAGATTTAGATTCCGATGCTTTACTTCAGGTTTACTGTATCCCTTGGACCTTCTTATTTACGATGAAACAAAGAAATTGCATCCGAATTTAATACAAAATGCACAATGCCGACTTAAGTACAAGTTGACTGACACTCTAACTTTATATGATTTGAACCACTCTTCTGAGGCCAGATTTAGATTCCGATGCTTCACTTCAGGTTTACTGTATCCCTTGGACCTTCTTATTGACGATGAAACACAGAAATTTTATCCGTATTTAATGCAAAAGCACAATGCCGACTTAAGTACAAGAGGACTGAAACTCTAACTTTCTATGATTTGAACCTCTCCTGTGAGTCCAGTTTTAGATTCCGATGCTTCACTTCAGGTTTACTGTATCCCTTGGACCTTCTTATTGACGATGAAACACAGAAATTGCATCTGAATTTAATACAAAAGGCACAATGCCGGCTTAAGTACAAGAGGACTGACACTCTAACTCTCTATGATTTGAACTTCTGCTGTGATTCCAGTTTTAGATTCCGATGCTTCACTTGAGGTTTACTGTATCCCTTGGGCCTTCTTATTAACGCTGAAACACATAAATTGCATCCGAATTTAATACAAAATTCACAATGCCGACTTAGGTACAAGATGACTGACACTCTAACTTCCTATGATTAGAACCACTCCTGTGAGGCCAGTTTTAGATTCCGATGCTTTACTTCAGGTTTACTGTATCCCTTGGACCTTCTTATTGACGATGATACACAGAAATTGCATCCGAATTTAATACAAAATGCACAATGCCGACTTAAGTACAATAGCACTGACACTCTAACTTTCTAAGATTTGAACTTCTCCTGTGATTCCAATTTTAGATTCCGATGCTTCACTTCAGGTTTACTGTATCCCGTGGGCCTACTTATTGACGATGAAACACAGAAATTGCATCCGAATTTAATACAAAAGGAACAATGCCGACTTAAGTGTAAGAGGACTGACACTATAACTTTCTATGATTTTAACCCCTCCTGTGAGTCCAGTTTTAGATTCCGGTGCTTCAATTCAGGTTTACTGTATCCCTTGGACCTTCTTATTGACGATGAAACACAGAAATTGCATTCGAATTAAATACAATATTCACAATGCCGACTTAGGTACAAGAGGACTGACACTCTAACTTCCTATGATTAGAACCACTCCTGTGAGGCCAGTTTTAGATTCCGATGCTTTACTTCAGGTTTACTGTATCCCTTGGACCTTCTTATTGGCGATGAAACACAGAAATAGCATCCGAATTTAATACAAAATGCACAATGCCGACTTAAGTACAATAGCACTGATACTCTAACTTTCTAAGATTTGAACTTCTCCTGTGATTCCAATTTTAGATTCCGATGCTTCACTTCAGGTTTACTGTATCCCGTGGGCCTACTTATTGACGATGAAACACAGAAATTGCATCCGAATTTAATACAAAAGGCACAATGCCGACTTAAGTGTAAGAGGACTGACACCATAACTTTCTATGATTTTAACCCCTCCTGTGAGTCCAGTTTTAGATTCCGGTGCTTCAATTCAGGTTTACTGTATCCCTTGGACCTTCTTATTGACGATGAAACACAGAAATTGCATACGAATTAAATACAAAAGGCACAATGCCGACTTAAGTACAAGAGGACTGACACTCTTACTTTCTATGATTTGAACCACTCCTGTGAGTCCAGTTTTAGATTCCGATGCTTCACTTCAGGTTTACTGTATCCCTTGGACCTTCTTATTGAGGATGAAACACAGAAATAGCATCCGAATTAAATACAAAAGGCACAATGCTGGCTTAAGTATAAGAGGACTGACACTCTAACTTTCTATGAATTGAACTTCTCCTGTTATTCCAGTTTTAGATTCTGATGCTTCACTTCAGGATTACTGTATCCTTTGGGCCTTCTTATTGACGATGAAACACAGAAATTGCGTCCGAATTTAAGACAAAAGGCACAATGCCGACTTAAGTACAAGAGGACTGACAGTCTAACTTTCTATGATTAGAACCACTCCTGTGAGGCCAGTTTTAGATTCCGATGCTTAACTTCAGATTTACTGTATCCCTTGGACCTTCTTATTGACGATGAAACACAGAAATTGCATTCGAATTTAATACAAAAGGCACATTGCCGACTTAAGTACAAGAGGACTGACACTCTAACTTTCTATGATTAGAACCACTCCTGTGAGGCCAGTTTTAGATTCCGATGCTTCACTTCAGGTTTACTGTATCCCTTGGACCTTCTTATTGACGATGAAAAGCAGAAATTGCAACCGAATTTAATACAAAAGGCACAATGCCGACTTAAGTACAAGAGGACTGACACTCTAATTTTCTATGATTTGAACCTCTCCTGTGAGTCCAGTTTCTGATTCCGATGCTTCGCTTCAGGTTTACTGTATCCCTTGGACCTTCTTATTGACGATGAAACACAGAAATTGCATCCGAATTTAATACAAAAGGCACAATGCCGGCTTAAGTACAAGATGACTGACACTCTAACTTTCTACGATTTGAACCTCTCCTGTGATTCCAGTTTTAGATTCCGATGCTTCACTTCAGGTTTACTGTATCCCTTGGACCTTCTTATTGACGATGAAACACAGAAATTGCATCCGAATTTAATACAAAAGGCACAATGCTGGCTTAAGTACAAGAGGACTGACACTCTAACTTTCTATGATTTGAACTTCTCCTGTTATTCCAGTTTTAGATTCCGATGCTTCACTTCAGGTTTACTGTATCCCTTGGGCCTTCTTATTTACGATGAAACACAGAAATTGCATCCGAATTTAAGACAAAAGTCACAATGCCGACTTAAGTACAAGAGGACTGACTCTCTAACTTTCTATGATTTGAACCTCTCCTGTGAGTCCAGATTTAGATTCCGATGCTTTACTTCAGGTTTACTGTATCCCTTGGACCTTCTTATTTACGATGAAACAAAGAAATTGCATTCGAATTTAATACAAAATGCACAATGCCGACTTAAGTACAAGAGGACTGACACTCTAACTTTGAATGATTTGAACCACTCTTCTGAGGCCAGATTTAGATTCCGATGCTTCACTTCAGGTTTACTGTATCCCTTGGACCTTCTTATTGACGATGAAACACAGAAATTTTATCCGTATTTAATGCAAAAGCACAATGCCGACATAAGTACAAGAGGACTGAAACTCTAACTTTCTATGATTTGAACCTCTCCTGTGAGTCCAGTTTTAGATTCCGATGCTTCACTTCAGGTTTACTGTATCCCTTGGACCTTCTTATTGACGATGAAACACAGAAATTGCATCTGAATTTAATACAAAAGGCACAATGCCGGCTTAAGTACAAGAGGACTGACACTCTAACTCTCTATGATTTGAACTTCTGCTGTGATTCCAGTTTTAGATTCCGATGCTTCACTTGAGGTTTACTGTATCCCTTGGGCCTTCTTATAAACGCTGAAACACATAAATTGCATCCGAATTTAATACAAAATTCACAATGCCGACTTAGGTGCAAGATGACTGACACTCTAACTTCCTATGATTAGAACCACTCCTGTGAGGCCAGTTTTAGATTCCGATGCTTTACTTCAGGTTTACTGTATCCCTTGGACCTTCTTATTGACGATGATACACAGAAATTGCATCCGAATTTAATACAAAATGCACAATGCCGACTTAAGTACAATAGCACTGACACTCTAACTTTCTAAGATTTGAACTTCTCCTGTGATTCCAATTTTAGATTCCGATGCTTCACTTCAGGTTTACTGTATCCCGTGGGCCTACTTATTGACGATGAAACACAGAAATTGCATCCGAATTTAATACAAAAGGAACAATGCCGACTTAAGTGTAAGAGGACTGACACTATAACTTTCTATGATTTTAACCCCTCCTGTGAGTCCAGTTTTAGATTCCGGTGCTTCAATTCAGGTTTACTGTATCCCTTGGACCTTCTTATTGACGATGAAACACAGAAATTGCATTCGAATTAAATACAAAATTCACAATGCCGACTTAGGTACAAGAGGACTGACACTCTAACTTCCTATGATTAGAACCACTCCTGTGAGGCCAGTTTTAGTTTCCGATGCTTTACTTCAGGTTTACTGTATCCCTTGGACCTTCTTATTGGCGATGAAACACAGAAATTGCATCCGAATTTAATACAAAATGCACAATGCCGACTTAAGTACAATAGCACTGATACTCTAACTTTCTAAGATTTGAACTTCTCCTGTGATTCCAATTTTAGATTCCGATGCTTCACTTCAGGTTTACTGTATCCCGTGAGCCTACTTATTGACGATGAAACACAGAAATTGCATCCGAATTTATTACAAAAGGCACAATGCCGACTTAAGTGTAAGAGGACTGACACTATAACTTTCTATGATTTTAGCCCCTCCTGTGAGTCCAGTTTTAGATTCCGGTGCTTCAATTCAGGTTTACTGTATCCCTTGGACCTTCTTATTGACGATGAAACACAGAAATTGCATACGAATTAAATACAAAAGGCACAATGCCGACTTAAGTACAAGAGGACTGACACTCTTACTTTCTATGATTTGAACCACTCCTGTGAGTCCAGTTTTAGATTCCGATGCTTCACTTCAGGTTTACTGTATCCCTTAGACCTTCTTATTGAGGATGAATTACAGAAATAGCATCCGAATTAAATACAAAAGGCACAATGCTGGCTTAAGTACAAGAGGACTGACACTCTAACTTTCTATGATTTGAACTTCTCCTGTTATTCCAGTTTTAGATTCTGATGCTTCACTTCAGGATTACTGTATCCTTTGGGCCTTCTTATTGACGATGAAACACAAAAATTGCATCCGAATTTAAGACAAAAGGCACAATGCCGACTTAAGTACAAGAGGACTGACAGTCTAACTTTCTATGATTAGAACCACTCCTGTGAGTCCAGATTTAGATTCCGATGCTTTACTTCAGGTTTACTGTATCCCTTGGACCTTCTTATTTACGATGAAACAAAGAAATTGCATTCGAATTTAATACAAAATGCACAATGCCGACTTAAGTACAAGAGGACTGACACTCTAACTTTGAATGATTTGAACCACTCTTCTGAGGCCAGATTTAGATTCCGATGCTTCACTTCAGGTTTACTGTATCCCTTGGACCTTCTTATTGACGATGAAACACAGAAATTTTATCCGTATTTAATGCAAAAGCACAATGCCGACATAAGTACAAGAGGACTGAAACTCTAACTTTCTATGATTTGAACCTCTCCTGTGAGTCCAGTTTTAGATTCCGATGCTTCACTTCAGGTTTACTGTATCCCTTGGACCTTCTTATTGACGATGAAACACAGAAATTGCATCTGAATTTAATACAAAAGGCACAATGCCGGCTTAAGTACAAGAGGACTGACACTCTAACTCTCTATGATTTGAACTTCTGCTGTGATTCCAGTTTTAGATTCCGATGCTTCACTTGAGGTTTACTGTATCCCTTGGGCCTTCTTATAAACGCTGAAACACATAAATTGCATCCGAATTTAATACAAAATTCACAATGCCGACTTAGGTGCAAGATGACTGACACTCTAACTTCCTATGATTAGAACCACTCCTGTGAGGCCAGTTTTAGATTCCGATGCTTTACTTCAGGTTTACTGTATCCCTTGGACCTTCTTATTGACGATGATACACAGAAATTGCATCCGAATTTAATACAAAATGCACAATGCCGACTTAAGTACAATAGCACTGACACTCTAACTTTCTAAGATTTGAACTTCTCCTGTGATTCCAATTTTAGATTCCGATGCTTCACTTCAGGTTTACTGTATCCCGTGGGCCTACTTATTGACGATGAAACACAGAAATTGCATCCGAATTTAATACAAAAGGAACAATGCCGACTTAAGTGTAAGAGGACTGACACTATAACTTTCTATGATTTTAACCCCTCCTGTGAGTCCAGTTTTAGATTCCGGTGCTTCAATTCAGGTTTACTGTATCCCTTGGACCTTCTTATTGACGATGAAACACAGAAATTGCATTCGAATTAAATACAAAATTCACAATGCCGACTTAGGTACAAGAGGACTGACACTCTAACTTCCTATGATTAGAACCACTCCTGTGAGGCCAGTTTTAGTTTCCGATGCTTTACTTCAGGTTTACTGTATCCCTTGGACCTTCTTATTGGCGATGAAACACAGAAATTGCATCCGAATTTAATACAAAATGCACAATGCCGACTTAAGTACAATAGCACTGATACTCTAACTTTCTAAGATTTGAACTTCTCCTGTGATTCCAATTTTAGATTCCGATGCTTCACTTCAGGTTTACTGTATCCCGTGAGCCTACTTATTGACGATGAAACACAGAAATTGCATCCGAATTTATTACAAAAGGCACAATGCCGACTTAAGTGTAAGAGGACTGACACTATAACTTTCTATGATTTTAGCCCCTCCTGTGAGTCCAGTTTTAGATTCCGGTGCTTCAATTCAGGTTTACTGTATCCCTTGGACCTTCTTATTGACGATGAAACACAGAAATTGCATACGAATTAAATACAAAAGGCACAATGCCGACTTAAGTACAAGAGGACTGACACTCTTACTTTCTATGATTTGAACCACTCCTGTGAGTCCAGTTTTAGATTCCGATGCTTCACTTCAGGTTTACTGTATCCCTTAGACCTTCTTATTGAGGATGAATTACAGAAATAGCATCCGAATTAAATACAAAAGGCACAATGCTGGCTTAAGTACAAGAGGACTGACACTCTAACTTTCTATGATTTGAACTTCTCCTGTTATTCCAGTTTTAGATTCTGATGCTTCACTTCAGGATTACTGTATCCTTTGGGCCTTCTTATTGACGATGAAACACAAAAATTGCATCCGAATTTAAGACAAAAGGCACAATGCCGACTTAAGTACAAGAGGACTGACAGTCTAACTTTCTATGATTAGAACCACTCCTGTGAGGCCAGTTTTAGATTCCGATGCTTAACTTCAGATTTACTGTATCCCTTGGACCTTCTTATTGACGATGAAACACAGAAATTGCATTCGAATTTAATACAAAAGGCACATTGCCGACTTAAGTACAAGAGGACTGACACTCTAACTTTCTATGATTAGAACCACTCCTGTGAGGCCAGTTTTAGATTCCGATGCTTCACTTCAGGTTTACTGTATCCCTTGGACCTTCTTATTGACGATGAAAAGCAGAAATTGCATCCGAATTTAATACAAAAGGCACAATGCCGACTTAAGTACAAGAGGACTGACACTCTAATTTTCTATGATTTGAACCTCTCCTGTGAGTCCAGTTTCTGATTCCGATGCTTCACTTCAGGTTTACTGTATCCCTTGGACCTTCTTATTGACGATGAAACACAGAAATTGCATCCGAATTTAATACAAAAGGCACAATGCCGGCTTAAGTACAAGATGACTGACACTCTAACTTTCTACGATTTGAACCTCTCCTGTGATTCCAGTTTTAGATTCCGATGCTTCACTTCAGGTTTACTGTATCCCTTGGACCTTCTTATTGACGATGAAACACAGAAATTGCATCCGAATTTAATACAAAAGGCACAATGCTGGCTTAAGTACAAGAGGACTGACACTCTAACTTTCTATGGTTTGAACTTCTCCTGTTATTCCAGTTTTAGATTCCGATGCTTCACTTCAGGTTTACTGTATCCCTTGGGCCTTCTTATTTACGATGAAACACAGAAATTGCATCCGAATTCAAGACAAAAGTCACAATGCCGACTTAAGTACAAGAGGACTGACTCTCTAACTTTCTATGATTTGAACCTCTCCTGTGAGTCCAGTTTTAGATTCCGATGCTTTACTTCAGGTTTACTGTATCCCTTGGACCTTCTTATTGACAATGAAACACAGAAATTGCATCCGAATTTAATACAAAATGCACAATGCCGACTTAAGTACAAGAGGACTGACACTCTAACTTTATATGATTTGAACCACTCCTCTGAGGCCAGATTTAGATTCCGATGCTTCACTTCAGGTTAACTGTATCCCTTGGACCTTCTTATTGACGATGAAACACAGAAATTTCATCCGTATTTAATGCAAAAGCACAATGCCGACTTAAGTACAAGAGGACTACCACTCTGACTTTTTATGATTTGAACATCGCTTGTGAGTCCAGTTTTAGATTCCGATGATTTACTTCAGGTTTACTGTATCCCTCGGACCTTCTTATTGACGATGAAACACAGAAATTGCATCCGAATTTAATACAAAATGCACAATGCCGACTTAAGTACAAGAGGACTTACACTCTAGCTTTCTATGATTGTAGCCTCTCCTGTGAGTCCAATTTATATTCCGATGCTTCACTTCAAGTTTACTGTATCACTTGGACCTTCTTATTGACGATGAAACACAGAAATTGCATTCGAATTTAATACAAAAGGCACATTGCCGACTTAAGTACAAGAGGACTGACACTCTAACTTTCTATGATTAGAACCACTCCTGTGAGGCCAGTTTTAGATTCCGATGCTTCACTTCAGGTTTACTGTATCCCTTGGACCTTCTTATTGACGATGAAAAACAGAAATTGCATCCGAATTTAATACAAAAGGCACAATGCCGACTTAAGTACAAGAGGACTGACACTCTAATTTTCTATGATTTGAACCTCTCCTGTGAGTCCAGTTTCTGATTCCGATGCTTGACTTCAGGTTTACTGTATCCCTTGGACCTTCTTATTGACGATGAAACACAGAAATTGCATCCGAATTTAATACAAAAGGCACAATGCCGGCTGAAGTACAAGATGACTGACACTCTAACTTTCTACGATTTGAACCTCTCCTGTGATTCCAGTTGTAGATTCCGATGCTTCACTTCAGGTTTACTGTATCCCTTGGACCTTCTTATTGACGATGAAACACAGAAATTGCATCCGAATTTAATACAAAAGGCACAATGCTGGCTTTAGTACAAGAGGACTGACCCTCTAACTTTCTATGATTTGAACTTCTCCTGTTATTCCAGTTTTCGATTCCGA
Organism: Schistocerca serialis cubense; assembly: GCF_023864345.2. Lineage (NCBI taxonomy): Eukaryota > Metazoa > Arthropoda > Insecta > Orthoptera > Acrididae > Schistocerca > Schistocerca serialis. The sequence continues at coordinate 1,047,108,318 of NC_064640.1, read as the reverse complement.
TGCTTCACTTCAGGTTTACTGTATCCCTTGGGCCTTCTTATTTACGATGAAACACAGAAATTGCATCCGAATTTAAGACAAAAGTCACAATGCCGACTTAAGTACAAGAGGACTGACTCTCTAACTTTCTATGATTTGAACCTCTCCTGTGAGTCCAGTTTTAGATTCCGATGCTTTACTTCAGGTTTACTGTATCCCTTGGACCTTCTTATTGACGATGAAACACAGAAATTGCATCCGAATTTAATACAAAATGCACAATGCCGACTTAAGTACAAGAGGACTGACACTCTAACTTTATATGATTTGAACCACTCCTCTGAGGCCAGATTTAGATTCCGATGCTTCACTTCAGGTTTACTGTATCCCTTGGACCTTCTTATTGACGATGAAACACAGATATTTCATCCGTATTTAATGCAAAAGCACAATGCCGACTTAAGTACAAGAGGACTGACACTCTGACATTCTATGATTTGAACCTCTCCTGTGAGTCCAGTTTTAGATTCCGATGCTTCACTTCAGGTTTACTGTATCCCTTGGACCTTCTTATTGACGATGAAACACTGAAATTGCATCTGAATTTAATACAAAAGGCACAATGCCGGCTTAAGTACAAGAGGACTGACACTCTAACTTTCTATGATTTGAACTTCTGCTGTGATTCCAGTTTTAGATTCCGATGCTTCACTTGAGGTTTACTGTATCCCTTGGGCCTTCTTATTAACGCTGAAACACATAAATTGCATCCGAATTTAATACAAAATTCACAATGCCGACTTAGGTACAAGACGACTGACACTCTAACTTCCTATGATTAGAACCACTCCTGTGAGGCCAGTTTCAGATTCCGATTCTTTACTTCAGGTTTACTGTATCCCTTGGACCTTCTTATTGACGATGAAACACAGAAATTGCATCCGAATTTAATACAAAATGCACAATGCCGACTTAAGTACAATAGCACTGACACTCTAACTTTCTAAGATTTGAACTTCTCCTGTGATTCCAATTTTAGATTCCGATGCTTCACTTCAGGTTTACTGTATCCCTCGGACCTTCTTATTGACGATGAAGCACAGAAATTGTATCCGATTTTAATACAAAAGGCACAATGCCGACTTAAACACAAGAGGACTGACACTCTAACATTCTGTGATTTGAACCACGCTTGTGAGTCCAGTTTTCGATTCCGATTCTTCACTTCTGGTTAACTGTATTCCTTGGACGATCTTATTGACGATGAAAGACAGAAATTGCATCCGAATTTAATATAAAAGGCACAATGCCGACATAAGTACAAGAGGATTGACACTCTAACTTTCTATGATTTCAACCTCACCTGTGAGTCCAGTTTCAGATTCCGATGCTTCACTTCAGGTTAACTGTATCCCTTGGACCTTCTTATTGACGATGTAACACAGAAATTGCATCCGAATTTAATACAAAAGGCACAATGCCGGCTTAAGTGCAAGATGACTGACACTCTAACTTTCTATGATTTGAACCTCTCCTGTGAGTCCAGTTTTAGATTCCGATGCTTCACTTCAGGTTTACTGTATCCCTTGGACCTTCTTATTGACGATGAAACACAGAAATTGCATACGAATTAAATACAAAAGGCACAATGCCGACTTAAGTACAAGAGGACTGACACTGTACCTTTCTATGATTTGAACCACTCCTGTGAGTCCAGTTTTAGATTCCGATGCTTCACTTCAGGTTTACTGTATCCCTTGGACCTTCTTATTGACGATGAAACACAGAAATTGCATCCGAATTAAATACAAAAGGCACAATAATGGCTTAAGTACAAGAGGACTGACACTCTAACTTTCTATGATTTGAACTTCTCCTGTTATTCCAGTTTTAGATTATGATGCTTCACTTCAGGTTTACTGTATCCCTTGGGCCTTCTTATTGACGATGAAACACAGAAATTGCATCCGAATTTAAGACAAAAGTCACAATGCCGACTTAAGTACAAGAGGACTGACACTCTAACTTTCTATGATTTGAACCTCTCCTGTGAGTCCAGTTTTAGATTCCGATGCTTTACTTCAGGTTTACTGTATCCCTTGGACCTTCTTATTGGCGATGAAACACAGAAATTGCATCCGAATTTAATACAAAATGCACAATACCGACTTAAGTACAAGAGGACTTACACTCTAGCTTTCTATGATTTGAGCCTCTCCTGTGAGTCCAGTTTATATTCCGATGCTTCACTTCAAGTTAACTGTATCACTTGGACCTTCTTATTGACGATGAAACACAGAAATTGCATTCGAATGTAATACAAAAGGCACATTGCCGACTTAAGTACAAGAGGACTGACACTCTAACTTTCTATTTTTAGAACCACTCCTGTGAGGCCAGTTTTAGATTCCGATGCTTAACTTCAGGTTTACTGTTTCCCTTGGACCTTCTTATTGACGATGAAATACAGAAATTGCATCCGAATTTAATACAAAAAGGACAATGCCGACTTAAGTGTAAGAGGACTGACACTCTAATTTTCTATGATTTGAACCTCTCCTGTGAGTCCAGTTTCTGATTCCGATGCTTCACTTCAGGTTTACTGTATCCCTTGGACCTTCTTATTGACGACGAAACACAGAAATTGCATCCGTATTTAATACAAAAGGCACAATGCCGGCTTAAGTACAAGAGGACTGACACTCTCACTTTCTATGATTTGAACTTCTCCTGTTATTCCAGTTTTAGATTCCGATTCTTCACTTCAGGTTTACTGTATCCCTTGGGCCTTCTTATTGACGATGAAACACAGAAATTGCATCCGAATTTAATACAAAATGCACAATGCCGACTTAAGTACAAGAGGACGGACCCTTTAACTTTCTATGATTGGAACCACTCCTGTGAGGCCAAATTTAGATTCCGATGCTTCACTTCAGGTTTACTGTATCCCTTGGCCCTTCTTATTGACGATGAAGCATAGAAATTGCATCCGATTTTAATACAAAAGGCACAATGCCGACTTAAACACAAGAGGACTGACACTCTAACATTCTGTGATTTGAACCACGCTTGGGAGTCCAGTTTTCGATTCCGATTCTTCACTTCTGGTTAACTGTATTCCTTGGACGATCTTATTGACGATGAAACACAGAAATTGCATCCATATTTAATACAAAAGGCACAATGCCGACTTAAGTACAAGAGGACTACCACTCTGACTTTTTATGATTTGAACATCGCTTGTGAGTCCAGTTGTAGATTACGATGCTTCACTTCAGGTTTACTGTTTCCCTTGGATCTTCTTACTGACGATGAAACACAGAAATTGCATCCGAATTTAATACAAAAGGCTCAATGCCGACTTAAGTACAAGAGGATTGACACTCTAACTTTCTATGATTTCAACCTCTCCTGTGAGTCCAGTTTCAGATTCCGATGCTTCACTTCAGGTTAACTGTATTCCTTGGACCTTCTTATTGACGATGTAACACAGAAATTGCATCCGAATTTAATACAAAAGGCACAATGCCGGCATAAGTGCAAGATGACTGACACTCTAACTTTCTATGATTTGAACCTCTCCTGTGAGTCCAGTTTTAGATTCCGATGCTTCACTTCAGGTTTACTGTATCCCTTGGACCTTCTTATTGACGATGAAACACAGAAATTGCATCTGAATTTAATACAAAAGGCACAATGCCGGCTTAAGTACAAGAGGACTGACACTCTAACTTTCTATGATTTGAACTTCTGCTGTGATTCCTGTTTTAGATTCCGATGCTTCACTTCAGGTTTACTGTATCCCTTGGGCCTTCTTATTAACGCTGAAACACATAAATTGCATCCGAATTTAATACAAAATTCACAATGCCGACTTAGGTACAAGAGGACTGACACTCTAACTTCCTATGATTAGAACCACTCCTGTGAGGCCAGTTTTAGATTCCGATGCTTTACTTCAGGTTTACTGTATCCCTTAGACCTTCTTATTGACGATGAAACACAGAAATTGCATCCGAATTTAATACAAAATGCACTATGCCGACTTAAGTACAATAGCACTGACACTCTAACTTTCTAAGATTTGAACTTCTCCTGTGATTCCAATTTTAGATTCCGATGCTTCACTTCAGGTTTACTGTATCCCATGGGCCTACTTATTGACGATGAAACATAGAAATTGCATCCGAATTTAATACAAAAGGCACAATGCCGACTTAAGTACAAGAGGACTGACACTCTAACTTTCTATGATTTGAACCTCTCCTGTGAGTCCAGTTTTAGATTCCGATGCTTTACTTCAGGTTTACTGTATCCCTTGGACCTTCTTATTGGCGATGAAACACAGAAATTGCATCCGAATTTAATACAAAATGCACAATGCCGACTTAAGTACAAGAGGACTTACACTCTAGCTTTCTATGATTTGAGCCTCTCCTGTGAGTCCAGTTTATATTCCGATGCTTCACTTCAAGTTAACTGTATCACTTGGACCTTCTTATTGACGATGAAACACAGAAATTGCATTCGAATTTAATACAAAAGGCACATTGCCGACTTAAGTACAAGAGGACTGACACTCTAACTTTCTATTTTTAGAACCACTCCTGTGAGGCCAGTTTTAGATTCCGATGCTTAACTTCAGGTTTACTGTTTCCCTTGGACCTTCTTATTGACGATGAAAAACAGAAATTGCATCCGAATTTAATACAAATGGCACAATGCCGACTTAAGTGTAAGAGGACTGACACTCTAATTTTCTATGATTTGAACCTCTCCTGTGAGTCCAGTTTCTGATTCCGATGCTTCACTTCAGGTTTACTGTATCCCTTGGACCTTCTTATTGACGACGAAACACAGAAATTGCATCCGAATTTAATACAAAAGGCACAATGCCGGCTTAAGTACAAGAGGACTGACACTCTCACTTTCTATGATTTGAACTTCTCCTGTTATTCCAGTTTTAGATTCCGATTCTTCACTTCAGGTTTACTGTATCCCTTGGGCCTTCTTATTGACGATGAGACACAGAGATTGCATCCGAATTTAAGACAAAAGTCACAATGCTGAATTAAGTACAAGAGGACTGACACTCTAACTTTCTATGATTTGAACCTCTCCTGTGAGTCCAGTTTTAGATTCCGATGATTTACTTCAGGTTTACTGTATCCCTCGGACCTTCTTATTGACGATGAAACACAGAAATTGCATCCGAATTTAATACAAAATGCACAATGCCGACTTAAGTACAAGAGGACGGACCCTTTAACTTTCTATGATTAGAACCACTCCTGTGAGGCCAAATTTAGATTCCGATGCTTCACTTCAGGTTTACTGTATCCCTTGGCCCTTCTTATTGACGATGAAGCATAGAAATTGCATCCGATTTTAATACAAAAGGCACAATGCCGACTTAAACACAAGAGGACTGACACTCTAACATTCTGTGATTTGAACCACGCTTGGGAGTCCAGATTTCGATTCCGATTCTTCACTTCTGGTTAACTGTATTCCTTGGACGATCTTATTGACGATGAAACACAGAAATTGCATCCGAATTTAATACAAAAGGCACAATGCCGACTTAAGTACAAGAGGACTACCACTGTGACTTTTTATGATTTGAACATCGCTTGTGAGTCCAGTTGTAGATTACGATGCTTCACTTCAGGTTTACTGTTTCCCTTGGATCTTCTTACTGACGATGAAACTCAGAAATTGCATCCGAAGTTAATACAAAAGGCTCAATGCCGACTTAAGTACAAGAGGATTGACACTCTAACTTTCTATGATTTCAACCTCTCCTGTGAGTCCAGTTTCAGATTCCGATGCTTCACTTCAGGTTAACTGTATCCCTTGGACCTTCTTATTGACGATGTAACACAGAAATTGCATCCGAATTTAATACAAAAGGCACAATGCCGGCTTAAGTGCAAGATGACTGACACTCTAACTTTCTATGATTTGAACCTCTCCTGTGAGTCCAGATTTAGATTCCGATGCTTCACTTCAGGTTTACTGTATCCCTTGGACCTTCTTATTGACGATGAAACACAGAAATTGCATCTGAATTTAATACAAAAGGCACAATGCCGGCTTAAGTACAAGAGGACTGACACTCTAACTTTCTATGATTTGAACTTCTGCTGTGATTCCAGTTTTAGATTCCGATGCTTCACTTCAGGTTTACTGTATCCCTTGGGCCTTCTTATTAACGCTGAAACACATAAATTGCATCCGAATTTAATACAAAATTCACAATGCCGACTTAGGTACAAGAGGACTGACACTCTAACTTCCTATGACTAGAACCACTCCTGTGAGGCCAGTTTTAGATTCCGATGCTTTACTTCAGGTTTACTGTATCCCTTGGACCTTCTTATTGACGATGAAACACAGAAATTGCATCCGAATTTAATACAAAATGCACTTTGCCGACTTAAGTACAATAGCACTGACACTCTAACTTTCTAAGATTTGAACTTCTCCTGTGATTCCAATTTTAGATTCCGATGCTTCACTTCAGGTTTACTGTATCCCATGGGCCTACTTATTGACGATGAAACATAGAAATTGCATCCGAATTTAATACAAAAGGCACAATGCCGACTTAAGTGTAAGAGGACTGACACTATAACTTTCTATGATTTTAACCCCTCCTGTGAGTCCAGTTTTAGATTCCGGTGCTTCACTTCAGGTTTACTGTATCCCTTGGACCTTCTTATTGACGATGAAACTCAGAAATTGCATACGAATTAAATACAAAAGGCACAATGCCGACTTAAGTACAAGAGGACTGACACTATAACTTTCTATGTTTTGAACCTCTCCTTTGAGTCCAGTTTTAGATTCCGATGCTTCACTTCAGGTTTACTGTATCCCTTGGACCTCCTTATTGACGATGAAACAAAGAAATTGCATCCGAATATAATATAAAAGGCACAATGCCGACTTAAGTACAAGAGGACTGACACTCTAACTTTCTATGATTTGAACCGGTCTTGTGAGTCCAGTTTCAGATTCCGATGCTTCACTTCAGGTTTACTGTATCACTTGGACCTTTTTATTGACGATGAAACACAGAAATTGCATCCGAATTTAATACAAAAGGCACAATGCCGACTTAAGTACAAGAGGACTGACACTCTAACATTCTATGATTGGAACCTCTCCAGTGAGTCCCGCTTTAGATTCCGACGCTTCACTTCAGGTTTACTGTATCTCTTGGACCTTCTTATTGACGATTAAATACAGAAATAGCATTCGATTTTAATACAAAAGGCACAATGCCGACTTAAGTACAAGAGTACTGACACTCGAACTTTCGATGATTTGAACCTTTCCTGTGAGTCCAATTTAGCTTCCGATGCTTCACTTCAGGTTTACTGAGTCCCTTGGACTTTCTTATTGACGAAGAAACACAGAAATTGCATCCGAATTTAATACAATAGGCACAATGCCGACTTAAGTACAAGAGGACTGACACTCTAACTCTGTATGATTTGAACCTCTGCTGAGAGTCCAGTTTTAGATACCGATGCTTCACTTCAGGTTTACTGTATCCCTTGGACATTCTTATTGACGATGAAACACAGAAATTGAATCCGAATTTAATACAAAAGGCACAATGCCGACTTAAGTACAAGAGGACTGACACAGTAACTTTCTATGATTTGAACCTCTCCTGTGAGTCCAGATTAGATTCCGACGCTTCACTTCAGGTTGACTGTATCCCTTGGACCTTCTTATTGACGATGAAACTCAGAAATTGCATCCGAATTTAATACGAAAGGCACAATGCCGACTTAAGTACAAGAGGACTGACACTCTAATTTTCTATGATTTGAACCTCTCCTGTGAGTCCAGTTTCAGATTCCGATGCTTCACTTCAGGTTTACTGTATCCCTTGGACCCTATTATTGACGATGAAACACAGATATTGCATCCGAATTTAATACAAAAGGAACAATGCCGACTTACGTACAAGAGGACTGATACTCTAATTTTCTATGATTTGAACCTCTCCTGTGAGTCCAGTTTTAGATTCCGTTGCTTCACTTCAGGTTTACTGTATCACTTGGACCTTTTTATTGACGATGAAACACAGAAATTGCATCCGAATTTAATACAAAAGGCACAATGTCGACTTAAGTAGAAGAGGACTGACCCTCTAACATTCTATGATTTGGACCTCTCCTGTGAGTCCCGTTTTAGATTCCGACGCTTCATGTAACGGATGAGCCAGACAATTGGAGACTTTATTATATGTGCCTCCAACCAGTAACTTTATTTTTCCATTATGGCCAAGCCACGGCCGGCAGTGTTAGCTGCCTGTAAATGCTTTCATCCCACGGTCTAGTAACAGGAAGTCAGCACCGACGAAGGGCACCTAGTTCACGCGCCTCTCTCGTGTGCTGACGAGGTAACTCCGCCCCAGGCGTCGCTTAGCAGGCAACGCTCGGGAAAGTTCTATGCCGCCCGCACGGTTTGCTCGGTTCTGACCAATCACGGTGGAGGAAGCCGCGTGGTGCGTCGAATATACCCGGCCGCCCGTCGCCGAGCCGGCTCTCTTGGATTCTTGCTCACCCGCGAGTCGGATGCGCGCCCTGCAGCTTTGAACATCCCCCCGCTTCTCCTGGTGCTGCGGCACTGTGGACTTAGTTTTGGCAGACAACCACTTTCGGTAGCTTCGCGAACAATGTTCGCCAAATTGTAAGCTCTGGCTCACCCTCACCTCCCTAGGCCTATGTAGCCCCTTTCATCATGCTTTAGCCAATAAATGGCCTTTCTCTAAAATTTACACTATTATTCCATAACGCCCACCGCCTGCCCATACCCGCCATCCTGTACAATTGGTGTCAGGAGTGGGATGCGCTCCCGTAGTGACTTTGTCGCTACACTAAATTTTTCCCGGCAAGACGCCGTACACTTCGCGCACGGAATGCGCCAACCGGCCGCCACGTGTGCTCCACGTGGGCCGTGGCTGCTCCACTAAACACGCACAGGGCGCGCGCTGCAGCAAGGCAGCCCACGCTAGTCAGCCACGTGAGCTGGACGCCGCCGCGCTGCCCGCTGCTTGAGTTGGAGGGGCCTGCGCTGCGCTGCGCTGCGCGACAGGGCCGGGGCGCCGTCATCCGCCGTCTCCGTGCCGCCCACCGTCGCCCGCCGCTGTCAACGACGCGCCTGGGGGCTGCCGCCATCGCCGACCGGCCGAGCCAGCGCCGTCCGCCGCCAACACATTTGCCGCCGCCCACGGGTCCGGACGCCGTCGCCGCCGCCCGCCGACCACCGCTCGCCGCCACTGCACCATGCCGTCGCCGCCACCAATGCGTCGCACCATCGCCATCACCATGTAAGTCGCCGCGATGCTTACAACTATATCTTCGACGATCTTCCGCCGCTGGATTGAGAATCTTTGTGGCCGTCCTTTTTTTGTAACAATCATTACTTTTTTCTGGTCACTAGCGTCCCATAAAATTGTAAACATGCCGTTGGGAACACGAGCGACGGAACGGGATACCCCCGTAGAGGCACCGGCCTCGCAAGACCCGCTCGAGGCCATAAATATGCAAATGCGCCAGTTATTCGCACAAAATCAGGAGCTACTTGAGCAAAACCGCGTCTTGAAACAGACGCTGGAAACTAGTGCGCGAACTTCCATACCTGTAGCTAGCTCCACCCCTGTAACAAATTCTCAAACAGAGGCAACTAACACTAATTCTGTCTCTAATACAAACGCCACAAATTCTGCTAACATGGCGACTGTAAGCAATTTTCCTGCGGCTGATTTCATTCCCACCTTTTCTGGGAAGTCCCACGAAAATGTAGCTATGTTCTTACAAAATATTCGTGATGTGGGTCACACGTGTGCCTGGCCGGATGATCTATTGGTCAATGTAGCCAGACTCAAGTTGACAGGGGAAGCCCGAATGTTCATAGAAACAGTGGACGAATTGCGTGACACGCACGAATTTGAAGTATTGGCCCGCGGATTGACTACGCGTTATTCCGATACCAGAGGTACCGCATATTACAGAGCTCAATTATCAACCCTTACGCAGAAGCCTAATGAGGATTTTGATGCCTTTGCAGATCGCATACGAGCAGTGTCTTGTCGTACCTACAAGCTAGGTGAAAATGCCAGTGAAAACATAATTTTGCGCTCAGAAGCCGAAGCGCGTGCAATTGATGCATTTGTTCGCGGTATTGACCCCCGCATCGGAGGCGAAGTCAAAGCTGCCTCCCCCACTTCTCTGTTTGAAGCTGTTCGTTTGGCAATGCTACGTGAAGAGGTGTTGCGTTTTTGCGCTGCCGCCCCGCGCCCAACGAACCCAGTACCGGTCCCAGCAAAAGAAGTACACTCCTGGAAATTGAAATAAGAACACCGTGAATTCATTGTCCCAGGAAGGGGAAACTTTATTGACACATTCCTGGGGTCAGATACATCACATGATCACACTGACAGAACCACAGGCACATAGACACAGGCAACAGAGCATGCACAATGTCGGCACTAGTACAGTGTATATCCACCTTTCGCAGCAATGCAGGCTGCTATTCTCCCATGGAGACGATCGTAGAGATGCTGGATTTAGTCCTGTGGAACGGCTTGCCATGCCATTTCCACCTGGCGCCTCAGTTGGACCAGCGTTCGTCCTGGACGTGCAGACCGCGTGAGACGACGCTTCATCCAGTCCCAAACATGCTCAATGGGGGACAGATCCGGAGATTTTGCTGGCCAGGTTAGTTGACTTAGACCTTCTAGAGCACGTTGGGTGGCACGGGATACATGCGGACGTGCATTGTCCTGTTGGAACAGCAAGTTCCCTTGCCGGTCTAGGAATGGTAGAACGATGGGTTCGATGACGGTTTGGATGTACCGTGCACTATTCAGTGTACCCTCGACGATCACCAGTGGTGTACGGCCAGTGTAGGAGATCGCTCCCCACACCATGATGCCGGGTGTTGGCCCTGTGTGCCTTGGTCGTATGCAGTCCTGATTGTGGCGCTCAGCTGCACGGCGCCAAACACGCATACGACCATCATTGGCACCAAGGCAGAAGCGACTCTCATCGCTGAAGACGACACGTCTCCATTCGTCCCTCCATTCACGCCTGTCGCGACACCACTGGAGGCGGGCTGCACGATGTTGGGGCGTGAACGGAAGACGGCCTAACGGTGTGCGGGACCGTAGCCCAGCTTCATGGAGACGGTTGCGAATGGTCCTCGCCGATACCCCAGGAGCAACAGTGTCCCTAATTTGCTGGGAAGTGGCGGTGCGGTCCCCTACGGCACTGCGTAGGATCCTACGGTCTTGGCGTGCATCCGTGCGTCGCTGCGGTCCGGTCCCAGGTCGACGGGCACGTGCACCTTCCGCCGACCACTGGCGACAACATCGATGTACTGTGGAGACCTCACGCCCCACGTGTTGAGCAATTCGGTGGTACGTCCACCCGGCCTCCCGCATGCCCACTATACGCCCTCGCTCAAAGTCCGTCAACTGCACATACGGTTCACGTCCACGCTGTCGCGGCATGCTACCAGTGTTAAAGACTGCGATGGAGCTCCGTATGCCACGGCAAACTGGCTGACACTGACGGCGGCGGTGCACAAATGCTGCGCAGCTAGCGCCATTCGATGGCCAACACTGCGGTTCCTGGTGTGTCCGCTGTGCCGTGCGTGTGATCATTGCTTGTACAGCCCTCTCGCAGTGTCCGGAGCAAGTCTGGTGGGTCTGACACACCGGTGTCAATGTGTTCTTTTTTCCATTTCCAGGAGTGTATTTTGTCAGCGTTGTGGGAAGCCCAACCATACGGCAATGCGCTGTCGCGTATTGCACTATTTGCCAGACAGTAGGTCATGCTAATAATGTTTGCCCCACAAAGTCTCCATTTTCTAATCAGATGCGCGGCCACCGCCGCAACGTGGGGTCGAATCAGGGAAACGCTTGGGGGGCAGGTTCCGCCACCCACCCGCGCCCCCGACAAAAATAATACACCCGGTTAGGACCGAAAAATGTAAAGAGGTGGAACACGTTAGTCTATTTGGCGTACTCGGGAACAAATCAGTTAGAATTTTAGTTGATACTGGTGCTCAAGTTAGTGTATTGTTTGTGGAGAAAAATGATCGAAGGGTGTTACAGCCACCCTGGTACAATATCAGTGGCCTTGGAGAGGAAGTAATTGTCCCTGCAGGTTCATGTGTAGTGAATCTGCAAATAGACGGTGGTAAATACAGTCAGAGGATGGAGGTAGTGAGGCTAAAGAAGGGTGAATTTGACATCATACTAGGGAATGACTTCCTGCACCGTTATCAGGGGAGAGTGGATTATCGAACGCGAACTGTGCAGTTCGGCGAAGCAATTCACCGATTTGGCAGTGCGCACCCCCGTCAGACGCGAGGGAGCTGCGAAAGGCGCCGTTCACAGTCTCCCATAAAACCGCAGATGTGGGCGATAAAAACCACTGACCCTGTGAGGATAAAAGGCGGAAGTGGAAAGATTCTCTGGATAGATGTCAAAAATCAAGAACAGCCTAATACAGACATTCTGGTTGACCCGCTCATCCACAATGATGTTCTAGATCGTCAGTCAGTACATATAAAGAGAAGTATCTGCCGACCGGAAAGGAGACAGAAGGGTTTTGCGATACCAGTAAGTATAGATAATTTTGGTGTAGAAGATGTTGTGATACCGAAGGGTACTATTGTTGCCAGTGGTCAGGAAATTTTTGAGGAAATAAGAGGAGCTGAGAAGCAGCGAAATAAAGATAAGAAAGGAAGGAAAGGAAAGAAATGTTCAGTTAGAGAAGTGCGATATGTCGCGTCGACGATAACGAGTCAGTTAGCAGAGAAGTTAGGTCATTTAAACAGTGAGGAGAAAAGGATGTTGCAGCCGGTATTAGAGGAATTTTCGTGGTTGTTTGAAGGGAGGCAATTTCTACCGGCTACGGATTTGGTTCAGCACGAAATTCCGACCGGAGAAGCTCGGCCAATTGCACAAAAACCTTACCGTATACCATATCATTTGCAGTCTGTAGTTGAAGATACGATTCAGCAGCAATTAGCTGCAGGAATCATACAACCCTCCTCGAGTGCGTGGGCGTCCCCCGTGGTCGTTGTGCCAAAGAAATCAGTAAATGGGGAGAAAGCCTATCGCCTATGTGTCGATATGCGGACAGTAAATCGGGTAACGACACCAGACACATATCCGTTACAGCGCATTGATGAAATATTGGACCGACTGGGCAACTGTAAGTATTTTACCACCCTTGATTTGCGTTCTGGGTACCATCAGATCCCTGTTGCACCCCAGGACCGCCATTAAACTGTTTTTGTTATACCTACAGGATTGTATGAATTTGTAAGGATGCCATTTGGATTGAGAAACGCCCCTGCCACTTTTCAAAGATTTGCAGACTTGCTGCTGCGTGGGTTGAAACCTACAACCTGCTTGGTGTATTTAGATGATATTATTATTTTTTTCTAAAACGATAAAAGAACATGCAGAAAGACTGAGGGATGTTTTGCAAAGGTTAAAAGGAGCTCATTTGAGTGTAAAATTAGAAAAGTGTGCTTTCGCTCAGTCACAAGTACAATATTTAGGTCATATTATAAGTGGAGAAGGTGTCAAACCGGACCCCCGTTTGACCACCGCAGTAAAGGAATTTCCAGCACCGACAAATGTCAAAGAACTACAGTCATTTTTAGGCCTTGCAAACTACTACAGACGTTTTGTGAATAATTATGCCACCCTTGCTAAGTCCCTGACTAATTTATTGAAAAAAGGAGTTAGTTTTATTTGGACCAAAGAATGTGATAAAGCTATGCAACAAATTCAACATGTTTTAACTAGAGCCCCTGTACTAGCGTACCCGGATTTTGAAAAACCATTCATACTGTCAGTGGACGCCTCGGATTATGCTGTAGGAGCCATCCTGTCACAAGAAATAGATGGCGAAGAACGACCAATTGGTTATGCGTCTCGACAGCTTAATAAAGCAGAGTCAAATTACAGCACAATTGAGAAGGAGCTTCTAGCACTCATGTTTGGTGTAACTTATTTCCGATGTTATTTGTATGGGAGAAAATTCACTGTCATCACTGATCACGCCGCGTTACAGTGGATGTTGAGCTTAAAAGACCCTAGTAGTAGGCTAACTCGTTGGGCTTTGAAATTGAGCGAATTTGAGTATGAGGTGAAACACAAACCGGGCAAGTTACATCAGAACGCCGACGCATTAAGCCGAAAGGTCAGAGTGATCGTAGCTAATGACGTTTCTATTGAAGAATTAAGGGAGGCACAGCAAAGAGACGTCGAATGTCAGAAATATGTGGCTTTGCCTGAATTTTCCGTTGAAGAAGGAATTTTATATCGAAAGACCCACTTGGGTAAACAGGCAGTAATCCCGAAAGAATTAGTTCCAAGATTAACGCATAGTGTCACGATAGCCTGCAGGCATGTCATAACGGCCTTCGCGCCACAAACTGCCGAATAGCCGCCCGTTATTTCTGGGCAGGAAGACGGAAAGACGTGCAAAAGTATATACAAAATTGTCTACCTTGTGTTAAGAGGTCATTACCACCTCGAACGAAAGTGCCTTTAGAGCAGGTAACAGAAGCCACTTAACCCTGGGCAGTAGTAGCAGCAGATATTGTCGGTCCTTTCCCTGTGAGCCCCCAAAATAATCGGTATATTCTGTCCCTTATATATCATTTCTCTAGGTTCTTGATTCTCATTCCTATACCAGATATGTCCGCTGAAACAGTAGCGCGTGCTTTTGTCACCCATTTGGTGTTACCATACGGAAGCCCTGAAGCTGTACTCACAGACCAGGGTACGAATTTCATGTCTGCGGTATTTACCGAAGTTTGTCGGTTATTGCGAATTAAAAAGTGGCGAACGACACCGTTCCACCCAAAAGCAAACGGACGCCTGGAACGAGTCCACCGCACCGTTATGCGCATGCTGTCTTACTATGTTAATAAACATCACTCTGACTGGGATAAGTATGTTCAATACGTTACGTCAGCATATAACAGCCGTGTCCATGAAGCTACAGGGTACTCACCTTATGAAGCAGTATATGGCCGCCCTATGAATTCGCCTTTTGAAATTGACAAACTGCCCCCTGGAATTAAATCCAAAGATGTGAAAGGTCTAGCTCGACATCTAAAATCCATTTGGAAAAAAGTAAGAGGGAACAATGCCCGAGCCACCGCCCAACAGTTAAAGAGAAGTAATCAAAAAGCAAAAATGCCTGAGTACAAAGTAGGAGACCTAGTTATGTTGAGCAATCCAGTAGTAAAAAAGGGAAGAACCAAAAAGTTTACACCTACTTATGAAGGACCGTACCGTATCATCCGGCTTACTTCACCAGTAAATGCGGAAATTCAGTTAGCGGAACGCACAGTGATCGTTCATTTTGACAGATTGAAACTGTATAAAGGACCCGAGCCACCCCCACCTAACAGTGAAACCGGGCCTATTACGCCAGTAGTTCCACCCAAAAAAGCAAGAAAGAAGGTAATACAACCGCCTAGACAGCAACGTAGATATGCTCTAAGGTCAAACCCCTATGATTTGCGTTCCTGAAAGTAGGTCTGGAATGGTATGTAAACAGTTGGAAAAGTCCTGCATGCAGCAAGAGAATTAATTGACGGAAAACACCGTAGTTACTATACATTTAATTAAATTGTGCATGTTAGTTATAAGTAGACATAAGAATTGGCAACTGTTGGTAACTGGTAATAGAATTTATGACGTCACATGTTAATGGTAGTGACTGAAGTTATGTAATCATTTTGTCTTGTCATTTAACGTCTCCAGTAATGTTATCGTAGCAGTCGAGAATTAAAACCACAAACATTCTTTAATCATGGAATTAAGGGGAAAGTTGTCCTTTTCAACAGAACACTTAGAGAAAGAATCAGTTAATCTAGAATATATCAAAGGGATTCATATTTCACCTGTTAATTTAGTGAATAGTGCACGAACACAGGTATTAAAGCTTTACCATAAAAACTTGATAGTAACACGCCTTCGTAAATGCCAGTAGATCAATGACTACATGCTCGCGTCTACCTGTCCTTTGAAAGATGCCCTATTACATCTATGTTTTGCTAAATGATCATACAACGATAAAAACATGAATAAATACGTCCAAGTTAAACAACAAATAGGCTACTCTGAAGTAAAAGGAGTCTTCCTCAAGTACTGTTTTATTGTTTTCATGATGCGATGTTGAACAGACAACAAGGTAAGTTTTTTGGTACCACGTATTTCTGTTTATCAAATGCCACGGAAGGAGTCGCGTAAATACCGCCGCTGCTGTTTACAGCTGTTCACATGCGCCGAGCCCCGCCCCTCTCTGTCAGCTGGCGACGCGGCCCCCTTCCCTGCCCTTCCCTCTCACCAGCCTGCAGAGAGAGCGGCCATTGCAGTTCTCCCTTCCCCACCCGCCGCCTCTGTCTTTGGTGCGTGCAGCATCTGCACCTCTCCCCTCGCCCCTCCTCACCGCCCAACCATCACCCTGCAGGCCACGTGCCTCAGCCACGCTACACATTCCTACATTCGTACGTTGCAGTTTAAACAGCAAACCTAAAGTGATAGTTATAGAAATAAAATCACCAGCTTAATATTGCCCTACAGATTTTATTAGTCTTATCTAAAGACGGGAATCTATGTGTATTGTCTATTTGAATTTTCAGTATGGAACAAAAAACGTGAGAGAGAACTTTTCCTGGTACGCATTGTCTAAACCATCAGGATTGGTAAATGTTGGAATTTCAGATAGATCTCCGGCTATGTTGTATCACCACCACGGTTAATAAAGGGATCTATATGGCGTCAAGAAAGCCGGCACTTGCCGCAATATCTGTCCTGTAAACGACCGCTGTGTGGGGAACGCGTTAGCCAAGGAGTTGGGTTTGGAATGCCATTGCAAAATATAGTTTATATAGAAGCCTAACACCTGCCATTTACCTAAATTTTGAAGAACAGAGTGTTTAAGTAAAATAGTTGTAAGCCGATAGTTTTGTGACCTCTAGCGATTGAAGTTATTAGAGTCCTTTAGAAAAGAACATCCTCCATGCATAACTGTCGTGAACAACATAAGATAACTTTGGAAGGAAATTTTGTGACTGTACCGAGAGATAAACTCCACGCGTAGCAAGAGGACGGACCCAGCGTGAACGCCAGTTCTGCCGCCCAGCCAGTGAAACCGGACGCAGCAGTACTGTCAGCTGTGCTGTCAGCAACTTACAATCTCACGAGCGCGACGCGTGTCGCACCTTAGCACCTCAAGCTGCACTGAATCTTAACACAGAAATTCTTAACCATTATATAACAAACCCTTTGAATAACTTTGCGCACATTTTCAATAGTAAGGAACATACTTTGCTCCCTACACACTCTTTATATGACAGATGAACTCTAATTTTATTAAAAACCAAAGCACCGACAGGTAAGTCATATCGACATCTTCGAGATGCAACCAGCTTCGTCGAGCCGCCAATATTGATTATATGGAAGCAGGTAAGTGAGGGAATTAACAAAAGGAACAACAATCATATCCCTGAACGATTGACTGGGTGACTGATGATCGTCAATATTTGCAAATACAAATCAATACAGGAAACGGTTTATCGCACGTTTAATAAGTGATTAGTAGTGGATTGCGGTGTGAGACTTGTTCGAAGTATTTTCACTGGGGGGAATGCAGTGGGGAAGCCAGTGGGCATTCTGGTGAGATCCTCTCCTGGAACTGCAGGTTATGTAGCAAGAGTAAGTTGATAGAGGAGCAGGAGCGTAAGATCTGTGCCCTTCAGGTGCAGTTGAAAAACGCACAGGAGGAGCTAGATAGGATGAGGAGGGAGAAGGGGGTTGGGGAATGGGAGCTGGCTGTTGGCAAGAGATCTGCTAGGAGAAGGAGATTTTCAGATAGTTTTACTATTGGTGTTTGTAATAGATATGACCAACTGTCAGAGTCTAGTGGAGAGGAATCTCTAGTAGCTGTAGATGTAGGAAGTACGCAGCAGACCTCAGCAGTTACGGTGGCTAGGACAGTTGCAAAGTCTAAGAGAAAGAAGAAGGTTCTGCTGTTAGGTAGTTCTCATGGTAGAGGTGTAGGCCAGCAGTTGCAGGAAGTTTTGGGGAGTGAGTACCAGGTCACCAGCATTGTGAAGCCTAATGCAGGATTGGCTCAGGTGACTTTTAACATAGGGGGGTTATGTAGGGATTTTACTAAAGAGGATCAGGTAGTGATTGTGGGTGGGGCTGGTAATAGTATTGATAGGGATGGGAAGTATGACATAGATGGTGACCTGGAAAAGATAGCCACTCAGACTGGCAACACGAATGTGCATTTCGTGGAACTGTTTCAGCGTCACGATCGGCCTCATCTTAATATAGCCGTCAGGCGTAATAACATGAGACTTGGGGGTGCGCTGATGACAGAAGGCATGAGTCACATTTCAGTGGTGTCGGTGGAGTCTATCAGTAGGACGGGTTTCACTAGACATGGCCTGCACCTCAACAGGTATGGGAAGGGGAGGTTGGCAAAACTTATAGGTGACAGCATAGGTGGGGGTGGTGGGATCACTCATGGGAAAATTCCGGTAGTTGTGGGTGTTAGAGCTGTACCTTTTTTAGATTGAAGTCAGCTGATAGGTATTCCTGCTTAAGGGAAGTCTCTCTAACAAAGAAACCACTTTCTACAAAGCTTGGGTATCCGATTAATGAGGGAATTAGTATATTTCAT
Source organism: Schistocerca serialis cubense (assembly GCF_023864345.2). NCBI lineage: Eukaryota > Metazoa > Arthropoda > Insecta > Orthoptera > Acrididae > Schistocerca > Schistocerca serialis. The sequence continues at coordinate 1,047,089,578 of NC_064640.1, read as the reverse complement.
CAAAATATACAAGGTATTCGAGATAAAGTTAGTGAACTGCTTATAGATGTTGACTCTGAAATTATTGGTATATCTGAACACTTCTTAAATAAGGAGATAATTCAGAGGCTTCCTTTACCAGGATACAGGTTGGCTGGCAGCTTTTCTAGGAGCTCTTTGCGGTGTGGGGGAGTAGCCATGTATGTGAAAAACGGTATCCCATTTGAGTCAATTGATGTTTCAAAGTACTGCACTGAAAAGGTGTTTGAATGTTGTGCAGGTGTGGTTAAATTTAGTGGAGCTAAACTTCTTACTGTTGTTATTTATAGATCCCCAGACTCCGATTTCACAACATTTTTGCTAAAGCTAGAGGAGGTTCTTGGTTCACTTTATAGGAAATACAAAAAGTTAGTTATATGTGGTGACTTCAATATTAATTGTATAAGTGATTGTGCAAGGAAAAGGATGCTGGTAGACCTCCTTAATTCATATAATCTTATGCAAACCGTATTCTTTCCAACGAGAGTGCAAGGGAACAGTAGAACAACCATAGACAATATTTTTGTTCATTCGTCATTATTAGAAGGGCATTCTGTTAGCAAAAAAGTGAATGGCCTTTCAGATCATGATGCACAAATTTTAAGTCTAAAAGATTTTTGTGCTTCAACACATGTTAAATATAGTTACCAACTTTTTAGGAAAGCTGATCCAGTTGCTGTACAGACTTTTGTAAACCTTATCAAGGAACAAGATTGGCAAGATGTTTATAGTGCTGATACAGTAGACGATAAATATAATGCTTTCCTCAAGACTTTTCTCGTGCTCTTTGAATGTTGCTTTCCGTTAGAACGTTTAAAACAGGGTACTAGCACAAACAGGCAGCCTGGGTGGCTGACTAAAGGGATAAGAATATCTTGTAGAACAAAGTGGCAATTATATCAAAACGTTAGAAACAGTCAAAATCTAAATGCAGCAGCCCATTACAAACAGTATTGTAAGGTGCTTAAAAAAGTTATTAGGAAGGCAAAAAGTATGTGGTATGCAGATAGAATAGCTAAGTCTCAGGATAAAATTAAAACCATATGGTCAGTCGTAAAGGAAGTGGCTGGTCTGCAGAGACAGGTCGAGGATATAGAATCAGTGCGTAGTGGGGATGTCCGTGTTGCTGATAAGTCGCATATATGTACAGTACTTAATAATCACTTTCTGAATATAGCAGGTGAACTAAATAGAAACCTAGTCCCAACAGGGAATCATACAGCGCTCTTAGAAAAAAGTGTTCCGAGACTGTTACCTGAAATGCTCCTCCATGATACTGACAAGAGGGAGATTGAGTTAATAATTAAATCACTAAAGACCAAGAACTCTCATGGATATGACGGGGTATCTAGCAGAATACTGAAGTATTGTTCCACGTATATTAGCTCAGTACTTAGCCATATCTGTAACTTTTCCTTTAGCAGTGGTCGGTTTCCTGACCGATTAAAGTACTCGGTAGTGAAGCCACTTTATAAAAAGGGAGACAGGGATAATGTTGACAATTATAGACCTATTTCTATGCCATCGGTGTTTGCTAAAGTTATCGAGAGGCTTGTATATACAAGGTTACTGCAGCATTTAAATTCACATAATTTGCTGTCAAATGTACAGTTTGGTTTTAGAAATGGCTTAACAACTGAAAATGCTATATTCTCTTTTCTCTGTGAGGTTTTGGACGGATTAAATAAAAGGTTGAGAACGTTAGGTGTTTTCTTTGATTTAACGAAGGCTTTTGACTGTGTTGACCACAAAATATTACTGCAGAAGTTGGAACATTATGGAGTAAGGGGAGTAGCTTACAATTGGTTCGCCTCCTACTTTAAGAACAGAAAGCAGAAGGTAATCCTCCGCAATATTGAGAGTGGTAATGATGTTCAGTCCCAATGGGGCACTGTTAAATGGGGCGTTCCCCAAGGGTCGGTGCTGGGGCCACTGCTGTTCCTTATTTATGTAAATGATATGCCTTCTAGTATTACAGGTGATTCAAAAATATTTCTGTTTGCTGATGACACCACCTTGGTAGTGAAGGATCTTGTGTGTAATATTGAAACATTATCAAATAATGTAGTTCATGAAGTAAGTTCGTGGCTTTTGGAAAATAATTTGATGCTAAATCACAGTAAGACTCAGTTTTTACAGTTTCTAACCCACAATTCAACAAGAACTGACATTTTAATCAGACAGAATGGGCATGTTATAAGCGAGACGGAACAGTTCAAGTTCCTAGGCGTACGGATAGATAGTAAGCTGTTGTGGAAAGCCCATGTTCAGGATCTTGTTCAGAAACTAAATGCCGCTTTATTTACCATTAGAACAGTATCTGAAATAAGTGACATTTCAACACGAAAAGTAGTATACTTCGCATATTTTCATACGCTTATGTCATATGGTATTATTTTTTGGGGTAATTCTTCTGATTCAAAAAGGGTATTTTTGGCTCAAAAACGGGCTGTTCGAGCTATGTATGGTGTAAGTTCGAAAACCTCTTGTCGACCCCTATTCAATAGTCTGGGAATTTTGACATTGCCCTCACAGTATGTATTTTCTTTAATGTCGTTTGTTGTTAGCAATATTAGCTTATTCCCAAGAGTTAGCAGCTTTCACTCAGTTAATACTAGGCAGAAATCAAATCTGCATGTGGAATGCACTTCCTTGACTCTTGTGCAGAAAGGAGTGCAGTATACTGCTGCATCCATTTTCAATAAGCTACCACAAGAACTCAAAAATCTTAGCAGTAGCCCAAACACTTTTAAGTCTAAACTGAAGAGTTTCCTCATGGCTCACTCCTTCTATTCTGTCGAGGAGCTCCTGGAAGAGATAAAAAATTAAGCAAATTCCAGTGTTACATTCTTGATTTTCTTTATTTAAACTAACGACTTGTTTCATTTTATCTGTTTCTACAATCGTGTTATAATTTCATGTATTGACTCGTTCCATGACCATGGAGACTTCTCCTAAATGTGGTCCCACGGAACAATAAATAAATAAATAAATAAAATAAATAAATAAAAATAATTTTTGGGCTGTTCATTGAAGGAGACATAAAATAATTTTTCATCAGAATCTTGTTACAGGAAGTATTAACGGGACATTACTCTATTCCACAGCATTACACATAACATTGCCATGACTTAACGACAGTTTTCTTCTAGGTAAAAGTACCAAAGTCTATTAGTTGGTATGAAGACACAAACGAGAGCATAAAGGAATACCAAGGGATGCTTACATTCATTTTGCTACGAAATGTAACTGGAGAGTAAGGAAGTTTTGTTTGAAGGAAATAATATTTTAAACTTTTGCTTTTGTTACGGTTTTGCCACCGCTTATATCACTATGACGAGTTGCCAATTACTTATGTCAAATTGCTTGTGTCTAAATGATTACGTCCAATTACTTATGTCTAATTACTTGTGTCCAATTACTTAAGTCCATGTATTATCTTATTGTTGTTCATTTTGACTGTTTTATTACTACCTATGTAGAGAATTTTGCTAAAGTTTTGCCAGCACCAGTAATTTCGTATTTGTATCAACCTAGTGTTTCCATGTGTCGCTGTGTTACTATACTGATGAGGAAAATAATATTGTAGGATTGCAAGCATGCTAGAGTAAGTTCCCGAGTACTGCCAATTATCTGGTTAATAATAATGATGATGTCTTAGGTGACAAATTGTTTTAGAAGAGTAGTTTAGGATGTAACCATGCTTTATTTTGATTTGTATTTGAATGTTTATCTGGAGGGACATACCACATACACCACCCCGCGAGGGCACGTACCTTACGTGACGCGGCTGGCACCCACGCGGTCCCTTAGCTGTCTGTGTCGTTTCTTCACTTTTCCGTTCCGCGACATAGTCTGTTTTACCCACTTTCATCTTTCCACTATCAACAGAACAACCCTTGAAGAGTCATGCTACACCCGCAAGGGCACGTATCTTACGTGACGCGGCTGGCACCCGCGCGGTCCCTTAGCTGTCTGTGTCGTTCCTTCACTTTTCCGTTTCGCGGCATAGTCCGTTCTACCCACTTTGATCTGTCACAGACACAAAACTATTCAGCCCAGACTTTGATCTTCCATCTCCAAGAAGAGTTCACGAGAACAGTGTTCCGTGCTCTCTGACGACAGCTGATCAGGCAACGTCAGACGCGAACCGCGTCTAGCCCGCAGCTAAACGCCAGTAACCGGAAATCTCTGTTCAAAACCTTGAGCCTTCTTTGTTTTCTCGTTGTATTTTCCGAAGGAATACCGACTATTGAAGTAGTAGCATTTAACTGTATGACGTGTCCCAGGACACTGCGATACAAGCAAGGATAGACGGAGTTTTAAGCAATCAGCTGGGCCCGAGGAGGCCAGCACTACGGAGTTACAGAGACGGCGAGTTTAGTCGCAAAATGTTGAGAGGATAAAGACGGCGAATTTGGTAGCAAAGTAAAGTTAGTCGTAAAATGCTGAGAGGATAAAGACGGCGAATTTGGTCGCAAAGTTAGCCGCAAAATGTTGAGAGGATAAAGACGGCGAATTTGGTTGCGCAGTAAGGTATTTTATGTAAGATATGTAGAGTTTGAGGAAGAAATATGAAGCAGCTATCTTGGAGTCGCGGAATTGTCATTTACACAGTTAAGTAGGCGATAATGTCGTGTCAACGATGCGCCTTGCACTGTACCTTCATAAAGGGAAAGTCCTTCAGAAATTACGCTCAACTTAGTCTTTTCTAATCCAATTCCTTACGCTTTCTGTTTGCACTACGAAAATCTCTAGCTTCTCGTCGCGTTTTATTTCTCTCCTCTCGTTAGCTACAACGTTGACATCCTACGACACAATCTACGCCCCACCTGCACCAATCTGGTGTCACTTTTCTTTGTCAGTCTCACTTAATGGTGTTCAGCAAATATATTGAGTTACGAGAAAATTCTTCTCAAAATGTGAATGTTGTTACACTTGGATGGTTAGCCCAAGGAGACAGTTAACTTTTTTTTTAGTTATTGATATGGTATTTGCAACAATTTGATATGATACTTGTGTGCTTCATTTCTATATTTATGTATGTTAATGTAATTTTAAACAGAACCCACTGTAACAGCTCATCTAGCTTTATGTCACGCGTAAACCCACTTCTATTTTGTTGCATTTGACAGTCGGCATTTGACAGTCATAGACCCCTCAGCTGCCGCGTGCAGCCCTGACGACGCGCTGGCTTTTGAAGTTATCTGCCGCGCCTTTCTGACGTAGCCTCCGCGCAGGTCTTTAGCAAAAGGTTCCCGTTGGAACACCACTTATAACCTTACATGCCACTACGCCTTACTTAGTATTCGCACCCCTTTAATTATGCTTTTATACCTGAAAGCTCATTCATGATTCCCTTGTCAGCTAACGTTCAAGTTTTACCTAAAAAATCAAATAATCACATCCTAACGTCAATTGATGATTTGCTAAAACATGAAAAAGGACAAATTTCTTACGTTCGCCTGTTGGCACTTAAATGAATGGTAAACAGCCACAAACTAAACTCAACAATAAAGAGAAAACAAGAACCTATCAGGCATGTGCCCTCCCTTAGTTTTAAGAGTGCAATTCTAATATTGGAGAAATTAGTGTAGTGTAGTGAAGTGTTCCCTTAGTAATAACTCCCTTTTCAACTGTGTTTTGAAACGTGTGAATCTCCCCTCATACTCCCCCAGCGCTGAGTTCCAGCGCACGGACCTGGCCACGGCCACGCCCCCTTCCTGCCGGCAGCCTGCGCGCTGCCCGCTGAGGACAACACCCCACGCCGCCTCGCGTCTGTCGCCCTCGCCGTGACTCATCAGTGGTGATGTGTTTAAATTTTCAACTAATTCAAACAAAAGCAAAAAAAAAGACATTTTTACCTCATCTTAGCAACAAGAACACTTAGCATGTTTACCTAATTTACACTGTTATGTTTTGTTCTAATTTTCTTTTGATATTCTATGATATTTTATGATGTTCTGATGTTTTACGATGTTTTGATGTTTTATGATGATTCTTGTATACACACAATATTGTTGACATGTGTAAGTTCCCTTGCGACCCTTAGGAGGTCTTTAGAGTCTCTATACCCTCCCATAGATTAAGACCCCTGCCGTCTTCCGTGAGGGCCATTCTTAATCAAGTAATTTTTACTTTGCTTTACAAGCTAAATTTGTTTACATTCAAATAATAATTACATTGAGCGAATTCACGTACGTTCTCCGCTCCCACGGAGGGGGAGGAATGTAAAGGATGAGCCAGACAATAGGAGATTTTACTTTATTATATGAGCCTCCAACCAGTAACTTCATTTTTCGATTACGGCCAAGCCACGGCCGGCAGTGTTAGCTGCCTGTAAATTCTTTCATCCCACGGTCTAGTAACAGGAAGTCAGCACCGACGAAGGGCACCTTGTTCACGCGCCTCTCTCGTGTGCTGACGAGGTAACGCCGCCCCAGGCGTCGCTTAGCAGCCAACGCTCTGGAAAGTTCCATGCCGCCCGCACGGTTTGCTCGGTCCTGACCAATCACGGTGGAGGAAACCGCGTGGTGCGTCGAATATACCCGGCCGCCCGTCGCCGAGCCGGCTCTCTTGTATTCTTGCTCACCCGCGAGTCAGATGCGCGCCCTGCAGCATTGAACATCCCCCCGCTTCTCCCGGTGCTGCGGCCCTGTGGACTTAGTTTTGGCAGACAACCACTTTCGGTAGCTACGCGAACAATGTTCGCCAAATTGTAAGCTCTGGCTCACCCTCACCTCCCTAGGCCTATGTAGCCCCTTTCATCATGCTTTAGCCAATAAATGGCCTTTCTCTAAAATTTACACTATTATTCCATAACGCCCACCGCCTGCCCATACCCGCCATCCTGTACAGGTTTACTGTATCTCTTGGACCTTCTTATTGACGATTAAACACAGATATTGCATACGATTTTAATACAAAAGGCACAATGCCGACTTAAGTACAAGAGTACTGACACTCGAACTTTCTATGATTTGAAGCTCTCCTGTGAGTCCAATTTTAGATTCCGATGCTTCACTTCAGGTTTACTGAGTCCCTTGGACTTTCTTATTGACGATTAAACACAGATATTGCATCCGATTTTAATACAAAAGGCACAATGCCGACATAAGTACAAGAGTACTGACACTCGAACTTTCTATGATTTGAAGCTCTCCTGTGAGTCCAATTTCAGATTCCGATGCTTCACTTCAGGTTTACTGAGTCCCTTGGACTTTCTTATTGACGATGAAACACAGAAATTGCATCCCAATTTAATACAATAGGCACAATGCCGACCTAAGTACAAGAGGACTGACACTCTAACCCTGTATGATTTGAACCTCTCCTGAGAGTCCAGTTTTAGATTCCGATGCTTCACTTCAGGTTTACTGTATCCCTTCGACAATCTTATTGACGATGAAACACAGAAATTGCATCCGAATTTAATACAAAAGGCACAATGCCGACTTAAGTACAAGAGGACTGACACTCTAACTTTCTATGATTTGAACCTCTCCTGTGAGTCGAGTTTTAGATTCCTATGCTTCACTTCAGGTTTATTGTATCCCTTGGACCTTCTTATTGACGATGAAACACAGAAATTGCATCCGAATTCAATACAAAAGGCACAATGCCGACTTAATTACAAGAGGACTGACACTCTAACATTCTATGATTTGAACCTCTCCAGTGAGTCCCGTTTTAGATTCCGACGCTTCACTTCAGGTTTACTGTATCTCTTGGACCTTCTTATTGACGATTAAACACAGAAATTGCATCCGATTTTAATACAAAAGGCACAATGCCGACTTAAGTACAAGAGTACTGACTTTCGAACTATCTATGATTTGAACCTCTCCTGAAGGTCCAATTTTAGCTTCCGATGCTTCACTTCAGGTTTACTGAGTCCCTATGACTTTCTTATAGACGATGAAACAAAGAAATTGCAACCGAATTTAATACAATAGGCACAATGCTGACTTAAGTACAAGAGGACTGACACTCTAACTCTGTATGATTTGAACTTCTCCTGAGAGTCCAGTTTTAGATTCCGATGCTTCACTTCAGGTTTACTGTATCCCTTGGAAATTCTTATTGACGATGAAACACAGAAATCGCATCCGAATTTAATACAAAAGACACAATGCCGACTTAAGTACAAGAGGACTGATACTCTAACATTCTATGATTTGAACCTCTCCAGTGAGTCCCGTTTTTGATTCCGACGCTTCACGTCAGGATTGCTGTATCTCTTGGACCTTCTTATTGACGATTAAACACAGAAATAGCATCCGATTTTAATACAAAAGGCACAATGCCGACTTAAGAACAAGAGTACTGACACTCGAACTTTCTATGATTTGAACCTCTCCTGTGAGTCCAATTTTAGCTTCCGATGCTTCACTTCAGGTTTACCGAGTCCCTTGGACTTTCTTATTGACGATGAAACACAGAAATTGCTTCCGAATTCAATACAATAGGCACAATAGCGACTTAAGTACAAGAGGACTGACACTCTATCTCAGTATGATTTGAACCTCTTCTGAGAGTCCAGTTTTATATTCCGATGCTTCACTTCAGGATTACTGTATCCCTTGGACATTCTTATTGACGATGAAACACAGAAATTGCATGTGGATTTAATACAAAAGGCACAATGTCGACTTAAGTACAAGAAGAGTGACACTCTAACTTTCTATGATTTGAACCACTCCTGTGAGTCCAGACTTAGATTCCGACGCTAAACTTCAGGTTTACTGTATCCCTTGGACCATCTTATTGACGATGAAACACAGAATTTGCATCCGAATTTAAGACAAAATGCACAATGCCGACTTAAGTACAAGAGGACTGACACTCTAACTTTCGATCATTTGAACCTCTCCTGTGAGTTCAGTTTTAGATTCCGATGCTTCACTTTAGGTTTACTGTATCCCTTGGACCCTATTATAGACGATGAAACACAGAAATTGCATCCGAATTTAATACAAAAGGCACAATGTCGACTTAAGTACAAGAAGACTAACACTCTAACTTTCTATGATTTGAACCTCTCTTGTGAGTCCAGTTTCAGATTCCGATGCTTCACTTCAGGTTTACTGTATCACTTGGACCATTTTATTGACGATGAAACACAGAAATAGCATCCGAATTTAATACAAAAGGCACAATGCTGACTTAAGTACAAGAGGACAGACACTCTAACATTCTATGATTTGAACCTCTCCAGTGAGTCCCGTTTTAGATTCCGACGCTTAACTTCAGGTTTACTGTATCTCTTGGACCTTCTTATTGACGATTAAACACAGATATTGCATCCGATTTTAATACAAAGGGCACAATGCCGACTTAAGTACAAGACTGCTTACACTCGAACTTTCTATGATTTGAACCTCTCCTGTGAGTCCAATTTTAGCTTCCGATGCTTCACTTCAGGTTTACTGAGTCCCTTGGACTTTCTTATTGACGATGAAACACAGAAATTGCATCCGAATTTAATACCATAGGCACAATGTCGACTTATGTACAAGAGGACTGACACTCTAACTCTGTATGATTTGAACCTCCCCTGAGAGTCCAGTTTTAGATTCCGATGCTTCACTTCAGGTTTACTGTATCCCTTGGACATTCTTATTGACGATGAAACACAGTATTTGCATCCGAATTTAATAAAAAGGCACAATGCCGACTTAAGTACAAGAGGACTGACACTCTAGCTTTCTATCATTTGAACCTCTCCTGTGAGTCCAGTTTTAGATTCCTATGCTTCACTTCAGGTTTAATGTTTCCCTTGGACCTCCTTATTGACGATGAAACAAAGTAATTGCATCCGAATTTATTACAAAAGGCACAATGCCGACTTAAGTACAAGAGTACTGACACTCTAACTTTCTATGATTTAAACCTCTCTTGTGAGCCCAGTTTCAGATTCCGAGGCATCACTTCAGGTTTACTGTATCACTTGGACCTTTTTATTGACGATGAAACACAGAAATTGCATCCGAATTCAATACAAAAGGCACAATGCCGACTTAAGTACAAGAGGACTGACACTCTAACATTCTATGATTTGAACCTCTCCAGTGAGTCCCGTTTTAGATTCCGACGCTTCGCTTCAGGTTTACTGTATCCCTTGGACCTTCTTATTGACGATTAAACACAGAAATTGCATCCGATTTTAATACAAAAGGCAGAATGCCGACTTAAGTACAAGAGTACTGACTTTCGAACTATCTATGATTTGAACCTCTCCTGTGAGTCCAATTTTAGCTTCCGATGCTTCACTTCAGGTTTACTGAGTCCATATGACTTTCTTATAGACGATGAAACACAGAAATTGCAACCGAATTTAATACAATAGGCACAATGCTGACTTAAGTACAAGAGGACTGACACTCTAACTCTGTATGATTTGAACTTCTCCTGAGAGTCCAGTTTTAGATTCCGATGCTTCACTTCAGGTTTACAGTATCCCTTGGTAATTCTTATTGACGATGAAACACAGAAATCGCATCCGAATTTAATACAAAAGACACAATGCCGACTTAAGTACAAGAGGACTGACACTCTAACATTCTATGATTTGAACCTCTCCAGTGAGTCCCGTTTTAGATTCCGACGCTTCACTTCAGGTTTGCTGTATCTCTTGGACCTTCTTATTGACGATTAAACACAGAAATAGCATCCGATTTTAATACAAAAGGCACAATGTCGACTTAATTACAAGAGTACTAACACTCGAACTTTCTATGATTTGAACCTCTCCTGTGAGTCCAATTTTAGCTTCCGACGCTTCACATCAGGTTTACCGAGTCCCTTGGACTTTCTTATTGACGATGAAACACAGAAATTGCATCCGAATTCAATACAATCCCTTGGACATTCTTATTGACGATGAAACACAGAAATTGCATCCGAATTTAATACAAACGGCACAATGCCGACTTAAGTACAAGAGGACTGACACTCGAACTTTCTATCATTTGAACCTCTCCTGTGAGTCCAGTTTTAGATTCCTATGCATCACTTCAGGTTTATTGTATCCCTTAGACCTTCTTGTTGACGATGACACACAGTAATTGCATCCGAATTTAATACAAAATGCACAATGCCGACTTAAGTACAAGAGGACTGACACTCAAATTTTCTATGATTTTGAACCTCTCCTGAGAGTCCAGTTTTAGATTCCGATGCTTCACTTCAGGATTACTGTATGCCTTGGACCTTCGTATTGATGATGAAACACAGAAATTACATCCGAATTTAATACAAAAGGCACAATGCCGACTTAAGTACTAGAGGACTGACACTCTAACTTTCTATGATTTGAACCTGTACTGAGAGTCCAGTTTTAGATTCCGATGCTCTACTTTAGGTTTACTGTATCCGATGGACCTTCTTATTGACGATGAAACACAGATATTGCATCTGAATTTAATACAAAAGGCACAATGCCGACTTAAGTACCAGAGGACTGCACTGTAACTTTCTATGATTTGAACCTCTCCTGTGAGTCCAGTTTCAGATTCCGATGCTTCACTTCACGTTTACTGTATCCCTTGGACCTTCTTATTGACGATGAAACACAGAAATTGCATCCGAATTTAATACAAAAGGCACAATGCAGACTTAAGTACAAGAGGACTGACACTCTAACTTTCTATGATTTGAACCTCTTCTTTGAATCCAGTTTTAGATTCCGATGCTTCACTTCAGGTTTACTGTATCCCTAGGACCTTCTTATTGACGATGAAAGACAGCAATTGCATCCGAAATTAATACAAAAGGCACAATGCCGACTTAAGTACAAGAAGAGTGACACTCTAACTTTCTATGATTTGAACCTCTCCTGTGAGTCCAGTTTTATAGTCCGATGCTTCACTTCAGGTTTACTGTATCCCTTGGACGTTCTTACTGACGATGAAACACAGAAATTGCATCCGAATTTAATACAAACCGCACAATGCGGCCTGAAGTACAATAGGACTGACACTTTAACTTTCTATGATTTGAACCACTCCTGTGAGTGCAGTTTTAGATTCCGATGTTTCACTTCAGGTTTACTGTATACCTTCGGCCTTCTTATTGACGATGAAGCACAGAAGTTGCATCCGATTTTAATACAAAAGGCACAATGCTGGCTTAAGTACAAGCGGATGACACTAACTTTCGATGATTTGAACCTCTCCTGTGAGTCCAGTTTTAGATTCCAATGCTTCACTTCAGGTTTACTGTATCCCTTGGACCTTCTTATTGACGATGAAACGCAGAAATTGCATCAGAATTTAATACAAAAGGCACAATGCCATCTTAAGGACAAGAGGACTGACACACTATGATTTGAACCTCTCCTGTGAGTCCAGACTTAGATTCCGACGCTTCACTTCAGGTTTACTGCATCACTTGGACCTTCTTATTGACGATGAAACACAGAAATTGCATCCGAATTTAAGACAAAATGCACAATGCCGACTTAAGTACAAGAGGACTGACACTCTAACTTTCTATCATTTGAACCTCTCCTGTGAGTCCAGTTTTAGATTCCTATGCTTAACTTCAGGTTTATTGTATCCCTTTGACCTCCTTATTAACGATGAAACAAAGTAATTTCATCCGAATTTAATACAAAAGGCACAATGCCGACTTAAGTACAAGAGGACTGACACTCTAACTTTCTATGATTTGAACCACTCTTGTGAGTCCAGTTTCAGATTCCGATGCTTCACTTCAGGTTAACTGTATCACTTCGACCTTCTTATTGACGATGAAACACAGAAATTGCATCCGAATTGAATACAAAAGGCACAATGCCGACTTTAGTACAAGAGGACTGACACTCTAACATTCTATGATTTGAACTTCGCCAGTGAGTCCCGTTTTAGATTCCGACGCTTCACTTCAGGTTTACTGTATCTCTTGGACCTTCTTATTGACGATTAAAAACAGAAATTGCATCCGATTATAATACAAAAGATACAATGCCGACTTAAGTACAAGAGTACTGACACTCGCACTATCTATGATTTGAACCTGTCCTGTAAGTCCAATTTTAGCTTCCGATGCTTCACTTCTCTTTTACTGAGTCCCTAGGACTTTCTTATAGACGATGAAACACAGAAATTGCATCCGAATTTAATACAATAGGCACAATGCCGACTTAAGTACAAAAGGACTGACACTCTAACTCTGTATGATTTGAACCTCTCCTGAGAGTCCAGTTTTATATTCCTATGCTTCACTTCAGGTTTACTGTATCTCTTGGCAATTCTTATTGACGATGAAACACAGAAATCGCATCCGAATTTAATACAAAAGGCACAATGCCGACTTAAGTACAAGAGGACTGACACACTAACTTTCTATGATTTGAACCTCTCCTGTGAGTCCAGACTTTGATTCCGACGCTTCACTTCAGGTTTACTGTATCCCTTGGACCTTCTTATTGACAATGAAACACAGAAATTGCATCCGAATTTAAGACAAAAGGCACAATGCCGCCTTAAGTACAAGAGGACTGACACTCTAACTTTCTATCATTTGAACCTCTCTTGTGAGTGCAGTTTTAGATTCCTATGCTTCACTTCAGATTTATTGTATCCCTAGGACCTTCTCATTGACGATGACACACAGTAATTGCATCCGAATTTAATACCAAAGGCACAATGCCGACTTAAGTACAAGAGGACTGACACTCTAATTTTCTATGATTTGAACCTCTCCTGTGAGTCCAGTTTTAGATTCCGATGCTTCACTTCAGGTTTACTGTATCCCTTGGACCCTATTATTGACGATGAAACACAGGAATTGCATCCGAATTTAATACAAAAGGCACGATGCCGACTTAAGTACAAGAGGAATGGCACTCTAATATTCTATGTTTTGAACCTCCCCTGTGAGTCCCGTTTTAGATTCCGACGCTTCACTTCAGGTTTACTGTATCTCTTGGACCTTCTTATTGACGATTAAACACAGAAATTTCATTCGATTTTAATACAAAAGGCACAATGCCGACTTATGTACAAGAGTACTGACACTCGAACTTTCTATGATTTCAACCTCTCCTGTGAGTCCAGTTTTAGATTCCGATGCTTCACTTCAAGTTTACTGAGTCCCTTGGACTTTCTTATTGACGATGAAACACAGAAATTGCATCCCAATTTAATACAATAGGCACAATGCCGACATAAGTACAAGAGGACTGACACTCTTACTCTCTATGATTTGAACCTCTCCTGAGAGTCCGGTTTTAGAAGCCGATGCTTCACTTCAGGATTTCTGTATGCCTTGTACCTTCATATTAACGATGAAACACAGAAATTGCATCCGAATTTAATACAAAAGGCACAATGCCGACTTAAGTACAAAAGGACTGACACTCTAACTTCCTATGATTTGAACCTCTCCTATGAGTCCAGTTTTAGATTCCGATGCTACACTTCAGGTTTGATGTATCCCTTGGACCTTCTTATTAACGATGAAACACAGAAATTGCATCTGAATTTAATACAAAAGGCACATGCCGACGTAAGTACAAGAGTACTGACAATCTAACTTTCTATGATTTGAACCTCTCCTGTGAGTCCAGTTTTAGATTCCGATGCTTCACTTCAGGTTTACTGTATCCCTTGGACCTTCTTATTGACGATGAAACACAGAAATTGCATCCGAATATAATACAAATGGCACAATGCCGACTTAAGTACAAGAGGACTGACACTCAAACCTTCTATGATTTGAACCTCTCCTGTGAGTCCAGTTTCAGATTCCGATGCTTCACTTGAGGTGTACTGCATCCCTTGGACCTTCTTATTGACGATGAAACACAGAAATTGCATCCGAATTTAATACAAAAGGCACAATGCCGATTTAAGTACAAGAGGACTGACACTCTAACTTTCTATGATTTGAACCTCTCCTGTGAGTCCAGTTTTAGATTCCGATGCTTCACTTCAGGTTTACTGTATCCCTTGGACCTTCTTATTGACGATGAAACACAGAAATTGCATCCGAATATAATACAAATGGCACTAGGCCGACTTAAGTACAAGACGACTGACACTCTAACATTCTATGATTTTAACCTCTCCTGTGAGTCCAGTTTTTGATTCTGATGCTTCACTTTAGGTTTACTGTACCCCTTGGACCTTCTTATTGACGTTGAAACACAGAAATTGCATCCGAATTTAATACAAAAAGCAATATGCCGACTTAACTACAAGAGGACTGACACTCTAACATTCTATGATTTGAACCTCTCTTGTGAGTCCCGTTTTAGATTCCCATGCTTCACTTCACGTTTACTGTATACCTTGGACCTTCTTAATGACGATGAAACACAGAAATTGCATCCAAATTTAATACAAAAGGCACTAGGCCGACTTAAGTACAAGACGACTGACACTCTATCTTTCTATGATTTGAACCTCTCTTGTGAGTCCAGTTTTTATTCCGATGCTTCACTTAACGTTTTCTGTATACCTTGGACCTTCTTATTGACGATGAACACAGAAATTGCATCCGAATTTAATACAAAAGGCACTAGGCCGACTTAAGTACAAGAGCACTGACACTCTAACTTTCTATGATTTGAATCTCTCCTGTGAGTCCAGTTTTAGATTCCGATGCATCACTTGAGGTTTACTGTATCCCTTGGACCTTCTTATTGACGATGAAACACAGAAATTGCATCCGAATTTAATACAAAGGGCACAATGCCGACTTAAGTACCAGAGGACTGACACTCTAACTTTCTATGATTTGAACCTCTCCTGTGAGTCCAATTTTAGATTTACATGCTTCACTTGAGGTTTACTGTATCTCTTGGACCTTCTTATTGACGATGAAACACAGAAATTGCATCCGAATTTAATGCAAAAGGCACAATGCCTACTTAAGTGCAAGAGGACTGACACTCTAACTTTCTATGATTTGAATCTCTCCTGCGAATTTAGTTTTAGATTCGAATGCTTCACTTCAGGTGTACTGTATCCCTTGGACCTTCTTATTGACGATGAAACACAGAAATTGCATCCGAATTTAATACAAAAGGCACAATGTCGACTTAAGTACAAGAGGACTGACACTCTAATTTTCTATGATTTGAACCTCTCTTGTGAGTCCAGTCTTAGATTCCGAAGCTTCACTTCAGGTATACTGTATACCGTGGACCTTCTTATTGACGATGAAACACAGAAATTGCATCTGAATTTAATACAAAAGGCACAATACCGACTTAAGTACAAGAGGACTGACACTCTAACTTTCTATGATTTGAACCTCTCCTGTGAGTCCAGTATTAGATTCCGATGCTTCCCTTTAGGTTTACTGTATTCCTTGGACCTTCTTATTGACGATGAAACACAGAAATTGCATCCGAATTTAATACAAAAGGCACTATGTCGACTTAAGTACAAGACGACTGACACTCTAACTCTCTATGATTTGAACATCTCTTGTGAGTCCAGTTTTAGATTCCGATGCTTCACTTCACGTTTACTGTATACCTGGGACCTTCTTATTGACGATGAAACACAGAAATTGCATCCGTATTTAATACAAAAGGCACAATGTCGACTTAAGTTCAAGAGAACTGACATTCAAACTTTCTATGATTTGAACCGCTCTTGTGAGTCCAGTTTTAGATTCCGATGCTTCACTTCAGGATTACTGTATACCTTGGACATTCTTATTGACGATGAAACACAGAAATTGCATCCGAATTTAATACAAAAGGCACAATGCCGACTTAAGTACAAGAGGACCGACACTCTAATTTTCTATGATTTCAACCTCTCCTGTGAGTCCAGGTTTAGATTCCGATGCTCCACTCCAGGTTTACTGTATCCCTTTGACCTTCCTATTGACGATGAAAACCAGAAATTGCATCCGAATTTAATACAAAATGCACAATGCCGACTTAAGTACAAGAGGATTGACACTCTAACTTTCTATGATTTGAATCTCTCCTGTTAATCCAGTTTAAGATTCGAATGCTTCACTTCAGGTTTACTGTATCTCTTGGAAATTCTTATTGACGATGAAACACAGAAATTGCATCCCAATTTAATACAAAAGGCACTAGGCCGACTTAAGTACAAGACGACTGACACTCTAACTTTCTATGATTTGAACCTCTCTCGTGAGTCCTGTTTTAGATTCCAATGCTTCACTTCACGTTTACTGTATACCTTGGACCTTCCTATTGACGATGAAACACAGAAATTGCATCCGAATTTAATACAAAAGGCACTAGGCCGACTTAAGTACAAGAGGACTGACACTCTAACTCTCTATGATTTGAACCTCTCTTGTGAGTCCAGTTTTAAATTCCGATGCATCACTTCAGGTTTACTGTATACCTAGGACATTCTTATTGACGATGAAACACAGATATTGCATCCGAATTTAACACAAAAAGCACAAAGCCGACTTAAGTGCAAGTGGACTGACACTCTAACTTTCTATGATTTGAACCTCTCCTGTGAGTCCAGTTTTACATTCCGATGCTTCACTTCAGGTGTACTGTATCCCTTGGACCTTCTTATTGACGATGAAACACAGATATTGCATCAGAATTTAATACAAAAGGTACAATGTCGACTTAAGTACAAGAGGACAGACAGTCTAACTTTCTATGATTTGAACCTCTCTTGTGAGTCCAGTTTTAGATTCCGATGCTTCACTTTAGGTTTACTGTATACCTTGGACCATCTTATTGACGATGAAACACAGTCATTGCATCCGAATTTAATACAAAAGGCACAATTCCACTTAAGTACAAGAGGACTGACCCTCTAACTTTCTATGATTTCAACATATCCTGTGAGTCCAGTTATAGTTTCCGATGATCCACTTCAGGTTTACTGTATCCCTTGGACCTTCCTATTGACGATGAATCACAGATATAGCATCCGAATTTAATACAAAATGCACAATGCCGACTTAAGTACAAGAGGACTGACACTCTAACTTTCTATGATTTGAACCTCTCCTGTGAGTCCCGTTTTAGATTCGGATGCTTCACTTCAGGTTTACTGTATCTCTTGGACCTTCTTATTGACGATGAAACACAGAAGTTGCATCCGAATTTAATACAAAAGGCACAATGCCGACTTAAGTACAAGAGGACTGATATTCTAACTTTCTACGACTTGAACCTCTCTTGTGAATCCCGTTTTAGATACCGATGCTTCACTTCACGTTTACTGTATACCTTGGACCTTCTTATTGACGATGACACAGATATTAAATCCGAATTTAATACAAAAGGCAAAACAGCGACTTAAGTACAAGAGGACTGACACTCTAACTTTCTTTGATTTGAACCTCTCCTGTGAGTCCAGTTATAGATTCCGATGCTTCACTTCAGGTTTACTGTATCCCTTGGACTTACTTATTGACGATGAAACACAGAAATTGGATCCGAATTTAATACAAAAGGCACAATGCCGACTTAGGTACAAGAGCACTGACACTCTAAATGTCTATGATTTGAACCTCTCTTGTGGGTCCAGTTTCAGATTCCGATGCTTCACTTCAGGTTTACTGTACACCTTGGAACTTCTTGTTGACGATGGAACACTGAAATTGCATCCGAATTAAATACAAAAGGCATAATTCCAACTTAAGTACAATCGGACTGATTATCTAACTTTCTATGATTTGGACCTCTCCCGTAAGTCCAGTTTTAGATTCCGATGCTTCACTTCCTGTTTACTGTATCCCTTGGACCTTCTTATTGACGATGAAACACATAAATTGCAACCGAATTTAATACAAAAGGCACAATGTCGACTTAAGTACAAGAGGACTGACACTCTAATTCTCTTTGATTTGAACCTCTCCTGTGAGTCCAGTTGTAGATTCCGACGCTTTACTTCAGGTTTACTGCATCCCTTGGACCTTCTTATTGACGATGAACACAGAAATTGGATCCGAATGTAATACAAAAGGCACAATGCCGACTTAAGTACAAGAGGACTGACACTCGAACTTTTATTATGATTTGAACCTCTCCTGTGAGTCCAGTTTTAAATTCCGATGCTTCACTTCAGGTTTAATGTTTCCTTGGACGTTCTTATTTACGATGAAACACAGAAATTGCATCCAAATTTAATACAAAAGGCACAATGCGGACTTAAGTACAAGAGGACTAACACTCTAACTCTCAATGATTTGAACCTCTCCTGTGAGTCCAGTTTTAGATTCCGATGCTTCACTTCAGGTTTACTGTATCCCTTGGACCTTCTTGTTGATGATGAAACACAGAAATTGCATCCGAAATTAATACAAAAGGCACATAGCCGACTTAAGTACAAAAGGACTCACACCCTAACTCTCTATGATTTGAACCTCTCCTGTGAGTTCAGTTTTAGATTCCGATGCTTCACTTCAGGTTTACTGTATCCCTTGGACCTTCTTATTGACGATGAAACACAGAAATTGCATCCGAATTTAAAACAAAAAGCACAATACCGACTTAAGTACAAGGCTAACGACACTCTAAATTTCTTTGATTTGAACCTCTCCTGTGAGTCCAGTTTTAGATTCCGCTGCTTCACTTCAGGTTTACTGTATCCCCTGGACCCTCTTATTGACGATGAAACACAGAAATTGCATCCGAATCCTATACAAAAGGCACAATACCGACTTAAGTACAAGAGGACTGACACTCTAACTTTCTATGATTTAAACCTCTCCTGTGAGTACAGTTTTACATTCGGATGCTTCACTTCAGGTTAACTGTATCCCTTGGACCTTCTTGTGGACGTTGAAACACAGAAATTGCAACGGAATTTAATACAAAAGGCACAATACTGGCTTAAGTACAAGCGGACTGACACTCTAACTTTCTATGATTTGAACCTCTCTTATGAGACCAGTTTTAGATTCCGATGCTTCACTTCAGGTTTACTGTATACCTTGGACCTTCTTATTGCCGATGAAACACAGAAATTGCATCCGAATTTAATACAAAAGGCACAATGCAAACTTAAGTACAAGTGGACTGACACTCTAACTTTCTATGATATGAACCTCTCCTGTGAGTCCAGTTTTAGATTCCGATGCTTCACTTCAGCTTTACTGTAACCCTTGGACATTCTTATTGACGATGAAACACAGGAATTGCATCCGAATTTAAAACAAAAGGCACAATGCCGACTTAAGTACAAGAGGCCTGACACTCTAACTCTCTGTGATTTGAACCTCTACTGTGAGTCCAGTTTTAGATTCCTATGCTTCACTTCAGGTTTACTGCATCCCTTGAACCTTCTTATTGACGATGAAACACAGATATTGGATCCAAATTTAATACAAAAGGCACAAAGCCGACTTAAGTGAAAGAGGACTGACACTCTAACTTTTATTATAATTTGAACCTCTCCTGTGAGCCCAGTTTTAAATTCCGATACTTCACTTCAGGTTTACTGTTTCCTTGGACGTTCTTATTGACGATGAAACACAGAAATTGCATCCAAATCTAATACAAAAGGCGCAATGCGGGCTTAAGTACAATAGGACTGACACTTTAACTGTCTATGATTTGAACCTCTCTTGTGAGTCCAGTTTTAGAATCCGATGCTTCACTTCAGGTTTACTGTAAACCTTGGAACTTCTTCTTGACCATGGAACACAGAAATTGCATCCGAATTTAATACAAAAGCATAATTCCGACTTAAGTAGAAGCGGACTGATTATCTAACTTTCTATGAATTGGACCTCTCCTGTAAGTCCAGTTTTAGATTCCGATGCTTCACTTCCGGTTTACTGTATCCCTTGGACCTTCTTATTGACGATGAAACACAGATATTAAGCCCCAAATTAATAGAAAAGGTAAAACACCGACTTAAGTACAAGAGGACTGACACTCTAACACTCTATGATTTGAACCTCTCCTGTGGGTCCAATTTTAGATTCCGATGCTTCACTTCAGTTTTACTGTATCCCTTGTAAATTCTTATTGACGATGAAACACAGATATTGGATCCGAATTTAATACAAAAGGCACAAAGCCGACTTAAGTACAAGAGGACTGACACTCTAACTTTTGTTATAATTTGAACCTCTCCTGTGAGCCCAGTTTTAAATTCCGATACTTCACTTCAGGTTTACTGTTTCCTTGGACGTTCTTATTGACGATGAAACACAGAAATTGCATCCAAATCTAATACAAAAGGCGCAATGCGGGCTTAAGTACAAGAGGACTGACACTTTAACTGTCTATGATTTGAACCTCTCTTGTGAGTCCAGTTTTAGAATCCGATGCTTCACTTCAGGTTTACTGTATACCTTGGAACTTCTTCTTGACCATGGAACACAGAAATTGCATCCGAATTTAATACAAAAGCATAATTCCAACTTAAGTAGAAGCGGACTGATTATCTAACTTTCTATGAATTGGACCTCTCCTGTAAGTCCAGTTTTAGATTCCGATGCTTCACTTCCGGTTTACTGTATCCCTTGGACCTTCTTATTGACGATGAAACACAGAAATTGGATCCGAATTTAATACAAAGGGCACAATGCGGGCTTAAGTACAAGAGGACTGACACTCTAACTCTTTATGATTTGAACCTCTCCTGTGAGTCCAGTTTTAGATTCCGATGCTTCACTTCCGGGTTACTGTATCCCTTGGACCTTGTTATTGACGATGAAACACAGAAATTGCATCCAAATTTAATACAAAGGCACAATGCGGACTTAAGTACAAGAGGACTAACACTGTAAATCTCTATAATTTGAACCTCTCCTGTGAGTCCAATTTTAGATTCCGATGCTTCACTTCAGGTTCACTCTATTCCCTGGACCTTCTTATTGACGATGAAACACAGAAATTGCATCCGAATTTAACACAAAAGGCACAATACCGACTTAAGTACAGGAGGACTGACACTTTAACTTTCGATGATTTGAACCTCTCCTGTGAGTCCAGTTTTACATTCGGATGCTTCACTTCAGGTTTACTGTATGCCTTGGACCTTCGTATTGACGATGAAACACAGAAATTGCATCCGAATTTAATACAAAAGGCACAATGCCGACTTAAGTACAAGAGGACTGACACTCTAACTCTCTATGATTTGAACCTCTCCTGTGAGTCCAGTTTTAGATTCCGATGCTTTACTTCAGGTTTACTGCATCCCTAGGACCTTCTTATTGACGATGAAACACAGAAATTCGATCCGAATTTAATACAAAAGGCACAATGCCGACTTAAGTACAAGAGGACTGACACTCTAACTTTTATTATGATTTGAACCTCTCCTGTGAGTCCAGTTTTAAATTCCGATGCTTCACTTCAGGTTTACTGTTTCCTTGGACGTTCTTATTGACGATGAAACACAGAAATTGCATCCAAATTTAATACAAAAGGCACAATGCGGACTTAAGTACATGAGGACTATTACTCTAACTCTCTATGATTTGAACCTCTCCTGTGAGTCCAGTTTTAGATTCCGATGCTTCACTTCAGGTATACTGTATCCCTTGGACCTTCTTATTGACGATGAAGCATAGAAATTAAATCCGAATGTAATACTAAAGGCACAATGCCGACTTAAGTACAAGAGGACTGACACTCTTACTTTTATTATGATTTGAACCTCTCCTGTGAGTCCAGTTTTAAATTCCGATGCTTCACTTCAGGTTTACTGTATACCTTGGACCTTCTTATTGCCGATGAAACACAGAAATTGCATCCGAATTTAATACAAAAGGCACAATGCAAACTTAAGTACAAGAGGACTGACACTCTAACTTTCTATGATATGAACCTCTCCTGTGAGTCCAGTTTTAGATTCCGATGCTTCACTTCAGCTTTACTGTAACCCTTGGACATTCTTATTGACGATGAAACACAGGAATTGCATCCGAATTTAAAACAAAAGTCACAATGCCGACATAAGTACAAGAGGACTGACACTCTAACTTTCTGTGATTTGAACCTCCACTGTGAGTCCAGTTTTAGATTCCTATGCTTCACTTCAGGTTTACTGTATCTCTTGGGCCTACATATTGACGATGAAACACAGAAATTGCATCCGAATTTAATACAAAAGGCACAATGCCGACTTAAGTACAAGGGGACTGACTCTCTAACTTTCTATGATTTGAACCTCTCCTGTGAGTCCAGTTATAGATTCCGATGCTTCACTTCAGGTTTACTGTATCCCTTGGACCTTCTTATTGACGATGAAACACAGATATTAAATCCGAAATTAATAGAAAAGGTAAAACACCGACTTAAGTACAAGAGGACTGACACTCTAACTTTCTTTGATTTGAACCTCTCCTGTGAGTCCAGTTATAGATTCCGATGCTTCACCTCAGGTTTACTGTATCCCTTGGACCTTCTTTCTGACGATGAAACACATAAATTGCATCCGAATTTAATACAAAAGGCACAATGCCAACTTAAGTACAAGAGGACTGACACTCTAACTCTCTATGATTTGAACCTCTCCTGTGAGTCCAGTTTTAAATTCCGATGCTTCACTTCAGGTTTACTGTTTCCTTGGACGTTCTTATTGACGATGAAACACAGAAATTGCATCCAAATTTAATACAAAAGGCACAATGCGGACTTAAGTACAAGAGGACTAACACTCTAACTCTCTATGATTTGAACCTCTCCTGTGAGTGCAGTTTTAGACTCCGATGCTTCACGTCAGGTTTACTGTATCCCTTGGACCTTCTTATTGACGATGAAACATAGAAATTGCATCCGAATTTAATACAAAAGGCAGAATGCCGACTTAAGTAAAAGAGGACTGACACTCTAACTTTCTATGATTTGTACCTCTCCTGTGAGTCCAGTTTTAGATTCCGATGCTTACCTTCAGTTTTACTGTATCCCTTGGACCTTGTTGTTGACGTTGAAACACAGAAATTGCATCCGATATTAATACAAAGGCACAATGCCGACTTAAGTACAAAAGGACTCACACCCTAACTCTCTTTGATTTGAACCTCTCCTGTGAGTCCAGTTTTAGGTTCCGATGCTTCACTTCAGGTTTACTGTATCCCTTGGACCTGATTATTGACGATGAAACACAGAAATTGCATCCGAATTTAAAACAAACGGCACAATACCGACTTAAGTACAGAGATAACGACACTCTTAATTTCTTTGATTTGAACCTCTCCTGTGGTCCAGTTTTAGATTCCGATGCTTCACTTCAGGTTTACTGTATCCCCTGGACCTTCTTATTGACGATGAAACACAGAAATTGCATCCGAATTTAATACAAAAGGCACAATACCGACCTAAGTACAAGAGGACTGACACTCTAACTTTCTATGATTTGAACCTCTCCTGTGAGTACAGTTTTACATTCGGATGCTTCACTTCAGGTTTACTGTATGCCTTGGACCTTCTTATTGACGATGAAACACAGAAATTGCATCCGAATTTAATACATAAGGCACAATGCCAACTTAAGTACAAGAGGACTGACACTCTAACTTTCTATGATATGAACCTCTCCTGCGAGTCCAGTTTTAGATTCCGATGCTTCACTTCAGGTTTACTGTATCCCTTGGACCTTCTTATTGACGATGAAACACAGAAATTGCATCCGAATTTAAAACAAAAGGCACAATGCCGACTTAAGTACAAGAGGACTGACACTCTAACTTTCTATGATTTCAACCTCTACTGTGAGTCCTGATTTAGATTCCGATGCTTCACTTCAGGTTTACTGTATCTCTTGGACTTACATATTGACGATGAAACACTGAAATTGCATCCGAATGTAATACAAAAGGCACAATGCCGACTTAAGTACAAGGGGACTGACTCTCTAACTTTCTATGATTTGAACCTTCCCTGTGAGTCCAGTTATAGATTCCGATGCTTCACTTCAGGTTTACTGTACCCTTTTGGACCTTCTTATTGACGATGAAACACGAATATTAAATCCGAATTTAATACTAAAGGCAAAACACCGACTAAAGTACAAGAGGACTGACACTCAAAATTTCTTTGATTTGAACCTCTCCTATGAGTCCAGTTTTAGATTCCGATGCTTCACTTCAGGTATACTGTATCCCTTGGACGTGATTATTGACGATGGAACTCAGAAATTCCATCCAAATTTAATACAAAAGGCGCAATGCGCACTTAAGTACAAGAGGACTAACACTCTAACTCTCTATGATTTGAACCTCTCCTGTGAGTCCAGTTTTAGATTCCGATGCTTCACTTCCGGTTTACTGTATCCCTTGAACCTTGTTATTGACGATGAAACACATAAATTGCATCCGAATTTAATACAAAAGGGAAAATGCTGACTTAAGTACAAGAGGACTGACACTCTAACTCTCTATGATTTGAACCTCTCCTGTGAGTCCAGTTTTAGATTCCGATGCTTCACTTCAGGTTTACTGTATCCCTTGGACCTTCTTGTTGACGATGAAACACAGAAATTGCATCCGAAATTAATACAAAAGGCACAATGCCGACTGAAGTACAAAAGGACTCACACCCTAACTCTCTATGATTTGAACCTCTCCTGTGAGTCCAGTTTTAGATTCCGATGCTTCACTTCAGGTTTACTGTATCCCTTGGACGTGATTATTGACGATGAAACACAGAAATTGCATCCGAATTTAAAACAAAAGGCACAATACCGACTTAAGTACAAGGGTACCGACACTCTAACTTTCTTTGATTTGAACCTCTCCTGTGAGTCCAGTTTTAGATTCCGATGCTTCACTTCAGGTTTACTGTATCCCCTGGACCTTCTTATTGTCGATGAAACACAGAAATTGCATAAGAATTTAATACAAAAGGCACAATACCGACTTACGTACAGGAGGAATGTCACTCTAACTTTCTATGATTTGAACATCTACTGTGAGTCCAGTTTTAGATTCCGATGCTTCACTTCAGGTTTACTGTATCCCTTGGACCTTCTTATTGACGATGAAACACAGATATAAAATCCGAATTTAATACTAAAGGCAAAACACCGACTTAATTACAAGAGGACTGACACTCTAACTTTCTTTGATTTGAACCTCTCCTGTGAGTCCAGTTATGGATTCCGATGCTTCACTTCAGGTTTACTGTATCCCTTGGACCTGATTATTAACGATGAAACACAGAATTTGCATCCGAATTTAAAACAAAAGGCACAATACCGACTTCAGTACAAGGGTACCGACACTCTTAATTTCTTTGATTTGAACCTCTCCTGTGGTCCAGTTTTAGATTCCGATGCTTCACTTCAGGTTTACTGTATCCCCTGGACCTTCTTATTGACGATGAAACACAGAAATTGCATCCGAATTTAATACAAAAGGCAAATGCCGACTAAAGTACAAGAGGACTGACACTCTAACTCTCTATGATTTGAACCTCTCCTGTGAGTCCAGTTTTAGATTCCGATGCTTCACTTCAGGTTTACTGTTTCCCTTGGACCTTCTTATTGACAAAGAAACACAGAAATTGTATCCGACTTTAATACAAAAGGCACAATGCCGACTTAAGTACAAGAGGACTGACACTCTAACTTTTATTATGATTTGAACCTCTCCTGTGAGTCCAGTTTTAAATTCCGATGCTTCACTTCAGGTTTACTGTTTCCTTGGACGTTCTTATTGACGATGAAACACAGAAATTGCATCCAAATTTAATACAAAAGGCGCAATGCGGACTTAAGTACAAGAGGACTGACACTCTAACTGTCTATGATTTGAACCTCTCTTGTGAGTCCAGTTTTAGATTCCGATGCTTCACTTCAGGTTTACTGTATACCTTGGAACATCTTATTGACGATGGAACACAGAAATTGCATCCGAATTTAATACAAAAGGCACAATGACGACTTAAGTACAAGCGGCCTGACACTCTAACTTTCTATGATTAGAACCTCTCCTGCAAGTCGAGTTTTAGATTCCGATGCTTCACTTCAGGTTTACTGTATCCCTTAGACCGTCTTATTGACGATGAAACATATAAATTACATCCGAATTTAATACAAAAGGCTAAATGACGCCTTAAGTACAAGAGGACTGACACTCTAACTCTTTATGATTTGAACCTCTCCTGTGAGTCCAGTTTTAGATTCCGATGCTTCGCTTCAGGTTTACTGTATCCCTTGGACCTTCTTATTGACGCTGAAACACAGAAATTGGATCCGAATTTAATACAAAAGGCACAATGCCGACTTAAGTACAAGGGGACTGACACTCTAACTTTTATTGTGAGTTTTACCTCTCTTGTGAGTCCAGTTTTAGATTCCGATGCCTCACTTCAGGTTTACTGTTTCCTTGGACGTTCTTGTTGACGATAAAACACTGAAATTGCATCCAAATTTAATACAAAAGGCACAATGCGGACTTAAGTACAAGAGAACTGACACTCTAACTCTCTATGATTCGAACCTCTCCTGTGAGACCAGTTTTGGACTCCGATGCTTCACTTCAGGTTTACTGTATCCCTTGGACCTTCTTATTGACGATGAAACATAGAAATTGCATCCGAATTTAATACAAAAGGCACAATGCCAACTTAAGTACAAAAGGACTCGAACTCTCACTCTCTATGATTTGAACCTCTCCTGTGAGTCCAGTTTTAGAATCCGATGCTTCACTTCAGGTTTACTGTATCCCTTGGACCTGATTATTGACGATGAAACACAGAAATTGCTTCCGAATTTAATATAAAAGGCACAATACCGACTTAAGTACAAGAGTACCGACACTCTATCTTTCTTTGATTTGAACTTCTCCTGTGGGTCCAATTTTAGATTCCGATGCTTCACTTCAGGTTTACTGTATCCCTTGGACCTTCTTATTGACGATGAAACAGAGATATTGCATCCGACTTTAAAACAAAAAGCACAATGCCGACTTAAGTACAGGAGGACTGACACTCTAACTTTCTATGAATAGAACCTCTACTGTGAGTCCAGTTTTAGATTCCGATGCTTCACTTCAGGTTTACTGTATCTCTTGGACTTACATTTTGACGATGAAACACAGAAATTGCATCCGAATGTAATACAAAAGGCACAATGCCGACTTAAGTACAAAAGTACCGACTCTCTAACTTTCTATGATTTGAACCTCTCCTGTGAGTCCAGTTATAGATTCCGATGCTTCACTTCAGGTTTACTGTATCTCTTGGACCTTCTTATTGACGATGAAACACAGATATTAAATCGGAATTTAATACAAAAGGCAAAACACCGACTTAAGTACAAGAATACTGACACTCTAACTTTCTTTGATTTGAACCTCTCCTGTGAGTCCAGTTATAGATTTCGTTGCTTCACCTCAGGTTACAGTATCCCTTGGAACTTCTTCTTGACGATGGAACACAGAAATTGCATCCGAATTTAATACAATAGGCATAATTCCGAGTTAAGTACAAGCGGACTGATTATCTAACTTTCTATGATTTGGACCTCTCCTGTAAGTCCAGTTTTAGATTCCGATGCTTCACTTCCGGTTTACTGTATCCCTTGGACCTTCTTATTGACGATGAAACACAGAAATTGCATCCGACTTTAAAACAAAAGGCACAATGCCGACTTAAGTACAAGAGGACTGACACTCTAACTTTAAATGAATAGAACCTCTACTGTGAGCCCAGTATTAGATTCCGATGCTTCACTTCAGGTTTACTGTATCTCTTGGACTTATATATTGACGATGAAACACATAAGTTGCATCCGAATTTAATATAAAAGGCACAATGCCGACTTAAGTACAAGAGTACCGACACTCTATCTTTCTTTGTTTTGAACCTCTCCTGTGAGTCCAATTTTAGATTCCGATGCTTCACTTCCGGTTTAGTGTATCCCTTGGACCTTCTTATTGACATTGAAACATAGAAATTGCATCCGAATTTAATACAAAAGGCACAATGCCAACTTAAGTACAAAAGGACTCAAACTCTAACTCTCTATGATTTGAACCTCTCCTGTGAGTCCAGTTTTAGATTCCAATGCTTCACTTCATGGTTACTGTACCCCTTGGACGTGAATATTGACGATGAAACACAGAAATTGCATCCGAATTTAAAACAAATAGCACAATACCGACTTAAGTAAAAGGGTACCGACACCCTAACTTTCTTTGATTTGAACCTCTCCTGTGAGTCCAGTTTTAGATTCCGATGCTTCACTTCAGGTTTACTGTATCCCCTGGACCTTCTTATTGACGATGAAACACAGAAATTGGATCCGAATTTAATACAAAAGGCACAATGCCGACTTAAGTACAAGAGGACTGACACTCTAAGTTTTATTGTGATTTTTACCACTCTTGTGAGTCCAGTTTTAGATTCCGATGCCTCACTTCAGGTTTACTGTTTCCTTGGACGTTCTTATTGACGATAAAACACTGAAATTGCATCCAAATTTAATACAAAAGGCACAATGCGGACCTAAGTACAAGAGGACTGACACTCTAACTCTCTATGATTTGAACCTCTCCTGTGAGTCCAGTTTTGGACTCCGATGCTTCACTTCAGGTTTACTGTATCCCTTGGACCTTCTTATTGACGATGAAACATAGAAATTGCATCCGAATTTAATACAAAAGGCACAATGCCAACTTAAGTACAAAAGGACTCAAACTCTAACTCTCTATGATTTGAACCTCTCCTGTGAGTCCAGTTTTAGATTCCGATGCTTCACTTCAGGTTTACTGTATCCTTTGGACCTGATTATTGACGATGTAACACAGAAATTGCTTCCGAATTTAATATAAATGGCACAATACCGACTTAAGTACAAGAGTACCGACACTCTATCTTTCTTTGATTTGAACCTCTCCTGTGATTCCAATTTTAGATTCCGATGCTTCACTTCAGGTTTACTGTATCCCTTGGACCTTCTTATTGACGATGAAACACCGAAATTGCATCCGACTTTAAACCAAAAGGCACAATGCCGACTTAAGTACAAAAGTACCGACTCTCTAACTTTCTATGATTTGAACCTCTCCTGTGAGTCCAGTTATAGATTCCGATGCTTCACTTCAGGTTTACTGTATCTCTTGGACCTTCTTATTGACGATGAAACACAGATATTAAATCCGAATTTAATACAAAAGGCAAAACACCGACTTAAGTACAAGAGGACTGACACTCTAACTTTCTTTGATTTGAACCTCTCCTGTGAGTCCAGTTATAGATTTCGATGCTTCACCTCAGGTTACAGTATCCCTTGGAACTTCTTCTTGACGATGGAACACAGAGATTGCATCCGAATTTAATACAATAGGCATAATTCCGAGTTAAGTACAAGCGGACTGATTATCTAACTTTCTATGATTTGGACCTCTCCTGTAAGTCCAGTTTTAGATTCCGATGCTTCACTTCCGGTTTACTGTATCCCTTGGACCTTCTTATTGACGATGAAACACAGAAATTGCATCCGACTTTAAAACAAAAGGCACAATGCCGACTTAAGTACAAGAGGACTGACACTCTAACTTTAAATAAATAGAACCTCTACTGTGAGCCCAGTATTAGATTCCGATGCTTCACTTCAGGTTTACTGTATCTCTTGGACTTACATATTGACGATGAAACACATAAATTGCATCCGAATTTAATATAAAAGGCACAATGCCGACTTAAGTACAAGAGTACCGACACTATATCTTTCTTTGATTTGAACCTCTCCTGTGAGTCCAATTTTAGATTCCGATGCTTCACTTCCGGTTTAGTGTATCCCTTGGACCTTCTTATTGACGATGAAACATAGAAATTGCATCCGAATTTAATACAAAAGGCACAATGCCAACTTAAGTACAAAAGGACTCAAATTCTAACTCACTATGATTTGAACCTCTCCTGTGAGTCCAGTTTTAGATTCCGATGCTTCACTTCATGGTTACTGTACCACTTGGACGTGATTATTGACGATGAAACACAGAAATTGCATCCGAATTTAAAACAAAAGGCACAATACCGACTTAAGTAAAAGGGTACCGACACCCTAACTTTTTTTGATTTGAACCTCTCCTGTGAGTCCAGTTTTAGATTCCGATGCTTCACTTCAGGTTTACTGTATCCCCTGAACCTTCTTATTGACGATGAAACACAGAAATTGGATCCGAATTTAATACAAAAGGCACAATGCCGACTTAAGTACAAGAGGACTGACACTCTAACTTTTATTGTGATTTTTACCACTCTTGTGAGTCCAGTTTTAGATTCCGATGCCTCACTTCAGGTTTACTGTTTCCTTGGACGTTCTTATTGACGATAAAACACTGAAATTGCATCCAAATTTAATACAAAAGGCACAATGCGGACCTAAGCACAAGAGGACTGACACTCTAACTCTCTATGATTTGAACCTCTCCTGTGAGTCCAGTTTTGGACTCCGATGCTTCACTTCAGGTTTACTGTATCCCTTGGACCTTCTTATTGACGATGAAACATAGAAATTGCATCCGAATTTAATACAAAAGGCACAATGCCAACTTAAGTACAAAAGGACTCAAACTCTAACTCTCTATGATTTGAACCTCTCCTGTGAGTCCAGTTTTAGATTCCGATGCTTCACTTCAGGTTTACTGTATCCTTTGGACCTGATTATTGACGATGTAACACAGAAATTGCTTCCGAATTTAATATAAATGGCACAATACCGACTTAAGTACAAGAGTACCGACACTCTATCTTTCTTTGATTTGAACCTCTCCTGTGATTCCAATTTTAGATTCCGATGCTTCACTTCAGGTTTACTGTATCCCTTGGACCTTCTTATTGACGATGAAACACAGAAATTGCATCCGACTTTAAACCAAAAGGCACAATGCCGACTTAAGTACAAAAGTACCGACTCTCTAACTTTCTATGATTTGAACCTCTCCTGTGAGTCCAGTTATAGATTCCGATGCTTCACTTCAGGTTTACTGTATCTCTTGGACCTTCTTATTGACGATGAAACACAGATATTAAATCCGAATTTAATACAAAAGGCAAAACACCGACTTAAGTACAAGAGGACTGACACTCTAACTTTCTTTGATTTGAACCTCTCCTGTGAGTCCAGTTATAGATTTCGATGCTTCACCTCAGGTTACAGTATCCCTTGGAACTTCTTCTTGACGATGGAACACAGAGATTGCATCCGAATTTAATACAATAGGCATAATTCCGAGTTAAGTACAAGCGGACTGATTATCTAACTTTCTATGATTTGGACCTCTCCTGTAAGTCCAGTTTTAGATTCCGATGCTTCACTTCCGGTTTACTGTATCCCTTGGACCTTCTTATTGACGATGAAACACAGAAATTGCATCCGACTTTAAAACAAAAGGCACAATGCCGACTTAAGTACAAGAGGACTGACACTCTAACTTTAAATGAATAGAACCTCTACTGTGAGCCCAGTATTAGATTCCGATGCTTCACTTCAGGTTTACTGTATCTCTTGGACTTACATATTGACGATGAAACACATAAATTGCATCCGAATTTAATATAAAAGGCACAATGCCGACTTAAGTACAAGAGTACCGACACTCTATCTTTCTTTGATTTGAACCTCTCCTGTGAGTCCAATTTTAGATTCCGATGCTTCACTTCCGGTTTAGTGTATCCCTTGGACCTTCTTATTGACGATGAAACATAGAAATTGCATCCGAATTTAATACAAAAGGCACAATGCCAACTTAAGTACAAAAGGACTCAAATTCTAACTCTCTATGATTTGAACCTCTCCTGTGAGTCCAGTTTTAGATTCCGATGCTTCACTTCATGGTTACTGTACGACTTGGACGTGATTATTGACGATGAAACACAGAAATTGGATCCGAATTTAATACAAAAGGCACAATGCCGACTTAAGTACAAGAGGACTGACACTCTAACTTTTATTGTGATTTTTACCACTCTTGTGAGTCCAGTTTTAGATTCCGATGCCTCACTTCAGGTTTACTGTTTCCTTGGACGTTCTTATTGACGATAAAACACTGAAATTGCATCCAAATTTAATACAAAAGGCACAATGCGGACCTAAGCACAAGAGGACTGACACTCTAACTCTCTATGATTTGAACCTCTCCTGTGAGTCCAGTTTAGGACTCCGATGCTTCACTTCAGGTTTACTGTATCCCTTGGACCTTCTTATTGACGATGAAACATAGAAATTGCATCCGAATTTAATACAAAAGGCACAATGCCAACTTAAGTACAAAAGGACTCAAACTCTAACTCTCTATGATTTGAACCTCTCCTGTGAGTCCAGTTTTAGATTCCGATGCTTCACTTCAGGTTTACTGTATCCCTTGGACCTGGTTATTGACGATGAAACACAGAAATTGCTTCCGAATTTAATATAAATGGCACAATACCGACTTAAGTACAAGAGTACCGACACTCTATCTTTCTTTGATTTGAACCTCTCCTGTGATTCCAATTTTACATTCCGATGCTTCACTTCAGGTTTACTGTATCCCTTGGACCTTCTTATTGACGATGAAACACAGAAATTGCATCCGACTTTAAACCAAACGGCACAATGCCGACTTAAGTACAAGAGGACTGACACTCTAACTTTCTATGAATAGAACCTCTACTGTGAGTCCAGTTTTAGATTCCGATGCTTTACTTCAGGTTTACTGTATCTCTTGGACTTACATATTGACGATGAATCACAGAAATTGCATCCGAATTTAATACAAATAGCACATTGCCGGCTTAAGTACAAGCGGACTGACACTCTAACTTTCTATGATTTGAACCTCTCTTGTGAGTCCAGTTTTAGATTCCGATGCTTCACTTCAGGTTTACTGTATACCTTGGAACTTCTTCCTGACGATGGAACACAGAAATAGCATCCGAATTTAATACAAAAGCATAATTCCGACTTAAGTACAAGCGGACTGATTATCTAACTTTCTATGATTTGGACCTCTCCTGCAAGTCCAGTTTTAGATTCCGATGCTTCACTTCCGGTTTACTGTATCCCTTGGACCTTCTTATTGACGATGAAACACATAAATTGCATCCGAATTTAACACAAAGGGCACAATGCGGACTTAAGTACAAGAGGACTAACACTCTAACTCTCTTTGATTTGAACCTCTCCTGTGAGTCCAGTTTTAGATTCCGATGTTTCACTTGAGGTTTACTGTATCCCTTGGACCATCTTATTGACGATGAAACACAGAAATTGTATCCAAATTTAATACAAAAGTCACAATGCCAACTTAAGTACAAGAGGACTGACACTCTAACTTTTATTATGATTTGAACCTCTCCTGTGAGTCCAGTTTTAAATTCCGACGCTTCACTTCATGTTTACTGTATCCCCTGGTCCTTCTTATTGACGATGAAACACAGAAATTGCATCCGAATTTAATACAAAAGGCACAATACCGACTTAAGTACAAGAGGACTGACACTCTAACTTTCTATGATTTGAACCTCTCCTGTGAGTCCAGTTTTACATTCGGATGCTTCACTTCAGGTTTACTGTATGCTTTGGACCTTCTAATTGACGATGGAACACAGAAATTGCATCCAAATTTAATACAAAAGGCACAATGCCGACTTGAGTACAAGCGGACTGACACTCTAACTTTCTATGATTTGAACCTCTCCTGTGAGTCCAGTCTTAGATTCCGATGCTTCACTTCAGGTTTACTGTATCCCTTGGACCGTCTTATTGACGATGAAACACATAAATTGCATCCGAATTTAATAGAAATGGCACAATGCTGACTTAAGTACAAGAGGACTGACACTCTAACTTTTATTATGATTTGAACCTCTCCTGTGAGTCCAGTTTTAGATTCCGATGTCTCACTTCAGGTTTACTGTTTCCTTGGACGTTCTTATTGACGATAAAACACTGAAATTGCATCCAAATTTAATACAAAAGGCACAATGCGGACCTAAGTACAAGAGGACTGACACTCTAACCCTCTATGATTTGAACCTCTCCTGTGAGTCCAGTTTTGGACTCCGATGCTTCACTTCAGGTTTACTGTATCCCTTGGACCTTCTTATTGACGATGAAACATAGAAATTGCATCCGAATTTAATACAAAAGGCACAATGCCAACTTAAGTACAAAAGGACTCAAACTCTAACTCTCTATGATTTGAACCTCTCCTGTGAGTCCAGTTTTAGATTCCGATGCTTCACTTCAGGTTTACTGTATCCCTTGGACCTGGTTATTGACGATGAAACACAGAAATTGCTTCCGAATTTAATATAAATGGCACAATACCGACTTAAGTACAAGAGTACCGACACTCTATCTTTCTTTGATTTCAACCTCTCCTGTGATTCCAATTTTAGATTCCGATGCTTCACTTCAGGTTTACTGTATCCCTTGGACCTTCTTATTGACGATGAAACACAGAAATTGCATCCGACTTTAAACCAAAAGGCACAATGCCGACTTAAGTACAAGAGGACTGACACTCTAACTTTCTAAGAATAGAACCTCTACTATGAGTCCAGTTTTAGATTCCGATGCTTCACTTCAGGTTTACTGTATCTCTTGGACTTACATATTGACGATGAAACACAGAAATTGCATCCGAATTTAATACAAATAGCACATTGCCGGCTTAAGTACAAGCGGACTGACACTCTAACTTTCTATGATTTGAACCTCTCTTGTGAGTCCAGTTTTAGATTCCGATGCTTCACTTCAGGTTTACTGTATACCTTGGAACTTCTTCCTGACGATGGAACACAGAAATTGCATCCGAATTTAATACAAAAGCATAATTCTGACTTAAGTACAAGCGGACTGATTATCTAACTTTCTATGATTTGGACCTCTCCTGCAAGTCCAGTTTTAGATTCCGATGCTTCACTTCCGGTTTACTGTATCCCTTGGACCTTCTTATTGACGATGAAACACATAAATTGCATCCGAATTTAACACAAAGGGCACAATGCGGACTTAAGTACAAGAGGACTAACACTCTAACTCTCTTTGATTTGAACCTCTCCTGTGAGTCCAGTTTTAGATTCCGATGTTTCACTTGAGGTTTACTGTATCCCTTGGACCTTCTTATTGACGATGAAACACAGAAATTGTATCCAAATTTAATACAAAAGTCACAATGCCAACTTAAGTACAAGAGGACTGACACTCTAACTTTTATTATGATTTGAACCTCTCCTGTGAGTCCAGTTTTAAATTCCGACGCCTCACTTCATGTTTACTGTATCCCCTGGTCCTTCTTATTGACGATGAAACACAGAAATTGCATCCGAATTTAATACAAAAGGCACAATACCGACTTAAGTACAAGAGGACTGACACTCTAACTTTCTATGATTTGAACCTCTCCTGTGAGTCCAGTTTTACATTCGGATGCTTCACTTCAGGTTTACTGTATGCCTTGGACCTTCTTATTGACGATGGAACACAGAAATTGCATCCAAATTTAATACAAAAGGCACAATGCCGACTTGAGTACAAGCGGACTGACACTCTAACTTTCTATGATTTGAACCTCTCCTGTGAGTCCAGTTTTAGATTCCGATGCTTCACTTCAGGTTTACTGTATCCCTTGGACCGTCTTATTGACGATGAAACACATAAATTGCATCCGAATTTAATACAAAAGGCACAATGCTGACTTAAGTACAAGAGGACAGACACTCTAACTTTTATTATGATTTGAACCTCTCCTGTGAGTCCAGTTTTAGATTCCGATGCCTCACTTCAGGTTTACTGTTTCCTTGGACGTTCTTATTGACGATAAAACACTGAAATTGCATCCAAATTTAATACAAAAGGCACAATGCGGACTTAAGTACAAGAGGACTGACACTCTAACTCTCTATGATTTGAACCTCTCCTGTGTGTTTAGTTTTGGACTCCGATGCTTCACTTCAGGTTTACTGTATCCCTTGGACCTTCTTATTGACGATTAAACATAGAAATTGCATCCGAATTTAATACAAAAGGCACAATGCCGACTTAAGTACAAGAGGACTGACTCTCTAACTTTCTATGATTTGAACCACTCCTGTGAGTCCAGTTTTAGATTCCGATGCTTCACTTCAGGTTTACTGTATCCCTTGGACCTTCTTGTTGACGATGAAACTCAGAAATTGCATCCGAATTTAATACAAAAGGCACAATGCCGACTTAAGTAAAGCGGACTGACACACTAACTTTCTAGATTTGAACCTCTCCTGTAATTCGAGTTTTAGATTCCAATGCTTCACTTCAGGTTTTCTGTATCCCTTGGACCGTCTTATTGACGATGAAACACATAAATAGCATCCGAATTTAATACAAAAGGCACAATGACGACATAAGTACAAGAGGACTGACACTCTAACTCTCTATGATTTGAACCGCTCCTGTGAGTCCAGTTTTAGATTCCGATGCTTCACTTCAGCTTTACTGTATCCCTCGGACCTTCTTATTGACGATGAAACACAGAAATTGCATCCGAATCTAATACAAAAGATACAATGCCGACTTAACTACAAGAGGATTGACACACTAACTTTCTATGATTTGAACCCCTCCTGTGAGTCCAGTTTTAGATTCTGATGCTTCACTTCAGGTTCACTGTATCCCTTGGACCTTCTTATTGACGATGAAACACAGAAATTGCATCCGAATTTAATACAAAAGGCACAATGACGACTTAAGTACAAGGGGACTGATACTCTAACTTTCTATGATTTGAACCTCTCCTGTGAGTCCAGTTTTAGATTCCAATGCTTCACTTCAGGTTTACTGTGTCCCTTGGACGGTCTTATTGACGATTAAACACAGAAATTGATTCCGAAATTAATACAAAAGGCACAATACTGACTTAAGTACAAGAGGACTGACACTCTAACTTTATAGGATTTGAACCTCTCCTGTGAGTCCAGTATTAGATTCCGATCCATCACTTCAGGTTTACTGTATGCCTTGGATCTTCTTACTGACGATGAAAGACGGAAATTGCATCCGAATTTAAAACAAAAGGCACAATGTCGACTTAAGTACAAGAGGACTGACACTCTAACTTTCTATGATTTGAACCTCTCCTGTGAGTCCAGTTTTAGATTCCGATGCTTATCTTCAGGTTTACTGTATCCCTTGGACCTTCTTATTGATGATAAAACACAACAATTGCATCCGAATTTAAGACAAAAGGCACAATGCTAACTTACGTGCAAGTAGACTGACACTCTAACTCTCTATGATTTGAACCTCTCCTGTGAGTCCAGTTTTAGATTCCGATGCTTCACTTAAGGTTTACTGTATCCCTTGGACCTTCTTATTGACGATGAAACACAGAAATTGCATCCGAATTTAATGCAAAAGGCACAATGCCGACTTAAGTACAAGAGGACTGATACTCTAACTTTCGATGATTTGAACGTCTCCTGTGAGTCCAGTTTTAGATTCCGATGCTTCACTTCAGGTTTACTGTATACCTTGGAATTTCTTATTGACGATGAAACACAGAAATTGCATCCGAATTTAATACAAAAAGCACAATGCCGACTTAAATACAAGCGGACTGACACTCTAACTTTCTATGATTTGAACCTCTCCTGTAAGTCGAGTTTTAGATTCCGATGCTTCACTTCAGGTTTACTGTATCCCATGGACCGTCTTATTGACGATGAAACACATAAGTTGCATCCGAAGTTAATGCAAAAGGCACAATGACGACTTATGTACAAGAGGACTGACACTCTAACTCTCTATGATTTGAACCTCTCCTGTGAGTCCAGTTTTAGATTCCGATGCTTCACTTCAGGTTTACTGTATCCCTTTGACCTTCTTATTGACGATGAAACAAAGAAATTGGATCCGAATTTAATACAAAAGGCACAATGCCGACTTAAGTACAAGAGGACTGACACTCTAACTTTCGATGATTTGAACCTCTCCTGTGAGTCCAGTTTTAGATTCCGATGCTTATCTTCAGGTTTACTGTATCCCTTGGACCTTCTTATTGACGATGAAACACATAAATTGCATCCGAATTTAATATAAAAGGCACAATGCCGACTTAAGTACAAGAGGACTGACACTCTAACTCTCTATGATTTGAACCTCTCCTGTCAGTCCAGTTTAAGATTCCGAAGCTTCACTTCAGGTTTACTGTTTCCCTTGGACCTTCTAATTAACGATGAAACACAGAAATTGGATCCGAATTTAATACAAAAGGCACAATGCCGACTTAAGTACAAGAGGACTGACACTCTAACTGTCTATGATTTGAACCTCTCTTGTGACTCCAGTTTTAGATTAGGATGCTTCACTTCAGGTTTACTGTATACCTAGGAACTTCTTCTTGACGATGGAACACAGAAATTGCATCCAAATTTAATACAAAAGCATAATTCCGACTTAAGTACAAGCGTACTGATTATCAAACTTTCTATGATTTGGACCTCTCCCGTAAGTCCAGTTTTAGATTCCGATGCTTCACTTCCGGTTTACTGTATCCCTTGGGCCTTCTTATTGACGAGGAAACACATAAATTGCATCCGAATTTAATATAAAAGGCACAATGCCGACTTAAGTACAAGAGGACTGACACTCTAACTCTCTATGATTAGAACCTCTCCTGTGAGTCCAGTTTTAGATTCCGATGCTTCACTTCAGGTTTACTGTATCCCTTGGACCTTCTTATTGACGACGAAACAAAGAAATTGGATCCGAATTTAATACAAAAGACACAATGCCGACTTAAGTACAAGAGGACTGACACTCTAACTTTTATTATGATTTGAACCTCTCCTGTGAGTCCAGTTTTAAATTCCGATGCTTCACTTCAGGTTTACTGTTTCCTTGGTCGTTCTTATTGACGATGAAACACAGAAATTGCATCCAAATTTAATACAAAAGGCGCAATGCGGACTTAAGTACAAGAGGACTGACAATCTAACTGTCTATGATTTGAACCTCTCTTGTGAGTCCGGTTTTAGATTCCGATGCTTCACTTCAGGTTTACTGTATACCTTTTATCATCTTATTGACGATGGAACACAGAAATTGCATCCGAATTTAATACAAAAGGCACAATGACGACTTAAGTACAAGCGGCCTGACACTCTAACTTTCTATGATTTGAACCTCTCCTGTAAGTCGAGTTTTAGATTCCGATGCTTCACTTCAGGTTTACTGTATCCCTTGGACCGTCTTATTGACGATGAAACATATAAATTGCATCCGAATTTAATACAAAAAGCTA
The DNA here is from genome assembly GCF_023864345.2 of Schistocerca serialis cubense. Lineage (NCBI taxonomy): Eukaryota > Metazoa > Arthropoda > Insecta > Orthoptera > Acrididae > Schistocerca > Schistocerca serialis. The sequence continues at coordinate 1,047,049,411 of NC_064640.1, read as the reverse complement.
AATGACGACTTAAGTACAAGAGGATTGACACTCTAACCCTTATGATTTGAACCTCTCCTGTGAGTCCAGTTTTAGATTCCGATACTTCACTTCAGGTTTACTGTATCCCTTGGACCTTCTTATTGACGATGAAACACAGAAATTGGATCCGAATTTAATACAAAAGGCACAATGCCTTCTTAAGTACAAGAGGACTGACACTCTAACTTTTATTGTGATTTTTACCTATCTTGTGAGTCCAGTTTTAGATTCCGATGCCTCACTTCAGGTTTACTGTTTCCTTGGACGTTCTTATTGACGATAAAACACTGAAATTGCATCAAAATTTAATACAAAAGGCACAATGCGGACTTAAGTACAAAAGGACTCAAACTCTAACTCTCTATGATTTGAACCTCTCCTGTAAGTCCAGTTTTAGATTCCGATGCTTCACTTCAGGTTTACTGTATCCCTTGGACCTGATTATTGACGATGAAACACAGAAATTGCTTCCGAATTTAATATAAAAGGCACAATACCGATTTAAGTACAAGAGTACCGACACTCTACCTTTCTTTGATTTGAACCTCTCCTGTGAGTCCAATTTTAGATTCCGATGCTTCACTTCAGGTTTACTGTATCCCTTGGACCTTCTTATTGACGATGAAACACAGAAATTGCATCCGACTTTAAAACAAATGGCACAATGCCGACTTAAGTACAAGAGGACTGACACTCTAACTCTCTATGATTTGAACCTCTCCTGTCAGTCCAGTTTAAGATTCCGAAACTTCACTTCAGGTTTACTGTTTCCCTTGGACCTTCTTATTGACGATGAAACACAGAAATTGGATCCGAATTTAATACAAAAGGCACAATGCCGGCTTAAGTACAAGAGGACTGACACTCTAACTGTCTATGATTTGAACCTCTCTTGTGACTCCAGTTTTAGATTCCGATGCTTCACTTCAGGTTTACTGTATACCTAGGAACTTCTTCTTGACGATGGAACACAGAAATTGCATCCGAATTTAATACAAAAGCATAATTCCGACTTAAGTACAAGCGTACTGATTATCTAACTTTCTATGATTTGGACCTCTCCCGTAAGTCCAGTTTTAGATTCCGATGCTTCACTTCCGGTTTACTGTATCCCTTGGACCTTCTTATTGACGAGGAAACACATAAATTACATCCGAATTTAATATAAAAGGCACAATGCCGACTTAAGTACAAGAGGACTGACACTCTAACTCTCTATGATTTGAACCTCTCCTGTGAGTCCAGTTTTAGATTCCGATGCTTCACTTCAGGTTTACTGTATCCCTTGGACCTTCTTATTGACGACGAAACAAAGAAATTGGATCCGAATTTAATACAAAAGGCACAATGCCGACTTAAGTAGAAGAGGACTGACACTCTAACTTTTATTATGATTTGAACCTCTCCTGTGAGTCCAGTTTTAAATTCCGATGCTTCACTTCAGGTTTACTGTTTCCTTGGTGGTTCTTACTGACGATGAAACACAGAAATTGCATCCAAATTTAATACAAAAGGCGCAATGCGGACTTAAGTACAAGAGGACTGACACTCTAACTGTCTATGATTTGAACCTCTCTTGTGAGTCCGGTTTTAGATTCCGATGCTTCACTTCAGGTTTACTGTATACCTTGGAACATCTTATTGACGATGGAACACAGAAAGTGCATCCGAATTTAATACAAAAGGCACAATGACGACTCAAGTACAAGCGGCCTGACACTCTACCTTTCTATGATTTGAACCTCTCCTGTAAGTCGAGTTTTAGATTCCGATGCTTCACTTCAGGTTTACTGTATCCCTTGGACCGTCTTATTGACGATGAAACATATAAATTGCATCCGAATTTAATACAAAAAGCTAAATGACGACTTAAGTACAAGGGGATTGACACTCTCACTCTTTATGATTTCAACCTCTCCTGTGAGTCCAGTTTTAGATTCCGATACTTCACTTCAGGTTTACTGTATCCCTTGGACCTTCTTATTGACGATGAAACACAGAAATTGGATCCGAATTTAATACAAAAGGCACAATGCCTTCTTAAGTACAAGAGGACTGACACTCTAACTTTTATTGTGATTTTTACCTATCTTGTGAGTCCAGTTTTAGATTCCGATGCCTCACTTCAGGTTTACTGTTTCCTTGGACGTTCTTATTGACGATAAAACACTGAAATTGCATGAAAATTTAATACAAAAGGCACAATGCGGACTTAAGTACAAAAGGACTCAAACTCTAACTCTCTATGATTTGAACCTCTCCTGTAAGTCCAGTTTTAGATTCCGATGCTTCACTTCAGGTTTACTGTATCCCTTGGACCTGATTATTGACGATGAAACACAGAAATTGCTTCCGAATTTAATATAAAAGGCACAATACCGATTTAAGTACAAGAGTACCGACACTCTATCTTTCTTTGATTTGAACCTCTCCTGTGAGTCCAATTTTAGATTCCGATGCTTCACTTCAGGTTTACTGTATCCCTTGGACCTTCTTATTGACGATGAAACACAGAAATTGCATCCGACTTTAAAACAAAAGGCACAATGCCGACTTAAGTACAAAAGGACTGACTCTCTAACTTTCTATGATTTGAACCTCTCCTGTGAGTCCAGTTTTAGATTCCGATGCTTCACTTCAGGTTTACTGTATCCTTTGGACCTCCTTATTGACGATGAAACACAGATATTAAATCCGAATTTAATACAAAAGGAAAAACACCGACTTAAGTACAAGAGGACTGACACTCTAACTTACTTTGATTTGCACCTCTCCCGTGAGTCCAGTTATAGATTCCGATGCTTCACTTCAGGTTACTGTATCCCTTGGAACATCTTCTTGACGATGGAACACAGAAATTGCATCCGAATTGAATACAATAGGCATAAATCCGACTTCAGTACAAGCGGACTGATTGTCTAACTTTCTATGATTTGGACCTCTCCTGTAAATCCAGTTTTAGATTCCGATGCTTCACTTCCAGTTTAGTGTATCCCTTGGACCTTCTTATTGACGATGAAACATAGAAATTGCATCCGAATTTAATATAAAAGGCACAATGCCAACTAAAGTACAAAAGGACTCAAACTCTAACTCTCTATGATTTGAACCTCTCCTGTGAGTCTAGTTTTAGATTCCGATGCTTCACTTCAGGGTTACTGTACCCCTTGGACGTGATTATTGACGATGAAACACAGAAATTGCATCCGAATTTAAAACAAAAGGGACAATACCGACTTAAGTACAAGGGTACCGACACCCTAACTTTCTTTGATTTGAACCTCTCCTGTGTGTCCAGTTTTAGATTCCGATGCTTCACTTCAGGTTTACTGTATCCCCTGGACCTTCTTATTGACGATGAAACACAGAAATTGGATCCGAATTTAATACAAAAGGCACAATGCCGACTTAAGTACAAGAGGACTGACACTCTAACTTTTATTGTGAATTTTACCACTCTTGTGAGTCTAGTTTTAGATTCCGATGCCTCACTTCAGGTTTACTGTTTCCTTGGACGTTCTTATTGACGATAAAACACTGAAATTGCATCCAAATTTAATACAAAAGGCACAATGCGGACCTAAGTACAAGAGGACTGACACTCTAACTCTCTATGATTTGAACCTCTCCTGTGAGTCCAGTTTTGGACTCCGATGCTTCACTTCAGGTTTACTGTATCCCTTGGACCTTCTTATTGACGATGAAACATAAAAATTGCATCCGAATTTAATACAAAAGGCACAATGCCAACTTAAGTACAAAAGGACTCAAACTCTAACTCTCTATGATTTGAACCTCTCCTGTGAGTCCAGTTTTAGATTCCGATGCTTCACTTCAGGTTTACTGTATCCCTTGGACCTGATTATTGACGATAAAACACAGAAATTGCTTCCGAATTTAATATAAATGGCACAATACCGACATAAGTACAAGAGTAACGACACTCTATCTTTCTTTGATTTGAACCTCTCCTGTGATTCCAATTTTAGATTCCGATGCTTAACTTCAGGTTTACTGTATCCCTTGGACCTTCTTATTGACGATGAAACACAGAAATTGCATCCGACTTTAAACCAAAAGGCACAATGCCGACTTAAGTACAAGAGGACTGACACTCTAACTTTCTATGATTTGAACCTCTCCTGTGAGTCCAGTTTTACATTCGGATGCTTCACTTCAGGTTTACCGTATGCCTTGGACCTTCTTATTGACTATGGAACACAGAAATTGCATCCGAATTTAATACAAAAGGCACAATGCCAACTTGAGTACAAGCGGATTGACACTCTAACTTTCTATGATTTGAACCTCTCCTGTGAGTTCAGTTTTAGATTCCGATGCTTGACTTCAGGTTTACTGTATCCCTTGGACCGTCTTATTGACGATGAAACACATAAATTGCATCCGAATTTAATACAAAAGGCACAATGCTGACTTAAGTACAAGAGGACTGACACTCTAACTTTTATTTTGATTTGAACCTCTCCTGTGAGTCCAGTTTTAGATTCCGATGCCTCACTTCAGGTTTACTGTTTCATTGGACGTTCTTATTGACGATAAAACACTGAAATTGCATCCAAATTTAATACAAAAGGCACAATGCGGACTTAAGTACAAGAGGACTGACACTCTAACTCTCTATGATTTGAACCTCTCCTGTGAGTTTAGTTTTGGACTCCGATGCTTCACTTCAGGTTTACTGTATCCCTTGGACCTTCTTATTGACGATGAAACATAGAAATTCCATCCGAATTTAATACAAAAGGCACAATGCCGACTTAAGTACAAGAGGACTGACTCTCTAACTCTCTATGATGTGAACCTCTCCTGTGAGTCCAGTTTTAGATTCCGATGCTTCACTTCAGGTATACTGTATCCCTTGGACCTTCTTATTGACGATGAAACACAGAAATTGCATCCCAATTTAATGCAAAAGGCACAATGCCGACTTAAGTACAAGAGGACTGATACTCTAACTTTCGATGATTTGAACGTCTCCTGTGAGTCCAGTTTTAGATTCCGATGCTTCACTTCAGGTTTACTGTATACCTTGGAATTTCTTATTGACGATGAAACACAGAAATTGCATCCGAATTTAATACAAAAAGCACAATGCCGACTTAAATACAAGCGGACTGACACTCTAACTTTCTATGATTTGAACCTCTCCTGTAAGTCGAGATTTAGATTCCGATGCTTCACTTCAGGTTTACTGTATCCCATGGACCGTGTTATTGACGATGAAACACATAAGTTGCATCTGAATTTAATGCAAAAGGCACAATGACGACTTAAGTACAAGAGGACTAAATCTCTAACTCTCTATGATTTGAACCCCTCCTGTGAGTCCAGTTTTAGATTCCGATGCTTCACTTCAGGTTTACTGTATCCCTTGGACCTGATTATTGACGATGAAACACAGAAATTGCATCCGAATTTAATACAAAATGCACAATGCCGCCTTAAGTACAAGAGGACTGACACTCAAACTTACTTTGATTTGAACCCCTCCTGTGAGTCCAGTTTTAGATTCCGATGCTGCACTTCAGGTTAACTGTTTCCCTTGGACCTTCTTATTGACGGTGAAACACAGAAATTGCATCCGAATTTAATACAAAAGGCACAATGCCGACTTAAGTAAAAGGGGACTGAAACTCTAACTTTCTATGATTTGAACCTCTCCTATGAGTCCAGATTTAGATTCCGATGCTTCACTTTAGGTTTACTGTATCCCTTGGACCTTCTTATTGACGATGAAACATAGAAATTGCATCCGAATTTAATACAAAAGGCACAATGCCGACTTAAGTACAAGAGGACTGACACTCTAACATTCTATGATTTGAACCTCTCCTGTGGGTCCGGTTTTAGATTCCGATGCTTCACTTCAGGTTTACTGTATCCCTTGGACCTTCTTGTTGACGATGAAACACAGAAATTGCATCCGAATTTAATACAAAAGGCACAATACCGGCTTAAGTACAAGCGGACTGACACTCTAACTTTCTATGATTTGAAGCTCTCTTGTGAGTCAAGTTATAGATTCCGATGCTTCACTTCAGCTTTACTGTATACCTTGGACCTTCTTATTGCCGATGAAACACAGAAATTGCATCAGAATTTAATTCAAAAGGCACAATGCCGACTTAAGTACAAGAGGACTGACACTCTAACTTTCGATGATTTGAACGTCTCCTGTGAGTCCAGTTTTAGATTCCGATGCTTCACTTCAGGTTTCCTGTATCCCTTGGACCTTCTTATTGACAATGAAACACAGAAATTGCATCCGAATTTAATACAAAAGGCACAATGACGACTTAAGTACAAGTGGACAGACACTCTAACTTTCTATGATTTGAACCTCTAAGTCCGGTTTTAGATTCCGGTGCTTCACTTCAGGTTTACTGTATCGCTTGGACATTCATATTGACGATGAAACACAGAAATTGCATCCGAATTTAATACAAAAGCCTCAATGCCGACTTAAGTACAAGAGGACTGACACTCTAACTTTATATGATTTGAACCTCTCCTGTGAGTCCAGTTTGAGATTCCGATGCTTCACTTCAGGTTTACTGTATCCCTTGGACCTTCTTATTGACGGTGAAACACAGAAATTGCATCCGAATTTAATACAAAAGGCACAATGCCGACTTAAGTAAAAGGGGACTGAAACTCTAACTTTCTATGATTTGAACCTCTCCTATGAGTCCAGATTTAGATTCCGATGCTTCACTTCAGGTTTACTGTATCCCTTGGACCTGATTATTGACGATGAAACACAGATATTGCATCTGAATTTAATACAAAAGGCACAATACCGACTTAAGTACAAGAGGACTGACACTCTAACTTTATAGGATTTGAACCTCTCCTGTGAGTCCAGTATTAGATTCCGATGCTTCACTTCAGGTTTACTGTATCCCTTGGACCTTCTTATTGACGATGAAACACAGAAATTGCATCCGAATTTAATGCAAAAGGCACAATGCCGACTTAAGTACAAGAGAACTGACACTCTAACTTTCGATGATTTGAACGTCTCCTGTGAGTCCAGTTTTAGATTCCGATGCTTCACTTCAGGTTTCCTGTATCCCTTGGACCTTCTTATTGACAATGAAACACAGAAATTGCATCCGAATTTAATACAGAAGGCACAATGACGACTTAAGTACAAGTGGACAGACACTCTAACTCTCTATGATTTGAACCTCTAAGTCCGGTTTTAGATTCCGGTGCTTCACTTCAGGTTTACCGTATCGCTTGGACCTTCATATTGACGATGAAACACAGATATTGCATCCGAATTTAATACAAAAGCCTCAATGCCGACTTAAGTACAAGAGGACTGACACTCTAACTTTATATGATTTGAACCTCTCCTGTGAGTCCAGTTTGAGATTCCGATGCTTCACTTCAGGTTTACTGTATCCCTTGGACCTTCTTATTGACGGTGAAACACAGAAATTGCATCCGAATTTAATACAAAAGGCACAATGCCGACTTAAGTAAAAGGGGACTGAAACTCTAACTTTCTATGATTTGAACCTCTCCTATAAGTCCAGATTTAGATTCCGATGCTTCACTTCAGGTTTACTGTATCCCTTGGACCTTCTTATTGACGATGAAACACAGAAATTGATTCCGAATTTAATACAAAAGGAACAATACCGACTTAAGTACATGAGGACTGACACTCTAACTTTTATTATGTTTTGAACCTCTCCTGTGAGTCCAGTTTCAGATTCCGATGCTTCACTTCAGGTTTACTGTTCCTTGGACGTTCTAATTACCGATGAAGCACAGAAACTACATCCGAAATTAATACAAAAGCCACAATGCCAACTTATGTACAAAAGGACTCACACTCTAACTCTCTTAGATTTGAACCTCTCCTGTGAGTCCAGATTTAGATTCCGATGCTTCACTTCAGGTTTACTGTATCCCTTGGACCTGATTATTGACGATGAAATACAGATATTGCATCTGAATTTAATACAAAAGGCACAATACCGACTTATGTACAAGAGGACTGACACTCTAACTTTCTATGATTTGAAATTCTCCTGTGAGTCCAGTTTTGGATTCCGATGCTTCACTTGAGGTTGACTGTACAGCTTGGAACTTCTTATTGACGATGGAACACAGAAATTGAATCCGAATTTAATACAAAAGCCACAATGCCGACTTAAGTACAAGCGGACTGACACTCTAACTTTTATTATGATTTGAACCTCTCCTGTGGGTCCAGTTTTAGATTCCGATGCCTCACCTCAGGATTACTGTTTCCTTGGACGTTCTTATTGACGATGAAACACAGATATTACATCCAAATTTAATACAAAAGGCACAATGCGGACTTAAGTACAAGTGGGGTAACACTCTGACTCTCTATGATTTGAACCTCTCCTGTGAGTCAAGTTTTAGATTCCGATGCATCACTTCAGGTTTACTGTATCCCTTGAACCTTCTTATTGACGATGAAACATAGAAATTGCATCCGAATTTAATACAAAAGGCACAATGCCGACTTAAGTACAAGAGGACTGACACTCTAACATTCTTTGATTTGAACCTCTCCTGTGGGTCCGGTTTTAGATTCCTATGCTTCACTTCAGGTTTACTGTATTCCTTGGACCTTCTTGTTGACGATGAAACACAGAAATTGCATCCGAATTTAATACAAAAGGCACAATACCGGCTTAAGTACAAGCGGACTGACACTCTAACTTTCTATGATTTGAAGCTCTCTTGTGAGTCCAGTTATAGATTCCGATGCTTCACTTCAGCTTTACTGTATACCTTGGACCTTCTTATTGCCGATGAAACACAGAAATTGCATCCGAATTTAATTCAAAAGGCACAATGACGACTTAAGTACAAGAGGACTGACACTCTAACTTTCTATGATTTGAACCTCTCCTGTGAGTCCAGTTTTAGATTCCGATGCTTCACTTCAGGTTTACTGTATCCCTTGGACCTTCTTATTGACGATGAAACACAGAAATTGCATCCGATTCTAATACAAAAGAAACAATGCCGACTTAACTACAAGAGGACTGACACACTAACTTTCTATGATTTGAACCCCTCCTGTGAGTCCAGTTTTAGATTCTGATGCTTCACTTCAGGTTCACTGTATCCCTTGGACCTTCTTATTGACGATGAAACACAGAAATTGCATCCGAATTTAATACAAAAGGCACAATGACGACTTAAGTACAAGGGGACTGATACTCTAACTTTCTATGATTTGAACCTCTCCAGTGAGTCCAGTTTTAGATTCCGATGCTCCACTTGAGGTTTACTGTGTCCCTTGGACGTTCTTATTGACGATGAAACACAGAAATTGATTCCGAATTTAATACAAAAGGCACAATACCGACTTAAGTACAAGAGGACTGACACTCTAACTTTATAGGATTTGAACCTCTCCTATGAGTCCAGTATTAGATTCCGATGCATCACTTCAGGTTTACTGTATGCCTTGGATCTTCTTATTGACGACAAAAGACGGAAATTACATCCGAATTTAAAACAAAAGGCACAATGCCGACTGAAGTACAAGAGGACTGACACTCTAACTTTCTATGAATCGAACCTCTCCAGTGAGTCCAGTTTTAGATTCCGATGCTTCACTTCAGGTTTACTGTTTCCCTTGGACCTTATTATTGACGATGAAACACAGAAATTGATACCGAATTTAATACAAAAGGCACAATACCGACTTAAGTTCAAGAGTACTGACACTCAAACTTTCTATGATTTGAACCTCTCCTGTGAGTCCAGTTCTACATTTGGATGCTTCACTTCAGGTTTACTGTATGCCTCGGACCTTCTTGTTGGCGATGAAACACAGAAATTACATCGGAATTTACTACAAAAGGCACAATGCCGACTTAAGTACAAGAGGACTGACACTCTAACTTTCGATGATTTGAACCTCTCCTGTGAGTCCAGTTTTAGATTCCGATTCTTATCTTCAGGTTTACTGTATCCCTTGGACCTTCTTATTGATGATGAAACACAACAATTCCATCCGAATTTAAGACAAAAGGCACAATGCTAACTTACGTGCAAGTAGACTGACACTCTAACTCTCTATGATTTGAACCTCTCCTGTGAGACCAGTTTTAGATTCCGATGCTTCACTTCAGGTTTACTGTATCCCTTGGACCTTCTTATTGACGATGAAACACAGAAATTGCATCCGAATTTAATACAAAAGGCGCAATGCGGACTTAAGTACAAGAGGACTGACACTCTAACTGTCTATGATTTGAACCTCTCTTGTGAGTCCGGTTTTAGATTCCGATGCTTCACTTCAGGTTTACTGTATACCTTGGATCATCTTATTGACGATGGAACACAGAAATTGCATCCGAATTTAATACAAAAGGCACAATGACGACTTAAGTACAAGCGGCCTGACACTCTAACTTTCTATGATTGGAACCTCTCCTGTAAGTCGAGTTTTAGATTCCGATGCTTCACTTCAGGTTTACTGTATCCCTTGGACCGTCTTATTGACGATGAAACATATTAATTGCATCCGAATTTAATACAAAAAGCTAAATGACGACTTAAGTACAAGAGGATTGACACTCTAACTCTTTATGATTTGAACCTCTCCTGTGAGTCCAGTTTTAGATTCCGATGCTTCACTTCAGGTTTACTGTATCCCTTGGACCTTCTTATTGACGATGAAACACAGAAATTGGATCCGAATTTAATACAAAAGGCACAATGCCTTCTTAAGTACAAGAGGACTGACACTCTAACTTTTATTGTCATTTTTACCTATCTTGTGAGTCCAGTTTTAGATTCCGATGCCTCACTTCAGGTTTACTGTTTCCTTGGACGTTCTTATTGACGATAAAACACTGAAATTGCATCAAAATTTAATACAAAAGGCACAATGCGGACTTAAGTACAAAAGGACTCAAACTCTAACTCTCTATGATTTGAACCTCTCCTGTAAGTCCAGTTTTAGATTCCGATGCTTCACTTCAGGTTTACTGTATCCCTTGGACCTGATTATTGACGATGAAAACCAGAAATTGCTTCCGAATTTAATATAAAAGGCACAATACCGATTTAAGTACAAGAGTACCGAAACTCTATCTTTCTTTGATTTGAACCTCTCCTGTGAGTCCAATTTTAGATTCCGATGCTTCACTTCAGGTTTACTGTATCCCTTGGACCTTCTTATTGACGATGAAACACAGAAATTGCATCCGACTTTAAAACAAAAGGCACAATGCCGACTTAAGTACAAGAGGACTGACACTCTAACTTTAAATGAATAGAACCTCTACTGTGAGCCCTGTTATAGATTCCGATGCTTCACTTCAGGTTTACTGTATCTCTTGGACTTACATATTGACGATGAAACACAGAAATTTCATCCGAATTTAATACAAAAGGCACAATGCCGACTTAAGTACAAAAGGACAGACTCTCTAACTTTCTATGATTTGAACCTCTCCTGTGAGTCCAGTTATAGATTCCGATGCTTATCTTCAGGTTTACTGTATCCCTTGGACCTTCTTATTGACGATGAAACAAAGAAATTGGATCCGAATTTAATACAAAAGGCACAATGCCGACTTAAGTACAAGAGGACTGACACTCTAACTTTCGATGATTTGAACCTCTCCTGTGAGTCCAGTTTTAGATTCCGATGCTTATCTTCAGGTTTACTGTATCCCTTGGACCTTCTTATTGACGATGAAACACATAAATTGCATCCGAATTTAATATAAAAGGCACAATGCCGACTTAAGTACAAGAGGACTGACACTCTAACTCTCTATGATTTGAACCTCTCCTGTCAGTCCAGTATAAGATTCCGAAGCTTCACTTCAGGTTTACAGTTTCCCTTGGACCTTCTTATTGACGATGAAACACAGAAATTGGATCCGAATTTAATACAAAAGCATAATTCCGACTTAAGTACAAGCGTACTGATTATCTAACTTTCTATGATTTGGACCTCTCCCGTAAGTCCAGTTTTAGATTCCGATGCTTCACTTCCGGTTTACTGTATCCCTTGGACCTTCTTATTGACGAGGAAACACATAAATTGCATCCGAATTTAATATAAAAGGCACAATGCCGACTTAAGTACAAGAGGACTGACACTCTAACTCTCTATGATTTGAACCTCTCCTGTGAGTCCAGTTTTAGATTCCGATGCTTCACTTCAGGTTTACTGTATCCCTTGGACCTTCTTATTGACGACGAAACAAAGTAATTGGATCCGAATTTAATACAAAAGGCACAATGCCGACTTAAGTACAAGAGGACTGACACTCTAACTTTTATTATGATTTGAACCTCTCCTGTGAGTCCAGTTTGAAATTCCGATGCTTCACTTCAGGTTTACTGTTTCCTTGGTCGTTCTTACTGACGATGAAACACAGAAATTGCATCCAAATTTAATACAAAAGGCGCAATGCGGACTTAAGTACAAGAGGACTGACACTCTAACTGTCTATGATTTGAACCTCTCTTGTGAGTCCGGTTTTAGATTCCGATGCTTCACTTCAGGTTTACTGTATACCTTGGAACATCTTATTGACGATGGAACACAGAAATTGCATCCGAATTTAATACAAAAGGCACAATGACGACTGAAGTACAAGCGGCCTGACACTCTACCTATCTATGATTTGAACCTCTCCTGTAAGTCGAGTTTTAGATTCCGATTCTTCACTTCAGGTTTACTGTATCCCTTGGACCGTCTTATTGACGATGAAACATATAAATTGCATCCGAATTTAATACAAAAAGCTAAATGACGACTTAAGTACAAGAGGATTGACACTCTAACTCTTTATGATTTGAACCTCTCCTGTGAGTCCAGTTTTAGATTCCGATACTTCACTTCAGGTTTACTGTATCCCTTGGACCTTCTTATTGACGATGAAACACAGAAATTGGATCCGAATTTAATACAAAAGGCACAATGCCTTCTTAAGTACAAGAGGACTGACACTCTAACTTTTATTGTGATTTTTACCTATCTTGTGAGTCCAGTTTTAGATTCCGATGCCTCACTTCAGGTTTACTGTTTCCTTGGACGTTCTTATTGACGATAAAACACTGAAATTGCATGAAAATTTAATACAAAAGGCACAATGCGGACTTAAGTACAAAAGGACTCAAACTCTAACTCTCTATGATTTGAACCTCTCCTGTAAGTCCAGTTTTAGATTCCGATGCTTCACTTCAGGTTTACTGTATCTCTTGGACTTACATATTGACGATGAAACACAGAAATTGCATCCGAATTTAATACAAAAGGCACAATGCCGACTTAAGTACAAAAGGACTGACTCTCTAACTTTCTATGATTTGAACCTCTCCTGTGAGTCCAGTTTTAGATTCCGATGCTTCACTTCAGGTTTACTGTATCCTTTGGACCTCCTTATTGACGATGAAACACAGATATTAAATCCGAATTTAATACAAAAGGAAAAACACCGACTTAAGTACAAGAGGACTGACACTCTAACTTTCTTTGATTTGAACCTCTCCCGTGAGTCCAGTTATAGATTCCGATGCTTCACTTCAGGTTACTGTATCCCTTGGAACATCTTCTTGACGATGGAACACAGAAATTGCATCCGAATTGAATACAATAGGCACAATGCCAACTTAAGTACAAAAGGACTCAAACTCTAACTCTCTATGATTTGAACCTCTCCTGTGAGTCCAGTTTTAGATTCCGATGCTTCACTTCAGGTTTACTGTATCCCTTGGACCTGATTATTGACGATGAAACACAGAAATTGCTTCCGAATTTAATATAAATGGCACAATACCGACATAAGTACAAGAGTAACGACACTCTATCTTTCTTTGATTTGAACCTCTCCTGTGATTCCAATTTTAGATTCCGATGCTTAACTTCAGGTTTACTGTATCCCTTGGACCTTCTTATTGACGATGAAACACAGAAATTGCATCCGACTTTAAACCAAAAGGCACAATGCCGACTTAAGTACAAGAGGACTGACACTCTAACTTTCTATGATTTGAACCTCTCCTGTGAGTCCAGTTTTACATTCGGATGCTTCACTTCAGGTTTACCGTATGCCTTGGACCTTCTTATTGACGATGGAACACAGAAATTGCATCCGAATTTAATACAAAAGGCACAATGCCAACTTGAGTACAAGCGGATTGACACTCTAACTTTCTATGATTTGAACCTCTCCTGTGAGTTCAGTTTTAGATTCCGATGCCTCACTTCAGGTTTACTGTTTCATTGGACGTTCTTATTGACGATAAAACACTGAAATTGCATCCAAATTTAATACAAAAGGCACAATGCGGACTTAAGTACAAGAGGACTGACACTCTAACTCTCTATCAATTGAACCTCTCCTGTGAGTTTAGTTTTGGACTCCGATGCTTCACTTCAGGTTTACTGTATCCCTTGGACCTTCTTATTGACGATGAAACATAGAAATTCCATCCGAATTTAATACAAAAGGAACAATGCCGACTTAAGTACAAGAGGACTGACTCTCTAACTTTCTATGATTTGAACCGCTCCTGTGAGTCCAGTTTTAGATTCCGATGCTTCACTTCAGGTTTACTGTATCCCTTGGACCTTCTTGTTGACGATGAAACACAGAAATTGCATCCGAATTTAATACAAAACGCACAATGCCGACTTAAGTACAAGCGGACTGACACACTAACTTTCTATGATTTGAACCTCTCCTGTAATTCGAGTTTTAGATTCCGATGCTTTACTTCAGGATTACTGTATCCCTTGGACCGTCTTATTGACGATGAAACACATAAATAGCATCCGAATTTAATACAAAAGGCACAATGACGACTTAAGTACAAGAGGACTGACACACTAACTTTCTATGATTTGAACCCCTCCTGTGAGTCCAGTTTTAGATTCTGATGCTTCACTTCAGGTTCACTGTATCCCTTGGACCTTCTTATTGACGATGAAACACAGAAATTGCATCCGAATTTAATACAAAAGGCACAATACCGACTTAAGTTCAAGCGGACTGACACTCAAACTTTCTATGATTTGAACCTCTCCTGTGAGTCCAGTTCTACATTTGGATGCTTCACTTCAGGTTTACTTTATGCCTCGGACCTTCTTGTTGGCGATGAAACACAGAAATTACATCGGAATTTACTACAAAAGGCACAATGCCGACTTAAGTACAAGAGGACTGACACTCTAACTTTCGATGATTTGAACCTCTCCTGTGAGTCCAGTTTTAGATTCCGATGCTTATCTTCAGGTTTACTGTATCCCTTGGACCTTCTTATTGATGATGAAACACAACAATTGCATCCGAATTTAAGACAAAAGGCACAATGCTAACTTACGTGCAAGTAGACTGACACTCTAACTCTCTATGATTTGAACCTCTCCTGTGAGTCCAGTTTTAGATTCCGATGCTTCACTTCAGGTATACTGTATCCCTTGCACCTTCTTATTGACGATGAAACACAGAAATTGCATCCCAATTTAATGCAAAAGGCACAATGCCGACTTAAGTACAAGAGGACTGATACTCTAACTTTCGATGATTTGAACGTCTCCTGTGAGTCCAGTTTTAGATTCCGATGCTTCACTTCAGGTTTACTGTATACCTTGGAATTTCTTATTGACGATGAAACACAGAAATTGCATCCGAATTTAATACAAAAAGCACAATGCCGACTTAAATACAAGCGGACTGACACTCTAACTTTCTATGATTTGAACCTCTCCTGTAAGTCGAGATTTAGATTCCGATGCTTCACTTCAGGTTTACTGTATCCCATGGACCGTGTTATTGACGATGAAACACATAAGTTGCATCTGAATTTAATGCAAAAGTCACAATGCCGACTTAAGTACAAGAGGACTAAATCTTTAACTCTCTATGATTTGAACCCCTCCTGTGAGTCCAGTTTTAGATTCCGATGCTTCACTTCAGGTTTACTGCATCCCTTGGTTCTTCTTATTGACGATGAAACACAGAAATTGCATCCAAATTTAATACAAAATGCACAATGCCGCCTTAAGTACAAGAGGACTGACACTCAAACTTACTTTGATTTCAACCCCTCCTGTGAGTCCAGTTTTAGATTCCGATGCTGCACTTCAGGTTAACTGTTTCCCTTGGACCTTCTTATTGACGATGAAACACAGAAAATGATTCCGAATTTAATACAAAAGGAACAATACCGACTTAAGTACATGAGGACTGACACTCTAACTTTTATTATGTTTTGAACCTCTCCTGTGAGTCCAGTTTCAGATTCCGATGCTTCACTTCAGGTTTACTGTTCCTTGGACGTTCTTATTGACGATGAAGCACAGAAACTGCATCCGAAATTAATACAAAAGCCACAATGCCGACTTAAGCACAAATAGACTCACACTCTAACTCTCTAAGATTTGAACCTCTTCTGTGAGTCCAGATTTAGATTCCGAGCTTCACTTCAGGTTTACTGTATCCCTTGGACCTGATTATTGACTATGAAACACAGAAATTCCATCCGAATTTAATACAAAAGGCACAATACCGACTTAAGGACAAGATGACTGACACTCTAACTTTCTATGATTTGAACCTCTCCTGTGAGTCCAGTTGTAGATTCTGATGCTTCACTTCAGGTTTACTGTATCCCTTGGACCTTCTTATTGACGTTCAAACACAGAAATTGCATCCGAATTTAATACAAAAGGCACAATACCGACTTATGCACAAGAGGACTGACACTCTAACTTTCTATGATTTGAACTTCTCCTGTGAGTCCAGTTTGGGATTCCGATGCTTCACTTGAGGTTTACTGTACACCTTGGAACTTCTTATTGACGATGGAACTCAGAACTTGAATCCGAATTTAATACAAAAGGCACAATGCCGACTTAAGTACAAGAGGACTGACACTCTAATATTCTATGATTTGAACCTCTCCTGTGAGTCCAGTTTTAGATTCCGATGCTTCACTTCAGCTTTACTGTATACCTTGGACCTTCTTATTGCCGATGAAACACAGAAATTGCATCCGAATTTAATTCAAAAGGCACAATGCCGACTTAAGTACAAGAGGACTGACACTCTAACTTTCTATGATTTGAACCTCTCCTGTGAGTCCAGTTTTAGATTCCAATGCTTCACGTCAGGTCTACTGTATCCCTTGGACCTTCTTATTGACGATGAAACACAGAAATTGCATCCAAATTCAATAGAAAAGGCACAATGCCGACTTAAGTACGAGAGGACTTACACTCTAAATTTCGATTATTTGAACCTCTGCTATTAGTCCAGTTTTAGATTCCGGTGCTTCACTTCAGGTTTACTGTATCCCTTGGACCTTCTTATTGACGATGAAACACAGAAATTACATCGGAATTTAATACAAAAGGCACAATGCCGACTTAAGTAAAAGGGGACTGAAACTCTAACTTTCTATGATTTGAACCTCTCCTATGAGTCCGGATTTAGATTCCGATGCTTCACTTCAGGTTTACTGTATCCCTTGGACCTTCTTATTGACGATGAAACACAGAAATTGATTCCGAATTTAATACAAAAGGAACAAAACCGACTTAAGTACATGAGTACTGACACTCTAACTTTTATTATGTTTTGAACCTCTCCTGTGAGTCCAGTTTCAGATTCCGATGCTTCACTTCAGGTTTACTGTTCCTTGGACGTTCTAATTGACGATGAAGCACAGAAACAACATCCGAAATTAATACAAAAGCCATAATGCCGACTTAAGTACAAAAGGACTCACACTCTAACTCTCTAAGATTTGAACCTGTCCTGTGAGTCCAGATTTAGATTCCGATGCTTCACTTATGGTTTACTGTATCCCTTGGACCTGATTATTGACGATGAAACACAGTAATTCCATACGAATTTAATACAAAAGGCACAATACCGACTTAAGTTCAAGAGGACTGACACTCAAACTTTCTATGATTTGAACCTCTCCTGTGAGTCCAGTTTTAGATTCTGATGCTTCACTTCAGGTTTACTGTATCCCTTGGACCTTCTTATTGACGTTGAAACACAGATATTGCATCCGAATTTAATACAAAAGGCACAATACCGACTTATGTACAAGAGGACTGACACTCTAACTTTCTATGATTTGAAATTCTCCTGTGAGTCCAGTTTTGGATTCCGATGCTTCACTTGAGGTTTACTGTACACCTTGGAACTTCTTATTGTCGATGGAACACAGAAATTGAATCCGAATTTAATACAAAAGGCACAATGCCGACTTAAGTTCAAGCGGACTGACACTCTAACTTTTATTATGATTTGAACCTCTCCTGTGGGTCCAGTTTTAGATTCCGATGCCTCACCTCAGGATTACTGTTTCCTTGGACGTTCTTATTGACGATGAAACACAGAAATTGCATCCAAATTTAATACAAAAGGTACAATGCGGACTTAAGTACAAGTGGGGTAACACTCTGACTCTCTATGATTTGAACCTCTCCTGTGTCTCAAGTTTTAGATTCCGATGCTTCACTTCAGGTTTACTGTATCCCTTGAACCTTCTTATTGACGATGAAACATAGAAATTGCATCCGAATTTAATACAAAAGGCACAATGCCGACTTAAGTACAAGAGGACTGACACTCTAACACTCTATGATTTGAACCTCTCCTGTGGGTCCGGTTTTAGATTCCGATGCTTCACTTCAGGTTTACTGTATTCCTTGGACCTTCTTGTTGACGATGAAACACAGAAATTGCATCCGAATTTAATACAAAAGGCACAATACCGGCTTAAGTACAAGCGGACTGACACTCTAACTTTCTATGATTTGAAGCTCTCTTGTGAGTCCAGTTATAGATTCCGATGCTTCACTTCAGCTTTACTGTATACCTTGGACCTTCTTATTGCCGATGAAACACAGAAATTGCATCCGAATTTAATTCAAAAGGCACAATGCCGACCTAAGTACAAGAGGACTGACACTCTAACTTTCTATGATTTGAACCTCTCCTGTGAGTCCAGTTTTAAATTCCGATGCTTCACTTCAGGTTTACTGTATCCCTTGGACCTTCTTATTGACGATGAAACACAGAAATTGCATCCGAATCTAATACAAAAGGGACAATGCCGACTTAACTACAAGAGGACTGACACACTAATTTTCTATGATTTGAACCCCTCCTGTGAGTCCAGTTTTAGATTCTGATGCTTCACTTCAGGTTCACTGTATCCCTTGGACCTTCTTATTGACGATGAAACACAGTAATTGCATCCGAATTTAATACAAAAGGCACAATGACGACTTAAGTACAAGGGGACTGATACTCTAACTTTCTATGATTTGAACCTCTCCTGTGAGTCCAGTTTTAGATTCCGATGCTTCACTTCAGGTTTACTGTATCCCTTGGACCTTCTTATTGACGATGAAACACAGAAATTGCATCCGAATTTAATGCAAAAGGCACAATGCCGACTTAAGTACAAGAGGACTGACACTCTAACTTTCGATGATTTGAACGTCTCCTGTGAGTCCAGTTTTAGATTCCGATGCTTCACTTCAGGTTTCCTGTATCCCTTGGACCTTCTTATTGACAATGAAACACAGAAATTGCATCCGAATTTAATACAAAAGGCACAATGACGACTTAAGTACAAGTGGACAGACACTCTAACTTTCTATGATTTGAACCTCTAAGTCCGGTTTTAGATTCCGGTGCTTCACTTCAGGTTTACTGTATCGCTTGGACCTTCATATTGACGATGAAACACAGAAATTGCATCCGAATTTAATACAAAAGCCTCAATGCCGACTTAAGTACAAGAGGACTGACACTCTAACTTTATATGATTTGAACCTCTCCTGTGAGTCCAGTTTGAGATTCCGATGCTTCACTTCAGGTTTACTGTATCCCTTGGACCTTCTTATTGACGGTGAAACACAGAAATTGCATGCGAATTTAATACAAAAGGCACAATGCCGACTTAAGTAAAAGGGGACTGAAACTCTAACTTTCTATGATTTGAACCTCTCCTATGAGTCCAGATTTAGATTCCGATGCTTCACTTCAGGTTTACTGTATCCCTTGGACCTTCTTATTGACGATGAAACACAGAAATTGATTCCGAATTTAATACAAAAGGAACAATACCGACTTAAGTACATGAGGACTGACACTCTAACTTTTATTATGTTTTGAACCTCTCCTGTGAGTCCAGTTTCAGATTCCGATGCTTCACTTCAGGTTTACTGTTCCTTGGACGTTCTAATTGACGATGAAGCACAGAAACTACATCCGAAATTAATACAAAAGCCACAATGCCAACTTAAGTACAAAAGGACTCACACTCTAACTCTCTTAGATTTGAACCTCTCCTGTGAGTCCAGATTTAGATTCCGATGCTTCACTTCAGGTTTACTGTATCCCTTGGACCTGATTATTGACGATGAAACACAGATATTGCATCCGAATTTAATACAAAAGGCACAATACCGACTTATGTACAAGAGGACTGACACTCAAACTTTCTATGATTTGAACCTCTCCTGTGAGTCCAGTTTTAGATTCTGATGCTTCACTTCAGGTTTACTGTATCCCTTGGCCCTTCTTATTGACGTTGAAACACAGATATTGCATCCGAATTTAATACAAAAGGCACAATACCGACTTATGTACAAGAGGACTGACACTCTAACTTTCTATGATTTGAAATTCTCCTGTGAGTCCAGTTTTGGATTCCGATGCTTCACTTGAGGTTTACTGTACACCTTGGAACTTCTTATTGACGATGGAACACAGAAATTGAATCCGAATTTAATACAAAAGGCACAATGCCGACTTAAGTTCAAGCGGACTGACACTCTAACTTTTATTATGATTTGAACCTCTCCTGTGGGTCCAGTTTTAGATTCCGATGCCTCACCTCAGGATTACTGTTTCCTTGGACGTTCTTATTGACGATGAAACACAGAAATTGCATCCAAATTTAATACAAAAGGCACAATGCGGACTTAAGTACAAGTGGGGTAACACTCTGACTCTCTATGATTTGAACCTCTCCTGTGTCTCAAGTTTTAGATTCCGATGCTTCACTTCAGGTTTACTGTATCCCTTGAACCTTCTTATTGACGATGAAACATAGAAATTGCATCCGAATTTAATACAAAAGGCACAATGCCGACTTAAGTACAAGAGGACTGACACTCTAACATTCTATGATTTGAACCTCTCCTGTGGGTCCGGTTTTAGATTCCGATGCTTCACTTCAGGTTTACTGTACTCCTTGGACCTTCTTGTTGACGATGAAACACAGAAATTGCATCCGAATCTAATACAAAAGGGACAATGCCGACTTAACTACAAGAGGACTGACACACTAATTTTCTATGATTTGAACCCCTCCTGTGAGTCCAGTTTTAGATTCTGATGCTTCACTTCAGGTTCACTGTATCCCTTGGACCTTCTTATTGACGATGAAGCACAGTAATTGCATCCGAATTTAATACAAAAGGCACAATGACGACTTAAGTACAAGGGGACTGATACTCTAACTTTCTATGATTTGAACCTCTCCTGTGAGTCCAGTTTTAGATTCCGATGCTTCACTTCAGGTTTACTGTATCCCTTGGACCTTCTTATTGACGATGAAACACAGAAATTGCATCCGAATTTAATGCAAAAGGCACAATGCCGACTTAAGTACAAGAGGACTGACACTCTAACTTTCGATGATTTGAACGTCTCCTGTGAGTCCAGTTTTAGATTCCGATGCTTCACTTCAGGTTTCCTGTATCCCTTGGACCTTCTTATTGACAATGAAACACAGAAATTGCATCCGAATTTAATACAAAAGGCACAATGACGACTTAAGTACAAGTGGACAGACACTCAAACTTTCTAAGATTTGAACCTCTAAGTCCGGTTTTAGATTCCGGTGCTTCACTTCAGGTTTACTGTATCGCTTGGACCTTCATATTGACGATGAAACACAGAAATTGCATCCGAATTTAATATAAAAGCCTCAATGCCGACTTAAGTACAAGAGGACTGACACTCTAACTTTATATGATTTGAACCTCTCCTGTGAGTCCAGTTTGAGATTCCGATGCTTCACTTCAGGTTTACTGTATCCCTTGGACCTTCTTATTGACGGTGAAACACAGAAATTGCATCCGAATTTAATACAAAAGGCACAAAGCCGACTTAAGTAAAAGGGGACTGAAACTCTAACTTTCTATGATTTGAACCTCTCCTATGAGTCCAGTTTTAGATTCCGATGCTTCACTTCAGGTTTACCGTACCCCTTGGTTCTTCTTATTGACGATGAAACACAGATATTGCATCCGAATTTAATACAAAATGCACAATGCCGCCTAAAGTACAAGAGGACTGACACTCAAACATACTTTGATTTGAACCCCTCCTGTGAGTCCAGTTTTAGATTCCGATGCTGCACTTCAGGTTAACTGTATCCCTTGGACCTTCTTATTGACGGTGAAACCCAGAAATTGCATCCGAATTTAATACAAAAGGCACAATGCCGACTTAAGTAAAAGGGGACTGAAACTCTAACTTTCTATGATTTGAACCTCTCCTATGAGTCCAGATTTAGATTCCGAAGCTTCACTTTAGGTTTACTGTATCCCTTGGACCTTCTTATTGACGATGAAACACAGAAATTGATTCTGAATTTAATACAAAATTAACAATACCGACTTAAGTACATGAGGACTGACACTCTAACTTTTATTATGTTTTGAACCTCTCCTGTGAGTCCAGTTTCAGATTCCGATGCTTCACTTCAGGTTTACTGTTCCTTGGACGTTCTTATTGACGATGAAGCACAGAAACTGCATCCGAAATTAATACAAAAGCCACAATGCCGACTTAAGCACAAAAGGACTCACACTCTAACTCTCTAAGATTTGAACCTCTCCTGTGAGTCCAGATTTAGATTCCGATGCTTCACTTCAGGTTTACTGTATCCCTTGGACCTGATTATTGACGATGAAACACAGAAATTCCATCCGAATTTAATACAAAAGGCACAATACCGACTTAAGTACAAGAGGACTGACACTCTAACTTTCTATGATTTGAACCTCTCCTGTGAGTCTAGTTTTAGATTCTGATGCTTCACTTCAGGTTTACTGTATTACTTGGACCTTCTTATTGACGTTGAAACACAGAAATTGCATCCGAATTTAATACAAAAGGCACAATACCGACTTATGCACAAGAGGACTGACACTCTAACTTTCTATGATTTGAACTTCTCCTGTGAGTCCAGTTTTGGATTCCGATGCTTCACTTGAGGTTTACTGTACACCTTGGAACTTCTTATTGACGATGGAACACAGAAATTGAATCCGAATTTAATACAAAAGGCACAATGCCGACTTACGTACGAGCGGACTGACAATCTAACTTTTATTAAGATTTGAACCTCTCCTGTGGGTCCAGTTTTAGATTCCGATGCCTCACCTCAGGTTTACTGTTTCCTTGGACGTTCTTATTGACGATGAAACACAGAAATTGCATCCAAATTCAATTCAAAGGCACAATGCCGACTTAAGTACGAGAGGACTGACACTCTAAATTTCGATTATTTGAACCTCTCCTGTGAGTCCAGTTTTAGATTCCGGTGCTTCACTTCAGGTTTACTGTATCCCTTTGGCCTTCTTATTGACGATGAAACACAGAAATTACATCGGAATTTAATACAATAGGCACAATGCAGACCTAAGTACAAGAGGACTGACACTCTAACTTTCGATGATTTGAACCTCTCCTGGGAGTCCAGTTTTAGATTCCGATGCTTATCTTCAGGTTTACTGTATCCCTTGGACCTTCTTATTGATGATGAAACACAACAATTACATCCGATTTTATGACACAAGGCACAATGCTAACTTACGTGCAAGTAGACTGACACTCTAACTCGCTATGATTTGAACCTCTCCTGTGAGTCCAGTTTTAGATTCCGATGCTTCACTTCAGGTTTACTGTATCCCTTGGACCTTCTTATTGACGATGAAAAACAGAAATTGCATCCGAATTTAATGCAAAAGGCACAATGCCGACTTAAGTACAAGAGGACTGACACTCTAACTTTCGATGATTTCAACGTTTCCTGTGAGTCCAGTTTTAGATTCCGATGCTTCACTTCAGGTTTCCTGTATCCCTTGGACCTTCTTATTGACGATGAAACACAGAAATTGCATCCAAATTTAATACATAAGGCACAATGACGACTTAAGTACAAGTGGACAGACTCTCTAACCCTCTATGATTTGAACCTCTAAGTCCGGTTTTAGAT
This sequence comes from Schistocerca serialis cubense, assembly GCF_023864345.2. NCBI lineage: Eukaryota > Metazoa > Arthropoda > Insecta > Orthoptera > Acrididae > Schistocerca > Schistocerca serialis. The sequence goes on along the minus strand of NC_064640.1, from coordinate 1,047,025,072 downwards.
TCCGATGCTTCACTTCAGGTTTACTGTATCGCTTGGACCTTCTTATTGATGATGAAACACAGAAATTGCATCCGAATTTAATACAAAAGCCACAATGCCGACTTAAGTACAAGAGGACTGACACTCTAACTTTATATGATTTGAACCTCTCCTGTGAGTCCAGTTTGAGATTCCGATGCTTCACATCAGGTTTACTGTATCCCTTGGACCTTCTTATTGACGGTGAAACACAGAAATTGCATCCGAATTTAATACAAAAGGCACAATGCCGACTTAAGAAAAAGGGGACTGAAACTCTAACTTTCTATGATTTGAACCTCTCCTATGAGTCCAGATTTAGATTCCGATGCTTCACTTCAGGTTTACTGTATCCCTTGGACCTTCTTATTGACGTTGAAACACAGAAATTGATTCCGAATTTAATACAAAAGGAACAATACCGACTTAAGTACATGAGGACTGACACTCTAACTTTTATTACGTTTTGAACCTCTCCTGTGAGTCCAGTTTCAGATTCCGATGCTTCACTTCAGGTTTACTGTTCCTTGGACGTTCTTATTGACGATGAAGCACAGAAACTGCATCCGAAATTATACAAAAGCCACAATGCCGACTTAAGTACAAAAGGACTCACACTCTAACTCTCTAAGATTTGAACCTCTCCTGTGAGTCCAGATTTAGATTCCGATGCTTCACTTCAGGTTTACTGTATCCCTTGGACCTGATAATTGACGATGAAACACAGAAATTCGATCCGAATTTAATACAAAAGGCACAATACCGACTTAAGTACAAGAGGACTGATACTCTAGCTTTCGATGATTTGAACCTCTCCTGTGAATCCTGTTTTAGATTCCGATGCTTGTCTTCAGGTTTACTGTATCCCTTGGACCTTCTTATTGATGATGAAACACAACAATTGCATCCGAATTTAAGACACAAGGCACAATGCTAACTTACGAGCAAGTAGACTGACACTCTAACTCTCTATGATTTGAACCTCTCCGGTGAGTCCAGTTTTAGATTCCGATGCTTCACTTCAGGTTTACTGTATCCCTTGGACCTTCTTATTGACGGTGAAACATAGAAATTGCATCCGAATTTAATACAAAAGGCACAATGCCGACTTAAGTAAAAGGGGACTGAAACTCTAACTTTCTATGATTTGAACCTCTCCTATGAGTCCAGATTTAGATTCCGATGCTTCACTTTAGGTTTACTGTATCCCTTGGACCTTCTTATTGACGATGAAACACAGAAATTGATTCCGAATATAATACAAATGGAACAATACCGACTTAAGTACATGAGGACTGACACTCTAACTTTTATTATGTTTTGAACCTCTCCTGTGAGTCCAGTTTCAGATTCCGATGCTTCACTTCAGGTTTACTGTTCCTTGGACGTTCTTATTGACGATGAAGCACAGAAACTGCATCCGAAATTAATACAAAAGCCACAATGCCGACTTAAGCACAAAAGGACTCACACTCTAACTCTCTAAGATTTGAACCTCTCCTGTGAGTCCAGATTTAGATTCCGATGCTTCACTTCAGGTTTACTGTATCCCTTGGACCTGATTATTGACGATGAAACACAGAAATTCCATCCGAATTTAATACAAAAGGCACAATACCGACTTAAGTACAAGAGGACTGACACTCTAACTTTCTATGATTTGAACCTCTCCTGTGAGTCTAGTTTTAGATTCTGATGCTTCACTTCAGGTTTACTGTATTACTTGGACCTTCTTATTGACGTTGAAACACAGAAATTGCATCCGAATTTAATACAAAAGGCACAATACCGACTTATGCACAAGAGGACTGACACTCTAACTTTCTATGATTTGAACTTCTCCTGTGAGTCCAGTTTTGGATTCCGATGCTTCACTTGAGGTTTACTGTACACCTTGGAACTTCTTATTGACGATGGAACACAGAAATTGAATCCGAATTTAATACAAAAGGCACAATGCCGACTTATGTACGAGCGGACTGACACTCTAACTTTTATTATGATTTGAACCTCTCCTGTGGGTCCAGTTTTAGATTCCGATGCCTCACATCAGGTTTACTGTTTCCTTGGACGTTCTTATTGACGATGAAACACAGAAATTGCATCCAAATTCAATTCAAAGGCACAATGCCGACTTAAGTACGAGAGGACTGACACTCTAAATTTCGATTATTTGAACCTCTCCTGTGAGTCCAGTTTTAGATTCCGGTGCTTCACATCAGGTTTACTGTATCCCTTTGGCCTTCTTATTGACGATGAAACACAGAAATTACATCGGAATTTAATACAAAAGGCACAATGCAGACCTAAGTACAAGAGGACTGACACTCTAACTTTCGATGATTTGAACCTCTCCTGTGAGTCCAGTTTTAGATTCCGATGCTTATCTGCAGGTTTACTGTATCCCTTGGACCTTCTTATTGATGATGAAACACAACAATTGCATCCGAATTTAAGACACAAGGCACAATGCTAACTTACGTGCAAGTAGACTGACACTCTAACTCGCTATGATTTGAACCTCTCCTGTGAGTCCAGTTTTAGATTCCGATGCTTCACTTCAGGTTTACTGTATCCCTTGGACCTTTTTATTGACGATGAAAAACAGAAATTGCATCCGAATTTAATGCAAAAGGCACAATGCCGACTTAAGTACAAGAGGACTGACACTCTAACTTTCGATGATTTCAACGTTTCCTGTGAGTCCAGTTTTAGATTCCGATGCTTAACTTCAGGTTTCCTGTATCCCTTGGACCTTCTTATTGACGATGAAACACAGAAATTGCATCCAAATTTAATACAAAAGGCACAATGACGACTCAAGTACAAGAGGACAGACTCTCTAACTCTCTATGATTTGAACCTCTAAGTCCGGTTTTAGATTCCGATGCTTCACTTCAGGTTTACTGTATCGCTTGGACCTTCTTATTGATGATGAAACACAGAAATTGCATCCGAATTTAATACAAAAGCCACAATGCCGACTTAAGTACAAGAGGACTGACACTCTAACTTTATATGATTTGAACCTCTCCTGTGAGTCCAGTTTGAGATTCCGATGCTTCACATCAGGTTTACTGTATCCCTTGGACCTTCTTATTGCGGTGAAACACAGAAATTGCAACCGAATTTAATACAAAAGGCACAATGCCGACTTAAGAAAAAGGGGACTGAAACTCTAACTTTCTATGATTTGAACCTCTCCTATGAGTCCAGATTTAGATTCCGATGCTTCACTTCAGGTTTACTGTATCCCTTGGACCTTCTTATTGACGTTGAAACACAGAAATTGATTCCGAATTTAATACAAAAGGAACAATACCGACTTAAGTACATGAGGACTGACACTCTAACTTTTATTACGTTTTGAACCTCTCCTGTGAGTCCAGTTTCAGATTCCGATGCTTCACTTCAGGTTTACTGTTCCTTGGACGTTCTTATTGACGATGAAGCACAGAAACTGCATCCGAAATTATACAAAAGCCACAATGCCGACTTAAGTACAAAAGGACTCACACTCTAACTCTCTAAGATTTGAACCTCTCCTGTGAGTCCAGATTTAGATTCCGATGCTTCACTTCAGGTTTACTGTATCCCTTGGACCTGATAATTGACGATTAAACACAGAAATTCGATCCGAATTTAATACAAAAGGCACAATACCGACTTAAGTACAAGAGGACTGATACTCTAGCTTTCGATGATTTGAACCTCTCCTGTGAATCCAGTTTTAGATTCCGATGCTTGTCTTCAGGTTTACTGTATCCCTTGGACCTTCTTATTGATGATGAAACACAACAATTGCATCCGAATTTAAGACACAAGGCACAATGCTAACTTACGAGCAAGTAGACTGACACTCTAACTCTCTATGATTTGAACCTCTCCTGTGAGTCCAGTTTTAGATTCCGATGCTTCACTTCAGGTTCACTGTATCCCTTGGACCTTCTTATTGACGATGAAACACAGAAATTGATTCCGAATTTAATACAAATGGAACAATACCGACTTAAGAACATGAGGACTGACACTCTAACTTTTATTATGTTTTGAACCTCTCCTGTGAGTCCAGTTTCAGATTCCGATGCTTCACTTCAGCTTTACTGTATACCTTGGACCTTCTTATTGCCGATGAAACACAGAAATTGCATCCGAATTTAATTCAAAAGGCACAATGCCGACTTAAGTACAAGAGGACTGACACTCTAACTTTCTATGATTTGATCCTCTCCTGTGAGTCCAGTTTTAGATTCCGATGCTTCACTTCAGGTTTACTGGATCCCTTGGACCTTCTTATTGACGATGAAACACAGAAATTGCATCCGAATCTAATACAAAAGGGACAATGCCGACTTAACTACAAGAGGACTGACACACTAACTTTCTATGATTTGAACCCCTCCTGTGAGGCCAGTTTTAGATTCTGATGCTTCACTTCAGGTTCACTGTATCCCTTGGACCTTCTTATTGATGATGAAACACAGAAATTGCATCCGAATTTAATACAAAAGGCACAATGACGACTTAAGTACAAGGGGACTGATACTCTAACTTTCTATGATTTGAACCTCTCCTGTGAGTCCAGTTTTAGATTCAGATGCTTATCTTCAGGTTTACTGTATCCCTTGGACCTTCTTATTGACGTTGAAACACAGAAATTGCATCCGAATTTAATACAAAAGGCACAATACCGACTTATGCACAAGAGGACTGACATTCTAACTTTCTATGATTTGAACTTCTCCTGTGAGTCCAGTTTTGGATTCCGATGCTTCACTTGATATTTACTGTACGCCTTGGAACTTCTTATTGACGATGGAACACAGAAATTGAATCCGAATTTAATACAAAAGGCACAATGCCAACTTAAATACGAGCGGGCTGTCACTCTAACTATTATTATGAGTTGAACCTCTCCTGTGGGTCCAGTTTTAGATTCCGATGCCTCACCTCAGGATTACTGTTTCCTTGGACGTTCTTATTGACGATGAAACACAGAAATTGCATCCAAATTCAATACAAAAGGCACAATGCCGACTTAAGTACGAGAGGACTGACACACTAAAGTTCGATTATTTGAACCTCTCCTGTGAGTCCAGTTTTTGATTCCGGTGCTTCACTTCAGGTTTACTGTATCCCTTGGACCTTCTTATTGACGATGAAAAACAGAAATTGCATCCGAATTTAATGCAAAAGGCACAATGCCGACTTAAGTACAAGAGGACTGACACTCTAACTTTCGATGATTTCAACGTTTCCTGTGAGTCCAGTTTTAGATTCCGATGCTTCACTTCAGGTTTCCTGTATCCCTTGGACCTTCTTATTGACGATGAAACACAGAAATTGCATCCAAATTTAATACAAAAGGCACAATGACGACTTAAGTACAAGTGGACAGACTCTCTAACTTTCTATGATTTGAACCTCTAAGTCCGGTTTTAGATTCCGATGCTTCACTTCAGGTTTACTGTATCGCTTGGACCTTCTTATTGATGATGAAACACAGAAATTGCATCCGAATTTAATACAAAAGCCACAATGCCGACTTAAGTACAAGAGGACTGACACTCTAACTTTATAAGATTTGAACCTCTCCTGTGAGTCCAGTTTGAGATTCCGATGCTTCACATCAGGTTTACTGTATCCCTTGGACCATCTTATTGACGATGAAACACAGAAATTACATCGGAATTTAATACAAAAGGCACAATGCCGACTTAAGTACAAGAGGACTGACACTCTAACTTTCGATGATTTGAACCTCTCCTGTGAGTCCAGTTTTAGATTCCGATGCTTATCTTCAGGTTTACTGTATCCCTTGGACCTTCTTATTGATGATGAAACACAACAATTGCATCCGAATTTAAGACACAAGGCACAATGCTAACTTACGTGCAAGTAGACTGACACTCTAACTCTCTATGATTTGAACCTCTCCTGTGAGTCCAGTTTTAGATTCCGATACTTCACTTCAGGTTTACTGTATCCCTTGGACCTTCTTATTGACGATGAAACACAGAAATTGCATCCGAATTTAATGCAAAAGGCACAATGCCGACTTAATTACAAGAGGACTGACACTCTAACTTTCGATGATTTGAACGTCTCCTGTGAGTCCAGTTTTAGATTCCGATGCTTCACTTCAGGTTTCCTGTATCCCTTGGACCTTCTTATTGACGATGAAACACAGAAATTGCATCCGAATTTAATACAAAAGGCACAATGACGACTTAAGTACAAGTGGACAGACACTCTAACTTTCTATGATTTGAACCTCTAAGTCCGGTTTTAGATTCCGATGCTTCACTTCAGGTTTACTGTATCGCTTTGACCTTCTTATTGACGATGAAACACAGAAATTGCATCCGAATTTAATACAAAAGCCACAATGCCGACTTAAGTACAAGAGGACTGACACTCTAAGTTTATATGATTTGAACCTCTCCTGTGAGTCCAGTTTGAGATTCCGATGCTTCACTTCAGGTTTACTGTATCCCTTGGACCTTCTTATTGACTTTGAAACACAGAAATTGCATCCTAATTTAATACAAAAGGCACAATGCCGACTTAAGTAAAAGGGGACTGAAACTCTAACTTTCTATGATTTGAGCCTCTCCTATGAGTCCAGATTTAGATTCCGATGCTTCACTTCAGGTTTACTGTATCCCTTGGACCTTCTTATTGACGATGAAACACAGAAATTGATTCCGAATTTAATACAAATGGAACAATACCGACATAAGTACATGAGGACTGACACTCTAACTTTTATTATGTTTTGAACCTCTCCTGTGAGTACAGTTTCAGATTCCGATGCTTCACTTCAGGTTTACTGTTCCTTGGACGTTCTTATTGACGATGAAGCACAGAAACTGCATCCGAAATTAATACAAAAGCCACAATGCCGACTTAAGTACAAAAGGACTCACACTCTAACTCTCTAAGATTTGAACCTCTCCTGTGTGTCCAGATTTAGATTTCGATGCTTCACTTCAGGTTTACTGTATCTCTTGGACCTGATTATTGACGATGAAACACAGAAATTCCATCCGAATTTAATACAAAAGGCACAATACCGACTTATGCACAAGAGGACTGACATTCTAACTTTCTATGATTTGAACTTCTCCTGTGAGTCCAGTTTTGGATTCCGATGGTTCACTTGATATTTACAGTACACCTTGGAAATTCTTATTGACGATGGAACACAGAAATTGAATCCGAATTTAATACAAAAGGCACAATGCCTACTTAAGTACGAGCGGGCTGACACTCTAACTATTATTATGAGTTGAACCTCTCCTGTGGGTCCAGTTTTAGATTCCGATGGCTCACCTCAGGATTACTGTTTCCTTGGACGTTCTCATTGACGATGAAACACAGAAATTGCATCCAAATTCAATACAAAAGGCACAATGCCGACTTAAGTACGAGAGGACTGATACTCTAAAGTTCGATTATTTGAACCTCTCCTGTGAGTCCAGTTTTAGATTCCGGTGCTTCACTTCAGGTTTACTGTATCCCTTGGACCTGATTATTGACGATGAAACACAGAAATTACATCGGAATTTAATACAAAAGGCCCAATGCCGACTTAAGTACAAGAGGACTGACACTCTAACTTTCTATGATTTGAACCTCTAAGTCCGGTTTTAGATTCCGATGCTTCACTTTAGGTTTACTGTATTGCTTGGACCTTCTTATTGACGATGAAACACAGATATTGCATCCGAATTTAATACAAAAGCCACAATGCCGACTTAAGTACAAGAGGACTGACACTCTAAGTTTATATGATTTGAACCTCTCCTGTGAGTCCAGTTTGAGATTCCGATGCTTCACTTCAGGTTTACTGTTCCTTGGACGTTCTTATTGACGATGAAACATAGAAATTGCATCCGAATTTAATACAAAAGGCACAATGCGGACTTAAGTACAAGTGGGGTAACACTCTGACTCTCTATGATTTGAACCTCTCCTGTGAGTCAAGTTTTAGATTCCGATGCTTATCTTCAGGTTTACTGTATCCCTTGGACCTTCTTATTGATGATGAAACACAACAATTGCATCCGAATTTAAGACACAAGGCACAATGCTAACTTACGTGCAAGTAGACTGACACTCTAACTCTCTATGATTTGAACCTCTCCTGTGAGTCCAGTTTTAGATTCCGATGCTTCACTTCAGGTTTACTGTATCCCTTGGACCTTCTTATTGACGATGAAACACAGAAATTGCATCCGAATTTAATGCAAAAGGCACAATGCCGACCTAAGTACAAGAGGACTGACACTCTAACTTTCGATGATTTGAACGTCTCCTGTGAGTCCAGTTTTAGATTCCGATGCTTCACTTCAGGTTTCCTGTTTCCCTTGGACCTTCTTATTGACGATGAAACACAGAAATTGCATTCGAATTTAATACAAAAGGCACAATGACGACTTAAGTACAAGTGGACAGACACTCTAACTTTCTATGATTTGAACCTCTAAGTCCGGTTTTAGATTCCGATGCTTCACTTTAGGTTTACTGTATTGCTTGGACCTTCTTATTGACGATGAAACACAGATATTGCATCCGAATTTAATACAAAAGCCACAATGCCGACTTTAGTACAAGAGGACTGACACTCTAAGTTTATATGATTTGAACCTCTCCTGTGAGTCCAGTTTGAGATTCCGATGCTTCACTTCAGGTTTACTGTATCCCTTGGACCTTCTTGTTGACGGTGAAACACAGAAATTGCATCCGAATTTAATACAAAAGGCACAATGCCGACTTAAGTAAAAGGGGACTGAAACTCTAACTTTCTATGATTTGAGCCTCTCCTATGAGTCCAGATTTAGATTCCGATGCTTCACTTCAGGTTTACTGTACCCCTTGGACCTTCTTATTGACGATGAAACACAGAAATTGATTCCGAATTTAATACAAAAGGAACAATACCGACTTAAGTACATGAGGACTGACACTCTAACTTTTATTATGTTTTGAACCTCTCCTGTGAGTCCAGTTTCAGATTCCGATGCTTCACTTCAGGTTTACTGTTCCTTGGACGTTCTTATTGACGATGAAACATAGAAATTGCATCCGAATTTAATACAAAAGGCACAATGCGGACTTAAGTACAAGTGGGGTAACACTCTGACTCTCTATGATTTGAACCTCTCCTGTGAGTCAAGTTTTAGATTCCGATGCTTCACTTCAGGTTTACTGTATCCCTTGAACCTTCTTATTGACGATGAAACATAGAAATTGCATCCGAATTTAATACAGAAGCACAATGCCGACTTAAGTACAAGAGGACTGACACTCTAACATTCTATGATTTATACCTCTCCTGTGAGCCCAGTTTTAGATTCCGATGCTTCACTTCAGGTTTACTGTATTCCTTGGACCTTCTTGTTGACGATGAAACACAGAAATTGCATCCGAGTTTAATACAAAAGGCACAATACCGGCTTATGTACAAGCGGACTGACACTCTAACTTTCTGTGATTTGAAGCTCTCTTGTGAGTCCAGTTATAGATTCCGATGCTTCACTTCAGCTTTACTGTATACCTTGGACCTTCTTATTGCCGATGAAACACAGAAATTGCATCCGAATTTAATTCAAAAGGCACAATGCCGACTTAAGTACAAGAGGACTGACACTCTAACTTTCGATGATTTGAACGTCTCCTGTTTTAGATTCCGATGCTTCACTTCAGGTTTCCTGTATCCCTTGGACCTTCTTATTGACGATGAAACACAGTAATTGCATCCGAATTTAATACAAAAGGCACAATGACGACTTAAGTACAAGTGGACTGAGACTCTAACTTTCTATGATTTGAACCTCTAAGTCCGGTTTTAGATTCCGATGCTTCACTTCAGGTGTACTGTATCGCTTGGACCTTCTTATTGACGATGAAACACAGAAATTGCATCCGAATTTAATACAAAAGGCACAATACCGACTTATGTACAAGAGGACTGACACTCTAACTTTCTATGATTTGAAATTCTCCTGTGAGTCCAGTTTTGGATTCCGATTCTTCACTTGAGGTTTACTGTACACCTTGGAACTTCTTATTGACGATGGAACACAGAAATTGAATACGAATTTAATACAAAAGGCACAATGCCGACTTAAGTACAAGCGGACTGACACTCTAACTTTTATTATGATTAGAACCTCTCCTGTGGGTCCAGTTTTAGATTCCGATGCCTCACCTCAGGATTACTGTTTCCTTGGACGTTCTTATTGACGATGAAACACAGAAATTGCATCCAAATTTAATACAAAAGGCACAATGCGGACTTAAGTACAAGTGGGGTAACACTCTGACTCTCTATGATTTGAACCTCTCCTGTGAGTCAAGTTTTAGATTCCGATGCTTCACTTCAGGTTTACTGTATCCCTTGGACCTTCTTATTGCCGATAAAACACAGAAATTGCATCCGAATTTAATTCAAAAGGCACAATGCCGACTTAAGTACAAGAGGACTGACACTCTAACTTTCTATGATTTGAACCTCTCCTGTGAGTCCAGTTTTAGATTTCGATGCTTCACTTCAGGTTTACTGTATCCCTTGGACCTTCTTATTGATGATGAAACACAACAATTGCATCCGAATTTAAGACAAAAGGCACAATGCTAACTTACGTGCAAGTGGACTGACACTCTAACTCTCTATGATTTGAACCTCTCCTGTGAGTCCAGTTTTAGATTTCGATGCTTCACTTCAGGTTTACTGTATCCCTTGGACCTTCTTATTGACGATGAAACACAGAAATTGCATCCGAATAAAATACAAAAGGCACAATGCCGACTTAAGTGCAAGAGGACTGACACTCTAATTTTCTATTATTTGAACCTCACCTGTGAGTCCAGTTTTAGATTCTGATTATTCACTTTAGGTTTACTGTATCCCTTGGACCTTCTTATTGACGATGAAACAGAGAAATTGCATCCGAATTTAATACGAAAGGCACAATGCCGACTTTAGTCCAAGACGAATGACACTCTAACTTTCTATGATCTGAACCTCTCCTGTGAGACCAGTTTTAGATTCCGATGCTTCACTTCAGGTTTACTGTATCCCTTGGTCCTTCTTATTGACGATGAAACACAGAAATTGCATCCGAATTTAATACAAAAGGCACAATGACGACTTAAGTACAAGTGGACTGACACTCTAACTTTCTATGATTTGAACCTCTAAGTCCGGTTTTAGATTCCGATGCTTCACTTCAGGTTTACTGTATCGCTTGGACCTTCTTATTGACGATGAAACACAGAAATTGCATCCGAATTTAATACAAAAGCCACAATGCCGACTTAAGTACAAGAGGACTGACACTCTAACTTTATATGATTTGAACCTCTAATGTGAGTCCAGTTTGAGATTCCGATGCTTTACTTCAGGTTTACTGTATCCCTTGGACCTTCTTATTGACCATGAAAAACAGAAATTGCATCCGAATTTAATACAAAAGGCACAATGCCGACTTAAGTACAAGAGGACAAACACTCTAACTTTCTATGATTTGAACCTCTGCTGTGAGTCCAGTCTTTCATTCTGATGCTTCACTTCTGGTTTACTGTATCCCTTGGACCTTCTTATTGACGATGAAACACAGAAATTGCATCCGATTTTTAATACAAAAGGCACAATGCCGACTTAAGTACAAGAGGAATGACACTCTAACTTTCTATGATTTGAACCTCTCCTGTGAGTCCAGTTTTAGATTCCGATGCTTCACTTCAGGTTTACTGTATCCCTTGGACGTTCTTATTGACGATGAAACACAGAAATTGCATCCGAATAAAATACAAAAGGCACAATGCCGACTTAAGTGCAAGAGGACTGACACTCCAATTTTCTATTATTTGAACCTCTCCTGTGAGTTCAGTTTTAGATTCCGATACTTCACTTCAGGTTTACTTTATCCCTTGGACCTTCTTATTGACGATGAAACACAGAAATTGCATCCGAATTTAATGGAAAATGCACAATGCCGACTTAAGTAGAAGATGACTGACACTCTAACTTTCTATGATTTGAACCTCTCCTGTGAGTCCAGTTTTAGATTCCGATGCTTCACTTCAGGTTTACTGAAACCCTTTGACCTTATTATTGAGGGTGAAACACAGAAAATGCATCCGAATTTAATACAAAAGGCACAATGCCGACTTAAGTACAAGAGGACTGACACTCTAACTTTCTACGATTTGAACCTCTCCTGTGAGTGCAGTTTTAAATCTTATGCTTGACTTCAGGTTTACTGTAACCCTTGGACCTTCTTATTGACGATGAAACACAGAAATTGCATCCGAATTTAATACAAAATGCACATTGCCGACTTAAGTAGAAGAGGACTGACACTCCAACTTTCTATGATTTGAACCTCTCCTGTGAGTCCAGTTTTAGATTCCGATGCTTCACTTCAGGTTTACTGTAACCCTTTGACATTATTATTGACGGTGAAACACAGAAAATGCATCCGAATTTAATACAAAAGGCACAATGACGACTTAAGGTTAAGAGGACTGTCACTCTAACTTTCTACGATTTGAACCTCTCCTGTGAGTGCAGTTTTAAATCCGATGCTTGACTTCAGGTTTACTGTAACCCTTGGACCTTCTTATTGACGATGAAACACAGAAATTGCATCCGAATTTAATACAAAATGCACATTGCCGACTTAAGTACAAGAGGACTGACACTCTAACTTTCTATGATTTGAACCTCACCTGTGAGTCCAGTTTTAGATTCTGATTATTCACTTCAGGTTTACTGTATCCCTTGGACCTTCTTATTGACGATGAAACAGAGAAATTGCATCCGAATTTAATACGAAAGGCACAATGCCGACTTTAGTCCAAGAGGAATGACACTCTAACTTTCTATGATCTGAACCTCTCCTGTGAGACCAGTTTTAGATTCCGATGCTTCACTTCAGGTTTACTGTATCCCTTGGTCCTTCTTATTGACGATGAAACACAGAAATTGCATCCGAATTTAATACAAAAGGCACAATGACGACTTAAGTACAAGTGGACTGACACTCTAACTTTCTATGATTTGAACCTCTGCTGTGAGTCCAGTCTTACATTCTGATGCTTCACTTCTGGTTTACTGTATCCCTTGGACCTTCTTATTGACGATGAAACACAGAAATTGCATCCGAATTTAATACAAAAGGCACAATGCCGACTTAAGTACAAGGGGAATGACATTCTAACTTTCTATGATTTGAACCTCTCCTGTGAGTCCAGTTTTAGATTCCGATGCTTCACTTCAGGTTTACTGTATCCCTTGGACGTTCTTATTGACGATGAAACACAGAAATTGCATCCGAATAAAATACAAAAGGCACAATGCCGACTTAAGTGCAAGAGGACTGACACTCCAATTTTCTATTATTTGAACCTCTCCTGTGAGTTCAGTTTTAGATTCCGATACTTCACTTCAGGTTTACTGTATCCCTTGGACCTTCTTATTGACGATGAAACACAGAAATTGCATCCGAATTTAATACAAAATGCACAATGCCGACTTAAGTAGAAGATGACTGACACTCTAACTTTCTATGATTTGAACCTCTCCTGTGAGTCCAGTTTTAGATTCCGATGCTTCACTTCAGGTTTACTGTAATCCTTTGACCTTATTATTGAGGGTGAAACACAGAAAATGCATCCGAATTTAATTTAAAAGGCACAATGCCGACTTAAGTACAAGAGGACTGACACTCTAACTTTCTACGATTTGAGCCTCTCCTGTGAGTGCAGTTTTAAATCCGATGCTTGACTTCAGGTTTACTGTAACCCTTGGACCTTCTTATTGACGATGAAACACAGAAATTGCATCCGAATTTAATACAAAATGCACATTGCCGACTTAAGTACAAGAGGACTGACACTCTAACTTTCTATGAATTGAACCTCACCTGTGAGTCCAGTTTTAGATTCTTATTATTCACTTCAGGTTTACTGTATCCCTTGGACCTTGTTATTGACGATGAAACAGAGAAGTTGCATCCGAGTTTAATACGAAAGGCACAATGCCGTCTTAAGTACAAGAGGAATGACACTCTAACTTTCTATGATTTGAACCTCTCCTGTGAGACCAGTTTTAGATTCCGATGCTTCACTTCAGGTTTACTGTATCCCTTGGACGGTTTTATTGACGATGAAACACAGAAATTGCATCCGAATGAAATACAAAAGCTCAATGCCGACTTAAGTACAAGAGGACTGACACTCTGACTTTCTACGATTTGAACCTCTCCTGTGAGTCCAGTTTTAGATTCCGATTCTTCACTTCAGGTTTACTGTATCCCTTGGACCTTCTTATTGACGATGAAACACAGAAATTGCATCCTAATTTATTATAAAAGGCACAATGCCGACTTAAGTACATAAGGTCTGACACTCTAACTTTTTATGATTTGAACCTCTCCTGTGAGTCCACTTTTAGATTCCGATGCTTCACTTCAGGTTTACTGTATCCCTTGGACCTTCTTGTTGACGATGAAACACAGAAATTGTATCCGAATTTATTACAAGAGGCACAATGCCGACTTAAGTACAAGAGGACTGACACCCTAACTTTGGATGATTTGAACCTCTCCTGTGAGTCCAGTTTAAGATTCCGATGCTTCACTTCAGGTTTACTGTATCCCTTGGACCTTCGTATTGACGATGAAACACAGAAATTGCATCCGAATTTAATACAAAAGGCACAATGCCGACTTAAGTACAACAGGACTGACACTCAAATTTTCGATGATTTGATCATCTCCTGTGAGTCCAGTTTTAGATTCCGATGCTTCACCTCAGGTTTACTCTATCCCTTGGACCTTCTTATTGACGATGAAACACAGAAATTGCATCCGAATTTAATGCAAAAGGCACAATGCCAAATTAAGTACAAGAGCACTGACACTCTTACTTTCGATGATTTGAACCTGGCCTGTGAGTCCTGTTTTAGATTCTGATGCTTCACTTCAGGTTTACTGTATCCCTGGGACCTTCTTATTGTCGATGAAACACAGAAATTGCATCCGAATTTAATACAAAAGGTACAATGCCGACTTAAGTACAAGAGGACTGACACCCTAACTTTCGATGATTTGAACTTCTCCTGTGAGTCCAGTTTTAGATTCCGATGCTTCACTTCAGGTTTACTGTATCCCTTGGACCTTCTTATTGACGATGAAACACAGAAATTGCAACCAAATTTAATACAAAAGGCACAATGCCGACTTAAGTACAAGTGGACTGACACTCTAACTTTTTATAATTTGACCCTCTCCTGTAAGTCCAGTTTTAGATTCCGATGCTTCACTTCAGGTTTACTGTATCGCTTGGACCTTCTTATTGACGATGAAACACAGAAATTACATCCGAATTTAATACAAAAGGCACAATGCCGACTTATGTACAAGAGGACTGACACTCTAACTTTATATGATTTGAACCTCTCCTGTGAGTCAAGTTTGAGATTCCGATGCCTCACTTCAGGTTTACTGTATCCCTTGGACCTTCTTATTGACGATGAAACACAGATATTGCATCTGAATTTAATACAAAAGGCACAATGCCGACTTAAGTACAAGAGGACTGACACTCTAACTTTCTACGATTTGATCCTCTTCTGTGAGTCCAGTTTCAGATTCTGATGCTTCACTTCAGGTTTACTGTATCCTTTGGACCTTCTTATGGACGATGAAACACTGAAATTGATTCTGAATTTAATACTAAAGGCACAATGCTGACTTAAGTACAAGAGGAATGACACACTAACTTTCTATGATTTGAACCTCTCCTGTAAGTCCAGTTTTTGATTCCGATGCTTCACTTCAGGTTTACTGTATCCCTTGGACGTTCTTATTGACGATGAAACACAGAAATTGCATCCGAATAAAATACAAAAGGCACAATGCCGACTTAAGTACAAGAGGACTGACACTCTAACTCTCTATGATTGGAACATCTCCTGTGAGTCCAGTTTTAGATTCCGATGCTTCACTTTGGGTTTACTGTATCCCTTGGACCTTCTTATTGACGATTAAACACAGAAATTGAGTCAGAATTTAATACAAAAGGCACAATGCCGACTTAAGTACAAGAGTACTGACACTCTAACTCTCTATGATTTGAACCTCTACTGTGAGTCCAGTTTTAGATTCCGATGCATCACTTCTGGTTTACTGTATCCCTTGGACCTTCTTACTGACGATGAAACACAGAAATTGCATCCAAATTTAATACAAAAGGTACAATGCCGACTTAAGTACAAGAGGACTGACACTCTAACTTTCGATGAATTGAACCTCTGCTGTGAGACCAGTTTTAGATTCCGATGCTTCACTTCAGGTTTATTGTTTCCCTTGGACCTTCTTATTGATGATGAAACACAGCAATTGCATCCGA
This sequence comes from Schistocerca serialis cubense, assembly GCF_023864345.2. Taxonomy (NCBI): domain Eukaryota; kingdom Metazoa; phylum Arthropoda; class Insecta; order Orthoptera; family Acrididae; genus Schistocerca; species Schistocerca serialis. The sequence goes on along the minus strand of NC_064640.1, from coordinate 1,047,008,629 downwards.
ACTTAATACAAAAGGCACAATGCTGACTTACGTACAAGTGGACTGACACTCTAACTGTCTATGATTTTAACCTCTCCTGTGAGTCCAGTTTTAGATTCCGATGCTTGACTTCAGGTTCACTGTATCCTTTGGACCTTCTTATTGACGATGAAACACAGATATTGCATCGGAATTTAATGCAAAAGGCACAATGCCAACTTAAGTACAAGAGGACTGACACTCTTACTTTCGATTATTTGAACCTGTCCTGTGAGTCCTGTTTTAGATTCCGATGCTTCACTTCAGGTTTACTGTATCCCTTGGACCTTCTTATTGACGATGAATTACAGAAATTGCATCCGAATTTAATACAAAAGGTACAATGCCGATTTAAGTACAAGAGGACTGACACCCTAACTTTCGATGATTTGAACCTCTCCTGTGAGTCCAGTTTTAGATTCCGATGCTTCACTTCAGGTTTACTGTATCCTTTGGACCTTCTTATTGACGATGAAACACAGAAATTGCAACCAAATTTAATACAAAAGGCGCAAGCCGACTTAAGTACAAGAGGACTGACACCGTAACTTTCGATGATTTGAACCTCTCCTGTGAGTCCAGTTTTAGATTCCGATGCTTCACTTCAGGTTTACTGTATCCCTTGGGCCTTCTTATTGACGATGAAACACAGAAATTGCGTCCGAATTTAATACAAAAGGCATAATGCCGACTTAAGTACAAGAGGACTGACACTCTAACTTTCTACGATTTGAACCTCTTCTGTGAGTCCAGTTTCAGATTCTGATGCTTCACTTCAGGTTTACTGTATCCTTTGGACCTTCTTATGGACGGTGAAACACAGAAATTGCATCCGAATTTAATACAAAACGCTCAAAGCCGACTTAAGTACAAGAGGACTGACACTCTAACTTTCTACGATTTGAACCTCTCCTGTGAGTGCAGTTTTAGATTTCGATGCTTGACTTCAGGTTTACTGTAACCCTTGGACGTTCTTATTGACGATGAAACACAGAAATTGCATCCGAATTTAATACAAAAGGCACAATGCCGACTTAAGTACAAGAGGACTGACACTCTAACTTTCTATGATTTGAACCTCTCCTGTGAGTCCAGTTTTAGATTCCGATGCTTCACTTCAGGTTTACTGTATCCCTTGGACGTTCTTATTGACGATGAAACACAGAAATTGCATCCGAATAAAATACAAAAGGTACAATGCCGACTTAAGTACAAGAGGACTGACAATCTAACTTTCTATGATTTGAACCTCTCCTGTGAGTCCAATTTTAGATTCCGATGCTTCACTTCAGGTTTACTGTAACCCTTGGACCTTCTTATTGACGGTGAAACACAGAAATTGCATCCGAATTTAATACAAAAGGCACAAAGCCGACTTAAGTACAAGAGGACTGACACTCTAACTTTCTACGATTTGAACCTCTCCTGTGAGTGCAGTTTTAGATTTCGATGCTTGACTTCAGGTTTACTGTAACCCTTGGACGTTCTTATTGACGATGAAACAGAGAAATTGCATTCGAATTTAATACAAAAGGCACAATGCCGACTTAAGTATAAGAGGACTGACACTCTAACTCTCTATGATTGGAACATCTCCTGTGAGTCCAGTTTTAGATTCCGATGCTTCACTTTGGGTTTACTGTATCCCTTGGACCTTCTTATTGACGATGAAAAACAGAAATTGCATCCGAATTTAATACAAAAGGCACAATGCCGATTTAAGTACAAGAGTACTGACACTCTAACTCTCTATGATTTGAACCTCTACTGTGAGTCCAGTTTTAGATTCTGATGCTTCACTTCAGGTTTACTGTATCCCTTGGACCTTCTTATTGACGATGAAACACAGAAATTGCATCCGAATTTAATACAAAAGGCACAATGCTGACTTAAGTACAAGCGGACTGACACTCTAACTTTCTATGATTTGAACCTCTCCTGTGAGTCCAGTTTTAGATTCCGATGCTTCACTTCATGTTTACTGTATCCCTTGGACCTTCTTATTGACGATGAAACACAGATATTGCATCCGAATTTAATACAAAAGGCACAATGCCGACTTAAGTACAAGAGAACTGACACTCTAACTTTCTATGATTTGAACCTCTCCTGAGAGTCCAGTTTTAGATTCCGATTCTTCACTTCAGGTTTACTGTATCCCTTGGACCTTCTTATTGACAATGAAACACAGAAATTGCATCCTAATTTAATACAAAAGGCACAATGACGACTTAAGTACAAGAGGACTGACACTATTTCTATGATTTGAACCTCTCCTGTGAGTCCAGTTTTAGATTCCGATGCTTCACTTCAGGTTTACTTTATCCCTTGGACCTTCTTATTGACGATGAAGCACAGAAATTGCATCCAAATTCAATACAAAAGGCACAATGCCGACTTAAGTACAAGAGGACTGACACTCTAACTCTCTATGATTGGAACCTCTCCTGTGAGTCCAGTTTTAGATTCCGATGCTTCACTTCAGGTTTAATGTATCCCTTGGACCTTCTTATTGACGATGAAACACAGAAATTGCATCCGAATTTAATACAAAAGGCACAATGCCGACTTAAGTACAAGAGGACTGACACTCTAACTTTCTATGATTTGTACCTCTCCTGTGAGTCCAGTTTTAGATTCCGATGCTTCACTTCAGGTTTACTGTATCCCTTGGACCTTCTTATTGACGATGAAACACAGAAATTGCATCCAAATTCAATACAAAATGCACAATGCCGACTTAAGTACGAGAGGACTGACACTCTTAATTTCGATTATTTGAACCTCTCCTCTGAGTCCCGTTTTAGATTCCGATGCTTCACTTCAGGTTAACTGTATCCCTTGGACCTTCTTATTGACGATGAAACACGGAAATTGCATCCGAATTTAATGCAAAAGGCACAATGCCGACTTAAGTACAAGAGGACTGACACTCTAATTTTCGATGATTTGAACCTCTCCTGTGAGTCCAGTTTTATATTCCGATGCTTCACTTTAGGTTTACTGTATCCCTTGGACCTTCTTATTGACGATGAAACACAGAAATTGCATCCGAATTTAATACAAAAGGCACAATGCCGACTTAAGTACAAGAGGACTGACACCGTAACTTTCGATGATTTGAACCTCTCCTGTGAGTCCAGTTTTAGATTCCGATGCTTCACTTCAGGTTTACTGTATCCCTTGGACCTTCTTATTGATGGTGAAACACAGAAATTGCACCCGAATTTAATACAAAACGCACAAAGCCGACTTAAGTACAAGAGGACTGACACTCTAACTTTCTCCGATTTGAACCTCTCCTGTGAGTGCAGTTTTAGATTTCGATGCTTGACTTCAGGTTTACTGTATCCCTTGGACCTTCTTATTGACGATGAAACACAGAAATTGCATCCGAATTTAATACAAAAGGCACAATGCCGACTTAAGTACAAGAGGGCTGACACTCTATCTCTCAATGATTTCAACCTCTACTGTGAGTCCAGTTTTAGATTCCGATGCGTCACTTCAGGTTTACTGTATCCCTTGGACCTTCTTATTGACGATGAAACACAGAAATAGCATCCGAATTTAATACAAAAGGCACAATGCCGACTTAAGTACAAGCGGACTGACACTCTAACATTCTATGATTTGAACCTCTCCTGTGAGTCCCGTTTTAGATTCCGATGCTTCACTCCATGTTTACTGTATCCCTTGGACCTTCTAATTGACGATGAAACACTGAAATTGCATCCAAATTTAATACAACAGGCACAATGCCGACTTAAGTAGAAGAGGACTGACACCGTAAATTTCGATGATTTGAACCTGTCCTGTGAGTCCAGTTTTAGATTCCGATGCTTCACTTCTGGTTTACTGTATCCCTTGGGCCTTCTTATTGACGATGAAACTCAGAAATTGCATCCAAATTTAATACAAAGGGCACAATGCCAACTTAAGTACAAGTGGACTGACACTCTAACTTTCTATGATTTGAACCTCTCCTGTGAGTCCAGTTTGTGATTCTGATGCTTCACTTCAGGTTTACTGTATTCCTTGGACCTTCTTATTGACGATGAAACACAGAAGTTGCATCCGAATTCAATACAAAAGGCACAATGCCGACTTAAGTACAAGAGGACTGACACTCTAACTTTCTATGATTTGAACCTCTTCTGTGAGTCTAGTTTTAGATTCTGAGGCTTCAGTTCAGGTTTACTGTATCCCTTGGACGTTCTTATTGACGATAAAACACAGAAATTGCATCCGAATTTAATACGAAAGGCACAATGCCGACTTAAGTACAAGAGGAATGACACTCTAATTTTCTATGGTTTGAACCTCCCCTGTGAGTCCCGTTTTAGATTCCGGTGCTTCACTTCAGGTTTACTGTATCCCTTGGACGTTCTCATTGACGATGAAACACAGAAATTGCATCCGAATAAAATACAAAAGGTACAATGCCGACTTAAGTACAAGAGGACTGACACTCTAACGTTCTATGATTTGAACCTCTCCTGTGAGTTCAGTTTTAGATTCCGATGCTTCACTTCAGGTTTACTGTATCCCTTGGACCTTCTTATTGACGATGAAACACAGAAATTGCATCCAAATTTAATAAAAAAGGCACAATGCCGACTTAAGTACAAGAGGAATGACACTCTAACCTTCTATGATTTGAACCTCTCCTGTGAGTCCAGTTTTAGATTCCGATGCTTCACTTCAGGTTAACTGTAACCCTTGGACCTTCTTATTGACGGTGAAACACATTAATTGCATCCGAATTTAATACAAAAGGCACAATGCCGACTTAAGTACAAGATGACTGACACTCTAACTTTCAATGATTTGAACCTCTCCTGTGAGTCCAGTTTTAGATTCCGATGCTTCACTTCAGGTTTACTGTATCCCTTGGGCCTTCTTATTGACGATGAAACACAGAAATTGCATCCAAATTTAATACAAAAGGCACAATGCCAACTTAAGTACAAGTGGACTGACACTCTAAATTTGTATGATTTGAACCTCTCCTGTAAGTCCAGTTTTAGATTCCGATGCTTCACTTCAGGTTTACTGTATCGCTTGGACCTTCTTATTGACGATGAAACACAATAATTGCATCCGAATTTAATACAAAAGGCACAATACCGACTTAAGTACAAGAGGACTGACACTCTAACTTTATATGATTTGAACCTCCCCTGTGAGTCCAGTTTGAGATTCCGATGCTTCACTTCAGGTTTACTGTATTCCTTGGACCTTCTTATTGACGATGAAACACAGAAATTGCATCCGAATTCTTTACAAAAGGCACAATGCCGACTTAAGTACAAGAGGACTGACACTCTAACTTTCTATGATTTGAACCTCTTCTGTGAGTCCAGTTTTATATTCTGAGGCTTCACTTCAGGTTTACTGTATCCCTTGGACCTTCTTATTGACGATGAAACACAGAAATTGCATCCGAATTTAATACGAAAGGCACAATGCCGACTTAAATACAAGAGGAATGACACTCTAACTTTCTATGATTTGAACCTCCCCTGTGAGTCCCGTTTTAGATTCCGATGCTTCACTGCAGGTTTACTGTATCCCTTGGACGTTCTCATTGACGATGAAACACAGAAATTGCATCCGAATAAAATACAAAAGGTACAATGCCGACTTAAGTACAAGGGGACTGACACTCTAACTTTCTATGATTTGAACCTCTCCTATGAGTTCAGTTTTAGATTCCGATGCTTCACTTCAGGTTTACTGTATCCCTTGGACCTTCTTATTGACGATGAAACACAGAAATTGCATCCGAATTTAATACAATAGGCACAATACCGACTTAAGTACAAGAGGACTGACACTCTAACTTTCTATGATTTGAACCTCTCCTATGAGTTCAGTTTTAGATTCCGATGCTTCACTTCAGGTTTACTGTATCCCTTGGACCTTCTTATTGACGATGAAACACAGAAATTGCATCCGAATTCTTTACAAAAGGCACAATGCCGACTTAAGTACAAGAGGACTGACACTCTAACTTTCTATGATTTGAACCTCTTCTGTGAGTCCAGTTTTATATTCTGAGGCTTCACTTCAGGTTTACTGTATCCCTTGGACCTTCTTATTGACGATGAAACACAGAAATTGCATCCGAATTTAATACGAAAGGCACAATGCCGACTTAAATACAAGAGGAATGACACTCTAACTTTCTATGATTTGAACCTCCCCTGTGAGTCCAGTTTTAGATTCCGATGCTTCACTTCAGGTTTACTGTAACCCTTGGACCTTCTTATTGACGGTGAAACACAGAAATTGCATCCGAATTTAATACAAAAGGCACAAAGCCGACTTAAGTACAAGAGGACTGACACTCTAACTTTCTACGATTTGAACCTCTCCTGTGAGTGCAGTTTTAGATTTCGATGCTTGACTCCATGTTTACTGTATCCCTTGGACCTTCTAATTGACGATGAAACACAGAAATTGCATCCAATTTTAATACAACAGGCACAATGCCGACTTAAGTACAAGAGGACTGACACCGTAACTTTCGATGATTTGAACCTCTCCTGTGAGTCCAGTTTTAGATTCCGATGCTTCACTTCTGGTTTACTGTATCCCTTGGGCCTTCTTATTGACGATGAAACACAGAAATTGCATCCAAATGTAATACAAAGGGCACAATGCCAACTTAAGTACAAGTGGACTGACACTCTAACTTTCTATGATTTGAACCTCTCCTGTGAGTCCAGTTTGAGATTCTGATGCTTCACTTCAGGTTTACTGTATTCCTTGGACCTTCTTATTGAAGATGAAACACAGAAGTTGCATCCGAATTCAATACAAAAGGCACAATGCCGACTTAAGTACAAGAGGACTGACACTCTAACATTCTATGATTTGAACCTCTTCTGTGAGTCTAGTTTTAGATTCTGAGGCTTCAGTTCAGGTTTACTGTATCCCTTGGACCTTCTTATTGACGATGAAACACAGAAATTGCATCCGAATTTAATACGAAAGGCACAATGCCGACTTAAGTACAAGAGGAATGACACTCTAACTTTCTATGGTTTGAACCTCCCCTGTGAGTCCCGTTTTAGATTCCGATGCTTCACTTCAGGTTTACTGTATCCCTTGGACGTTCTCATTGACGATGAAACACAGAAATTGCATCCGAATAAAATACAAAAGGTACAATGCCGACTTAAGTACAAGAGGACTGACACTCTAACGTTCTATGATTTGAACCTCTCCTGTGAGTTCAGTTTTAGATTCCGATGCTTCACTTCAGGTTTACTGTATCCCTTGGACCTTCTTATTGACGATGAAACACAGAAATTGCATCCAAATTTAATAAAAAAGGCACAATGCCGACTTAAGTACAAGAGGAATGACACTCTAACCTTCTATGATTTGAACCTCTCCTGTGAGTCCAGTTTTAGATTCCGATGCTTCACTTCAGGTTAACTGTAACCCTTGGACCTTCTTATTGACGATGAAACTCAGAAATTGCATCCAAATTTAATACAAAGGGCACAATGCCAACTTAAGTACTAGTGGACTGACACTCTAACTTTCTATGATTTGAACCTCTCCTGTGAGTCCAGTTTGAGATTCTGATGCTTCACTTCAGGTTTACTGTATTCCTTGGACCTTCTTATTGACGATGAAACACAGAAGTTGCATCCGAATTCAATACAAAAGGCACAATGCCGACTTAAGTACAAGAGGACCGACACTCTAACTTTCTATGATTTGAACCCCTTCTGTGAGTCTAGTTTTAGATTCTGAGGCTTCACTTCAGGTTTACTGTATCCCTTGGACCTTCTTATTGACGATAAACCACAGAAATTGCATCCGAATTTAATACGAAAGGCACAATGCCGACTTAAGTACAAGAGGAATGACACTCTAACTTTCTATGGTTTGAACCTCCCCTGTGAGTCCCGTTTTAGATTCCGATGCTTCACTTCAGGTTTACTGTATCCCTTGGACGTTCTCATTGACGATGAAACACAGAAATTGCATCCGAATAAAATACAAAAGGTACAATGCCGACTTAAGTACAAGAGGACTGACACTCTAACTTTCTATGATTTGAACCTCTCCTGTGAGTCCAGTTTGAGATTCTGATGCTTCACTTCAGGTTTACTGTATCCCTTGGACCTTCTTATTGACGATGAAACACAGAAATTGCATCCAAATTTAATAAAAAAGGCACAATGCCGACTTAAGTACAAGAGGACTGACACTCTAACTTTATATGATTTGAACCTCCCCTGTGAGTCCAGTTTGAGATTCCGATGCTTCACTTCAGGTTTACTGTATTCCTTGGACCTTCTTATTGACGATGAAACACAGAAATTGCATCCGAATTCTTTACAAAAGGCACAATGCCGACTTAAGTACAAGAGGACTGACACTCTAACTTTCTATGATTTGAACCTCTCCTGTGAGTCCAGTTTTACATTCTGAGGCTTCACTTCAGGTTTACTGTATCCCTTGGACCTTCTTATTGACGATGAAACACAGAAATTGCATCCGAATTTAATTCGAAAGGCACAATGCCGACTTAAATACAAGAGGAATGACACTCTAACTTTCTATGATTTGAACCTCCCCTGTGAGTCCCGTTTCAGATTCCGATGCTTCACTTCAGGTTTACTGTATCCCTTGGACGTTCTCATTGACGATGAAACACAGAAATTGCATCCGAATAAAATACAAAAGGTACAATGCCGACTTAAGTACAAGAGGACTGACACTCTAACTTTCTATGATTTGAACCTCTCCTATGAGTTCAGTTTTAGATTCCGATGCTTCACTTCAGGTTTACTGTATCCCTTGGACCTTCTTATTGACGATGAAACACAGAAATTGCATCCAAATTTAATAAAAAAGGCACAATGCTGACTTAATTACAAGAGGAATGACACACTAACTTTCTATGATTTGAACCTCTCCTGTAAGTCCAGTTTTAGATTCCGATGCTTCACTTCAGGTTTACTGTATCCCTTGGACGTTCTTATTGACGATGAAACACAGAAATTGCATCCGAATAAAATACAAAAGGTACAATGCCGACTTAAGTACAAGAGGACTGACACTCTAACTTTCTATGATTTGAACCTCTTCTGTGAGTCCAGTTTTAGATTCCGATGCTTCACTTCAGGTTTACTGTAACCCTTGGACCTTCTTATTGACGGTGAAACACAGAAATTGCATCCCAATTTAATACAAAAGGCACAAAGCCGACTTAAGTACAACAGGACTGACACTCTAACTTTCTACGATTTGAACCTCTCCTGTGAGTGCAGTTTTAGATTTCGATGCTTGACTCCATGTTTACTGTATCCCTTGGACCTTCTAATTGACGATGAAACACAGAAATTGCATTCGAATTTAATACAAAAGGCACAATGCCGACTTAAGTACAAGAGGACTGACACTCTAACTTTATATGATTTGAACCTCCCCTGTGTGTCCAGTTTGAGATTCCGATGCTTCACTTCAGGTTTACTGTATTCCTTGGACCTTCTTATTGACGGTGAAACACAGAAATTGCATCCGAATTTAATACAAAAGGCACAAAGCCGACTTAAGTACAAGAGGACTGACACTCTAACTTTCTACGATTTGAACCTCTCCTGTGAGTGCAGTTTTAGATTTCGATGCTTGACTCCATGTTTACTGTATCCCTTGGACCTTCTAATTGACGATGAAACACAGAAATTGCATTCGAATTTAATACAAAAGGCACAATGCCGACTTAAGTACAAGAGGACTGACACTCTAACTTTATATGATTTGAACCTCCCCTGTGTGTCCAGTTTGAGATTCCGATGCTTCACTTCAGGTTTACTGTATTCCTTGGACCTTCTTATTGACGATGAAACACAGAAGTTGCATCCGAATTCAATACAAAAGGAACAATGCCGACTTAAGTACAAGTGGACTGACACTCTAACTTTCTATGATTTGAACCTCTTCTGTGAGTCTAGTTTTAGATTCTGAGGCTTCAGTTCAGGTTTACTGTATCCCTTGGACCTTCTTATTGACGATGAAACACAGAAATTGCATCCGAATTTAATACGAAAGGCACAATGCCGACTTAAGTACAAGAGGAATGACACTCTAACTTTCTATGGTTTGAACCTCCCCTGTGAGTCCCGTTTTAGATTCCGATGCTTCACTTCAGGTTTACTGTATCCCTTGACGTTCTCATTGACGATGAAACACAGAAATTGCATCCGAATAAAATACAAAAGGTACAATGCCGACTTAAGTACAAGAGGACTGACACTCTAACGTTCTATGATTTGAACCTCTCCTATGAGTTCAGTTTTAGATTCCGATGCTTCACTTCAGGTTTACTGTATACCTTGGACCTTCTTATTGACGATGAAACACAGAAATTGCATCCAAATTTAATAAAAAAGGCACAATGCCGACTTAAGTACAAGAGGAATGACACTCTAACCTTCTATGATTTGAACCTCTCCTGTGAGTCCAGTTTTAGATTCCGATGCTTCACTTCAGGTTAACTGTAACCCTTGGACCTTCTTATTGACGGTGAAACACATTAATTGCATCCGAATTTAATACAAAAGGCACAATGCCGACTTAAGTACAAGAGGACTGACACTCTAACTTTCAATGATTTGAACCTCTCCTGTGAGTCCAGTTTTAGATTCCGATGCTTCACTTCAGGTTTACTGTATCGCTTGGGCCTTCTTGTTGACGATGAAACACAGAAATTGCATCCAAATTTAATACAAAAGGCACAATGCCAACTTAAGTACAAGTGGACTGACACTCTAACTTTGTATGATTTGAACCTCTCCTGTAAGTCCAGTTTTAGATTCCGATGCTTCACTTCAGGTTTACTGTATCGCTTGGACCTTCATATTGACGATGAAACACAGAAATTGCATTCGAATTTAATACAAAAGGCACAATGCCGACTTAAGTACAAGAGGACTGACACTCTAACTTTATATGATTTGAACCTCCCCTGTGTGTCCAGTTTGAGATTCCGATGCTTCACTTCAGGTTTACTGTATTCCTTGGACCTTCTTATTGACGATGAAACACAGAAATTGCATCCGAATTCTTTACAAAAGGCACAATGCCGACTTAAGTACAATAGGACTGACACTCTAACTTTCTATGATTTGAACCTCTTCTGTGAGTCCAGTTTTAGATTCTGAGGCTTCACTTCAGGTTTACTGTATCCCTTGGACCTTCTTATTGACGATGAAACACAGAAATTGCATCCGAATTTAATACGAAAGGCACAATGCCGACTTAAATACAAGAGGAATGACACTCTAACTTTCTATGATTTGAACCTCCCCTGTGAGTCCCGTTTTAGATTCCGATGCTTCACTTCAGGTTTACTGTATCCGTTGGACGTTCTCATTGACGATGAAACACAGAAATTGCATCCGAATAAAATGCAAAAGGTACAATGCCGACTTAAGTACAAGAGGACTGACACTCTAACTTTCTATGATTTGAACCTCTCCTATGAGTTCAGTTTTAGATTCCGATGCTTCACTTCAGTTTTACTGTATCCCTTGGACCTTCTTATTGACGATGAAACACAGAAATTGCATCCAAATTTAATAAAAAATGCACAATGCTGACTTAAGTACAAGAGGAATGACACACTAATTTTCTATGATTTGAACCTCTCCTGTAAGTCCAGTTTTAGATTCCGATGATTCACTTCAGGTTTACTGTATCCCTTGGACGTTCTTATTGACGATGAAACACAGAAATTGCATCCGAATAAAATACAAAAGGTACAATGCCGACTTAAGTACAAGAGGACTGACACTCTAACTTTCTATGATTTGAACCTCTCCTGTGAGTCCAGTTTTAGATTCCGATGCTTCACTTCAGGTTTACTGTAACCCTTGGACCTTCTTATTGACGGTGAAACACAGAAATTGAATCCGAATTTAATACAAAAGGCACAAAGCCGACTTAAGTACAAGAGGACTGACACTCTAACTCTCTATGATTGGAACATCTCCTGAGAGTCCAGTTTTAGATTCCGATGCTTCACTTTGGGTTTACTGTATCCCTTGGACCTTCTTATTGACGATGAAAAACAGAAATTGCATCCGAATTTAATACAAAAGGCACAATGCCGACTTAAGTACAAGAGTACTGACACTCTAACTCTCTATGATTTGAACCTCTACTGTGAGTCCAGTTTTAGATTCCGATGCATCACTTCAGGTTTACTGTATCCCTTGGACCTTCTTATTGACGATGAAAAACAGAAATTGCATCCGAATTTAATACAAAAGGCACAATGTCGACTTAAGTACAAGAGGACTGACACTCTAACTCTCTATGATTGGAACATCTCCTGTGAGTCCAGTTTTAGATTCCGATGCTTCACTTTGGGTTTACTGTAACACTTGGACCTTCTTATTGACGATGAAACACAGAAATTGCATCCAAATTCAATACAAAAGGCACAATGCCGACTTAAGTACGAGAGGACGGACACTCTAAATTTCGATTATTTGAACCTCACCTGTGAGTCCAGTTTTAGATTCCGATGCTTCACTTCTGGTTTACTGTATCCCTTGGACCTTCTTACTGACGATGAAACACAGAAATTGCATCCGAATTTAATACAAAAGGTACAATGCCGACTTAAGTACAAGAGGACTGACACTCTAACTTTCGATGAATTGAACCTCTGCTGTGAGACCAGTTTTAGATTCCGATGCTTCACTTCAGGTTTATTGTATCCCTTGGACCTTCTTAATGATGATGAAACACAGCAATTGCATCCGAATTTAATTCAAAAGGCACAATGCTGACTTACGTACAAGTGGACTGACACTCTAACTCTCTATGATTTTAACCTCTCCTGTGAGTCCAGTTTTAGATTCCGATGCTTGACTACAGGTTTACGGTATCCCTTGGACCTTCTTATTTACGATGAAACACAGAAATTGCATCGGAATTTAATACAAAAGGCACAATGCCGACTAAAGGACAAGCGGACTGACACTCTAACATTCTATGATTTGAACCTCTCCTGTGACTCCAGTTTTAGATTCCGATGCTTCACTCCATGTTTACTGTATCCCTTGGACCTTCTAATTGACGATGAAACACAGAAATTGCATCCAAATTTAATACAACAGGCACAATGCCGACTTAAGTACAAGAGGACTGACACCGTAACTTTCGATGATTTGAACCTCTCCTGTAAGTCCAGTTTTAGATTCCGATGCTTCACTTCAGGTTTACTGTAACACTTGGACGTTCTTATTGACGATGAAACACAGAAATTGCATCCGAATTTAATACAAAAGCACAATGCCGACTTAAGTACAAGAGGACTGACACTCTAACTTTATTTGATTTGAACCTCCCCTGTGAGTCCAGTTTGAGATTCTGATGCTTCACTTCAGATTTACTGTATTCCTTGGACCTTCTTATTGACGATGAAACACAGAAGTTGCATCCGAATTCAATACAAAAGGCACAATGCCGACTTAAGTACAAGAGGACTGACACTCTAACTTTCTATGATTTGAACCTCTTCTGTGAGTCTAGTTTTAGATTCTGAGGCTTCACTTCAGGTTTACTGTATCCCTTGGACCTTCTTATTGACGATGAAACACAGAAATTGCATCCGAATTTAATACGAAAGGCACAATGCCGACTTAAGTACAAGAGGAATGACACTCTAACTTTCTATGATTTGAACCTCCCCTGTGAGTCCCGTTTTAGATTCCGATGCTTCACTTCAGGTTTACTGTATCCCTTGGACGTTCTCATTGACGATGAAACACAGAAATTGCATCCGAATAAAATACAAAAGGTACAATGCCGACTTAAGTACAAGAGGACTGACACTCTAACGTTTTATGATTTGAACCACTCCTGTGAGTTCAGTTTTAGATTCCGATGCTTCACTTCAGGTTTACTGTATCCCTTGGACCTTCTTATTGACGATGAAACACAGAAATTGCATCCAAATTTAATAAAAAAGGCACAATGCCGACTTAAGTAGAAGAGGAATGACACTCTAACCTTCTATGATTTGAACCTCTCCTGTGAGTCCAGTTTTAGATTCCGATGCTTCACTTCAGGTTAACTGTAACCCTTGGACCTTCTTAATGACGGTGAAACACATTAATTGCATCCGAATTTAATACAAAAGGCACAATGCCGAATTAAGTACAAGAGGACTGACACTCTAAGTTTCAATGATTTGAACCTCTCCTGTGAGTCCAGTTTTAGATTCCGATGCTTCACTTCAGGTTTACTGTATCCCTTGGGCCTTCTTATTGACGATGAAATACAGAAATTGCATCCAAATTTAATACAAAAGGCAGAATGCCAACTTAAGTACAAGTGGACTGACACTCTAACTTTGTATGATTTGAACCTCTCCTGTAAGTCCAGTTTTAGATTCCGATGCTTCTCTTCAGGTTTACTGTATCGCTTGGACGTTCTTATTGACGATGAAACACAGAAATTGCATCCGAATTTAATACAAAAGGCACAATGCCGACTTAAGTACAAGAGGACTGACACTCTAACTTTATATGATTTGAACCACCCCTGTGAGTCCAGTTTGAGATTCCGATGCTTCACTTCAGGTTCACTGTATTCCTTGGACCTTCTTATTGACGATGAAACACAGAAATTGCATCCGAATTCTTTACAAAAAGCACAATGCCGACTTAAGTACAAGAGGACTGCCACTCTAACTTTCTATGATTTGAACCTCTTCTGTGAGTCCAGTTTTAGATTCTGAGGCTTCACTTCAGGTTTACTGTATCCCTTGGACCTTGTTATTCACGATGAAACACAGAAATTGCATCCGAATTTAATACGAAAGGCACAATGCCGACTTAAATACAAGAGGAATGACACTCTAACTTTCTATGATTTGAACCTCCCCTGTGAGTCCCGTTTTAGATTCCGATGCTTCACTTCAGGTTTACTGTATCCCTTGGACGTTCTCATTGACGATGAAACACAGAAATTGCATCCGAATAAAATACAAAAGGTACAATGCCGACTTAAGTACAATAGGACTGACACTCTAACTTTCTATGATTTGAACCTCTCCTATGAGTTCAGTTTTAGATTCCGATGCTTCTCTTCAGGTTTACTGTATCCCTTGGACCTTCTTATTGACGATGAAACACAGAAATTGCATCCAAATTTAATAAAAAAGGCACAATGCTGACTTAAGTACAAGAGGAATGACACACTAACTTTCTATGATTTGAACCTCTCCTGTAAGTCCAGGTTTAGATTCCGATGCTTCACTTCAGGTTTACTGTATCCCTTGGACGTTCTTATTGACGATGAAACACAGAAATTGCATCCGAATAAAATACAAAAGGTACAATGCCGACTTAAGTACAAGAGGACTGACACTCTAACTTTCTATGATTTGAACCTCTCCTGTGAGTCCAGTTTTAGATTCCGATGCGTCACTTCAGGTTTACTGTAACCCTTGGACCTTCTTATTGACGGTGAAACACAGAAATTGCATCCGAATTTAATACAAAAGGCACAAAGCCGACTTAAGTACAAGAGGACTGACACTCTAACTTTCTACGATTTGAACCTCTCCTGTGAGTGCAGTTTTAGATTTCGATGCTTGACTTCAGGTTTACTGTAACACTTGGACGTTCTTATTGACGATGAAACACAGAAATTGCATCCGAATTTAATACAAAAGGCACAATGCCGACTTAAGTACAAGAGGACTGACACTCTAACTCTCTATGATTGGAAAATCTCCTGTGAGTCCAGTTTTAGATTCCGATGCTTCACTTTGGGTTTACGGTATCCCTTGGACCTTCTTATTGACAATGAAAAACAGAAATTGCATCCGAATTTAATACAAAAGGCACAATGCCGACTTAAGTACAACAGTACTGACACTCTAACTCTCTATGATTTGAACCTCTACTGTGAGTCCAGTTTTAGATTCCGATGCTTCACTTCAGGTTTACTGTATCCCTTGGACCTTCTTATTGACGATGAAACACAGAAATTGCATCCGAATTTAATACAAAAGGCACAATGCTGACTTAAGTACAAGCGGACTGACACTCTAACTTTCTATGATTTGAATTCTCCTGTGAGTCCAGTTTTAGATTCCGATGCTTCACTTCATGTTTACTGTATCCCTTGGACCTTCTTATTGACGATGAAACACAGAAATTGCATCCGAATTTAATACAAAAGGCACAATGCCGACTTAAGTACAGGAGGACTGACACTCTAACTTTATATGATTTGAACCTCCCCTGTGAGTCCAGTTTGAGATTCCGATGCTTCACTTCAGGTTTACTGTATTCCTTGGACCTTCTTATTGACGATGAAACACAGAAATTGCATCCGAATTCTTTACAAAAGGCACAATGCCGACTTATGTACAAGAGGACTGACACTCTAACTTTCTATGATTTGAACCTCTTCTGTGCGTCCAGTTTTAGATTCTGAGGCTTCACTTCAGGTTTACTGTATCCCTTGGACCTTCTTATTGACGATGAAACACAGAAATTGCATCCGAATTTAATACGAAAGGCACAATGCCGACTTAAATACAAGAGGAATGACACTCTAACTTTCTATGATTTGAACCTCTCCTGTAAGTCCAGTTTTAGATTCCGATGCTTCACTTCAGGTTTACTGTATCCCTTGGACGTTCTTATTGACGATGAAACACAGAAATTGCATCCGAATAAAATACAAAAGGTACAATGCCGACTTAAGTACAAGAGGACTGACACTCTAACTTTCTATGATTTGAACCTCTCCTATGAGTTCAGTTTTAGATTCCGATGCTTCACTTCAGGTTTACTGTATCCCTTGGACCTTCTTATTGACGATGAAACACAGAAATTGCATCCAAATTTAATAAAAAAGGCACAATGCTGACTTAAGTACAAGAGGAATGACACACTAACTTTTTTATGATTTGAACCTCTCCTGTAAGTCCAGTTTTAGATTCCGATGCTTCACTTCAGGTTTACTGTATCCCTTGGACGTTCTCATTGACGATGAAACACAGAAATTGCATCCGAATAAAATACAAAAGGTACAATGCCGACTTAAGTACAAGAGGACTGACACTCTAACTTTCTATGATTTGAACCTCTCCTATGAGTTCAGTTTTAGATTCCGATGCTTCACTTCAGGTTTACTGTATCCCTTGGACCTTCTTATTGACGATGAAACACAGAAATTGAATCCAAATTTAATAAAAAAGGCACAATGCTGACTTAAGTACAAGAGGAATGACACACTAACTTTCTATGATTTGAACCTCTCCTGTAAGTCCAGTTTTAGATTCCAATGCTTAACTTCAGGTTTACTGTATCCCTTGGACGTTCTTATTGACGATGAAACACCGAAATTGCATCCGAATAAAATACAAAAGGTACAATGCCGACTTAAGTACAAGAGGACTGACACTCTAACTTTCTATGATTCGAACCTCTACTGTGAGTCCAGTTTTAGATTCCGATGCTTCACTTCAGGTTTACTGTAACCCTTGGACCTTCTTATTGACGGTGAAACACAGAAACTGCATCCAAATTTAAAACAAAAGGCACAAAGCCTACTTAAGTACAAGAGGACGGACACTCTAACTTTCTACGATTTGAACCTCTCCTGTGAGTGCAGTTTTAGATTTCGATGCTTGACTTCAGGTTTACTGTAACCCTTGGACGTTCTTATTGACGATGAAACACAGAAATTGCATCCGAATTTAATACAAAAGGCACAATGCCGACTTAAGTACAAGAGGACTGACACTCTAACTCTCTATGATTGGAACATCTCCTGTGAGTCCAGTTTTAGATTCCGATGCTTCACTTTGGGTTTACTGTATCCCTTGGACCTTCTTATTGACGATGAAAAACAGAAATTGCATCCGAATTTAATACAAAAGGCACAATGCCGACTTAAGTACAAGAGTACTGACACTCTAACTCTCTATGATTTGAACCTCTACTGTGAGTCCAGTTTTAGATTCCGATGCTTCACTTCAGGTTTACTGTATCCCTTGGACCTTCTTATTGACGATGAAACACAGAAATTGCATCCGAATTTAATACAAAAGGCACAATGCTGACTTAAGTACAAGCGGACTGACACTCTAACTTTCTATGATTTGAACCTCTCCTGTGAGTCCAGTTTTAGATTCCGATGCTTCACTTCATGTTTACTGTATCCCTTGGACCTTCTTATTGACGATGAAACACAGAAATTGCATCCGAATTTAATACAAAAGGCACAATGCCGACTTAAGTACAAGAGGACTGACACTCTAACTTTCAATGATTTGAACCTCTCCTGTGAGTCCAGTTTTAGATTCCGATGCTTCACTTCAGGTTTACTGTATCCCTTGGGCCTTCTTATTGACGATGAAACACAGAAATTGCATCCGAATTTAATACGAAAGGCACAATGCCGACTTAAGTACAAGAGGAATGACACTCTAACTTTCAATGATTTGAACCTCTCCTGTGAATCCTGTTTTAGATTCCGATGCTTCACTTCAGGTTTACTGTATCCCTTGGGCCTTCTTATTGACGATGAAACACAGAAATTGCATCCAAATTTAATACAAAAGGCAGAATGCCAACTTAAGTACAAGTGGACTGACACTCTAACTTTGTATGATTTGAACCTCTCCTGTAAGTCCAGTTTTAGATTCCGATGCTTCACTTCAGGTTTACTGTATCGCTTGGACCTTCTTATTGACGATGAAACACAGAAATTGCATCCAAATTTAATACAAAAGGCACAATGCCGACTTAAGTACAAGAGGACTGACACTCTAACTTTATATGATTTGAACCTCCCCTGTGAGTCCAGTTTGAGATTCCTATGCTTCACTTCAGGTTTACTGTATTCCTTGGACCTTCTTATTGACGATGAAACACAGAAATTGCATCCGAATTCTTTACAAAAGGCACAATGCCGACTTAAGTACAAGAGGACTGACACTCTAACTTTCTATGATTTGTACCTCTTCTGTGAGTCCAGTTTTAGATTCTGAGGCCTCACTTCAGGTTTACTGTATCCCTTGGACCTTCTTATTGACGATGAAACACAGAAATTGCATCCGAATTTAATACGAAAGGCACAATGCCGACTTAAATACAAGAGGAAAGACACTCTAACTTTGTATGATTTGAACCTCTCCTGTAAGTACAGTTTTAGATTCCGATGCTTCACTTCAGGTTTACTGTATCCCTTGGACGTTCTTATTGACGATGAAACACAGAAATTGCATCCGAATAAAATACAAAAGGTACAATGCCGACTTAAGTACAAGAGGACTGACACTCTAACTTTCTATGATTTGAACCTCTCCTATGAGTTCAGTTTTAGATTCCGATGCTTCACTTCAGGTTTACTGTATCCCTTGGACCTTCTTATTGACGATGAAACACAGAAATTGCATCCAAATTTAATAAAAAAGGCACAATGCTGACTTAAGCACAAGAGGAATGACACTCTAACTTTCTATGATTTGAACCTCTCCTGTAAGTCCAGTTTTAGATTCCGATGCTTCACTTCAGGTTTACTGTATCCCTTGGACGTTCTTATTGACGATGAAACACAGAAATTGCATCCGAATAAAATACAAAAGGTACAATGCCGACTTAAGTACAAGAGGACTGACACTCTAACTCTCTATGATTGGAACATCTCCTGTGAGTCCAGTTTTAGATTCCGATGCTTCACTTCAGGTTTACTGTATCCCTTGGACCTTCTTATTGACGATGAAACCCAGAAATTGCATCCAAATTCAATACAAAAGGCACAATGCCGACTTAAGTACGAGAGGACGGACACTCTAAATTTCGATTATTTGAACCTCACCTGTGAGTTCAGTTTTAGATTCCGATGCTTCACTTCTGGTTTACTGTATCCCTTGGACCTTCTTACTGACGATGAAACACAGAAATTGCATCCGAATTTAATACAAACTGTACAATGCCGACTTAAGTAGAAGAGGACTGACACTCTAACTTTCGATGAATTGAACCTCTGCTGTGAGACCAGTTTTAGATTCCGATGCTTCACTTCAGGTTTATTGTATCCCTTGGACCTTCTTATTGATGATGAAACACAGCAATTGCATCCGAATTTAATACAAAAGGCACAATGCTGACTTACGTGCAAGTGGACTGACACTCTAACTCTCTATGATTTTAACCTCTCCTGTGAGTCCAGTTTTAGATTCCGATGCTTCACTTCAGGTTTACTGTATCCCTTGGAACTTCATATTGAGGATGAAACACAGAAATTGCATCGGAATTTAATACAAAAGGCACAATGCCGACTTAAGTACAAGCGGACTGACACTCTAACATTCTATGATTTGAACCTCTCCTGTGAGTCCAGTTTTAGATTCCGATGCTTCACTCCATGTTTACTGTATCCCTTGGACCTTCTAATTGACGATGAAACACAGAAATTGCATCCAAATTTAATACAACAGGCACAATGCCGACTTAAGTACAAGAGGACTGACACCGTAACTTTCGATGATTTGAACCTTTCCTGTGAGTCCAGTTTTTTAGATTCCGATGCTTCACTTCTGGTTTACTGTATCCCTTGGGCCTTCTTATTGACGATGAAACACAGAAATTGCATCCAAATTTAATACAATGGGCACAATGCCAACTTAAGTACAAGTGGACTGACACTCTAACTTTCTATGATTTGAACCTCTCCTGTAAGTCCAGTTTTAGATTCCGATGCTTCACTTCAGGTTTACTGTATCGCTTGGACCTTCTTATTGACGATGAAACACAGAAATTGCATCCGAATTTAATACAAAAGGCACAATGCCGACTTAAGTACAAGAGGAGTGACACTCTAACTTTATATGATTTGAACCTCCCCGGTGAGTCCAGTTTGAGATTCTGATGCTTCACTTCAGGTTTACTGTATTCCTTGGACCTTCTTATTGACGATGAAACACAGAAGTTGCATCCGAATTTAATACAAAAGGCACAATGCCGACTTAAGTACAAGAGGACTGACACTCTAACTTTATATGATTTGAACCTCCCCTGTGAGTCCAGTTTGAGATTCCTATGCTTCACTTCAGGTTTACTGTATTCCTTGGACCTTCTTATTGACGATGAAACACAGAAATTGCATCCGAATTCTTTACAAAAGGCACAATGCCGACTTAAGTACAAGAGGACTGACACTCTAACTTTCTATGATTTGTACCTCTTCTGTGAGTCCAGTTTTAGATTCTGAGGCCTCACTTCAGGTTTACTGTATCCCTTGGACCTTCTTATTGACGATGAAACACAGAAATTGCATCCGAATTTAATACGAAAGGCACAATGCCGACTTAAATACAAGAGGAAAGACACTCTAACTTTGTATGATTTGAACCTCTCCTGTAAGTACAGTTTTAGATTCCGATGCTTCACTTCAGGTTTACTGTATCCCTTGGACGTTCTTATTGACGATGAAACACAGAAATTGCATCCGAATAAAATACAAAAGGTACAATGCCGACTTAAGTACAAGAGGACTGACACTCTAACTTTCTATGATTTGAACCTCTCCTATGAGTTCAGTTTTAGATTCCGATGCTTCACTTCAGGTTTACTGTATCCCTTGGACCTTCTTATTGACGATGAAACACAGAAATTGCATCCAAATTTAATAAAAAAGGCACAATGCTGACTTAAGTACAAGAGGAATGACACACTAACTTTCTATGATTTGAACCTCTCCTGTAAGTCCAGTTTTAGATTCCGATGCTTCACTTCAGGTTTACTGTATCCCTTGTACGTTCTTATTGACGATGAAACACAGAAATTGCATCCGAATAAAATACAAAAGGTACAATGCCGACTTAAGTACAAGAGGACTGACACTCTAACTCTCTATGATTGGAACATCTCCTGTGAGTCCAGTTTTAGATTCCGATGCTTCACTTCAGGTTTACTGTATCCCTTGGACCTTCTTAGTGACGATGGAACCCAGAAATTGCATCCAAATTCAATACAAAAGGCACAATGCCGACTTAAGTACGAGAGGACGGACACTCTAAATTTCGATTATTTGAACCTCACCTGTGAGTTCAGTTTTAGATTCCGATGCTTCACTTCTGGTTTACTGTATCCCTTGGACCTTCTTACTGACGATGAAACACAGAAATTGCATCCGAATTTAATACAAACTGTACAATGCCGACTTAAGTAGAAGAGGACTGACACTCTAACTTTCGATGAATTGAACCTCTGCTGTGAGACCAGTTTTAGATTCCGATGCTTCACTTCAGGTTTATTGTATCCCTTGGACCTTCTTATTGATGATGAAACACAGCAATTACATCCGAATTTAATACAAAAGGCACAATGCTGACTTACGTGCAAGTGGACTGACACTCTAACTCTCTATGATTTTAACCTCTCCTGTGAGTCCAGTTTTAGATTCCGATGCTTCACTTCAGGTTTACTGTATCCCTTGGAACTTCATATTGACGATGAAACACAGAAATTGCATCGGAATTTAATACAAAAGGCACAATGCCGACTTAAGTACAAGCGGACTGACACTCTAACATTCTATGATTTGAACCTCTCCTGTGAGTCCAGTTTTAGATTCCGATGCTTCACTCCATGTTTACTGTATCCCTTGGACCTTCTAATTGACGATGAAACACAGAAATTGCATCCAAATTTAATACAACAGGCACAATGCCGACTTAAGTACAAGAGGACTGACACCGTAACTTTCGATGATTTGAACCTTTCCTGTGAGTCCAGTTTTTTAGATTCCGATGCTTCACTTCTGGTTTACTGTATCCCTTGGGCCTTCTTATTGACGATGAAACACAGAAATTGCATCCAAATTTAATACAATGGGCACAATGCCAACTTAAGTACAAGTGGACTGACACTCTAACTTTCTATGATTTGAACCTCTCCTGTAAGTCCAGTTTTAGATTCCGATGCTTCACTTCAGGTTTACTGTATCGCTTGGACCTTCTTATTGACGATGAAACACAGAAATTGCATCCGAATTTAATACAAAAGGCACAATGCCGACTTAAGTACAAGAGGAGTGACACTCTAACTTTATATGATTTGAACCTCCCCGGTGAGTCCAGTTTGAGATTCTGATGCTTCACTTCAGGTTTACTGTATTCCTTGGACCTTCTTATTGACGATGAAACACAGAAGTTGCATCCGAATTTAATACAAAAGGCACAATGCCGACTTAAGTACAAGAGGACTGACACTCTAACTTTATATGATTTGAACCTCCCCTGTGAGTCCAGTTTGAGATTCCTATGCTTCACTTCAGGTTTACTGTATTCCTTGGACCTTCTTATTGACGATGAAACACAGAAATTGCATCCGAATTCTTTACAAAAGGCACAATGCCGACTTAAGTACAAGAGGACTGACACTCTAACTTTCTATGATTTGTACCTCTTCTGTGAGTCCAGTTTTAGATTCTGAGGCCTCACTTCAGGTTTACTGTATCCCTTGGACCTTCTTATTGACGATGAAACACAGAAATTGCATCCAAATTTAATAAAAAAGGCACAATGCTGACTTAAGTACAAGAGGAATGACACACTAACTTTCTATGATTTGAACCTCTCCTGTAAGTCCAGTTTTAGATTCCGATGCTTCACTCCATGTTTACTGTATCCCTTGGACCTTCTAATTGACGATGAAACACAGAAATTGCATCCAAATTTAATACAACAGGCACAATGCCGACTTAAGTACAAGAGGACTGACACCGTAACTTTCGATGATTTGAACCTTTCCTGTGAGTCCAGTTTTTTAGATTCCGATGCTTCACTTCTGGTTTACTGTATCCCTTGGGCCTTCTTATTGACGATGAAACACAGAAATTGCATCCAAATTTAATACAATGGGCACAATGCCAACTTAAGTACAAGTGGACTGACACTCTAACTTTCTATGATTTGAACCTCTCCTGTAAGTCCAGTTTTAGATTCCGATGCTTCACTTCAGGTTTACTGTATCGCTTGGACCTTCTTATTGACGATGAAACACAGAAATTGCATCCGAATTTAATACAAAAGGCACAATGCCGACTTAAGTACAAGAGGAGTGACACTCTAACTTTATATGATTTGAACCTCCCCGGTGAGTCCAGTTTGAGATTCTGATGCTTCACTTCAGGTTTACTGTATTCCTTGGACCTTCTTATTGACGATGAAACACAGAAGTTGCATCCGAATTTAATACAAAAGGCACAATGCCGACTTAAGTACAAGAGGACTGACACTCTAACTTTATATGATTTGAACCTCCCCTGTGAGTCCAGTTTGAGATTCCTATGCTTCACTTCAGGTTTACTGTATTCCTTGGACCTTCTTATTGACGATGAAACACAGAAATTGCATCCGAATTCTTTACAAAAGGCACAATGCCGACTTAAGTACAAGAGGACTGACACTCTAACTTTCTATGATTTGTACCTCTTCTGTGAGTCCAGTTTTAGATTCTGAGGCCTCACTTCAGGTTTACTGTATCCCTTGGACCTTCTTATTGACGATGAAACACAGAAATTGCATCCAAATTTAATAAAAAAGGCACAATGCTGACTTAAGTACAAGAGGAATGACACACTAACTTTCTATGATTTGAACCTCTCCTGTAAGTCCAGTTTTAGATTCCGATGCTTCACTTCAGGTTTACTGTATCCCTTGTACGTTCTTATTGACGATGAAACACAGAAATTGCATCCGAATAAAATACAAAAGGTACAATGCCGACTTAAGTACAAGAGGACTGACACTCTAACTCTCTATGATTGGAACATCTCCTGTGAGTCCAGTTTTAGATTCCGATGCTTCACTTCAGGTTTACTGTATCCCTTGGACCTTCTTAGTGACGATGGAACCCAGAAATTGCATCCAAATTCAATACAAAAGGCACAATGCCGACTTAAGTACGAGAGGACGGACACTCTAAATTTCGATTATTTGAACCTCACCTGTGAGTTCAGTTTTAGATTCCGATGCTTCACTTCTGGTTTACTGTATCCCTTGGACCTTCTTACTGACGATGAAACACAGAAATTGCATCCGAATTTAATACAAACTGTACAATGCCGACTTAAGTAGAAGAGGACTGACACTCTAACTTTCGATGAATTGAACCTCTGCTGTGAGACCAGTTTTAGATTCCGATGCTTCACTTCAGGTTTATTGTATCCCTTGGACCTTCTTATTGATGATGAAACACAGCAATTACATCCGAATTTAATACAAAAGGCACAATGCTGACTTACGTGCAAGTGGACTGACACTCTAACTCTCTATGATTTTAACCTCTCCTGTGAGTCCAGTTTTAGATTCCGATGCTTCACTTCAGGTTTACTGTATCCCTTGGAACTTCATATTGACGATGAAACACAGAAATTGCATCGGAATTTAATACAAAAGGCACAATGCCGACTTAAGTACAAGCGGACTGACACTCTAACATTCTATGATTTGAACCTCTCCTGTGAGTCCAGTTTTAGATTCCGATGCTTCACTCCATGTTTACTGTATCCCTTGGACCTTCTAATTGACGATGAAACACAGAAATTGCATCCAAATTTAATACAACAGGCACAATGCCGACTTAAGTACAAGAGGACTGACACCGTAACTTTCGATGATTTGAACCTTTCCTGTGAGTCCAGTTTTTTAGATTCCGATGCTTCACTTCTGGTTTACTGTATCCCTTGGGCCTTCTTATTGACGATGAAACACAGAAATTGCATCCAAATTTAATACAATGGGCACAATGCCAACTTAAGTACAAGTGGACTGACACTCTAACTTTCTATGATTTGAACCTCTCCTGTAAGTCCAGTTTTAGATTCCGATGCTTCACTTCAGGTTTACTGTATCGCTTGGACCTTCTTATTGACGATGAAACACAGAAATTGCATCCGAATTTAATACAAAAGGCACAATGCCGACTTAAGTACAAGAGGAGTGACACTCTAACTTTATATGATTTGAACCTCCCCGGTGAGTCCAGTTTGAGATTCTGATGCTTCACTTCAGGTTTACTGTATTCCTTGGACCTTCTTATTGACGATGAAACACAGAAGTTGCATCCGAATTTAATACAAAAGGCACAATGCCGACTTAAGTACAAGAGGACTGACACTCTAACTTTATATGATTTGAACCTCCCCTGTGAGTCCAGTTTGAGATTCCTATGCTTCACTTCAGGTTTACTGTATTCCTTGGACCTTCTTATTGACGATGAAACACAGAAATTGCATCCGAATTCTTTACAAAAGGCACAATGCCGACTTAAGTACAAGAGGACTGACACTCTAACTTTCTATGATTTGTACCTCTTCTGTGAGTCCAGTTTTAGATTCTGAGGCCTCACTTCAGGTTTACTGTATCCCTTGGACCTTCTTATTGACGATGAAACACAGAAATTGCATCCGAATTTAATACGAAAGGCACAATGCCGACTTAAATACAAGAGGAAAGACACTCTAACTTTGTATGATTTGAACCTCTCCTGTAAGTACAGTTTTAGATTCCGATGCTTCACTTCAGGTTTACTGTATCCCTTGGACGTTCTTATTGACGATGAAACACAGAAATTGCATCCGAATAAAATACAAAAGGTACAATGCCGACTTAAGTACAAGAGGACTGACACTCTAACTTTCTATGATTTGAACCTCTCCTATGAGTTCAGTTTTAGATTCCGATGCTTCACTTCAGGTTTACTGTATCCCTTGGACCTTCTTATTGACGATGAAACACAGAAATTGCATCCAAATTTAATAAAAAAGGCACAATGCTGACTTAAGTACAAGAGGAATGACACACTAACTTTCTATGATTTGAACCTCTCCTGTAAGTCCAGTTTTAGATTCCGATGCTTCACTTCAGGTTTACTGTATCCCTTGGACGTTCTTATTGACGATGAAACACAGAAATTGCATCCGAATAAAATACAAAAGGTACAATGCCGACTTAAGTACAAGAGGACTGACACTCTAACTCTCTATGATTGGAACATCTCCTGTGAGTCCAGTTTTAGATTCCGATGCTTCACTTCAGGTTTACTGTATCCCTTGGACCTTCTTATTGACGATGAAACCCAGAAATTGCATCCAAATTCAATACAAAAGGCACAATGCCGACTTAAGTACGAGAGGACGGACACTCTAAATTTCGATTATTTGAACCTCACCTGTGAGTTCAGTTTTAGATTCCGATGCTTCACTTCTGGTTTACTGTATCCCTTGGACCTTCTTACTGACGATGAAACACAGAAATTGCATCCGAATTTAATACAAACTGTACAATGCCGACTTAAGTAGAAGAGGACTGACACTCTAACTTTCGATGAATTGAACCTCTGCTGTGAGACCAGTTTTAGATTCCGATGCTTCACTTCAGGTTTATTGTATCCCTTGGACCTTCTTATTGATGATGAAACACAGCAATTGCATCCGAATTTAATACAAAAGGCACAATGCTGACTTACGTGCAAGTGGACTGACACTCTAACTCTCTATGATTTTAACCTCTCCTGTGAGTCCAGTTTTAGATTCCGATGCTTCACTTCAGGTTTACTGTATCCCTTGGACGTTCTTATTGACGATGAAACACAGAAATTGCATCCGAATAAAATACAAAAGGTACAATGCCGACTTAAGTACAAGAGGACTGACACTCTAACTTTCTATGATTTGAACCCCTCCTGTGAGTCCAGTTTTAGATTCCGATGCTTCACTTCAGGTTTACTGTAACCCTTGGTCCTTCTTATTGACGGTGAAACACAGAAATGGCATCCGAATTTAATACAAAAGGCACAAAGCCGACTTAAGTACAAGAGGACTGACACTCTAACTTCCTACGATTTGAACCTCTCCTGTGAGTGCAGTTTTAGATTTCGATGCTTGACTTCAGGTTTACTGTAACCCTTGGACGTTCTTATTGACGATGAAACACAGAAATTGCATCCGAATTTAATACAAAAGGCACAATGCCGACTTAAGTACAAGAGGACTGACACTCTAACTCTCTATGATTGGAACATCTCCTGTGAGTCCAGTTTTAGATTCCGATGCTTCACTTTGGGTTTACTGTATCCCTTGGACCTTCTTATTGACGATGAAAAACAGAAATTGCTTCCGAATTTAATACAAAAGGCACAATGCCGACTTAAGTACAAGAGTACTGACACTCTAACTCTCTATGATTTGAACCTCTACTGTGAGCCCAGTTTTAGATTCTGATGCTTCACTTCAGGTTTACTGTATCCCTTGGACCTTCTTATTGACGATGAAACACAGAAATTGCATCCGAATTTGATACAAAAGGCACAATGCTGACTTAAGTACAAGCGGACTGACACTCTAACTTTCTATGATTTGAACCTCTCCTGTGAGTCCAGTTTTAGATTCCGATGCTTCACTTCATGTTTACTGTATCCCTTGGACCTTCTTATTGACGATGAAACACAGAAATTGCATCCGAATTTAATACAAAAGGCACAATGCCGACTTAAGTACAAGAGAACTGACATTCTAACTTTCTATGATTTGAACCTCTCCTGAGAGTCCAGTTTTAGATTCCGATGCTTCACTTCAGGTTTACTGTATCCCTTGGACCATCTTATTGACAATGAAACATCGAAATTGCATCCTAATTTAATACAAAAGGCACACTGCCGACTTAAGTACAAGAGGACTGACACTCTTTCTATGATTTGAACCTCTCCTGTGAGTCCAGTTTTAGAGTCCGATGCTTCACTTCAGGTTTACTTTATCCCTTGGACTTTCTTATTGACGATGAAACACAGAAATTGCATCCAAATTCAATACAAAAGGAACAATGCCGACTTATGTACGAGAGGACTGACACTCTGAATTTCCATTACTTGAACCTCTCCTGTGAGTCCAGTTTCAGGTTCCGTTGCTTCACTTCAGGTTTACTGTATCCCTTGGACCTTCTTATTGACGATGAAACACAGAAATTGCATCCGAATATAATACAAAAGGCACAATGCCGACTTAAGTACAAGAGGACTGACACCGTAACTTTCGACGATTTGAACCTCTCCTGTGAGTCCAGATTTAGATTCCGATGCTTCACTTCAGGTTTACTGTATCCCTTGGAGCTTCTTATTGATGGTGAATCACAGAAATTGCATCCGAATTTAATACAAAACGCACAAAGCCGACTTAAGTACAAGAGGACTGACACTCTCACTTTCTCCGATTTGAACCTCTCCTGTGAGTGCAGTTTTAGATTTCGATGCTTGACTTCAGGTTTACTGTAACCCTTGGACCTTTTTATTGACGATGAAACACAGAGATTGCATCCGAATTTAATACAAAAGGCACAATGCCGACTTAAGTACAAGAGGGCTGACACTCTAACTCTCTATGATTTGAACCTCTACTGTGAGTCCAGTTTTAGATTCCGATGCTTCACTTCAGGTTTACTGTATCCCTTGGACCTTCTTATTGACGATGAAACACAGAAATTGCATCCGAATTTAATACAAAAGGCACAATGCCGACTTAAGTACAAGCGGACTGACACTCTAACTTTCTATGGTTTGAACCTCTCCTGTGAGTCCAGTTTTAGATTCCGATGCTTCACTCCATGTTTACTGTATCCCTTGGACCTTCTAATTGACGATGAAACACAGAAATTGCATCCAAATTTAATACAACAGGCACAATGCCGACTTAAGTACAAGAGGACTGACACCGTAACTTTCGATGATTTGAACCCCTCCTGTGAGTCCAGTTTTAGATTCCGATGCTTCACTTCTGGTTTACCGTATCCCTTGGGCCTTCTTATTGACGATGAAACACAGAAATTGCATCCAAATTTAATACAAAGGGCACAATGCCAACTTAAGTACAAGTGGACTGACACTCTAACTTTCTATGATTTGAACCTCTCCTGTAAGTCCAGTTTTAGATTCCGATGCTTCATTTCACGTTTACAGTATCGCTTGGACCTTCTTATTTACGATGAAACACAGAAATTGCATCCGAATTCAATACAAAAGGCACAATGCCGACTTAAGTACAAGAGGACTGACACTCTAACTTTATATGATTTGAACCTCCCCTGTGAGTCCAGTTTGAGATTCTGATGCTTCACTTCAGGTTTACTGTATTCCTTGGACCTTCTTATTGACGATGAAACACAGAAGTTGCATCCGAATTCAATACAAAAGGCACAATGCCGACTTAAGTACAAGAGGACTGACACTCTAACTTTCTATGATTTGAACCTCTTCTGTGAGTCTAGTTTTAGATTCTGAAGCTTCACTTCAGGTTTACTGTATCCCTTGGACCTTCTTATTGACGATGAAACACAGAAATTGCATCCGAATTTAATACGAAAGGCACAATGCCGACTTAAGTACAAGAGGAATGACACTCTAACTTTCTATGATTTGAACCTCCCCTGTGAGTCCCGTTTTAGATTCCGATGCTTCACTTCAGGTTTACTGTATCCCTTGGACGTTCTCATTGACGATGAAACACAGAAATTGCATCCGAATAAAATACAAAAGGTACAATGCCGACTTAAGTACAAGAGGACTGACACTCTAACGTTCTATGATTTGAACCTCCCCAGTGAGTTCAGTTTTAGATTCCGATGCTTCACTTCAGGTTTACTGTATCCCTTGGACCTTCTTATTGACGATGAAACACAGAAATTGCATCCAAATTTAATAAAAAAGGCACAATGCCGACTTAAGTACAAGAGGAATGACACTCTAACCTTCTATGATTTGAACCTCTCCTGTGAGTCCAGTTTTAGATTCCGATGCTTCACTTCAGGTTAACTGTAACCCTTGGACTTTCTTATTGACGGTGAAACACATTAATTGCATCCGAATTTAATACAAAAGGCACAATGCCGACTTAAGTACAAGAGGACTGACACTCTAACTTTCTATGATTTGAACCTCTCCTATGAGTTTAGTTTTAGATTCCGATGCTTCACTTCAGGTTTACTGTATCGCTTGGACCTTCTTATTGACGATGAAACACAGAAATTGCATCCAAATTTAATACAAAAGGCACAATGCCGACTTAAGTACAAGAGGACTGACACTCTAACTTTATATGATTTGAACCTCCCCTGTGAGTCCAGTTTGAGATTCCGATGCTTCACTTCAGGGTTACTGTATTCCTTGGACCTTCTTATTGACGATGAAACACAGAAATTGCATCCGAATTCTTTACAAAAGGCACAATGCCGACTTAAGTACAAGAGGACTGACACTCTAACTTTCTACGATTTGAACCTCTCCTGTGAGTGCAGTTTTAGATTTCGATGCTTGACTTCAGGTTTACTGTAACCCTTGGACCTTCTTATTGACGATGAAACACAGAAATTGCATCCGAATTTAATACAAAAGGCACAATGCCGACTTAAGTACAGGAGGACTGACACTCTAACTTTATATGATTTGAACCCCCCTGTGAGTCCAGTTTGAGATTCCGATGCTTCACTTCAGGTTTACTGTATCCCTTGGACCTTCTTATTGACGATGAAACACAGAAATTGCATCCGAATTTAATACAAAAGGCACAATTCCGACTTAAGTACAAGAGGACTGACACTCTAACTTTCTATGATTTGAACCTCTTCTGTGATTCCAGTTTTAGATTCTGATGCTTCACTTCAGGTTTACTGTATCCCTTGCACCTTCTTATTGACGATGAAACACAGAAATTGCATCCGAATTTAATACGAAAGGCACAATGCCTACTTAAGTACATGAGGAATGAAACTCTAACTTTCTATGATTTGAAACTTTCCCGTGAGTCCAGTTTTAGATTCCGATGCTTCACTTCAGGTTTACTGTATCCCTTGGACATTCTTATTGACGATCAAAAACAGAAATTGCATCCGAATTTAATACAAAAGGCACAATGCCGACTTAAGTAAAAAGAGGACTGACACTCTAACTCTCTATGATTTGAACCTCTTCTGTGAGTCCAGTTTTAGATTCCGATACTTCACTTCAGGTTTACTGTATCCCTTGGACCTTCTAATTGACGATGAAACACAGAAATTGCTTCCGAATTTAATACAATAGGCACAATGCTGACCTAAGTACAAGAGAACTGACACTCTAACTTTCAATGATTTGAACCTCTCCTGTGAGTCCAGTTTTAGATTCCGATGCTTCACTTCAGGTTTAATTGTATCCATTGGACCTTCTTATTGACGATGAAACACAGAAATTGCATCCGAATTTAAAACGAAAGGCACAATGCCGACTTAAGTACAAGAGGAATGACACTTTAACTTTCTATGATTTGAACCTCTCCTGGGAGTCCAGTTTTAGAATCCGATGCTTCACTTCAGGCTTACTGTATCCCTTGGACGTACTTATTGACGATGAAACACAGAAATTGCATCCAAATTTAATACAAAAGGCACAATGCCGACTTAATTACAAGTGGACTGACACTCTAACTTTCTATGATTTCAACCTCTCCTGTAAATCCTGTTTTAGATTCCGATGCTTCACTTCAGGTTTACTGTATCGCTTGGACCTTCTTATTGACGATGAAACACAGAAATTGCATCCGAATTTAATACAAAAGGCACAATGCCGACTTAAGTACATGAGGAATGACACTCTAACTCTCTACGATTTGAACCTCTCCTGTGAGTGCAGTTTTAGATTTCGATGCTTGACTTCAGGTTTACTGTAACCCTTGGACCTTCTTATTGACGATGAAACACAGAAATTGCATCCGAATATTCCAAATGCACAGTGCTGACTTAAGTACAAGAGGACTGACACACCAACTTTATATTATTTGAACCTCCCCTGCGAGACCACTTTGAGATTCCGATGCTTCATTTCAGGTTTACTGTATCCCTTGGACCTTCTTATTGACGATGAAACGCAGAAATTGCATCCGAATTTAATACAAAAGGCACAATGCCGACTTAAGTAAAAGAGGACTGACTCTCTAACTTTCTACGATTTGAACCTCTCCTGTGAGTGCAGTTTTAGATTTCGATGCTTCACTTCATGTTTACTGTATCCCTTGGACGTTCTTATTGACGATCAAAAACAGAAATTGCATCTGAATTTAATACAAATGGCACAATGCCGACTTAAGTAAAAGAGGACTGACACTCTAACTCTCTATGATTTGAACCTCTTCTGTGAGTCCAGATTTAGATTCCGATGATTCACTTCAGGTTTACTGTATCCCTTGGAACTTCTTATTGACAGTGAAACACAGAAATTGCATCCGAATTTAATACGAAAGGCACAATGCCGACTTAAGTACAAGAGGAATGACACTTTAACTTTCTATGATTTGAACCTCTCCTGTGAGTCCAGTTTTAGATTCCGATGCTTCACTTCAGGTTTACTGTATCCCTTGGACGTTCTTATTGACGATGAAACACAGAAATTGCATCCAAATTTAATACAAAAGGCACAATGCCGACTTAATTACAAGTGGACTGACACTCTAACTTTCTATGATTTCAACCTCTCCTGTAAATCCTGTTTTAGATTCCGATGCTTCACTTCAGGTTTACTGTATCGCTTGGACCTTCTTATTGACGATGAAACACAGATATTGCATCCGAATTTAATACAAAAGGCACAATGCCGACTTAAGTACATGAGGAATGACACTCTAACTCCCTAAGATTTGAACCTCTCCTGTGACTGCAGTTTTAGATTTCGATGCTTGACATCAGGTTTACTGTAACCCTTGGACCTTCTTATTGACGATGAAACACAGAAATTGCATCCGAATATTCCAAATGCACAGTGCTGACTTAAGTACAAGAGGACTGACACACTAACTTTATATTATTTGAACCTCCCCTGCGAGTCCACTTTGAGATTCCGATGCTTCATTTCAGGTTTACTGTATCCCTTGGACCTTCTTATTGACGATGAAACGCAGAAATGGCATCCGAATTTAATACAAAAGGCACAATGCCGACTTAAGTACAAGAGGACTGACACTCTAACTTTCTACGATTTGAACCTCTCCAGTGAGTGCAGTTTTAGTTTTCGATGCTTCACCTCATGTTTACTGTATCCCTTGGACGTTCTTATTGACGATCAAAAACAGGAATTGCATCCGAATTTAATACAAAAGACTCAATGCCGACTTAAGTAAAAGAGGACTGACACTCTACCTCTCTATGATTTGAACCTCTTCTGTGAGTCCAGTTTTAGATTCCGATGCTTCACTTCAGGTTTACTGTATCCCTTGGACCTTCTTATTGACGATGAAACACAGAAATTGCATCCGAATTTAATAGAAAAGGCACAATGCCGACTTAAGTACAAGCGGACTGACACTCTAATTTTCTATGATTTGAACCTCTCCTGTGAGTCCAGTTTTAGATTCCGATGCTTCACATCATGTTTACTGTATCCCTTGGACCTTCTAATTGACGATGAAACACAGAAATTGCTTCCGAATTTAATACAAAAGGCACAATGCTGACTTAAGTACAAGAGAACTGACACTCTAACTTTCTATGATTTGAATCTCTCCTGTGAGTCCAGTTTAAGATTCCGATGCTTCACTTCAGGTTTACTGTATCCCTTGGACCTTCTTATTGACGATGAAACACAGAAATTGCATCCGAATTTAATACAAAAGGCACAATGCCGACTTAAGTACAAGAGGACTGATACTCTAAATTTCTATGATTTGAACCTCTCCTGTGAGTCCAGTTTTAGATTCCGATGCTTCACTTCAGGTTTACTGTATCCCTTGGACTTTCTTATTGACGATGAATCACAGAAATTGTATCCGAATTTAACACAAACGGCACAATGCCGACTTAAGTACACGAGGACTGACACCGTAACTTTCGATGATTTGAACCTCTCCTGTGAGTCCAGTTTTAGATTCCGATGCTTCACTTTAGGTTTACTGTATCCCTTGGACCCTCTTATTGACGATGAAACACAGAAATTGCATCCAAATTTAATACAAAAGGCACAATGCCCACTTAAGTACAAGTCTACTGACATTCTAACTTTCTATGATTTGAACCTCTCCTGTGAGTCCAGTTTTAGATTCCGATGCTTCACTTCAGGTTTACTGTATCGCTTGGACCTTCATATTGACGATGAAACACAGAAATTGCATCCGAATTTAATACAAAAGGCACAATGCCGACTTAAGTACATGAGGAATGACACTCTAACTTTCTACGATTTGAACCCCTCCTGTGAGTGCAGTTTTAGATTTCGATGCTTGACTTCAGGTTTACTGTAACCCCTGGACCTTCTTATTGACGATGAAACACAGAAATTGCATCCGAATATTCCAAATGCACAATGCTGACTTAAGTACAAGAGGACTGACACTCTAATTTTATATTATTTGAACCGCCCCTGCGAGTCCACTTTGAGATTCCGATGCTTCATTTCAGGTTTACTGTATCCCTTGGACCTTCTTATTGACGATGAAACGCAGAAATTGCATCCGAATTTAATACAAAAGGCACAATGCCGAGTTAAGTACAAGAGGACTGACACTCTAACTCTCTTTGATTTGAACCTCTACTGTGAGTCCAGTTTTAGATTCCGATGCTTCACTTCAGGTTTACTGTATCGCTTGGACCTTCTAATTGACGATGAAACACAGAAATTGCATCCGAATTTAATACAAAAGGCACAATGCTGACTTAAGTACAAGAGAACTGACATTCTAACGTTCTATGATTTGAACCTCTCGTGTAAGTCCAGTTTTTAATTCCGATGCTTCACTTCAGGTTTACTGTATCCCTTGGACCTTCTTATTGACGATGAAACACAGAAATTGCATCCGAATTTAATACAAAAGGCACAATGCCGACTTAAGTACATGAGGAATGACACTCTAACTTTCTACGATTTGAACCTCTCCTGTGAGTGCAGTTTTAGATTCCGATGCTTCACTTCAGGTTTACTGTATCGCTTGGACCTTCTTATTGACGATGAAACACAGAAATTGCATCCGAATTTAATACAAAAGACACAATGCCGACTTAATTACAAGTGGACTGACACTCTAACTTTCTATGATTTCAACCTCTCCTGTAAATCCTGTTTTAGATTCCGATGCTTCACTTAAGGTTTACTGTATCGCTTGGACCCTCTTATTGACGATGAAACACAGAAATTGCATCCGAATTTAATACAAAAGGCACAATGCCGACTTAAGTACATGAGGAATGACACTCTAACTTTCTACGATTTGAACCTCTCCTGTGAGTGCAGTTTTAGATTTCGATGCTTGACTTCAGGTTTACTGTAACCCTTGGACCTTGTTATTGACGATGAAACACAGAAATTGCATCCGAATATTCCAAATGCACAATGCTGACTTAAGTACAAGAGGACTGACACTCTCACTTTATATTAATTGAACCTCCGCTGCGAGTCCACTTTGAGATTCCGATGCTTCATTTCAGGTTTACTGTATCCCTTGGACCTTCTTATTGACGATGAAACGCAGAAATTGCATCCGAATTTAATACAAAAGACACAATGCCGACTTAAGTACAAGAGGACTGATACTCTAAATTTCTATGATTTGAACCTCTCCTGTGAGTCCAGTTTTAGATTCCGATGCTTTACTTCAGGTTTACTGTATCCCTTGGACCTTCTTATTGACGATGAAACACAGAAATTGCATCCAAATTCAATACAAAAGGCACAATGCCGACTTAAGTACGAGAGAACTGAAACTCTAAATTTCGATTATGTGAACCTCTCCTGTGAGTCCAGTTTTAGATTCCGATGCTTCACTTCAGGTTTACTGTATCCCTTCGACCTTCTTATTGATGATGAAACACAGCAATTGCATCCGAATTTAATACAAAAGGCACAATTCTGACTTACGTACAAGTGGACTGACACTCTAACTCTCTATGATTTGAACCTCTCCTGTGAGTCCAGTTTTAGATTCCGATGCTTCGCTTCAGGTTTACTGTATCCCTTGGACCTTCTTATTGACGATGAAACACAGAAATTGCATCCGAATTTAATGCAAAAGGCGCAATGTCGTCTTAAGTACAAGTGGACTGACACTCTAACTTTCGATGATTTGAACCTCTCCTGTGAGTCCAGTTTTAGATTCCGATGCTTCACTTCAGGTTTACTGTATCCCTTGGACCTTCTTATTGACGATGAATCACAGAAATTGTATCCGAATTTAATACAAACGGCACAATGCCGACTTAAGTACAAGAGGACTGACACCGTAACTTTCGAAGAATTGAACCTCTCCAGTGAGTCCAGTTTTAGATTCCGATGCTTCACTTTAGGTTTACTGTATCCCTTGGACCCTCTTATTGACGATGAAACACAGAAATTGCATCCAAATTTAATACAAAAGGCCCAATGCCCACTTAAGTACAAGAAGAATGACACTCTAACTTTCTATGATTTGAACCTCTCTTGTAAGTCCAGTTTTAGATTCCGATGCTTCACTTCAGGTTTACAGTATCGCTTGGACCTTCTTATTGACGATGAAACACAGATATTGCATCCCAATTTAATACAAAAGGCACAATGCCGACTTAAGTACAAGAGGACTGACACTCTAACATTCTATGATTTGATCCTCTTCTGTGATTCCAGTTTTAGATTCTGAGGCTTCACTTCAGGTTTACTGTACCCCTTGGACCTTCTTATTGACGATGAAACACAGAAATTGCATCCGAATTTAATACAAAAGGCACAATGCCGACTTAAGTACATGAGGAATGACACACTAACTTTCTACGATTTGAACCTCTCCTGTGAGTGCAGTTTTAGATTTCGATGCTTGACTTCAGGTTTACTGTAACCCTTGGACCTTCTTATTGACGATGAAACACAGAAATTGCATCCGAATATTCCAAATGCACAATGCTGACTTAAGTACAAGAGAACTGACACTCTAACTCTCTATGATTTGAACCTCTACTGTGAGTCCAGTTTTAGATTCCGATGCTTCACTTCAGGTTTACTGTATCCCTTGGACCTTCTAATTGACGATGAAACACAGAAATTGCATCCGAATTTAATACAAAAGGCACAATGCTGAATTAAGTACAAGAGAACTGACATTCTAACGTTCTATGATTTGAACCTCTCGTGTCAGTCCAGTTTTAAATTCCGATGCTTCACTTCAGGTTTACTGTATCCCTTGGACCTTCTTATTCACGATGAAACACAGAAATTGCATCCGAATTTAATACAAAAGGCACAATGCCGACTTAAGTACAAGAGGACTGACACTCTAACTTTCTATGATTTGAACCTCTCCTGTGAGTCCAGTGTTAGATTCCGATGCTTCACTTCAGGTTTACTGTATCCCTTGGACCTTCTTATTGACGATGAAACACAAAAATTGCATCCAAATTCAATACAATAGGCACAATGCCGACTTAAGTACGATAGGACTGACACTCTAAATTTCGATTATTTGAAACTCTCCTCTGAGTCCAGTTTTAGATTCCGATGCTTCACTTCAGGTTTACTGTATCCCTTGGACCTTCTTATTGACGATGAAACACAGAAATTGCATCCGAATAAAATACAAAAGGTACAATGCCGACTTAAGTACAAGAGGACTGACACTCTAACTTTCTATGATTTGAACCTCTCCTGTAAGTTCAGTTTTAGATTCCGATGCTTCACGTCGGGTTTACGGGATCCCTTGGACCTTCTTATTGACGATGAAACACAGAAATTGCATCCAAATTTAATACCAAAGGCACAATGCCGACTTAAGTACAAGAGGACTGACACTCTAACTTTCTATGATTTGAACCTCTCCTGTGAGTCCAGTTTTAGATTCCGATGCTTCACTTCAGGTTTACTGTAACCCTTGGACCTTCTTATTGACGGTGAAACACAGAAAATGCAACCGAATTTATTACAAAATGCACAATGCCGACTTAAGTACAAGATGACTGACACACTAACTTTCTACGATTTGAACCTCTCCTGTGAGTGCAGTTTTAGATTTCGATGCTTGACGTCAGGTTTACTGTAACCCTTGGACATTCTTATTGACAATGAAACACAGAAATTGCATCCGAATTTAATAAAAAAGGCACAATGCCGACTTAAGTACAAGAGGACTGACACTCTAACATTCTATGATTTGAACCTCTTCTGTGATTCCAGTTTTAGATTCTGAGGCTTCACTTCAGGTGTACTGTATCCCTTGGACCTTCTTATTGACGATGAAACACAGAAATTGCATCCGTATTTAATACGAAAGGCACAATGCCGACTTAGGTACAAGAGGAATGACACTCTAACTTTCTATGATTTGAACCTCTCCTGTGAGTCCAGTTTTAGATTCCGATGCTTCACTTCAGGTTCACTGTATGCCTTGGACGTTCTTATTGACAATGAAACACAGAAATTGCATCCAAATTTAATACAAAAGGCACAATGCCGACTTAAGGACAAGTGGACTGACACTCTAACTTTCTATGATTTTAACCTCTCCTGTAAGTCCTGTTTTAGATTCCGATGCTTCACTTCAGGTTTACTGTATCCCTTGGACCTTCTTATTGACGATGAAACACAGAAATTGCATCTGAATTTAATAAAAAAGGCACAATGCCGACTTAAGTACAAGAGGACTGACACTCTAACGCTCTATGATTTGAACCTCTCCTGTGAGTCCAGTTTTAGATTCCGATGCTTCACTTCAGGTTTACTGTATCCCTTGGACCTTCTTATTGACGATGAAGCACAGAAATTGCATCCAAATTCAATACAAAAGGCACAATGCCGACTTAAGTACGAGAGGACTGACACTCTAAATTTCGATTATTTGAACCTCTCCTGTGAATCCGGTTTTAGATTCCGATGCTTCACTTCAGGTTGACTGTATCCCTTGGACCTTCTTATTCACGATGAAACACAGAAATTGCATCCGAATTTAATACAACAGGCACAATGCCGACTTAAGTGCAAGAGGACTGACACTCTAAATTTCGATGATTTGAACTTCTCCTGTGAGTCCAGTATTAGATTCCGATGCTTCACTTCAGGTTTACTGTATCCCTTGGACCTTCTTATTGACGATGAAACACAAAAATTGCATCCAAATTCAATACAATAGGCACAATGCCGACTTAAGTACGATAGGACTGACACTCTAAATTTCGATTATTTGAAACTCTCCTCTGAGTCCAGTTTTAGATTCCGATGCTTCACTTCAGGTTTACTGTATCCCTTGGACCTTCTTATTGACGATGAAACACAGAAATTGCATCCGAATAAAATACAAAAGGTACAATGCCGACTTAAGTACAAGAGGACTGACACTCTAACTTTCTATGATTTGAACCTCTCCTGTAAGTTCAGTTTTAGATTCCGATGCTTCACGTCGGGTTTACGGGATCCCTTGGACCTTCTTATTGACGATGAAACACAGAAATTGCATCCAAATTTAATACCAAAGGCACAATGCCGACTTAAGTACAAGAGGACTGACACTCTAACTTTCTATGATTTGAACCTCTCCTGTGAGTCCAGTTTTAGATTCCGATGCTTCACTTCAGGTTTACTGTAACCCTTGGACCTTCTTATTGACGGTGAAACACAGAAAATGCAACCGAATTTATTACAAGATGCACAATGCCGACTTAAGTACAAGATGACTGACACACTAACTTTCTACGATTTGAACCTCTCCTGTGAGTGCAGTTTTAGATTTCGATGCTTGACGTCAGGTTTACTGTAACCCTTGGACATTCTTATTGACAATGAAACACAGAAATTGCATCCGAATTTAATCAAAAAGGCACAATGCCGACTTAAGTACAAGAGGACTGACACTCTAACATTCTATGATTTGAACCTCTTCTGTGATTCCAGTTTTAGATTCTGAGGCTTCACTTCAGGTGTACTGTATCCCTTGGACCTTCTTATTGACGATGAAACACAGAAATTGCATCCGTATTTAATACGAAAGGCACAATGCCGACTTAGGTACAAGAGGAATGACACTCTAACTTTCTATGATTTGAACCTCTCCTGTGAGTCCAGTTTTAGATTCCGATGCTTCACTTCAGGTTCACTGTATGCCTTGGACGTTCTTATTGACAATGAAACACAGAAATTGCATCCAAATTTAATACAAAAGGCACAATGCCGACTTAAGGACAAGTGGACTGACACTCTAACTTTCTATGATTTTAACCTCTCCTGTAAGTCCTGTTTTAGATTCCGATGCTTCACTTCAGGTTTACTGTATCCCTTGGACCTTCTTATTGACGATGAAACACAGAAATTGCATCTGAATTTAATAAAAAAGGCACAATGCCGACTTAAGTACAAGAGGACTGACACTCTAACGCTCTATGATTTGAACCTCTCCTGTGAGTCCAGTTTTAGATTCCGATGCTTCACTTCAGGTTTACTGTATCCCTTGGACCTTCTTATTGACGATGAAGCACAGAAATTGCATCCAAATTCAATACAAAAGGCACAATGCCGACTTAAGTACGAGAGGACTGACACTCTAAATTTCGATTATTTGAACCTCTCCTGTGAATCCGGTTTTAGATTCCGATGCTTCACTTCAGGTTGACTGTATCCCTTGGACCTTCTTATTCACGATGAAACACAGAAATTGCATCCGAATTTAATACAACAGGCACAATGCCGACTTAAGTGCAAGAGGACTGACACTCTAAATTTCGATGATTTGAACTTCTCCTGTGAGTCCAGTATTAGATTCCGATGCTTCACTTCAGGTTTACTGTATCCCTTGGTCCTTCTTATTGACGATGAAACACAAAAATTGCATCCAAATTTAATACAAAAGGCACAGTGCCCACTTAAGTACAAGTGGACTGACACTCTAATTTTCTATGATATGAACCTCTCCTGTAAGTCCATATTTAGATTCCGATGCTTCACTTCAGGTTTACTGTATCGCTTGGACCTTCTTATTGACGATGAAGCACAGAAATTGCATCCGAATTTAATACAAAAGGCACAATGCCGACTTAAGTACAAGAGGACTGACACTCTAACTTTCTATGATTTGAACCTCTTCTGTGAGTCCAGTTTTAGATTCTGAGGCTTCACTTCAGGTTTACTGTATCCCTTAGACCTTCTTATTGACGATGAAACACAGAAATTGCATCCGAATTAAATACGAAAGGCACAATGCCGACTTAAGTACAAGAGGAATGACACTCTAACTTTCTATGATTTGAACCTCTCCTGTGAGTCCAGTTTTAGATTGCGATGCTTCACTTCAGGGTTACTGTATCCCTTGGACGTTCATATTGACGATGAAACACAGAAATTGCATCCGAATAAAATACAAAAGGAACAATGCCGGCTTAAGTACAAGAGGACTGACACTCTAACTTTCTATGATTTGAACCTCTCGTGTGAGTTCAGTTTTAGATTCCGATGCTTCACGTCGGGTTTACTGTATCCATGGACCTTCTTATTGACGATGAAACACAGAAATTGCATCCAAATTTAATACAAAAGGCACAATGCCGACTTAAGTACAAGAGGACTGTCACTCTAACTTTCTATGATTTGAACCTCTCCTGTGAGTCCAGTTTTAGATTCTGATGCTTCACTTCAGGTTTACTGTAACACTTGGACCTTCTTATTGACGGTGAAACACAGAAATTTCATTCGAATTTAATACAAAAGGCACAATGCCGACTTAAGTACAAGAGGACTGACACTCTAACTTTCTACGATTTGAACCTATCCTGTGAGTGCAGTTTTAGATTCCGATGCTTCACTTCATGTTTACTGTATCCCTTGTACCTTCTTTTTGACGATGAAACACAGAAATTGCATCCAAATTTAGTACAAAAGGCAAAAAGAACACTTAAGTTCAAGTGGACTGACACTCTAATTTTCTATGATTTGAACCTCTCCTGTAAGTCCAATTTTAGATTCCGATGCTTCACTTCAGGTTTACTGTATCGCTTGGACCTTCTTACTGACGATGAAACACAGAAATTGCATCCAAATTTAATACAAAAGGCACAATGCCGACTTTAGTACAAGAGGACTGACACTCTAAATTTATATGATTTGAACCTCCCCTGTGAGTCCAGTTTGACATTCCGATGCTTCACTTCAGGTTTACTGCATCCCTTGGACCTTCTAATTGACGATGAAACACAGAAATTGCATCCGAATTTAGTACGAAAGGCACAATGCCGACTTTATTACAAGAGGAATGACACTCTAACTTTCTATGATTTGAACCTCTCCTGTGAGTCCAGTTTTAGATTGCGATGCTTCACTTCAGGGTTACTGTATCCCTTGGACGTTCTTATTGACGATGGAACACAGAAATTGCATCCGAATAAAATACAAAAGGTAGAATGACGACTTAAGTACAAGAGGACTGACACTCTAACTTTCTATGATTTGAACCTCTCCTGTGAGTTCAGTTTTAGATTCCGATGCTTTACGTCGGGTTTACTGTATCCCTTGGACCTTCTTATTGACGATGAAACACAGAAATTGCATCCGAATTTAATACAAACGGCACAATGCCGACTTAAGTACAAGGGGACTGACACCGTAACTTTCGATGATTTGAACCTCTCCTGTGAGTCCAGTTTTAGATTCCTATGCTTCCAATCAGGTTTACTGTATCCCTTG
Organism: Schistocerca serialis cubense; assembly: GCF_023864345.2. Lineage (NCBI taxonomy): Eukaryota > Metazoa > Arthropoda > Insecta > Orthoptera > Acrididae > Schistocerca > Schistocerca serialis. The sequence goes on along the minus strand of NC_064640.1, from coordinate 1,046,964,911 downwards.
GACCTTCTTATTGACGATGAAACACAGAAATTGCATCCAAATTTAATACAAAAGGCACAATGGCCACTTAAGTACAAGAGGACTGACACCCTTACTTTCTATGAATTGAACCTCTCCTGTAAGTCCAGTTTTAGATTCCGATGCTTCACTTCAGGTTTACAGTATCGCTTGGACCTTCTTATTGACGATGAAACACAGAAATTGCATCCGAATTTAATACAAAAGGCACAATGCCGACTTAAGTACAAGAGGACTGACATTCTAACTTTCTATGATTTGAACCTCTTCTGTGATTCCAGTTTTATATTCTGAGGCTTCACTTCAGGTTTACTGTATCCCTTGGAAATTCTTATTGACGATGAAACACAGAAATTGCATCCAAATTTAATACAAAAGGCACAATGCCGACTTAAGTACAAGAGGACTGACACTCTAAGTTTCTATGATTTGAACCTCTCCTGTGAGTTCAGTTTTAGATTCCGATGCTTCGCTTCGGGTTTACTGTATCCCTTGGACCTTCTTATTGTCGATGAAACACAGAAAGTGCATCCGAATTTAATACAAAAGGCACAATGCCGACTTAAGTACAAGAGGACTGACACTCTAACTTTCTATGATTTGAACCTCTACTGTGAGTCCAGTTTTAGATTCCGATGCTTCACTTCAGGTTTACTGTATCCTTTGGACCTTCTTATTGACGATGAAACACAGAAATTGCATCCGAATTTAATACAAAAGGCACAATGCCGACTTAAGTACAAGAGGACTGACACTCTAACATTCTATGATATAAACCTTTTCTGTGATTCCAGTTTTAGATTCTGAGGCTTCACTTCAGGTTTACTGTATCCCTTGGTTCTTCTTATTGACGATGAAACACAGATATTGCATCCGAATTTAATACGAAAGGCACAATGCCGACTTAGGTACAAGAGGAATGACACTCTTTCTTTCTATGATTTGAACCTCTTCTGTGAGTCCAGTTTTTGATTCCGATGCTTCACTTCAGGTTCACTGTATCCCTTGGACGTTCTTATTGACGATGAAACACAGAAATTGCATCCAAATTTAATACAAAAGGCACAATGCCGACTTGAGTAGAAGTGGACTGACACTCTAACTTTCTATGATTTCAACCTCTCCTGTAAGTCCTCTTTTAGATTCCGATGCTTCACTTCAGGTTTACTGTATCGCTTGGACCTTCTTATTGACGATGAAACACAGAAATTGCATCCGAATAAAATACAAAAGGAACAATGCCGGCTTAAGTACAAGAGGACTGACACTCTAACTTTCTATGATTTGAACCTCTCGTGTGAGTTCAGTTTTAGATTCCGATGCTTCACGTCGGGTTTACTGTATCCATGGACCTTCTTATTGACGATGAAACACAGAAATTGCATCCAAATTTAATACAAAAGGCACAATGCCGACTTAAGTACAAGAGGACTGTCACTCTAACTTTCTATGATTTGAACCTCTCCTGTGAGTCCAGTTTTAGATTCTGATGCTTCACTTCAGGTTTACTGTAACACTAGGACCTTCTTATTGACGGTGAAACACAGAAATTTCATTCGAATTTAATACAAAAGGCACAATGCCGACTTAAGTACAAGAGGACCGACACTCTAACTTTCTACGATTTGAACCTATCCTGTGAGTGCAGTTTTAGATTCCGATGCTTCACTTCATGTTTACTGTATCCCTTGTACCTTCTTTTTGACGATGAAACACAGAAATTGCATCCAAATTTAGTACAAAAGGCAAAATGCCCACTTAAGTTCAAGTGGACTGACACTCTAATTTTCTATGATTTGAACCTCTCCTGTAAGTCCAATATTAGATTCCGATGCTTCACTTCAGGTTTACTGTATCGCTTGGACCTTCTTACTGACGATGAAACACAGAAATTGCATCCTAATTTAATACAAAAGGCACAATGCCGACTTTAGTACAAGAGGACTGACACTCTAACTTTATATGATTTGAACCTCCCCTGTGAGTCCAGTTTGAGATTCCGATGCTTCACTTCAGGTTTACTGCATCCCTTGGACCTTCTTATTGACGATGAAACACAGAAATTGCATCCGAATTTAATACGAAAGGCACAATGCCGACTTAATTACAAGAGGAATGACACTCTAACTTTCTATGATTTGAACCTCTCCTGTGAGTCCAGTTTTAGATTGCGATGCTTCACTTCAGGGTTACTGTATCCCTTGGACGTTCTTATTGACGATGGAACACAGAAATTGCATCCGAATAAAATACAAAAGGTACAATGACGACTTAAGTACAAGAGGACTGACACTCTAACTTTCTATGATTTGAACCTCTCCTGTGAGTTCAGTTTTAGATTCCGATGCTTCACGTCGGGTTTACTGTATACCTTGGACCTTCTTATTGACGATGAAACACAGAAATTGCATCCGAATTTAATACAAACGGCACAATGCCGACTTAAGTACAAGGGGACTGACACCGTAACTTTCGATGATTTGAACCTCTCCTGTGAGTCCAGTTTTAGATTCCTATGCTTCCCTTCAGGTTTACTGTATCCCTTGGACCTTCTTATTGACGATGAAACACAGAAATTGCATCCAAAATTAATACAAAAGGCACAATGCCCACTTAAGTACAAGAGGACTGACACCCTTACTCTCTATGAATTGAACCTCTCCTGTTAGTCCAGTTTTAGATTCCGATGCTTCACTTCAGGTTTACAGTATCGCTTGGACCTTCTTATTGACGATGAAACACAGAAATTGCATCCGAATTTAATACAAAAGGCACAATGCCGACTTAAGTACAAGAGGACTGACATTCTAACTTTCTATGATTTGAACCTCTTCTGTGATTCCAGTTTTATATTCTGAGGCTTCACTTCAGGTTTACTGTATCCCTTGGACCTTCTTATTGACGATGAAACACAGAAATTGCATCCAAATTTAATACAAAAGGCACAATGCCGACTTAAGTACAAGAGGACTGACACTCTAAGTTTCTATGATTTGAACCTCTCCTGTGAGTTCAGTTTTAGATTCCGATGCTTCACTTCGGGTTTACTGTATCCCTTTGGACCTTCTTATTGTCGATGAAACACAGAAAGTGCATCCGAATTTAATACAAAAGGCACAATGCCGACTTAAGTACAAGAGGACAGACACTCTAACTTTCTATGATTTGAACCTCTACTGTGAGTCCAGTTTTAGATTCCGATGCTTGACTTCAGGTTTACTGTATCCTTTGGACCTTCTTATTGACGATGAAACACAGAAATTGCATCCGAATTTAATACAAAAGGCACAATGCCGACTTAAGTACAAGAGGACTGACACTCTAACATTCTATGATACAAACCTTTTCTGTGATTCCAGTTTTAGATTCTGAGGCTTCACTTCAGGTTTACTGTATCCCTTGGACCTTCTTATTGACGATGAAACACAGAAATTGCATCCGAATTTAATACGAAAGGCACAATGCCGACTTAGGTACAAGAGGAATGACACTCTTTCTTTCTATGATTTGAACCTCTCCTGTGAGTCCAGTTTTAGATTCCGATGCTTCACTTCAGGTTCACTGTATCCCTTGGACGTTCTTATTGACGATGAAACACAGAAATTGCATCCAAATTTAATACAAAAGGCACAATGCCGACTTGAGTAGAAGTGGACTGACACTCTAACTTTCTATGATTTCAACCTCTCCTGTAAGTCCTCTTTTAGATTCCGATGCTTATCTTCAGGTTTACTGTATCGCTTGGACCTTCTTATTGACGATGAAACACAGAAATTGCATCCGAATTTAATACAAAAGGCACAATGCTGACTTAAGTACAAGAGGACTGACACTCTAACTTTATATTATTTGAACCTCCCCTGTGAGTCCAGTTTGAGATTCCGATGCTTCACTTCAGTTTTACTGTATCCCTTGGACCTTCTTATTGACGATGAAACACAGAAATTGCATCCGAATTTAATAAAAAAGGCACAATGCCGACTTAAGTACAAGAGGACTGAAACTCTAACTCTCTATGATTTGAACCTATCCTGTGAGTCCAGTTTTAGATTCCGAGGCTTCACTTCAGGTTTACTGTATCCCTTGGGCCTTCTTATTGACGATGAAGCACAGAAATTGCATCAAAATTCAATACAAAAGGCACAATGCTGACTTAAGTACGAGAGGACTGACACTCTAAATTTCGATGATTTGAACCTCTCCTGTGAGTCCGGTTTTAGATTCCGATGCTTCACTTCAGGTTTACTGTATCCCTTGGACCTTCTTATTGACGATGAAACACAGAAATTGCATCCGAATTTAATACAACAGGCACAATGCCGACTTAAGTGCAAGAGGACTGACACTCTAAATTTCGATGATTTGAACTTCTCCTGTGAGTCCAGTTTCAGATTCCGATGCTTCACTTCAGGTTTACTGTATCCCTTGGACCTTCTTATTGACGATGAAACACAAAAGTTGCATCCAAATTTAATACAAAAGGCACAATACCCACTTAAGTACAAGTGGACTGACACTCTAATTTTCTATGATTTGAACCTCTCCTGTAAGTCCATTTTTAGATTCCGATGCTTCACTTCAGGTTTACTGTATCGCTTGCACCTTCTTATTGACGATGAAACACAGAAATTGCATCCGAATATAATACGAAAGGCACAATGCCGACTTAAGTACAAGAGGACTGACACTCTAACTTTCTATGATTTGAACCTCTCCTGTGAGTTTAGTTTTAGATTCCGATGCTTCACGTCGGGTTTACTGTATCCCTTGGACTTTCTTATTGACGATGAAACACAGAAATTGCATCCAAATTTATTACAAAAGGCACAATGCCGACTTAAGTACAAGAGGACTGACACTCTAACTTTCTACGATTTGCACCTCTCCTGTGAGTGCAGTTTTAGATTCCGATGCTTCACTTCATGTTTACTGTATCCCTTGGACCTTCTAATTGACGACCAAACACAGAAATTGCATCCGAATTTAATACAAAAGGCACAATGCTGAGTTAAGTACAAGAGAACTGACATTCTAACGTTCTATGATTTGAACCTCTCCTGTGAGTCCAGTTTTAAATTCCGATGCTTCACTTCAGGTTTACTGTATCCCTTGGACCTTCTTATTGACGATGAAACACAGAAATTGCATCCGAATTTCATACAAAAGGCACAATGCCGAATTAAGTACAAGAGGACTGACACTCTAAGTTTCTATGATTTGAACCTCTCCTGTGAGTTCAGTTTTAGATTCCGATGCTTCGCTTCGGGTTTACTGTATCCCTTGGACCTTCTTATTGTCAATGAAACACAGAAAGTGCATCCGAATTTAATACAAAAGGCACAATGCCGACTTAAGTACAAGAGGACTGACACTCTAACTTTCTATGATTTGAACCTCTACTGTGAGTCCAGTTTTAGATTCCGATGCTTCACTTCAGGTTTACTGTATCCTTTGGACCTTCTTATTGACGATGAAACACAGAAATTGCATCCGAATTTAATACAAAAGGCACAATGCCGACTTAAGTACAAGAGGACTGACACTCTAACATTCTATGATATAAACCTTTTCTGTGATTCCAGTTTTAGATTCTGAGGCTTCACTTCAGGTTTACTGTATCCCTTGGTTCTTCTTATTGACGATGAAACACAGATATTGCATCCGAATTTAATACGAAAGGCACAATGCCGACTTAGGTACAAGAGGAATGACACTCTTTCTTTCTATGATTTGAACCTCTCCTGTGAGTCCAGTTTTTGATTCCGATGCTTCACTTCAGGTTCACTGTATCCCTTGGACGTTCTTATTGACGATGAAACACAGAAATTGCATCCAAATTTAATACAAAAGGCACAATGCCGACTTGAGTAGAAGTGGACTGACACTCTAACTTTCTATGATTTCAACCTCTCCTGTAAGTCCTCTTTTAGATTCCGATGCTTCACTTCAGGTTTACTGTATCGCTAGGACCTTCTTATTGACGATGAAACACAGAAATTGCATCCGAATAAAATACAAAAGGAACAATGCCAGCTTAAGTACAAGAGGACTGACACTCTAACTTTCTATGATTTGAACCTCTCGTGTGAGTTCAGTTTTAGATTCCGATGCTTCACGTCGGGTTTACTGTATCCATGGACCTTCTTATTGACGATGAAACACAGAAATTGCATCCAAATTTAATACAAAAGGCACAATGCCGACTTAAGTACAAGAGGACTGTCACTCTAACTTTCTATGATTTGAACCTCTCCTGTGAGTCCAGTTTTAGATTCTGATGCTTCACTTCAGGTTTACTGTAACACTAGGACCTTCTTATTGACGGTGAAACACAGAAATTTCATTCGAATTTAATACAAAAGGCACAATGCCGACTTAAGTACAAGAGGACCGACACTCTAACTTTCTACGATTTGAACCTATCCTGTGAGTGCAGTTTTAGATTCCGATGCTTCACTTCATGTTTACTGTATCCCTTGTACCTTCATTTTGACGATGAAACACAGAAATTGCATCCAAATTTAGTACAAAAGGCAAAATGCCCACTTAAGTTCAAGTGGACTGACACTCTAATTTTCTATGATTTGAACCTCTCCTGTAAGTCCAATATTAGATTCCGATGCTTCACTTCAGGTTTACTGTATCGCTTGGACCTTCTTACTGACGATGAAACACAGAAATTGCATCCAAATTTAATACAAAAGGCACAATGCCGACTTTAGTACAAGAGGACTGACACTCTAACTTTATATGATTTGAACCTCCCCTGTGAGTCCAGTTTGAGATTCCGATGCTTCACTTCAGGTTTACTGCATCCCTTGGACCTTCTTATTGACGATGAAACACTGAAATTGCATCCGAATTTAATACGAAAGGCACAATGCCGACTTAATTACAAGAGGAATGACACTCTAACTTTCTATGATTTGAACCTCTCCTGTGAGTCCAGTTTTAGATTGCGATGCTTCACTTCAGGGTTACTGTATCCCTTGGAAGTTCTTATTGACGATGGAACACAGAAATTGCATCCGAATAAAATACAAAAGGTACAATGACGACTTAAGTACAAGAGGACTGACACTCTAACTTTCTATGATTTGAACCTCTCCTGTGAGTTCAGTTTTAGATTCCGATGCTTCACGTCGGGTTTACTGTATCCCTTGGACCTTCTTATTGACGATGAAACACAGAAATTGCATCCGAATTTAATACAAACGGCACAATGCCGACTTCAGTACAAGGGGACTGACACCGTAACTTTCGATGATTTGAACCTCTCCTGTGAGTCCAGTTTTAGATTCCTATGCTTCCCTTCAGGTTTACTGTATCCCTTGGACCTTCTTATTGACGATGAAACACAGAAATTGCATCCAAAATTAATACAAAAGGCACAATGCCCACTTAAGTACAAGAGGACTGACACCCTTACTTTCTATGAATTGAACCTCTCCTGTTAGTCCAGTTTTAGATTCCGATGCTTCACTTTAGGTTTACAGTATCGCTTGGACCTTCTTATTGACGATGAAACACAGAAATTGCATCCGAATTTAATACAAAAGGCACAATGCCGACTTAAGTACAAGAGGACTGACATTCTAACTTTCTATGATTTGAACCTCTTCTGTGATTCCAGTTTTATATTCTGAGGCTTCACTTCAGGTTTACTGTATCCCTTGGACCTTCTTATTGACGATGAAACACAGAAATTGCATCCAAATTTAATACAAAAGGCACAATGCCGACTTAAGTACAAGAGGACTGACACTCTAAGTTTCTATGATTTGAACCTCTCCTGTGAGTTCAGTTTTAGATTCCGATGCTTCACTTCGGGTTTACTGTATCCCTTGGACCTTCTTATTGTCGATGAAACACAGAAAGTGCATCCGAATTTAATACAAAAGGCACAATGCCGACTTAAGTACAAGAGGACTGACACTCTAACTTTCTATGATTTGAACCTCTACTGTGAGTCCAGTTTTAGATTCCGATGCTTGCCTTCAGGTTTACTGTATCCTTTGGACCTTCTTATTGACGATGAAACACAGAAATTGCATCCGAATTTAATACAAAAGGCACAATGCCGACTTAAGTACAAGAGGACTGACACTCTAACATTCTATGATATAAACCTTTTCTGTGATTGCAGTTTTAGATTCTGAGGCTTCACTTCAGGTTTACTGTATCCCTTGGACCTTCTTATTGACGATGAAACACAGAAATTGCATCCGAATTTAATACGAAAGGCACAATGCCGACTTAGGTACAAGAGGAATGACACTCTTTCTTTCTATGATTTGAACCTCTCCTGTGAGTCCAGTTTTAGATTCCGATGCTTCACTTCAGGTTCACTGTATCCCTTGGACGTTCTTATTGACGATGAAACACAGAAATTGCATCCAAATTTAATACAAAAGGCACAATGCCGACTTGAGTAGAAGTGGACTGACACTCTAACTTTCTATGATTTCAACCTCTCCTGTAAGTCCTCTTTTAGATTCCGATGCTTATCTTCAGGTTTACTGTATGGCTTGGACCTTCTTATTGACGATGAAACACAGAAATTGCATCCGAATTTAATACAACAGACACAATGCCGACTTAAGTGCAAGAGGACTGACACTCTAAATTTCGATGATTTGAACTTCTCCTGTGAGTCCAGTTTCAGATTCCGATGCTTCACTTCAGGTTTACTGTATCCCTTGGACCTTCTTATTGACGATGAAACACAAAAATTGCATCCAAATTTAATACAAAAGGCACAATACCCACTTAAGTACAAGTGGACTGACACTCTAATTTTCTATGATTTGAACCTCTCCTGTAAGTCCATTTTTAGATTCCGATGCTTCACTTCAGGTTTACTGTATCGCTTGCACCTTCTTATTGACGACGAAACACAGAAATTGCATCCGAATTTAATACGAAAGGCACAATGCCGACTTAGGTACAAGAGGAATGACACTCTTTCTTTCTATGATTTGAACCTCTTCTGTGAGTCCAGTTTTAGATTCTGAGGCTTCACTTCAGGTTTACTGTATCCCTTAGACCTTCTTATTGACGATGAAACACAGAAATTGCATCCGAATTTAATACGAAAGGCACAATGCCGACTTAAGTACCAGAGAAATGACACTCTAACTTTCCATGATTTGAACCTCTCCTGTGAGTCCAGTTTTAGATTGCGATGCTTCACTTCAGGGTTACTGTATCCCTTGGACGTTCTTATTGACGATGTAACACAGAAATTGCATCCGAATAAAATACAAAAGGAACAATGCCGGCTTAAGTACAAGAGGACTGACACTCTAACTTTCTATGATTTGAACCTCTCCTGTGAGTTTAGTTTTAGATTCCAATGCTTCACGTCGGGTTTACTGTATCCCTTGGACTTTCTTATTGACGATGAAACACAGAAATTGCATCCAAATTTAATACAAAAGGCACAATGCCGACTTAAGTACAAGAGGACTGACACTCTAACTTTCTACGATTTGCACCTCTCCTGTGAGTGCAGTTTTAGATTCCGATGCTTCACTTCATGTTTACTGTATCCCTTGGACCTTCTAATTGACGACCAAACACAGAAATTTCATCCGAATTTAATACAAAAGGCACAATGCTGAGTTAAGTACAAGAGAACTGACATTCTAACGTTCTATGATTGGAACCTCTCCTGTGAGTCCAGTTTTAAATTCCGATGCTTCACTTCAGGTTTACTGTATCCCTTGGACCATCTTATTGACGATGAAACACAGAAATTGCATCCGAATTTCATACAAAAGGCACAATGCCGACTTAAGTACAAGAGGACTGACACTCTAACTTTCTATGATTTGAACCTATCCTGTGAGTCCAGTTTCAGATTCCGATGCTTCACTTCAGGTTTACTGTATCCCTTGGACCTTCTTATTGACGATGAAACACAGAAATTGCATCCAAATTCAATACAATAGGCACAATGCCGACTTAAGTACAAGAGGAATGACACTCTAACTTTCTATGAGTTGAACCTCTCCTGTGAGTCCAGTTTTAGATTGCGATGCTTCACTTCAGGGTTACTGTATCCCTTGGACGTTCTTATTGACGATGAAACACAGAAATAGCATCCGAATAAAATACAAAAGGAACAATGCCGGCTTAAGTACAAGAGGACTGACACTCTAACTTTCTATGATTTGAACCTCCCGTGTGAGTTCAGTTTTAGATTCCGATGCTTCACGTCGGGTTTACTGTATCCATGGACCTTCTTATTGACGATGAAACACAGAAATTGCATCCAAATTTAATACAAAAGGCACAATGCCGACTTAAGTACAAGAGGACTGTCACTCTAACTTTCTATGATTTGAACCTCTCCTGTGAGTCCAGTTTTAGATTCTGATGCTTCACTTCAGGTTTACTGTAACACTTGGACCTTCTTATTGACGGTGAAACACAGAAATTTCATTCGAATTTAATACAAAAGGCACAATGCCGACTTAAGTACAAGAGGACTGACACTCTAACTTTCTACGATTTGAACCTATTCTGTGAGTGCAGTTTTAGATTCCGATGCTTCACTTCATGTTTACTGTATCCCTTGTACCTTCTTTTTGACGATGAAACACAGAAATTGCATCCAAATTTAGTACAAAAGGCAAAATGCCCACTTAAGTTCAAGTGGACTGACACTCTAATTTTCTATGATTTGAACCTCTCCTGTAAGTCCAATTTTAGATTCCGATGCTTCACTTCAGGTTTACTGTGTCGCTTGGACCTTCTTACTGACGATGAAACACAGAAATTGCATCCAAATTTAATACAAAAGGCACAATGCCGACTTTAGTACAAGAGGACTGACACTCTAACTTTATATGATTTGAACCTCCCCTGTGAGTCCAGTTTGAGATTCCGATGCTTCACTTGAGGTTTACTGCATCCCTTGGACCTTCTTATTGACGATGAAACACAGAAATTGCATCCGAATTTAATACGAAAGGCACAATGCCGACTTAATTACAAAAGGAATGACACTCTAGCTTTCTATGATTTGAACCTCTCCTGTGAGTCCAGTTTTAGATTGCGATGCTTCACTTCAGGGTTACTGTATCCCTTGGACGTTCTTATTGACGATGGAACACAGAAATTGCATCCGAATAAAATACAAAAGGTACAATGACGACTTAAGTACAAGAGGACTGACACTCTAACTTTCTATGATTTGAACCTCTCCTGTGAGTTCAGTTTTAGATTCCGATGCTTCACGTCGGGTTTACTGTATCCCTTGGACCTTCTTATTGACGATGAAACACAGAAATTGCATCCGAATTTAATACAAACGGCACAATGCCGACTTAAGTACAAGGGGACTGACACCGTAACTTTCGATGATTTGAACCTCTCCTGTGAGTCCAGTTTTAGATTCCTATGCTTCCCTTCAGGTTTACTGTATCCCTTGGACCTTCTTATTGACGATGAAACACAGAAATTGCATCCAAATTTAATACAAAAGGCACAATGCCCACTTAAGTACAAGAGGACTGACACCCTTACTTTCTATGAATTGAACCTCTCCTGTAAGTCCAGTTTTAGATTCCGATGCTTCACTTCAGGTTTACAGTATCGCTTGGACCTTCTTATTGACGATGAAACACAGTAATTGCATCCGAATTTAATACAAAAGGCACAATGCCGACTTAAGTACAAGAGGACTGACATTCTAACTTTCTATGATTTAAACCTCTTCTGTGATTCCAGTTTTATATTCTGAGGCTTCACTTCAGGTTTACTGTATCCCTTGGACCTTCTTATTGACGATGAAACACAGAAATTGCATCCAAATTTAATACAAAAGGCACAATGCCGACTTAAGTACAAGAGGACTGACACTCTAACATTCTATGATATAAACCTTTTCTGTGATTCCAGTTTTAGATTCTGAGGCTTCACTTCAGGTTTACTGTATCCCTTGGACCTTCTTATTGACGATGAAACACAGAAATTGCATCCGAATTTAATACGAAAGGCCCAATGCCGACTTAGGTACAAGAGGAATGACACTCTTTCTTTCTATGATTTGAACCTCTCCTGTGAGTCCAGTTTTAGATTCCGATGCTTCACTTCAGGTTCACTGTATCCCTTGGACGTTCTTATTGACGATGAAACACAGAAATTGCATCCAAATTTAATACAAAAGGCACAATGCCGACTTGAGTAGAAGTGGACTGACACTCTAACTTTCTATGATTTCAACCTCTCCTGTAAGTCCTCTTTTAGATTCCGATGCTTCACTTCAGGTTTACTGTATCGCTTGGACCTTCTTATTGACGATGAAACACAGAAATTGCATCCGAATAAAATACAAAAGGAACAATGCCGGCTTAAGTACAAGAGGACTGACACTCTAACTTTCTATGATTTGAACCTCTCGTGTGAGTTCAGTTTTAGATTCCGATGCTTCACGTCGGGTTTACTGTATCCATGGACCTTCTTATTGACGATGAAACACAGAAATTGCATCCAAATTTAATACAAAAGGCACAATGCCGACTTAAGTACAAGAGGACTGTCACTCTAACTTTCTATGATTTGAACCTCTCCTGTGAGTCCAGTTTTAGATTCTGATGCTTCACTTCAGGTTTACTGTAACACTTGGACCTTCTTATTGACGGTGAAACACAGATATTTCATTCGAATTTAATACAAAAGGCACAATGCCGACTTAAGTACAAGAGGACTGACACTCTAACTTTCTACGATTTGAACCTATCCTGTAAGTGCAGTTTTAGATTCCGATGCTTCACTTCATGTTTACTGTATCCCTTGTACCTTCTTTTTGACGATGAAACACAGAAATTGCATCCAAATTCAGTACAAAAGGCAAAATGCCCACTTAAGTTCAAGTGGACTGACACTCTAATTTTCTATGATTTGAACCTCTCCTGTAAGTCCAATTTTAGATTCCGATGCTTCACTTCAGGTTTACTGTATCGCTTGGACCTTCTTACTGACGATGAAACACAGAAATTGCATCCAAATTTAATACAAAAGGCACAATGCCGACATTAGTACAAGAGGACTGACACTCTAATTTTATATGATTTGAACCTCCCCTGTGAGTCCAGTTTGAGATTCCGATGCTTCACTTCAGGTTTACTGCATCCCTTGGACCTTCTTATTGACGATGAAACACAGAAATTGCATCCGAATTTAATACGAAAGGCACAATGCCGACTTAATTACAAGAGGAATGACACTCTAACTTTCTATGATTTGAACCTCTCCTGTGAGTCCAGTTTTTGATTGCGATGCTTCACTTCAGGGTTACTGTATCCCTTGGACGTTCTTATTGACGATGGAACACAGAAATTGCATCCGAATAAAATACAAAAGGTACAATGACGACTTAAGTACAAGAGGACTGACACTCTAACGTTCTATGATTTGAACCTCTCCTGTGAGTTCAGTTTTAGATTCCGATGCTTCACGTCGGGTTTACTGTATCCCTTGGACCTTCTTATTGACGATGAAACACAGAAATTGCATCCGAATTTAATACAAACGGCACAATGCCGACTTAAGTACAAGGGGACTGACACCGTAACTTTCGATGATTTGAACCTCTCCTGTGAGTCCAGTTTTAGATTCCTATGCTTCCCTTCAGGTTTACTGTATCCCTTGGACCTTCTTATTGACGATGAAACACAGAAATTGCATCCAAAATTAATACAAAAGGCACAATGCCCACTTAAGTACAAGAGGACTGACACCCTTACTTTCTATGAATTGAAAATCTCCTGTAAGTCCAGTTTTAGATTCCGATGCTTCACTTCAGGTTTACAGTATCGCTTGGACCTTCTTATTGACGATGAAACACAGAAATTGCATCCGAATTTAATACAAAAGGCACAATGCCGACTTAAGTACAAGAGGACTGACATTCTAACTTTCTATGATTTGAACCTCTTCTGTGATTCCAGTTTTATATTCTGAGGCTTAACTTCAGGTTTACTGTATCCCTTGGACCTTCTTATTGACGATAAAACACAGAAATTGCATCCAAATTTAATACAAAAGGCACAATGCCGACTTAAGTACAAGAGGACTGACACTCTAAGTTTCTATGATTTGAACCTCTCCTGTGAGTTCAGTTTTAGATTCCGATGCTTCACTTCGGGTTTACTGTATCCCTTGGACCGTCTTATTGTCGATGAAACACAGAAAGTGCATCCGAATTTAATACAAAAGGCACAATGCCGACTTAAGTACAAGAGGACTGACACTCTAACTTTCTATGATTTGAACCTCTACTGTGAGTCCAGTTTTAGATTCCGATGCTTCACTTCAGGTTTACTGTATCCTTTGGACCTTCTTATTGACGATGAAACACAGAAATTGCATCCGAATTTAATACAAAAGGCACAATGCCGACTTAAGTACAAGAGGACTGACACTCTAACATTCTATGATATAAACCTTTTCTGTGATTCCAGTTTTAGATTCTGAGGCTTCACTTCAGGTTTACTGTATCCCTTGGACCTTCTTATTGACGATGAAACACAGAAATTGCATCCGAATTTAATACGAAAGGCACAATGCCGACTTAGGTACAAGATGAATGACACTCTTTCTTTCTATGATTTGAACCTCTCTTGTGAGTCCAGTTTTAGATTCCGATGCTTCACTTCAGGTTCACTGTATCCCTTGGACGTTCTTATTGACGATGAAACACAGAAATTGCATCCAAATTTAATACAAAAGGCACAATGCCGACTTGAGTAGAAGTGGACTGACACTCTAACTTTCTATGATTTCAACCTCTCCTGTAAGTCCTCTTTTAGATTCCGATGCTTATCTTCAGGTTTACTGTATCGCTTGGACCTTCTTATTGACGATGAAACACAGAAATTGCATCCGAATTTAATACAAAAGGCACAATGCTGACTTAAGTACAAGAGGACTGACACTCTAAATTTATATTATTTGAACCCCCCCTGTGAGTCCAGTTTGAGATTCCGATGCTTCACTTCAGGTTTACTGTATCCCTTGGACCTTCTTATTGACGATGAAACACAGAAATTGCATCCGAATTTAATAAAAAAGGCACAATGCCGACTTAAGTACAAGAGGACTGAAACTCTAACTCTCTATGATTTGAACCTCTCCCGTGAGTCCAGTTTTAGATTCCGAGGCTTCACTTCAGGTTTACTGTATCCCTTGGGCCTTCTTATTGACGATGAAGCACAGAAATTGCATCAAAATTCAATACAAAAGGCACAATGCCGACTTAAGTACGAGAGGACTGACACTCTAAATTTCGATTATTTGAACCTCTCCTGTGAGTCCGGTTTTAGATTCCGACGCTTCACTTCAGGTTTACTGTATCCCTTGGACCTTCTTATTGACGATGAAACACAGAAATTGCATCCGAATTTAATACAACAGGCACAATGCCGACTTAAGTGCAAGAGGACTGACACTCTAAATTTCGATGATTTGAACTTCTCCTGTGAGTCCAGTTTCAGATTCCGATGCTTCACTTCAGGTTTACTGTATCCCTTGGACTTTCTTATTGACGATGAAACACAAAAATTGCATCCAAATTTAATACAAAAGGCACAATACCCACTTAAGTACAAGTGGACTGACACTCTAATTTTCTATGATTTGAACCTCTCCTGTAAGTCCATTTTTAGATTCCGATGCTTCACTTCAGGTTTACTGTATCGCGTGCACCTTCTTATTGACGATGAAACACAGAAATTGCATCCGAATTTAATACGAAAGGCACAATGCCGACTTAGGTACAAGAGGAATGACACTCTTTCTTTCTATGATTTGAACCTCTTCTGTGAGTCCAGTTTTAGATTCTGAGGCTTCACTTCAGGTTTACTGTATCCCTTAGACCTTCTTATTGACGATGAAACACAGAACTTGCATCCGAATTTAATACGAAAGGCACAATGCCGACTTAAGTACCAGAGGAATGACACCCTAACTTTCTATGATTTGAACCTCTCCTGTGAGTCCAGTTTTAGATTGCGATGCTTCACTTCAGGGTTACTGTATCCCTTGGACGTTCTTATTGACGATGAAACACAGAAATTGCATCCGAATAAAA
Organism: Schistocerca serialis cubense; assembly: GCF_023864345.2. Classification (NCBI taxonomy): domain Eukaryota; kingdom Metazoa; phylum Arthropoda; class Insecta; order Orthoptera; family Acrididae; genus Schistocerca; species Schistocerca serialis. Next base: position 1,046,948,794 of record NC_064640.1, on the reverse strand, counting down.
TACAAAAAGAAAAATGCCGACTTAAGTACAAGAGTACTGACACTCTAACTTTCTATGATTTGAACCTCTCCTGTGAGTTTAGTTTTAGATTCCGATGCTTCACGTCGGGTTTACTGTATCCCTTGGACCTTCTTATTGACGATGAAACACAGAAATTGCATCCAAATTTAATACAAAAGGCACAATGCCGACTTAAGTACAAGAGGACTGTCACTCTAACTTTCTATGATTTGAACCTCTCCTGTGTTTCCAGTTTTAGATTCCGATGCCTCACTTCAGGTTTACTGTAACCCTTGGACCTTCTTATTGACGGTGAAACACAGAAATTTCATCCGAATTTAATACAAAAGGCACAATGCCGACTTAAGTACAAGAGGACTGACACTCTAACTTTCTACGATTTGCACCTCTCCTGTGAGTGCAGTTTTAGATTCCGATGCTTCACTTCATGTTTACTGTATCCCTTGGACCTTCTAATTGACGATGAAACACAGAAATTGCATCCGAATTTAATACAAAAGGCACAATGCTGAGTTAAGTACAAGAGAACTGACATTCTAACGTTCTATGATTTGAACCTCTCCTGTGAGTCCAGTTTTAAATTCCGATGCTTCACTTCAGGTTTACTGTATCCCTTGGACCTTCTTATTGACGATGAAACACAGAAATTGCATCCGAATTTAATACAAAAGACACAATGCCGACTTAAGTACAAGAGGACTGACACTCTAACTTTCTATGATTTGAACCTATCCTGTGAGTCCAGTTTCAGATTCCGATGCTTCACTTCAGGTTTACTGTATCCCTTGGACCTTCTTATTGACGATGAAACACAGAAATTGCATCCAAATTCAATACAATAGGCACAATGCCGACTTAAGTACGAGAGGACTGACACTCTAAATTTCGATTATTTGAACCTCTCCTGTGAGTCCAGTTTTAGATTCCGATGCTTCACTTCAGGTTTACTGTATCCCTTCGACCTTCTTATTGACGATGAAACACAGAAATTTCATCCGAATTTAATACAACAGGCACAATGCCGACTTAAGTGCAAGAGGACTGACACTCTAACTTTCGATGATTTGAACTTCTCCTGTGAGTCCAGTTTTGGATTCCGATGCTTCACTTCAGGTTTACTGTATCCCTTGGACCTTCTTATTGACGATGAAACACAGAAATTGCATCCAAATTTAATACAAAAGGCACAATGCCCACTTAAGTTCAAGTGGACTTACACTCTAATTTTCTATGATTTGAACCTCTCCTGTAAGTCCAATTTTAGATTCCGATGCTTCACTTCAGGTTTACTGTATCGCTTGGACCTTCTTACTGACGATGAAACACAGAAATTGCATCCGAATTTAATACAAAAGGCACAATGCAGACTTAAGTACAAGAGGACTGACACTCTAACTTTATATGATTTGAACCTCCCCTGTGAGTCCAGTTTGTGATTCCGATGCTTCACTTCAGGTTTACTGTATCCCTTGGACCTTCTTATTGACGATGAAACACAGAAATTGCATCCGAATTTAATACGAAAGGCACAATGCCGACTTAAGTACAAGGGGAATGACACTCTAACTTTCTATGATTTGAACCTCTCCTGTGAGTACAGTTTTAGATTGCGATGCTTCACTTCAGGGTTACCGTATACCTTGGACGTTCTTATTGACGATGAAACACAGAAATTGCATCCGAATAAAATACAAAAGGTACGGTGCCGACTTAAGTACAAGAGGACTGACACTCTAACTTTCTATGATTTGAACCTCTCCTGTGAGTTCAGTTATAGATTCCGATGCTTCACGTCGGGTTTACTGTATCCCTTGGACGTTCTTATTGACGATGAAACACAGAAATTGCATCCGAATTTAATACAAACGGCACAATGCCGACTTAAGTACAAGAGGACTGACACCGTAACTTTCGATGATTTTAACCTCTCCTGTGAGTCCAGTTTTAGATTAGTATGCTTCACTTCAGGTTTACTGTATTCCTTGGACGTTCTTATTGACGATGAAACACAGAAATTGCATCCAAATTTAATACAAAAGGCACAATGCCCACTTAAGTACAAGAGGACTGACACTCTTACTTTCTATGATTTGAACCTCTCCTGTAAGTCCAGTTTTAGATTCCGATGCTTCACTTCAGGTTTACAGTATCGCTTGGACCTTCTTATTGACGATGAAACACAGAAATTGCATCCGAATTTAATACAAAAGGCACAGAGCCGACTTAAGTACAAGAGGACTGACATTCTAACTTTCTATGATTTGAACCTCATCTGTGATTCCAGTTTTATATTCTGACGCTTCACTTCAGGTTTACTGTAGCCCTTGGACGTTCTTATTGACGATGAAACACAGAAATTGCATCCAAATTTAATACAAAAGGCACAATGCAGACTTAAGTACAAGAGGACTGACACTCTAACTTTCTATGATTTGAACCTCTCCTGTGAGTTCAGTTTTGGATTCCGATGCTTCACTTCGGGTTTACTGTATCCCTTGGACCTTCTTATTGTCGATGAAACACAGAAATTGCATCCGAATTTAATACAAAAGGTACAATATCGACTTAAGTACAAGAGGACTTACACTCTAACTTTCTATGATTTGAACCTCTACTGTGAGTCCAGTTTTAGATTCCGATGCTTCACTTCAGGTTTACTGTATCCTTTGGACCTTCTTATTGACGATGAAACACAGAAATTGCATCCGAATTTAATACAAAAGGCACAATGCCGACTTAAGTACAAGAGGACTGACACTCTAACATTCTATGATTTGAACCTCTTCTGTGATTCCAGTTTTAGATTCTGAGGCTTCACTTCAGGTTTACTGTATCCCTTGGACCTTCTTATTGACGATGAAACACAGAAATTGCATCCGAATTTAATACGAAAGGCACAATGCCGACTTATGTACAAGAGGAATGACACTCTTTCTTTCTATGATTTGAACCTCTCCTGTGAGTCCAGTTTTAGATTTCGATGCTTCACTTCAGGTTCACTGTATCCCTTGGACGTTCTTATTGTCGATGAAACACAGAAATTGCATCCAAATTTAATACAAAAGGCACAATGCCGACTTGAGTACAAGTGGACTGACACTCTAACTTTCTATGATTTCAACCTCTCCTGTAAGTCCTGTTTTAGATTCCGATGCTTCACTTCAAGTTTACTGTATCGCTTGGACCTTCTTATTGACGATGAAACACAGAAATTGCATCCGAATTTAATACAAAATGCACAATGCCGACTTAAGTACAAGAGGAATGACGCTCTAACTTTCTATGATTTGAACCTCTCCTGTGAGTACAGTTTTAGATTGCGATGCTTTACTTCAGGGTTACTGTATACCTTGGACGTTCTTATTGACGATGAAACACAGAAATTGCATCCGAATAAAATACAAAAGGTACAATGCCGACTTAAGTACAAGAGGACTGACACTCTAACTTTCTATGATTTGAACCTCTCCTGTGAGTTCAGTTATAGATTCCGATGCTTCACGTCGGGTTTACTGTATCCCTTGGACGTTCTTATTGACGATGAAACACAGAAATTGCATCCGAATTTAATACAAACGGCACAATGCCGACTTAAGTACAAGAGGACTGACACCGTAACTTTCGATGATTTTAACCTCTCCTGTGAGTCCAGTTTTAGATTAGTATGCTTCACTTCAGGTTTACTGTATTCCTTGGACCTTCTTATTGACGATGAAACACAGAAATTGCATCCAAATTTAATACAAAAGGCACAATGCCCACTTAAGTACAAGAGGACTGACACTCTTACTTTCTATGATTTGAACCTCTCCTGTAAGTCCAGTTTTAGATTCCGATGCTTCACTTCAGGTTTACAGTATCGCTTGGACCTTCTTATTGACGATGAAACACAGAAATTGCATCCGAATTTAATACAAAAGGCACCATGCAGACTTAAGTACAAGAGGACTGACACTCTAACTTTCTATGATTTGAACCTCTCCTGTGAGTTCAGTTTTGGATTCCGATGCTTCACTTCGGGATTACTGTATCCCTTGGACCTTCTTATTGTCGATGAAACACAGAAATTGCATCCGAATTTAATACAAAAGGCACAATATCGACTTAAGTACAAGAGGACTGACACTCTAACTTTCTATGATTTCAACCTCTCCTGTAAGTCCTCTTTCAGATTCCGATGCTTCACTTCAGGTTTACTGTATCGCTTGGACCTTCTTATTGACGATGAAACACAGAAATTGCATCCGAATAAAATACAAAAGGAACAATGCCGGCTTAAGTACAAGAGGACTGACACTCTAACTTTCTATGATTTGAACCTCTCGTGTGAGTTCAGTTTTAGATTCCGATGCTTCACGTCGGGTTTACTGTATCCATGGACCTTCTTATTGACGATGAAACACAGAAATTGCATCCAAATTTAATACAAAAGGCACAATGCCGACTTAAGTACAAGAGGACTGTCACTCTAACTTTCTATGATTTGAACCTCTCCTGTGAGTCCAGTTTTTGATTCTGATGCTTCACTTCAGGTTTACTGTAACACTTGGACCTTCTTATTGACGGTGAAACACAGAAATTTCATTCGAATTTAATACAAAAGGCACAATGCCGACTTAAGTACAAGAGGACTGACACTCTAACTTTCTACGATTTGAACCTATCCTGTGAGTGCAGTTTTAGATTCCGATGCTTCACTTCATGTTTACTGTATCCCTTGTACCTTCTTTTTGACGATGAAACACAGAAATTGCATCCAAATTTAGTACAAAAGGCAAAATGCCCACTTAAGTTCAAGTGGACTGACACTCTAATTTTCTATGATTTGAACCTCTCCTGTAAGTCCAATTTTAGATTCCGATGCTTCACTTCAGGTTTACTGTATCGCTTGGACCTTCTTACTGACGATGAAACACAGAAATTGCATCCAAATTTAATACAAAAGGCACAATGCCGACTTTAGTACAAGAGGACTGACACTCTAACTTTATATGATTTGAACCTCCCCTGTGAGTCCAGTTTAAGATCCCGATGCTTCACTTCAGGTTTACTGCATCCCTTGGACCTTCTTATTGACGATGAAACGCAGAAATTGCATCCGAATTTAATACAAAAGGCACAATGCCGACTTAATTACAAGAGGAATGACACTCTAACTTTCTATGATTTGAACCTCTCCTGTGAGTCCAGTTTTAGATTGCGATGCTTCACTTCAGGGTTACTGTATCCCTTGGACGTTCTTATTGACGATGGAACACAGAAATTGCATCCGAATAAAATACAAAAGGTACAATGACGACTTAAGTACAAGAGGACTGACACTCTAACTTTCTATGATTTGAAGCTCTCCTGTGAGTTCAGTTTTAGATTCCGATGCTTCACGTCGGGTTTACTGTATCCCTTGGACCTTCTTATTGACGATGAAACACAGAAATTGCATCCGAATTTAATACAAACGGCACAATGCCGACTTAAGTACAAGGGGACTGACACCGTAACTTTCGATGATTTGAACCTCTCCTGTGAGTCCAGTTTTAGATTCCTATGCTTCCCTTCAGGTTTACTGTATCCCTTGGACCTTCTTATTGACGATGAAACACAGAAATTGCATCCAAAATTAATACAAAAGGCACAATGCCCACTTAAGTACAAGAGGACTAACACCCTTACTTTCTATGAATTGAACCTCTCCTGTAAGTCCAGTTTTAGATTCCGATGCTTCACTTCAGGTTTACAGTATCGCTTGGACCTTCTTATTGACGATGAAACACAGAAATTGCATCCGAATTTAATACAAAGGGCACAATGCCGACTTAAGTACAAGAGGACTGACATTCTAACTTTCTATGATTTGAACCTCTTCTGTGATTCCAGTTTTATATTCTGAGGCTTCACTTCAGGTTTACTGTATCCCTTGGACCTTCTTATTGACGATGAAACACAGAAATTGCATCCAAATTTAATACAAAAGGCACAATGCCGACTTAAGTACAAGAGGACTGACACTCTAAGTTTCTATGATTTGAACCTCTCCTGTGAGTTCAGTTTTAGATTCCGATGCTTCACTTCGGGTTTACTGTATCCCTTGGACCTTCTTATTGTCGATGAAACACAGAAAGTGCATCCGAATTTAATACAAAAGGCACAATGCCGACTTAAGTACAAGAGGACTGACACTCTAACTTTCTATGATTTGAACCTCTACTGTGAGTCCAGTTTTAGATTCCGATGCTTCACTTCAGGTTTACTGTATCCTTTGGACCTTCTTATTGACGATGAAACACAGAAATTGCATCCGAATTTAATACAAAAGGCACAATGCCGACTTAAGTACAAGAGGACTGACACTCTAACATTCTATGATATAAACCTTTTCTGTGATTCCAGTTTTAGATTCTGAGGCTTCACTTCAGGTTTACTGTATCCTTTGGACCTTCTTATTGACGATGAAACACAGAAATTGCATCCGAATTTAATACGAAAGGCACAATGCCGACTTAGGTACAAGAGGAATGACACTCTTTCTTTCTATGATTTGAACCTCTCCTGTGAGTCCAGTTTTAGATTCCGATGCTTCACTTCAGGTTCACTGTATCCCTTGGACGTTCTTATTGACGATGAAACACAGAAATTGCATCCAAATTTAATACAAAAGGCACAATGCCGACTTGAGTAGAAGTGGACTGACACTCTAACTTTCTATGATTTCAACCTCTCCTGTAAGTCCTCTTTTAGATTCCGATGCCTATCTTCAGGTTTACTGTATCGCTTGGACCTTCTTATTGACGATGAAACACAGAAATTGCATCCGAATTTAATACAAAAGGCACAATGCTGACTTAAGTACAAGAGGACTGACACTCTAACTTTATATTATTTGAACCTCCCCTGTGAGTCCAGTTTGAGATTCCGATGCTTCACTTCAGGTTTACTGTATCCCTTGGACCTTCTTATTGACGATGAAACACAGAAATTGCATCCGAATTTAATAAAAATGGCACAATGCCGACGTAAGTACAAGAGGACTGAAACTCTAACTCTCTATGATTTGAACCTCTCCTGTGAGTCCAGTTTTAGATTCCGAGGCTTCACTTCAGGTTTACTGTATCCCTTGGGCCTTCTTATTGACGATGAAGCACAGAAGTTGCATCAAAATTCAATACAAAAGGCACAATGCCGACTTAAGTACGAGAGGACTGACACTCTAAATTTCGATTATTTGAACCTCTCCTGTGAGTCCGGTTTTAGATTCCGATGCTTCACTTCAGGTTTACTGTATCCCTTGGACCTTCTTATTGACGATGAAACACAGAAATTGCATCCGAATTTAATACAACAGGCACAATGCCGACTTAAGTGCAAGAGGACTGACACTCTAAATTTCGATGATTTGAACTTCTCCTGTGAGTCCAGTTTCAGATTCCGATGCTTCACTTCAGGTTTACTGTATCCCTTGGACCTTCTTATTGACGATGAAACACAAAAATTGCATCCAAATTTAATACAAAAGGCACAATACCCACTTAAGTACAAGTGGACTGACACTCTAATTTTCTATGATTTGAACCTCTCCTGTAAGTCCATTTTTAGATTCCGATGCTTCACTTCAGGTTTACTGTATCGCTTGCACCTTCTTATTGACGATGAAACACAGAAATTGCATCCGAATTTAATACGAAAGGCACAATGCCGACTTAGGTACAAGAGGAATGACACTCTTTCTTTCTATGATTTGAACCTCTTCTGTGAGTCCAGTTTTAGATTCTGAGGCTTCACTTCAGGTTTACTGTATCCCTTAGACCTTCTTATTGACGATGAAACACAGAAATTGCATCCGAATTTAATACGAAAGGCACAATGACGACTTAAGTACCAGAGGAATGACACTCTAACTTTCTATGATTTGAACCTCTCCTGTGAGTCCAGTTTTAGATTGCGATGCTTCACTTCAGGGTTACTGTATCCCTTGGACGTTCTTATTGACGATGAAACACAGAAATTGCATCCGAATAAAATACAAATGGAACAATGCCGGCTTAAGTACAAGAGGACTGACACTCTAACTTTCTATGATTTGAACCTCTCCTGTGAGTTTAGTTTTAGATTCCGATGCTTCACGTCGGGTTTACTGTATCCCTTGGACCTTCTTATTGACGATGAAACACAGAAATTGCATCCAAATTTAATACAAAAGGCACAATACCGACTTAAGTACAAGAGGACTGTCACTCTAACTTTCTATGATTTGAACCTCTCCTGTGACTCCAGTTTTAGATTCCGATGCTTCACTTCAGGTTTACTGTAACCCTTGGACCTTCTTATTGACGGTGAAACACAGAAATTTCATCCGAATTTAATACAAAAGGCACAATGCCGACTTAAGTACAAGAGGACTGACACTCTAACTTTCTACGATTTGCACCTCTCCTGTGAGTGCAGTTTTAGATTCCGATGCTTCACTTCATGTTTACTGTATCCCTTGGACCTTCAAATTGACGATGAAACACAGAAATTGCATCCGAATTTAATACAAAAGGCACAATGCTGAGTTAAGTACAAGAGAACTGACATTCTAACGTCCTATGATTTGAACCTCTCCTGTGAGTCCAGTTTTAAATTCCGATGCTTCACTTCAGGTTTACTGTATCCCTTGGACCTTCTTATTGACGATGAAACACAGAAATTGCATCCGAATTTAATACAAAAGGCACAATGCCGACTTAAGTACAAGAGGACTGACATTCTAACTTTCTATGATTGGAACCTCATCTGTGATTCCAGTTTTATATTCTGACGCTTCACTTCAGGTTTACTGTATCCCTTGGACCTTCTTATTGACGATGAAACACACAAATTGCATCCAAATTTAATACAAAAGGCACAATGCAGACTTAAGTACAAGAGGACTGACACTCTAACTTTCTATGATTTGAACCTCTCCTGTGAGTTCAGTTTTGGATTCCGATGCTTCACTTCGAGTTTACTGTATCCCTTGGACCTTCTTATTGTCGATGAAACACAGAAATTGCATCCGAATTTAATACAAAAGGTACAATATCGACTTAAGTACAAGAGGACTGACACTCTAACTTTCTATGATTTGAACCTCTACTGTGAGTCCAGTTTTAGATTCCGATGCTTCACTTCAGGTTTACTGTATCCTTTGGACCTTCTTATTGACGATGAAACACAGAAATTGCATCCGAATTTAATACAAAAGGCACAATGCCGACTTAAGTACAAGAGGACTGACACTCTAACATTCTATGATTTGAACCTCTTCTGTGATTCCAGTTTTAGATTCTGAGGCTTCACTTCAGGTTTACTGTATACCTTGGACCTTCTTATTGACGATGAAACACAGAAATTGCATCCGAATTTAATACGAAAGGCACAATGCCGACTTAGGTACAAGAGGAATGACACTCTTTCTTTCTATGATTTGAACCTCTCCTGTGAGTCCAGTTTTAGATTTCGATGCTTCACTTCAGGTTCACTGTATCCCTTGGACGTTCTTATTGTCGATGAAACACAGAAATTGCATCCAAATTTAATACAAAAGGCACAATGCCGACTTGAGTACAAGTGGACTGACACTCTAACATTCTATGATTTCAACCTCTCCTGTAAGTCCTGTTTTAGAATCCGATGCTTCACTTCAAGTTTACTGTATCGCTTGGACCTTCTTATTGACGATGAAACACAGAAATTGCATCCGAATTTAATACAAAATGCACAATGCCGACTTAAGTACAAGAGGAATGACACTCTAACTTTCTATGATTTGAACCTCTCCTGTGAGTACAGTTTTAGATTGCGATGCTTCACTTCAGGGTAACTGTATACCTTGGACGTTCTTATTGACGATGAAACACAGAAATTGCATCCGAATAAAATACAAAAGGTACAATGCCGACTTAAGTACAAGAGGACTGACACTCTAACTTTCTATGATTTGAACCTCTCCTGTGAGTTCAGTTATAGATTCCGATGCTTCACGTCGGGTTTACTGTATCCCTTGGACGTTCTTATTGACGATGAAACACAGATATTGCATCCGAATTTAATACAAACGGCACAATGCCGACTTAAGTACAAGAGGACTGACACCGTAACTTTCGATGATTTTAACCTCTCCTGTGAGTCCAGTTTTAGATTAGTATCCTTCACTTCAGGTTTACTGTATTCCTTGGACCTTCTTATTGACGATGAAACACAGAAATTGCATCCAAATTTAATACAAAAGGCACAATGCCCACTTAAGTACAACAGGACTGACACTCTTACTTTCTATGATTTGAACCTCTCCTGTAAGTCCAGTTTTAGATTCCGATGCTTCACTTCAGGTTTACAGTATCGCTTGGACCTTCTTATTGACGATGAAACACAGAAATTGCATCCGAATTTAATACAAAAGGCACAATGCCGACTTAAGTACAGGAGGACTGACATTTTAACTTTCTATGATTTGAACCTCTTCTGTGATTCCAGTTTTATATTCTGAGGCTTCACTTCAGGTTTACTGTATCCCTTGGACCTTCTTATTGACGATGAAACACAGAAATTGCATCCAAATTTAATACAAAAAGCACCATGCAGACTTAAGTACAAGAGGACTGACACTCTAACTTTCTATGATTTGAACCTCTCCTGTGAGTTCAGTTTTGGATTCCGATGCTTCACTTCGGGTTTACTGTATCCCTTGGACCTTCTTATTGTCGATGAAACACAGAAATTGCATCCGAATTTAATACAAAAGGCACAATATCGACTTAAGTACAAGAGGACTGACACTCTAACTTTCTATGATTTGAACCTCTACTGTGAGTCCAGTTTTAGATTCCGATGCTTCACTTCAGGTTTACTGTATCCTTTGGACCTTCTTATTGACGATGAAACACAGAAATTGCATCCGAATTTAATACAAAAGGCACAATGCCGACTTAAGTACAAGAGGACTGACACTCTAACATTCTATGATTTGAACCTCGTCTGTGATTCCAGTTTTAGATTCTGAGGCTTCACTTCAGGTTTACTGTATCCCTTGGACCTTCTTATTGACCATGAAACACAGAAATTGCATCCGAATTTAATACGAAAGGCACAATGCCGACTTAGGTACAACAGGAATGACACTCTTTCTTTCTATGATTTGAACCTCTCCTGTGAGTCCAGTTTTAGATTTCGATGCTTCACTTCAGGTTCACTGTATCCCTTGGACGTTCTTATTGTCGATGAAACACAGAAATTGCAGCCAAATTTAATACAAAAGGCACAATGCCGACTTGAGTACAAGTGGACTGACACTCTAACTTTCTATGATTTCAACCTCTCCTGTAAGTCCTGTTTTAGATTCCGATGCCTCACTTCAAGTTTACTGTATCGCTTGGACCTTCTTATTGACGATGAAACACAGAAATTGCATCCGACTTTTATACAAAATGCACAATGCCGACTTAAGTACAAGAGGACTGACACTCTAACTTTCTACGATTTGCACCTCTCCTGTGAGTGCAGTTTTAGATTTCGATGCTTGACTTCAGGTTAACTGTAACACTTGGACCTTCTTATTGACGATGAAACACAGAAATAGCATCCGAATTTAATACAGAAGGCACAATGCTGACTTAAGAACAAGAGGACTGACACTCTAACTTTATATTATTTGAACCTCCCCTGTGAGTCCAATTTGAGATTCCGATGCTTCACTTCAGGTTTACTGTATCCCTTGGACCTTCTTATTGACGATGAAACACAGAAATTGCATCCGATTTTAATACGAAAGGCACAATGCCGACTTAAGTACAATAGGAATGACACTCTAACTTTCTATGATTTGAACCTCTCCTGTGAGTCCAGTTTTAGATTGCGATGCTTCACTTCAGGGTTACTGTATCCCTTGGACGTTCTTATTGACGATGAAACACAGAAATTACATCCGAATAAAATACAAAAGGTACAATGCCGACTTAAGTACAAGAGGACTGACACTCTAACTTTCTATGATTTGAACCTCTCCTGTGAGTTCAGTTATAGATTCCGATGCTTCACGTCGGGTTTGCTGTATCCCTTGGACGTTCTTATTGACGATGAAACACAGAAATTGCATCCGAATTTAATACAAACGGCACAATGCCGACTTAAATACAAGAGGACTGACACCGTAACTTTCGATGATTTGAACCTCTCCTGTGAGTCCAGTTTTAGATTAGTATGCTTCACTTCAGGTTTACTGTATTCCTTGGACCTTCTTATTGACGATGAAACACAGAAATTGCATCCAAATTTAATACAAAAGGCACAATGCCCACTTAAGTACAAGAGGACTGACACTCTTACTTTCTATGATTTGAACCTCTCCAGTAAGTCCAGTTTTAGATTCCGATGCTTCACTTCAGGTATACAGTATCGCTTGGACCTTCTTATTGACGATGAAACACAGAAATTGCATCCGAATTTAATACAAAAGGCACAATGCCGACTTAAGTACAAGAGGACTGACATTCTAACTTTCTATGATTTGAACCTCTTCTGTGATTCCAGTTTTATACTCCGAGGCTTCACTTCAGGTTTACTGTATCCCTTGGACCTTCTTATTGACGATGAAACACAGAAATTGCATCCAAATTTAATACAAAAGGCACAATGCAGACTTAAGTACAAGAGGACTGACACTCTAACTTTCTATGATTTGAACCTCTCCTGTGAGTTCAGTTTTGGATTCCGATGCTTCACTTCGGGTTTACTGTATCCCTTGGACCTTCTTATTGTCGATGAAACACAGAAATTGCATCCGAATTTAATACAAAAAGCACAATATCGACTTAAGTACAAGAGGACTGACACTCTAACATTCAATGATTTGAACCTCTACTGTGAGTCCAGTTTTAGATTCCGATGCTTCACTTCAGGTTTACTGTATCCTTTGGACCTTCTTATTGACGATGAAACACAGAAATTGCATCCGAATTTAATACAAAAGGCACAATGCCGACTTAAGTACAAGAGGACTGACACTCTAACATTCTATGATTTGAACCTCTTCTGTGATTCCAGTTTTAGATTCTGAGGCTTCACTTCAGGTTTACTGTATCCCTTGGACCTTCTTATTGACGATGAAACACAGAAATTGAATCCGAATTAGTACGAAAGGCACAATGCCGACTTAGGTACAAGAGGAATGACACTCTTTCTTTCTATGATTTGAACCTCTCCTGTGAGTCCAGTTTTAGATTCCGATGCTTCACTTCAGGTTCACTGTATCCCTTGGACGTTCTTATTGTCGATGAAACACAGAAATTGCATCCAAATTTAATACAAAAGGCACAATGCCAACTTGAGTACAAGTGGACTGACACTCTAACTTTCTATGATTTCAACCTCTCCTGTAAGTCCTGTTTTAGATTCCGATGCTTCACTTCAGGTTTACTGTATCGCTTGGACCTTCTTATTGACGATGAAACACAGAAATTGCATCCGAATTTAATACAAAATGCACAATGCCGACTTAAGTACAAGAGGACTGACACTATAACTTTCTACGATTTGCACCTCTCCTGTGAGTGCAGTTTTAGATTTCGATGCTTGACTTCAGGTTAACTGTAACACTTGGACCTTCTTATTGACGATGAAACACAGAAATAGCATCCGAATTTAATACAAAAGGCACAATGCTGACTTAAGTACAAGAGGACTGACACTCTAACTTTATATTATTTGAACCTCCCCTGTGAGTCCAGTTTGAGATTCCGATGCTTCACTTCAGGTTTACTATATCCCTGGGACCTTCTTATTGACGATGAAACACAGAAATTGCATCCGAATTTAATAAAAAAGGCACAATGCCGACTTAAGTACAAGAGGACTGACACTCTAACTCTCTATGATTGGAACCTCTCCTGTGAGTCCAGTTTTAGATTCCGATGCTTCACTTCAGGTTTACTGTATCCCTTGGACCTTCTTATTGACTATGAAACACAGAAATTGCATCCAAATTCAATTCAAAAGGCACAATGCCGACTTAAGTACGAGAGGACTGACACTCTAAATTTCGATTATTTGAACCTCTCCTGTGAGTCCGGTTTTAGATTCCGATGCTCCACTTCAGGTTTACTGTATCCCTTGGACCTTCTTATTGACGATGAAACACAGAAATTGCATCCGAATTTAATGCAACAGGCACAATGCCGACTTAAGTGCAAGAGGACTGACACTCTAACTTTCGATGATTTGAACTTCTCCTGTGAGTCCAGTTTTAGATTCCGATGCTTCACTTCAGGTTTACTGTATCCATTGGACCTTCTTATTGACGATGAAACACAGAAATTGCATCCAAATTTAATACAAAAGGCACAATGCCCACTGAAGTACGAGTGGACTGACACTCTAATTTTCTATGATTTGAACCTCTCCTGTAAGTCCATTTTTAGATTCCGATGCTTCACTTCAGGTTTACTGAATCGCTTGGACCTTCTTATTGACGATGAAACACAGAAATTGCATCCGAATTTATTACAAAAGGCACAATGCCGACTTAAGTACAAGAGGACTGACACTCTAACTTTCTATGATTTGAACCTCTTCTGTGAGTCCAGTTTTAGATTCTGAGGCTTCACTTCAGGTTTACTGTATCCCTTGGACCTTCTTATTGACGAAGAAACACCGAAATTGCATCCGAATTTAATACGAAAGGCACAATGCCGACTTAAGTACAAGAGGAATGACACTCTAACTTTCTATGATTTGAACCTCACCAGTGAGTCCAGTTTTAGATTGCGATGCTTCACTTCAGGGTTACTGTATCCCTTGGACGTTCTTATTGACGATGAAACACAGAAATTGCATCTGAATAAAATACAAAAGGAACAATGCCGGCTTAAGTACAAGAGGACTGACACTCTAACTTTCTATGATTTGAACCTCTCCTGTGAGTTCAGTTTTAGATTCCGATGCTTCACGTCGGGTTTACTGTATCCCTTAGACCTTCTTATTGACGATGAAACACAGAAATTGCATCCAAATTTAATACAAAAGGCCCAATGCCGACTTAAGTACAAGAAGACTGTCACTCTAACTTTCTATGATTTGAACCTCTCCTGTGAGTCCAGTTTTAGATTCCGATGCTTCACTTCAGCTTTACTGTAACCCTTGGACCTTCTTAATTACGGTGAAACACAGAAATTTCATCCGAATTTAATACAAAAGGCACAATGCCGACTTAAGTAGAAGAGGACTGACACTCTAACTTTCTACGATTTGAACCTCACCTGGGAGTGCAGTTTTAGATTTCGATGCTTAACTTCAGGTTTACTGTAACCCTTGGACCTACTTATTGACGATGAAACACAGAAATTTCATCCGAATTTAATACAAAAGGCACAACGCTGACTTAAGTACTTGAGGACTGACACTTTATTTTTATATGATTTGAACCTCCCCTGTGAGTCCAGTTTGAGATTCCGATGCTTCACTTCAGGATTACTGTATCCCTTGGACCTTCTTATTGACGATGAAACACAGAAATCGCATCCGAATTTAACATAAAAGGCACAATGCCGACTTAAATACAAGAGGACTGACACTGTAACTTTCTATGATTTGAACCTTTCCTGTGAGTCCAGTTTTAGATTCTGATGCTTCACTTCAGGTTTACTGTATCCCTTGGACCTTGTTATTGACGAAGAAACACAGAAATTGCATCCGAAATTAATACGAAAGGCACAGTGCCTACTTAAGTACATGAGGAATGACACTCTAACTTTCTATGATTTGAAACTCTCCCGTGAGTCTAGTTTTAGATTCCGATGCTTGACTTCAGGTTTACTGTATCCCTTGGACGTTCTTATTGACGATGAAAAACAGAAATTGCTTCCAAATAAAATACAAAAGGCACAATGCCGATTTAAGTACAAGAGGACTGACACTCTAACTCTCTATGATTTGAACCTCTACTGTGAGTCCAGTTTTAGATTCCGATGCTTCACTTCAGGTTTACTGTATCCCTTGGACCTTCTTATTGACGATGAAACACAGAAATTGCATCCGAATTTAATACAAAAGGCACAATGCCGACTTAAGTACTAGCGGACTGTCACTCTAACTTTCTATGATTTGAACCTCTCCTATGAGTCCAGTTTTAGATTCTGATGCTTCACTTCATGTTTACTGTATCCGTTGGACCTTCTAATTGACGATGAAACACAGAAATTGCATCCGAATTTAATACAATAGGCACAATGCCGACTTAAGTGCAAGAGGACTGACACTCTAACTTTCGATGATTTGAACTTCTCCTGTGAGTCCAGTTTTAGATTCCGATGCTTCACTTCAGGTTTACTGTATCCCTTGGACCTTCTTATTGACGATGAAACACAGAAATTGCATCCGAATATAATACAACAGGCACAATGCCGACTTAAGTACAAGAGGACTGACACTCTAACTTTCGATGATTTGATTTTCTCCTGTGAGTCCAGTTTTAGTTTTGATGCTTCACTTCAGGCTTACTGTATCCCTTGGACCTTCTTATTGATGATGAAACACAGGAATTGCATGCGAATTTAATACAAAAGGCACAATTCTGACTTACGTACAAGTGGACTGACACTCTAACTCTCTATGATTTGAACCTCTCCTGTGAGTCCAGTTTTAGATTCCGATGCTTCGCTTCAGGTTTACTGTATCCCTTGGACCTTCTTATTGACGATGATACACAAAAATTGCATCCGAATTTAATGCAAAAGGCACAATGCCGACTTAAGTACAAGAGGACTGACACTCTAACTTTCGATGATTTGAACCTCTCCTGTGAGTCCAGTTTCAGATTCCGATGCTTCACTTCAGGTTTACTGTATCCCTTGGACCTTCTTATTGACGATGAAACACAGAAATTGCATCCGAATTTAATAAAAAAGGCACAATGCCGACTTAAGTACAAGAGAACTGACACTCTAACTCTCTATGATTTGAACCTCTCCTGTGAGTCCAGTTTTAGATTCCGATGCTTCACTTCAGGTTTACTGTATCCCTTGGACCTTCTTATTGACGATGTAACACAGAAATAGCATCCAAATTCAATACAAAAGGCACAATGCCGACTTAAGTACGAGAGGACTGACACTCTAAATTTCGATTATTTGAACCTCTCCTGTGAGTCCGGTTTTAGATTCCGATGCTTCACTTCAGGTTTACTGTAGCCCTTGGACCTTCTTATTGACGATGAAACACAGAAATTGCATCCGAATTTAATACAACAGGCACAATGCCGACTTAAGTGCAAGAGGACTGACACTCTAACTTTCGATGATTTGAACTTCTCCTGTGAGTCCAGTTTTAGATTCCGATGCTTCACTTCAGGTTTACTGTATCCCTTGGACCTTCTTATTGACGATGAAACACAGAAATTGCATCCAAATTTAATACAAAAGGCACAATGCCCACTTAAGTACAAGTGGACTGACACTCTAATTTTCTATGATTTGAACCTCTCCTGTAAGTCAATTTTTAGATTCCGATGCCTCACTTCAGGTTTACTGTATCGCTTGGACCTTCTTATTGACGATGAAACACAGAAATTGCATCCGAATTTAATACAAATTGCACAATGCCGACTTAAGTACAAGAGGACTGACACTCTAACTTTCTATGATTTGAACCTCTTCTGTGAGTCCAGTTTTAGATTCTGAGGCTTCACTTCAGGTTTACTGTATCCCTTGGACCTTCTTATTGACGAAGAAACACCGACATTGCATCCGAATTTAATACGAAAGGCACAATGCCGACTTAAGTACAAGAGGAATGACACTCTAACTTTCTATGATTTGAACCTCACCTGTGAGTCCAGTTTTAGATTGCGATGCTTCACTTCAGGGTTACTGTATCCCTTGGACGTTCTTATTGACGATGAAACACAGAAATTGCATCTGAATAAAATACAAAAGGAACAATGCCGGCTTAAGTACAAGAGGACTGACACTCTAACTTTCTATGATTTGAACCTCTCCTGTGAGTTCAGTTTTAGATTCCGATGCTTCACGTCGGGTTTACTGTATCCCTTAGACCTTCTTATTGACGATGAAACACAGAAATTGCATCCAAATTTAATACAAAAGGCCCAATGCCGACTTAAGTACAAGAAGACTGTCACTCTAACTTTCTATGATTTGAACCTCTCCTGTGAGTCCAGTTTTAGATTCCGATGCTTCACTTCAGCTTTACTGTAACCCTTGGACCTTCTTAATTACGGTGAAACACAGAAATTTCATCCGAATTTAATACAAAAGGCACAATGCCGACTTAAGTAGAAGAGGACTGACACTCTAACTTTCTACGATTTGAACCTCACCTGGGAGTGCAGTTTTAGATTTCGATGCTTAACTTCAGGTTTACTGTAACCCTTGGACCTACTTATTGACGATGAAACACAGAAATTTCATCCGAATTTAATACAAAAGGCACAACGCTGACTTAAGTACTTGAGGACTGACACTTTATTTTTATATGATTTGAACCTCCCCTGTGAGTCCTGTTTGAGATTCCGATGCTTCACTTCAGGTTTAC
Source organism: Schistocerca serialis cubense (assembly GCF_023864345.2). Classification (NCBI taxonomy): domain Eukaryota; kingdom Metazoa; phylum Arthropoda; class Insecta; order Orthoptera; family Acrididae; genus Schistocerca; species Schistocerca serialis. Next base: position 1,046,930,215 of record NC_064640.1, on the reverse strand, counting down.
TGTATCCCTTGGACCTTCTTATTGACGATGAAACACAGAAATCGCATCCGAATTTAACATAAAAGGCACAATGCCGACTTAAATACAAGAGGACTGACACTGTAACTTTCTATGATTTGAACCTTTCCTGTGAGTCCAGTTTTAGATTCTGATGCTTCACTTCAGGTTTACTGTATCCCTTGGACCTTGTTATTGACGATGAAACACAGAAATTGCATCCGAAATTAATACGAAAGGCACAGTGCCTACTTAAGTACATGAGGAATGACACTCTAACTTTCTATGATTTGAAACTCTCCCGTGAGTCTAGTTTTAGATTCCGATGCTTGACTTCAGGTTTACTGTATCCCTTGGACGTTCTTATTGACGATGAAAAACAGAAATTGCTTCCAAATAAAATACAAAAGGCACAATGCCGATTTAAGTACAAGAGGACTGACACTCTAACTCTCTATGATTTGAACCTCTCCTGTGAGTCCAGTTTTAGATTCCGATGCTTCACTTCAGGTTTACTGTATCCCTTGGACCTTCTTATTGACGATGTAACACAGAAATAGCATCCAAATTCAATACAAAAGGCACAATGCCGACTTAAGTACGAGAGGACTGACACTCTAAATTTCGATTATTCGAACCTCTCCTGTGAGTCCGGTTTTAGATTCCGATGCTTCACTTCAGGTTTACTGTAGCCCTTGGACCTTCTTATTGACGATGAAACACAGAAATTGCATCCGAATTTAATACAAAAGGCACAATGCCGACTTAAGTGCAAGAGGACTGACACTCTAACTTTCGATGATTTGAACTTCTCCTGTGAGTCCAGTTTTAGATTCCGATGCTTCACTTCAGGTTTACTGTATCCCTTGGACCTTCTTATTGACGATGAAACACAGAAATTGCATCCAAATTTAATACAAAAGGCACAATGCCCACTTAAGTACAAGTGGACTGACACTCTAATTTTCTATGATTTGAACCTCTCCTGTAAGTCAATTTTTAGATTCCGATGCCTCACTTCAGGTTTACTGTATCGCTTGGACCTTCTTATTGACGATGAAACACAGAAATTGCATCCGAATTTAATACAAATTGCACAATGCCGACTTAAGTACAAGAGGACTGACACTCTAACTTTCTATGATTTGAACCTCTTCTGTGAGTCCAGTTTTAGATTCTGAGGCTTCACTTCAGGTTTACTGTATCCCTTGGACCTTCTTATTGACGAAGAAACACCGACATTGCATCCGAATTTAATACGAAAGGCACAATGCCGACTTAAGTACAAGAGGAATGACACTCTAACTTTCTATGATTTGAACCTCACCTGTGAGTCCAGTTTTAGATTGCGATGCTTCACTTCAGGGTTACTGTATCCCTTGGACGTTCTTATTGACGATGAAACACAGAAATTGCATCTGAATAAAATACAAAAGGAACAATGCCGGCTTAAGTACAAGAGGACTGACACTCTAACTTTCTATGATTTGAACCTCTCCTGTGAGTTCAGTTTTAGATTCCGATGCTTCACGTCGGGTTTACTGTATCCCTTAGACCTTCTTATTGACGATGAAACACAGAAATTGCATCCAAATTTAATACAAAAGGCCCAATGCCGACTTAAGTACAAGAAGACTGTCACTCTAACTTTCTATGATTTGAACCTCTCCTGTGAGTCCAGTTTTAGATTCCGATGCTTCACTTCAGCTTTACTGTAACCCTTGGACCTTCTTAATTACGGTGAAACACAGAAATTTCATCCGAATTTAATACAAAAGGCACAATGCCGACTTAAGTAGAAGAGGACTGACACTCTAACTTTCTACGATTTGAACCTCACCTGGGAGTGCAGTTTTAGATTTCGATGCTTAACTTCAGGTTTACTGTAACCCTTGGACCTACTTATTGACGATGAAACACAGAAATTTCATCCGAATTTAATACAAAAGGCACAACGCTGACTTAAGTACTTGAGGACTGACACTTTATTTTTATATGATTTGAACCTCCCCTGTGAGTCCTGTTTGAGATTCCGATGCTTCACTTCAGGTTTACTGTATCCCTTGGACCTTCTTATTGACGATGAAACACAGAAATCGCATCCGAATTTAACATAAAAGGCACAATGCCGACTTAAATACAAGAGGACTGACACTGTAACTTTCTATGATTTGAACCTTTCCTGTGAGTCCAGTTTTAGATTCTGATGCTTCACTTCAGGTTTACTGTATCCCTTGGACCTTGTTATTGACGATGAAACACAGAAATTGCATCCGAAATTAATACGAAAGGCACAGTGCCTACTTAAGTACATGAGGAATGACACTCTAACTTTCTATGATTTGAAACTCTCCCGTGAGTCTAGTTTTAGATTCCGATGCTTGACTTCAGGTTTACTGTATCCCTTGGACGTTCTTATTGACGATGAAAAACAGAAATTGCTTCCAAATAAAATACAAAAGGCACAATGCCGATTTAAGTACAAGAGGACTGACACTCTAACTCTCTATGATTTGAACCTCTACTGTGAGTCCAGTTTTAGATTCCGATGCTTCACTTCAGGTTTACTGTATCCCTTGGACCTTCTTATTGACGATGAAACACAGAAATTGCATCCGAATTTAATACAAAAGGCACAATGCCGACTTAAGTACTAGCGGACTGTCACTCTAACTTTCTATGATTTGAACCTCTCCTATGAGTCCAGTTTTAGATTCTGATGCTTCACTTCATGTTTACTGTATCCGTTGGACCTTCTAATTGACGATGAAACACAGAAATTGCATCCGAATTTAATACAACAGGCACAATGCCGACTTAAGTGCAAGAGGACTGACACTCTAACTTTCGATGATTTGAACTTCTCCTGTGAGTCCAGTTTTAGATTCCGATGCTTCACTTTAGGTTTACTGTATCCCTTGGACCTTCTTATTGACGATGAAACACAGAAATTGCATCCAAATTTAATACAAAAGGCACAATGCCGACTTAAGTACGAGAGGACTGACACTCTAAATTTCGATTATTTGTACCTCTCCTGTAAGTCCAGTTTTAGATTCCGATGCTTCACTTCAGGTTTACTGTATCCCTTGGACCTTCTTATTGACGATGAAACACAGAAATTGCATCCGAATATAATACAACAGGCACAATGCCGACTTAAGTACAAGAGGACTGACACTCTAACTTTCGATGATTTGATTTTCTCCTGTGAGTCCAGTTTTAGTTTCCGATGCTTCACTTCAGGTTTACTGTATCCCTTGGACCTTCTTATTGATGATGAAACACAGGAATTGCATGCGAATTTAATACAAAAGGCACAATTCTGACTTACGTACAAGTGGACTGACACTCTAACTCTCTATGATTTGAACCTCTCCTGTGAGTCCAGTTTTAGATTCCGATGCTTCGCTTCAGGTTTACTGTATCCCTTGGACCTTCTTATTGACGATGATACACAAAAATTGCATCCGAATTTAATGCAAAAGGCACAATGCCGACTTAAGTACAAGAGGACTGACACTCTAACTTTCGATGATTTGAACCTCTCCTGTGAGTCCAGTTTCAGATTCCGATGCTTCACTTCAGGTTTACTGTATCCCTTGGACCTTCTTATTGACGATGAAACACAGAAATTGCATCCGAATTTAATAAAAAAGGCACAATGCCGACTTAAGTACAAGAGGACTGACACTCTAACTCTCTATGATTTGAACCTCTCCTGTGAGTCCAGTTTTAGATTCCGATGCTTCACTTCAGGTTTACTGTATCCCTTGGACCTTCTTATTGACGATGTAACACAGAAATAGCATCCAAATTCAATACAAAAGGCACAATGCCGACTTAAGTACGAGAGGACTGACACTCTAAATTTCGATTATTTGAACCTCTCCTGTGAGTCCGGTTTTAGATTCCGATGCTTCACTTCAGGTTTACTGTAGCCCTTGGACCTTCTTATTGACGATGAAACACAGAAATTGCATCCGAATTTAATACAACAGGCACAATGCCGACTTAAGTGCAAGAGGACTGACACTCTAACTTTCGATGATTTGAACTTCTCCTGTGAGTCCAGTTTTAGATTCCGATGCTTCACTTCAGGTTTACTGTATCCCTTGGACCTTCTTATTGACGATGAAACACAGAAATTGCATCCAAATTTAATACAAAAGGCACAATGCCCACTTAAGTACAAGTGGACTGACACTCTAATTTTCTATGATTTGAACCTCTCCTGTAAGTCAATTTTTAGATTCCGATGCCTCACTTCAGGTTTACTGTATCGCTTGGACCTTCTTATTGACGATGAAACACAGAAATTGCATCCGAATTTAATACAAAAGGCACAATGCCGACTTAAGTACAAGAGGACTGACACTCTAACTTTCTATGATTTGAACCTCTTCTGTGAGTCCAGTTTTAGATTCTGAGGCTTCACTTCAGGTTTACTGTATCCCTTGGACCTTCTTATTGACGATGAAACACAGAAATTGCATCCGAATTTAATACGAAAGGCACAATGCCGACTTAAGTACAAGAGGGATGACACTCTAACTTTCTATGATTTGAACCTCTCCTGTGAGTCCAGTTTTAGATTGCGATGCTTCACTTCAGGGTTACTGTATCCCTTGGACGTTCTTATTGACGATGAAACACAGATATTGCATCCAAATGAAATACAAAAGGAACAATGTCGGCTTAAGTACAAGAGGACTGACACTCTAACTTTCTATGATTTGAACCCCTCCTGTGAGTTCAGTTTTAGATTCCGATGCTTCACGTCGGGTTTACTGTATCCCTTGGACCTTCTTATTGACGATGAAACACAGAAATTGCATCCAAATTTAATACAAAAGGCACAATGCCGACTTAAGTACAAGAGGACTGTCACTCTAACTTTCTATGCTTTGAACCTCTCCTGTGAGTTCAGTTTTAGATTCCGATGCTTCACTTCAGGTTTACTGTAACCCTTGGACCTTCTTATTGACGGTGAAACACAGAAATTTCATCCGAATTTAATACAAAAGCACAATGCCGACTTAAGTACAAGAGGACTGACACTCTAACATTCTACGATTTGAACCTCTCCTGTGAGTGCAGTTTTAGATTTCGATGCTTAACTTCAGGTTTACTGTAACCCTTGGACCTTCTTATTGACGATGAAACACAGAAATTGCATCCGAATTTAATACAAAAGGCACAATGCTGACTTAAGTACAAGAGGACTGACACTTTAACTTTATATGATTTGAACCTCCCCTGTGAGTCCAGTTTGAGATTCCGATGCTTCACTTCAGGTTTACTGTATCCCTTGGACCTTCTTATTGACGATGAAACACAGAAATTGCATCCGAATTTAACACAAAAGGCACAATGCCGACTTAAGTACAAGAGGACTGACACTCTAACTTTCGATGATTTGAACTTCTCCTGTGAGTCCAGTTTTAGTTTCCGATGCTTCACTTCAGGTTTACTGTATCCCTTGGACCTTCTTATTGATGATGAAACACAGCAATTGCATCCGAATTTAATACAAAAGGCACAATTCTGACTTACGTACAAGTGGACTGACACTCTAAGTCTCTATGATTTGAACCTCTCCTGTGAGTCCAGTTTTAGATTCCGATGCTTCGCTTCAGGTTTACTGTATCCCTTGGACCTTCTTATTGACGATGAAACACAGAAATTGCATCCGAATTTAATGCAAAAGGCACAATGCCGACTTAAGTACAAGAGGACTGACACTCTAACTTTCGATGATTTGAACCTCTCCTGTGAGTCCAGTTTCAGATTCCGATGCTTCACTTCAGGTTTACTGTAACCCTTGGACCTTCTTATTGACGGTGAAACACAGAAATTGCATCCGAATCTAATACAAAAGGCACAATGCCGACTTAAGTACAAGAGGACTGACACTCTAACTTTCTACGATTTGAACCTCTCCTGTGAATGCAGTTTTAGATTTCGATGCTTGACTTCAGGTTTACTGTAACCCTTGGACCTTCTTATTGACGATGAAACACAGAAATTGCATCCGAATTTAATACAAAAGGCACAATGCTGACTTAAGTACAAGAGGACTGACACTCTAACTTTATATGATTTGTACCTCCCCTGTGAGTCCAGTTTGAGATTCCGATGCTTCACTTCAGGTTTACTGTATCCCTTGGACCTTCTTATTGACGAAGAAACACCGAAATTGCATCCGAATTTAATACGAAAGGCACAATGCCGACTTAAGTACAAGAGGAATGACACTCTAACTTTCTATGATTTGAACCTCTCCTGTGAGTCCAGTTTTAGATTGCGATGCTTCACTTCAGGGTTACTGTATCCCTTGGACGTTCTTATTGACGATGAAACACAGAAATTGCATCTGAATAAAATACAAAAGGAACAATGCCGGCTTAAGTACAAGAGGACTGACACTCTAACTTTCTATGATTTGAAACTCTCCTGTGAGTTCAGTTTTAGATTCCGATGCTTCACGTCGGGTTTACTGTATCCCTTGGACCTTCTTATTGACGATGAAACACAGAAATTGCATCCAAATTTAATACAAAAGGCACAATGCCGACTTAAGTACAAGAGGACTGTCACTCTAACTTTCTATGATTTGAACCTCTCCTGTGAGTCCAGTTTTAGATTCCGATGCTTCACTTCAGCTTTACTGTAACCCTTGGACCTTCTTAATTACGGTGAAACACAGAAATTTCATCCGAATTTAATACAAAAGGCACAATGCCGACTTAAGTACAAGAGGAGTGACACTCTAACTTTCTACGATTTGAACCTCTCCTGTGAGTGCAGTTTTAGATTTCGATGCTTAACTTCAGGTTTACTGTAAACCTTGGACCTTCTTATTGACGATGAAACACAGAAATTCCATCCGAATTTAATACAAAAGGCACAATGCTGACTTAAGTACTTGAGGACTGACACTTTAACTTTATATGATTTGAACCTCCCCTGTGAGTCCAGTTTGAGATTCCGATGCTTCACTTCAGGTTTACTGTATCCCTTGGACCTTCTTATTGACGATGAAACACAGAAATTGCATCCGAATTTAACACAAAAGGCACAATGCCGACTTAAGTACAAGAGGACTGACACTCTAACTTTCTATGATTTGAACCTCTTCTGTGAGTCCAGTTTTAGATTCTGATGCTTCACTTCAGGTTTACTGTATCCCTTGGACGTTCTTATTGACGATGAAAAACAGAAATTGCTTCCGAATAAAATACAAAAGGCACAATGCCGATTTAAGTACAAGAGGACTAACACTCTAACTCTCTATGATTTGAACCTCTACTGTGAGTCCAGTTTTAGATTCCGATGCTTCACTTCAGGTTTACTGTATCCCTTGGACCTTCTTATTGACGATGAAACACAGAAATTGCATCCGAATTTAATACAAAAGGCACAATGCCGACTTAAGTACTAGCGGATTGTCACTCTAACTTTCTATGATTTGAACCCCTCCTATGAGTCCAGTTTTAGATTCTGATGCTTCACTTCATGTTTACTGTATCCGTTGGACCTTCTAATTGACGATGAAACACAGAAATTGCATCCGAATTTAATACCAAAGGCACAATGCCGACTTAAGTACAAGAGGACTGACACCGTAACTTTCGATGATTTGAACCTCTCCTGTGAGTCCAGTTTTAGATTCCGATGCTTCACTTCAGGTAAACTGTATCCCTTGGACCTTCTTATTGACGATGAAACACAGAAATTGCATCCAAATTCAATACAAAAGGCACAATGCCGACTTAAGTACGAGAGGACTGACACTCTAAATTTCGATTATTTGTACCTCTCCTGTAAGTCCAGTTTTAGATTCCGATGCTTCACTTCAGGTTTACTGTATCCCTTGGACCTTCTTATTGACGATGAAACACAGAAATTGCATCCGAATATAATACAACAGGCACAATGCCGACTTAAGTACAAGAGGACTGACACTCTAACTTTCGATGATTTGATTTTCTCCTGTAAGTCCAGTTTTAGATTCCGATGCTTCACTTCAGGTTTACTGTAACCCTTGGACCTTCTTATTGACGGTGAAACACAGAAATTTCATCCGAATTTAATACAAAAGCACAATGCCGACTTAAGTACAAGAGGACTGACACTTTAACTTTATATGATTTGAACCTCCCCTGTGAGTCCAGTTTGAGATTCCGATGCTTCACTTCAGGTTTACTGTATCCCTTGGACCTTCTTATTGACGATGAAACACAGAAATTGCATCCGAATTTAACACAAAAGGCACAATGCCGACTTAAGTACAAGAGGACTGACACTCTAACTTTCGATGATTTGAACTTCTCCTGTGAGTCCAGTTTTAGTTTCCGATGCTTCACTTCAGGTTTACTGTATCCCTTGGACCTTCTTATTGATGATGAAACACAGCAATTGCATCCGAATTTAATACAAAAGGCACAATTCTGACTTACGTACAAGTGGACTGACACTCTAAGTCTCTATGATTTGAACCTCTCCTGTGAGTCCAGTTTTAGATTCCGATGCTTCGCTTCAGGTTTACTGTATCCCTTGGACCTTCTTATTGACGATGAAACACAGAAATTGCATCCGAATTTAATGCAAAAGGCACAATGCCGACTTAAGTACAAGAGGACTGACACCCTAACTTTCGATGATTTGAACCTCTCCTGTGAGTCCAGTTTCAGATTCCGATGCTTCACTTCAGGTTTACTGTAACCCTTGGACCTTCTTATTGACGGTGAAACACAGAAATTGCATCCGAATCTAATACAAAAGGCACAATGCCGACTTAAGTACAAGAGGACTGACACTCTAACTTTCTACGATTTGAACCTCTCCTGTGAATGCAGTTTTAGATTTCGATGCTTGACTTCAGGTTTACTGTAACCCTTGGACCTTCTTATTGACGATGAAACACAGAAATTGCATCCGAATTTAATACAAAAGGCACAATGCTGACTTAAGTACAAGAGGACTGTTACTCTAACTTTATATGATTTGTACCTCCCCTGTGAGTCCAGTTTGAGATTCCGATGCTTCACTTCAGGTTTACAATATCCCTTGGACCTTCTTATTGACGAAGAAACACCGAAATTGCATCCGAATTTAATACGAAAGGCACAATGCCGACTTAAGTACAAGAGGAATGACACTCTAACTTTCTATGATTTGAACCTCTCCTGTGAGTCCAGTTTTAGATTGCGATGCTTCACTTCAGGGTTACTGTATCCCTTGGACGTTCTTATTGACGATGAAACACAGAAATTGCATCTGAATAAAATACAAAAGGAACAATGCCGGCTTAAGTACAAGAGGACTGACACTCTAACTTTCTATGATTTGAAACTCTCCTGTGAGTTCAGTTTTAGATTCCGATGCTTCACGTCGGGTTTACTGTACCCCTTGGACCTTCTTATTGACGATGAAACACAGAAATTGCATCCAAATTTAATACAAAAGGCACAATGCCGACTTAAGTACAAGAGGACTGTCACTCTAACTTTCTATGATTTGAACCTCTTCTGTGAGTCCAGTTTTAGATTCTGATGCTTCACTTCAGGTTTACTGTATCCCTTGGACGTTCGTATTGACGATGAAAAACAGAAATTGCTTCCGAATAAAATACAAAAGGCACAATGCCGATTTAAGTACAAGAGGACTAACACTCTAACTCTCTATGATTTGAACCTCTACTGTGAGTCCAGTTTTAGATTCCGATGCTTCACTTCAGGTTTACTGTATCCCTTGGACCTTCTTATTGACGATGAAACACAGAAATTGCATCCGAATTTAATACAAAAGGCACAATGCCGACTTAAGTACTAGCGGACTGTCACTCTAACTTTCTATGATTTGAACCTCTCCTATGAGTCCAGTTTTAGATTCTGATGCTTCACTTCATGTTTACTGTATCCGTTGGACCTTCTAATTGACGATGAAACACAGAAATTGCATCCGAATTTAATACCAAAGGCACAATGCCGACTTAAGTACAAGAGGACTGACACCGTAACTTTCGATGATTTGAACCTCTCCTGTGAGTCCAGTTTTAGATTCCGATGCTTCACTTCAGGTATACTGTATCCCTTGGACCTTCTTATTGACGATGAAACACAGAAATTGCATCCAAATTCAATACAAAAGGCACAATGCCGACTTAAGTACGAGAGGACTGACACTCTAAATTTCGATTATTTGTACCTCTCCTGTAAGTCCAGTTTTAGATTCCGATGCTTCACTTCAGGTTTACTGTATCCCTTGGACCTTCTTATTGACGATGAAACACAGAAATTGCATCCGAATATAATACAACAGGCACAATGCCGACTTAAGTACGAGAGGACTGACACTCTAAATTTCGATTATTTGAACCTCTCCTGTGAGTCCAGTTTCAGATTCCGATGCTTTACTTCAGGTTTACTGTATCCCTTGGACCTTCTTATTGACGATGAAACACAGATATTGCATCCGAATTCAATACAAAAGGCACAATGCCGACTTAAGTACGAGAGGACTGACACTCTAAATTTCGATTATTTGAACCTCTCCTGTGAGTCCGGTTTTAGATTCCGATGCTTCACTTCAGGTTTACTGTATCCCTTGGACCTTCTTATTGACGATGAAACACAGAAATTGCATCCGAATTTAATACAACAGGCACAATGCCGACATAAGTGCAAGAGGACTGACACTCAAACTTTCGATGATTTGAACTTCTCCTGTGAGTCCAGTTTTAGATTCCGATGCTTCACTTCAGGTTTACTGTATCCCTTGGACCTTCTTATTGACGATGAAACACAGAAATTGCATCCAAATTTAATACAAAAGGCACAATGCCCACTTAAGTACAAGTGGACTGACACTCTAATTTTCTATGATTTGAACCTCTCCTGCAAGTCAATTTTTAGATTCCGATGCTTCACTTCAGGTTTACTGTATCGCTTGGACCTTCTTATTGACGATGAAACACAGAAATTGCATCCGAATTTAATACAAAAGGCACAATGCCGACTTAAGTACAAGAGGACTGACACTCTAACTTTCTATGATTTGAACCTCTTCTGTGAGTCCAGTTTTTGATTCTGAGGCTTCACTTCAGGTTTACTGTATCCCTTGGACCTTCTTATTGACGATGAAACACTGAAACTGCATCCGAATTTAATACGAAAGGCACAATGCCGACTTAAGTACAAGATGAATGACACTCTAACTTTCTATGATTTGAACCTCTCCTGTGAGTCCGGTTTTAGATTGCGATGCTTCACTTCAGGGTTACTGTATCCCTTGGACGATCTTATTGACGATGAAACACAGAAATTGCATCCGAATAAAATACAAAAGGAACAATGTTGGCTTAAGTACAAGAGGACTGACACTCTAACTTTCTATGATTTGAACCTCTCCTGTGAGTTCAGTTTTAGATTCCGATGCTTCACGTCGGGTTTACTGTATCCCTTGGACCTTCTTATTGACGATGAAACACAGAAATTGCATCCAAATTTAATACAAAAGGCACAATGCCGACTTAAGTACAAGAGGACTGTCACTCTAACTTTCTATGCTTTGAACCTCTCCTGTGAGTCCAGTTTTAGATTCCGATGCTTCACTTCAGGTTTACTGTAACCCTTGGACCTTCTTATTGACGGTGAAACACAGAAATTTCATCCGAATTTAATACAAAAGGCACAATGCCGACTTAAGTACAAGAGGACTGACACTCTAACTTTCTACGATTTGAACCTCTCCTGTGAGTGCAGTTTTAGATTTCGATGCTTAACTTCAGGTTTACTGTAACCCTTGGACCTTCTTATTGACGATGAAACACAGAAATTGCATCCGAATTTAATACAAAAGGCACAATGCTGACTTAAGTACAAGAGGACTGACACTTTAACTTTATATGATTTGAACCTCCCCTGTGAGTCCAGTTTGAGATTCTGATGCTTCACTTCAGGTTTACTGTATCCCGTGGACATTCTTATTGACGATGAAACACAGAAATTGCATCCGAATTAAACACAAAAGGCACAATGCCGACTTAAGTAAAAGAGGACTGACACTCTAACTTTCTATGATTTGAACCTCTTCTGTGAGTCCAGTTTTAGATTCTGATGCTTCACTTCAGGTTTACTGTATCCCTTGGACTTTCTTATTGACGATGAAACACAGAAATTGCATCCGAATTTAATACAAAAGGCACAATGCCGACTTAAGTACTAGCGGACTGTCACTCTAACTTTCTATGATTTGAACCTCTCCTGTGAGTCCAGTTTTTGATTCTGATGCTTCACTTCATGTTTACTGTATCCCTTGGACCTTCTAATTGACGATGAAACACAGAAATTGCATCCGAATTTAATACCAAAGGCACAATGCCGACTTAAGTACAAGAGAACTGACACTGTAATATTCTATGATTTGAACCTCGCTTGTGAGTCCAGTTTTAGATTCCGATGCTTCACTTCAGGTTTACTGTATCCCTTGGACGTTCTTATTGACGATGAAACACAGAAATTGCATCCGAATTTAATACAAAAGGAACAATGCCGACTTAAGTACAAGAGGACTGACAATGTAACTTTAAATGATTTGAACCTCTCCTGTGAGTCCAGTTTTAGATTCCGATGCTTCACTTCAGGTTTACTGTATCCCTTGGACCTTCTTATTGACGATGAAACACAGAAATTGCATCCAAATTCAATACAAAAGGCACAATGCCGACTTAAGTACGAGAGGACTTACACTCTTAATTTCGTTTATTTGTACCTCTCCTGTAAGTCCAGTTTTAGATTCGGATGCTTTCCTTCAGGTTTACTGTATCCCTTGGACCTTCTTATTCACGATGAAACACAGAAATTGAATCCGAATTTAATACGAAAGGCACAATGCCGACTTAGGTACAAGCGGAGTGACACTCTAACTTTCTATGATTTGAACCTCTCCTGTGAGTCCAGTTTTAGATTCCGATGCTTCACTTCAGGTTCACTGTATCCCTTGGACCTTCTTATTGTCGATGAAACACAGAAATTGCATCCGTATTTAATACGAAAGGCACAATGCCGACTTAGGTACAAAAGGACTGACACTCTAACTCTCTATGATTTGAACCTCTCCTGTGAGTCCAGTTTTAGATTCTGATGCTTCACTTCAGGTTTACTGTATCCCTTGGACCTTCTTATTGACGATGAAACACAGAAAATGCATCCAAATTCAATACAAAAGGCACAATGCCGACTTAAGTACGAGAGGACTGACACTCTAAATTTCGATTATTTGAACCTCTCCTGTGAGTCCGGTTTTAGATTCCGATGCTTCACTTCAGGTTTACTGTATCCCTTGGACCTTCTTATTGACGATGAAACACAGAAATTGCATCCGAATTGAATACAACAGGCACAATGCCGACTTAAGTGCAAGAGGACTGCCACTCTAACTTTCGATGATTTGAACTTCTCCTGTGAGTCCAGTTTTAGATTCCGATGCTTCACTTCAGGTTTACTGTATCCCTTGGACCTTCTTATTGACGATGAAACACAGAAATTGCATCCAAATTTAATACAAAAGGCACAATGCTGACTTAAGTACAAGAGGACTGACACTCTAACTTTATATGATATGAACCTCCCCTGTGAGTCCAGTTTGAGTTTCCGATGCTTCACTTCAGGTTTACTGTATCCCTTGGACCTTCTTATGGAGGATGAGACACAGAAATTGCATCCGAATTTAACACAAAAGGCACAATGCCGACTTAAGTACAAGAGGACTGACACTCTAACTTTCTATGATTTGAACCTCTTCTGTGAGTCCAGTTTTAGATTCTGATGCTTCACTTCAGGTTTACTGTATCCCTTGGACTTTCTTATTGACGATGAAACACAGAAATTGCATCCGAATTTAATACGAAAGGCACAGTGCCTACTTAAGTACATGAGGAATGTCACTCTAACTTTCTATGATTTGAAACTCTCCCGTGAGTCCAGTTTTAGATTCCGATGCTTCACTTCAGGTTTACTGTATCCCTTGGACGTTCTTATTGACGATGAAAAACAGAAATTGCTTCCGAATAAAATACAAAAGGCACATTGCCGACTTAAGTACAAGAGGTCTGACACTCTAATTCTCTATGATTTGAACCTCTACTGTGAGTCCAGTTTTAGATTCCGATGCTTCACTTCAGGTTTACTGTATCCCTTGGACCTTCTTATTGACGATGAAACACAGAAATTGCATCCGAATTTAATACAAAAGGCACAATGCCGACTTAAGTACTAGCGGACTGTCACTCTAACTTTCTATTATTTGAACCTCTCCTGTGAGTCCAGTTTTAGATTCTGATGCTTCACTTCATGTTTACTATATCCGTTGGACCTTCTAATTGACGATGAAACACAGAAATTGCATCCGAATTTAATACCAAAGGCACAATGCCGACTTAAGTACAAGAGAACTGACACTCTAATATTCTATGATTTGAACCTCTCCTGTGAGTCCAGTTTTAGATTCCGATGCTTCACTTCAGGTTTACTGTATCCCTTGGACCTTCTTATTGACGATGAAACACAGAAATTGCATCCGAATTTAATACAAAAGGCACAATGCCGACATAAGTACAAGAGGACTGACACCGTAACTTTCGATGATTTGAACCTCTCCTGTGAGTCCAGTTTTAGATTCCGATGCTTCACTTCAGGTTTACTGTATCCCTTGGACCTTCTGATTGACGATGAAACACAGAAATTGCAATCAAATTCGATACAAAAGGCACAATGCCGACTTAAGTACGAGAGGACTGACAATCTAAATTTCGATTATTTGAACCTCTCCTGTAAGTCCAGTTTTAGATTCCGATGCTTCACTTCAGGTTTACTGTATCCCTTGGACCTTCTTATTGACGATGAAACACAGAAATTGCATCCGAATGTAATACAACAGGCACAATGCCGACTTAAGTACAAGAGGACTGACACTCTAACTTTCGATGATTTGAACCTCTTCTGTGAGTCCAGTTTTAGATTCTGATGCTTCACTTCAGGTTTACTGTATCCCTTGGACCTTCTTATTGACGATGAAACACAGAAATTGCATCCGAATTTAATACGAAATGCACAGTGCCTACTTAAGTACATGAGGAATGACACTCTAACTTTCTATGATTTGAACCTCTTCTGTGAGTCCAGTTTTAGATTCTGATGCTTCACTTCAGGTTTACTGTATCCCTTGGACCTTCTTATTGACGATGAAACACAGAAATTGCATCCGAATTTAATACGAAATGCACAGTGCCTACTTAAGTACATGAGGAATGACACTCTAACTTTCTATGATTTGAAACTCTCCCGTGAGTCTAGTTTTAGATTCCGATGCTTCACTTCAGGTTTACTGTATCCCTTGGACGTTCTTATTGACGATGAAAAACAGAAATTGCTTCCGAATAAAATACAAAAGGCACAATGCCGATTTAAGTACAAGAGGACTGACACTCTAACTCTCTATGATTTGAACCTCTACTGTGAGTCCAGTTTTAGATTCCGATGCTTCACTTCAGGTTTACTGTATCCCTTGGACCTTCTTATTGACGATGAAACACAGAAATTGCATCCGAATTTAATACAAAAGGCACAATGCCGACTTAAGTACTAGCGGACTGTCACTCTAACTTTCTATGATTTGAAACTCTCCTATGAGTCCAGTTTTAGATTCTGATGCTTCACTTCATGTTTACTGTATCCGTTGGACCTTCTAATTGACGATGAAACACAGAAATTGCATCCGAATTTAATACCAAAGGCACAATGCCGACTTAAGTACAAGAGGACTGACACCGTAACTTTCGATGATTTGAACCTCTCCTGTGAGTCCAGTTTTAGATTCCGATGCTTCAATTCAGGTATACTGTATCCCTTGGACCTTCTTATTGACGATGAAACACAGAAATTGCATCCAAATTCAATACTAAAGGCACAATGCCGACATAAGTACGTGAGGACTGACACTCTAAATTTCGATTATTTGTACCTCTCCTGTAAGTCCAGTTTTAGATTCCGATGCTTCACTTCAGGTTTACTGTATCCCTTGGACCTTCTTATTGACGATGAAACACAGAAATTGCATCCGAATATAATACAACAGGCACAATGCCGACTTAAGTACAAGAGGACTGACACTCTAACTTTCGATGATTTGATTTTCTCCTGTGAGTCCAGTTTTAGTTTCCGATGCTTCACTTCAGGTTTACTGTATCCCTTGGACCTTCTTACTGATGATGAAACACAGCAATTGCATGCGAATTTAATACAAAAGGCACAATTCTGACTTACGTACAAGTGGACTGACAGTCAAACTCTCTTTGATTTGAACCTCTCCTGTGAGTCCAGTTTTAGATTCCGATGCTTCGCTTCAGGTTTACTGTATCCCTTGGACCTTCTTATTGACGATGAAACACAGAATTTGCATCCGAATTTAATGCAAAAGGCACAATGCTGACTTAAGTACAAGAGGACTGACACTCTAACTTTCGATGATTTGAACCTCTCCTGTGAGTCCAGTTTCAGATTCCGATGCTTTACTTCAGGTTTACTGTATCCCTTGGACCTTCTTATTGACGATGAAACACAGATATTGCATCCGAATTTAATAAAAAAGGCACAATGCCGACTTAAGTACAAGAGGACTGACACTCTAACTCTCTATGATTTGAACCTCTCCTGTGAGTCCAGTTTTAGATTCCGATGCTTCACTTCAGGTTTACTGTATCGCTTGGACCTTCTTATTGACGATGAAACACAGAAATAGCATCCAAATTCAATACAAAAGGCACAATGCCGACTTAAGTACGAGAGGACTGACACTCTAAATTTCGATTATTTGAACCTCTCCTGTGAGTCCGGTTTTAGATTCCGATGCTTCACTTCAGGTTTACTGTATCCCTTGGACCTTCTTATTGACGATGAAACACAGAAATTGCATCCGAATTTAATACAACAGGCACAATGCCGACTTAAGTGCAAGAGGACTGACACTCAAACTTTCGATGATTTGAACTTCTCCTGTGAGTCCAGTTTTAGATTCCGATGCTTCACTTCAGGTTTACTGTATCCCTTGGACCTTCTTATTGACGATGAAACACAGAAATTGCATCCAAATTTAATACAAAAGGCACAATGCCCACTTAAGTACAAGTGGACTGACACTCTAATTTTCTATGATTTGAACCTCTCCAGCAAGTCAATTTTTAGATTCCGATGCTTCACTTCAGGTTTACTGTATCGCTTGGACCTTCTTATTGACGATGAAACACAGAAATTGCATCCGAATTTAATACAAAAGGCACAATGCCGACTTAAGTACAAGAGGACTGACACTCTAACTTTCTATGATTTGAACCTCTCCTGTGAGTCCAGTTTTAGATTCCGATGCTTCACTTCAACTTTACTGTAACCCTTGGACCTTCTTAATTACGGTGAAACACAGAAATTTCATCCGAATTTAATACAAAAGGCACAATGCCGACTTAAGTACAAGAGGACTGACACTCTAACTTTCTACGATTTGAACCTCTCCTGTGAGTGCA
The DNA here is from genome assembly GCF_023864345.2 of Schistocerca serialis cubense. Lineage (NCBI taxonomy): Eukaryota > Metazoa > Arthropoda > Insecta > Orthoptera > Acrididae > Schistocerca > Schistocerca serialis. Next base: position 1,046,912,637 of record NC_064640.1, on the reverse strand, counting down.
GTTTTAGATTTCGATGCTTAACTTCAGGTTTACTGTAACCCTTGGACCTTCTTATTGACGATGAAACACAGAAATTCCATCCGAATTTAATACAAAAGGCACAATGCTGACTTAGGTACTTGAGGACTGACACTTTAACTTTAAATGGTTTGAACCTCCCCTGTGAGTCCAGTTTGAGATTCCGATGCTTCACTTCAGGTTTACTGTATCCCTTGGACCTTCTTATTGACGATGAAACACAGAAATTGCATCCGAATTTAACACAAAAGGCACAATGCCGACTTAAGTACAAGAGGACTGACACTCTAACTTTCTATGATTTGAACCTCTTCTGTGAGTCCAGTTTTAGATTCTGATGCTTCACTTCAGGTTTACTGTATCCCTTGGACCTTCTTATTGACGATGAAACACAGAAATTGCATCCGAATTTAATACGAAATGCACAGTGCCTACTTAAGTACATGAGGAATGACACTCTAACTTTCTATGATTTGAAACTCTCCCGTGAGTCTAGTTTTAGATTCCGATGCTTCACTTCAGGTTTACTGTATCCCTTGGACGTTCTTATTGACGATGAAAAACAGAAATTGCTTCCGAATAAAATACAAAAGGCACAATGCCGATTTAAGTACAAGAGGACTGACACTCTAACTCTCTATGATTTGAACCTCTACTGTGAGTCCAGTTTTAGATTCCGATGCTTCACTTCAGGTTTACTGTATCCCTTGGACTTTCTTATTGACGATGAAACACAGAAATTGCATCCGAATTTAATACAAAAGGCACAATGCCGACTTAAGTACTAGCGGACTGTCACTCTAACTTTCTATGATTTGAACCTCTCCTATGAGTGAAGTTTTAGATTCTGATGCTTCACTTCATGTTTACTGTATCCGTTGGACCTTCTAATTGACGATGAAACACAGAAATTGCATCCGAATTTAATACCAAAGGCACAATGCCGACTTAAGTACAAGAGGACTGACACCGTAACTTTCGATGATTTGAACCTCTCCTGTGAGTCCAGTTTTAGATTCCGATGCTTCACTTCAGGTATACTGTATCCCTTGGACCTTATTATTGACGATGAAACACAGAAATTGCATCCAAATTCAATACAAAGGCACAATGCCGACTTAAGTACGAGAGGACTGACACTCTAAATTTCGATTATTTGTACCTCTCCTGTAAGTCCAGTTTGAGATTCCGATGCTTCACTTCAGGTTTACTGTATCCCTTGGACCTTCTTATTGACGATGAAACACAGAAATTGCATCCGAATATAATACAACAGGCACAATGCCGACTTAAGTACAAGAGGACTGACACTCTAACTTTCGATGATTTGATTTTCTCCTGTGAGTCCAGTTTTAGTTTCCGATGCTTCACCTCAGGTTTACTGTATCCCTTGGACCTTCTTACTGATGATGAAACACAGCAATTGCATGCGAAATTAATACAAAAGGCACAATTCTGACTTACGTACAAGTGGACTGACACTCAAACTCTCTATGATTTGAACCTCTCCTGTGAGTCCAGTTTTAGATTCCGATGCTTCGCTTCAGGTTTACTGTATCCCTTGGACCTTCTTATTGACGATGAAACACAGAAATTGCATCCGAATTTAATGCAAAAGGCACAATGCCGACTTAAGTACAAGAGGACTGACACTCTAACTTTCGATGATTTGAACCTCTCCTGTGAGTCCAGTTTCAGATTCCGATGCTTTACTTCAGGTTTACTGTATCCCTTGGACCTTCTTATTGACGATGAAACACAGATATTGCATCCGAATTTAATAAAAAAGGCACAATGCCGACTTAAGTACAAGAGGACTGACACTCTAACTCTCTATGATTTGAACCTCTCCTGTGAGTCCAGTTTTAGATTCCGATGCTTCACTTCAGGTTTACTGTATCGCTTGGACCTTCTTATTGACGATGAAACACAGAAATAGCATCCAAATTCAATACAAAAGGCACAATGCCGACTTAAGTACGAGAGGACTGACACTCTAAATTTCGATTATTTGAACCTCTCCTGTGAGTCCGGTTTTAGATTCCGATGCTTCACTTCAGGTTTACTGTATCCCTTGGACCTTCTTATTGACGATGAAACACAGAAATTGCATCCGAATTTAATACAACAGGCACAATGCCGACTTAAGTGCAAGAGGACTGACACTCAAACTTTCGATGATTTGAACTTCTCCTGTGAGTCCAGTTTTAGATTCCGATGCTTCACTTCAGGTTTACTGTATCCCTTGGACCTTCTTATTGACGATGAAACACAGAAATTGCATCCAAATTTAATACAAAAGGCACAATGCCCACTTAAGTACAAGTGGACTGACACTCTAATTTTCTATGATTTGAACCTCCTCTGCAAGTCAATTTTTAGATTCCGATGCTTCACTTCAGGTTTACTGTATCGCTTGGACCTTCTTATTGACGATGAAACACAGAAATTGCATCCGAATTTAATACAAAAGGCACAATGCCGACTTAAGTACAAGAGGACTGACACTCTAACTTTCTATGATTTGAACCTCTTCTGTGAGTCCAGTTTTTGATTCTGAGGCTTCACTTCAGGTTTACTGTATCCCTTGGACCTTCTTATTGACGATGAAACACAGAAATTGCATCCGAATTTAATACGAAAGGCACAATGCCGACTTAAGTACAAGATGAATGACACTCTAACTTTCTATGATTTGAACCTCTCCTGTGAGTCCAGTTTTAGATTGCGATGCTTCACTTCAGGGTCACTGTATCCCTTGGACGTTCTTATTGACGATGAAACACAGAAATTGCATCCGAATAAAATACAAAAGGAACAATGTCGGCTTAAGTACAAGAGGACTGACACTCTAACTTTCTATGATTTGAACCTCTCCTGTGAGTTCAGTTTTAGATTCCGATGCTTCACGTCGGGTTTACTGTATCCCTTGGACCTTCTTATTGACGATGAAACACAGAAATTGCATCCAAATTTAATACAAAAGGCACAATGCCGACTTAAGTACAAGAGGACTGTCACTCTAACTTTCTATGCTTTGAACCTCTCCTGTGAGTCCAGTTTTAGATTCCGATGCTTCACTTCAGGTTTACTGTAACATTTGGACCTTCTTATTGACGGTGAAACACAGAAATTTCATCCGAATTTAATACAAAAGGCACAATGCCGACTTAAGTACAAGAGGACTGACACTCTAACTATCTACGATTTGAACCTCTCCTGTGAGTGCAGTTTTAGATTTCGATGCTTAACTTCAGGTTTACTGTAACCCTTGGACCTTCTTATTGACAATGAAACACAGAAATTGCATCCGAAATTAATACAAAAGGCACAATGTTGACTTAAGTACAAGAGGACTGACACTTTAACTTTATATGATTTGAACCTCCCCTGTGAGTCCAGTTTGAGATTCTGATGCTTCACTTCAGGTTTACTGTATCCCTTGGACCTTCTTATTGACGATGAAACACAGAAATTGCATCCGAATTTAACACAAAAGGCACAATGCCAACTTAAGTACAAGAGGACTGACACTCTAACTTTCTATGATTTGAACCTCTTCTGTGAGTCCAGTTTTAGATTCTGATGCTTCACTTCAGGTTTACTGTATCCCTTGGACCTTCTTATTGACGATGAAACACAGAAATTGCATCCGAATTTAATACGAAAGGCACAGTGCCTACTTAAGTATATGAGGAATGACACTCTAACTTTCTATGATTTGAAACTCTCCCGTGAGTCCAGTTTTTGATTCCGATGCTTCACTTCAGGTTTACTGTATCCCTTGGACGTTCTTATTGACGATGAAAAACAGAAATTGCTTCCGAATAAAATACAAAAGGCACAATGCAGACTTAAGTACAAGAGCACTGACACTCTAACTCTCTATGATTTGAACCTCTACTGTGAGTCGAGTTTTAGATTCCGATGCTTCACTTCAGGTTTACTGTATCCCTTGGACCTTCTTATTGACGATGAAACACAGAAATTGCATCCGAATTTAATACAAAAGGCACAATGCCGACTTAAGTACTAGCGGACTGTCACTCTAACTTTCTATGATTTGAACCTCTCCTGTGAGTCCAGTTTTAGATTCCGATGCTTCACTTCAGGTTTACTGTATCCCTTGGACCTTCTTATTGACGATGAAACACAGAAATTGCATCCAAATTCAATACAAAAGGCACAATGCCGACTTAAGTACGAGAGGACTTACACTCTTAATTTCGTTTATTTGTACCTCTCCTGTAAGTCCAGTTTTAGATTCCGATGCTTCACTTCAGGTTTACTGTATCCCTTGGACCTTCTTATTCACGATGAAACACAGAAATTGCATCCGAATTTAATACGAAAGGCACAATGCCGACTTAGGTACAAGCGGAGTGACACTCTAACTTTCTATGATTTGAACCTCTCCTGTGAGTCCAGTTTTAGATTCCGATGCTTCACTTCAGGTTCACTGTATCCCTTGGACCTTCTTATTGTCGATGAAACACAGAAATTGCATCCGAATTTAATACGAAAGGCACAATGCCGACTTAAGTACAAGAGGACTGACACTCTAACTTTCGATGATTTGAAGTTCTCCTGTGAGTCCAGTTTTAGATTCCGATGCTTCACTTCTGGTTTACTGTATCCCTTGGACCTTCTTATTGAGGATGAAACACAGAAATTGCATCCGAATTTAACACAAAAGGCACAGTGCCGACATAAGTACAAGAGGACTGACACCGTAACTTTCGATGATTTGAACCTCTCCTGTGAGTCCAGTTTTAGATTCCGATGCTTCACTTCAGGTTTACTGTATCCCTTGGACCTTCTGATTGACGATGAAACACAGAAATTGCAATCAAATTCGATACAAAAGGCACAATGCCGACTTAAGTACGAGAGGACTGACACTCTAAATTTCGATTATTTGAACCTCTCCTGTAAGTCCAGTTTTAGATTCCGATGCTTCACTTCAGGTTTACTGTATCCCTTGGACCTTCTTATTGACGATGAAACACAGAAATTGCATCCGAATGTAATACAACAGGCACAATGCCGACTTAAGTACAAGAGGACTGACACTCTAACTTTCGATGATTTGAAGTTCTCCTGTGAGTCCAGTTTTAGATTCCGATGCTTCACTTCTGGTTTACTGTATCCCTTGGACCTTCTTATTGATGATGAAACACAGCAATTGCATGCGAATTTAATACAAAAGGCACAGTTCTGACATACGTACAAGTGGACTGACACTCTAACTCTCTATGATTTGAACCTCTCCTGTGAGTCCAGTTTTAGATTCCGAGGCTTCGCTTCAGGTTTACTGTATCCCTTGGACATTCTTATTTACGATGAAACACAGAAATTGCATCCGAATTTAATGCAAAAGGCACAATGCCGACTTAAGTACAAGAGGACTGACACTCTAACTTTCGATGATTTGAACCTCTCCTGTGAGTCCAGTTTCAGATTCCGATGCTTCACTTCAGGTTTACTGTAACCCTTGGACCTTCTTATTGACGGTGAAACACAGAAATTGCATCCGAATTTAATACAAAGGGCACAATGCCGACTTAAGTACAAGAGAACTGACACCCTAATATTCTATGATTTGAACCTCTCCTGTGAGTCCAGTTTTAGATTCCGATGCTTCACTTCACGTTTACTGTATCCCTTGGACCTTCTTATTGACGATGAAACACAGAAATTGCATCCGAATTTAATACAAAAGGCACAATGCCGACTTAATTACAAGAGGACTGACACCGTAACTTTCGATGATTTGAACCTCTCCTGTGAGTCCAGTTTTAGATTCCGATGCTTCACTTCAGGTTTACTGTATCCCTTGGACCTTCTTATTGACGATGAAACACATAAATTGCATCCGAATTTAATACAACAGGCACAATGCCGACTTAAGTACAAGAGGACTGACACTCTAACTTTCGATGATTTGAAGTTCTCCTGTGAGTCCAGTTTCAGATTCCGATGCTTCACTTCAGGTTTACTGTATCCCTTGGACCTTCTTATTGATGATGAAACACAGCAATTGCATCCGAATTTAATACAAAAGGCACAATTCTGACTTTCGTACAAGTGGACTGACACTCTAACTCTCTATGATTTGAACCTCTCCTGTGAGTACAGTTTTAGATTCCGATGCTTCGCTTCAGGTTTACTGTATCCCTTGGACCTTCTTATTGACGATGAAACACAGAAGTTGCATCCGAATTTAATGCAAAAGGCACAATGCCTACTTAAGTACAAGAGGACTGACACTCTAACTTTCGATGATTGAACCTCTACTGTGAGTCCAGTTTTAGATTCCGATTCATCACTTCAGGTTTACTGTATCCTTTGGACCTTCTTATTGACGATGAAACACAGAAATTGCATCCGAATTTAATACAAAAGGCACAATGCCGACTTAAGTACAAGAGGACTGACACTCTAACATTCTATGATTTGAACCTCTTCTGTGACTCCAGTTTTAGATTCTGAGGCTTCACTTCAGGTTTACTGTATCCCTTGGACCTTCTTATTCACGATGAAACACAGAAATTGCATCCGAATTTAATACGAAAGGCACAATGCCGACTTAGGTACAACAGGAGTGACACTCTAACTTTCTATGATTTGAACCTCTCCTGTGAGTACAGGTTTAGATTCCGATGCTTCACTTCAGGTTCACTGTATCCCTTGGACCTTCTTATTGTCGATGAAACACAGAAATTGCATCCGAATTTAATACAAAAGGCACAATGCCGACTTAAGTACGAGAGGACTGACACTCTAAATTTCGATTATTCGAACCTCTCCTGTGAGTCCGGTTTTAGATTCCGATGCTTCACTTCAGGTTTACTGTATCCCTTGGACCTTCTTATTGACGATGAAACACAGAAATTGCATCCGAATAGAATACAACAGGCACAATGCCGACTTAAGTGCAAGAGGACTGACACTCTAACTTTCGATGATTTGAACTTCTCCTGTGAGTCCAGTTTTAGATTCCGATGCTTCACTTCAGGTTTACTGTATCCCTTTGACCTTCTTATTGACGATGAAACACAGAAATTGCATCCGAATTGAATACAACAGGCACAATGCCGACTTAAGTGCAAGAGGACTGACACTCTAACTTTCGATGATTTGAACTTCTCCTGTGAGTCCAGTTTTAGATTCCGATGCTTCACTTCAGGTTTACTGTATGCCTTGGACCTTCTTATTGACGATGAAACACAGAAATTGCATCCAAATTTAATACAAAAGGCACAATGCTGACTTAAGTACAAGAGGACTGACACTCTAACTTAATATGATTTGAACCTCCCCTGTGAGTCCAGTTTGAGATTCCGATGCTTCACTTCAGGTTTACTGTATCCCTTGGACCTTCTTATTGACGATGAAACACAGAAATTGCATCCGAATTTAACACAAAAGGCACAATGCCGACTTAAGTACAAGAGGACTGACACTCTAACTTTCTATGATTTGAACCTCTTCTGTGAGTCCAGTTTTAGATTCTGATGCTTCACTTCAGATTTACTGTATCCCTTGGACCTTCTTATTGACGATGAAACACAGAAATTGCATCCGAATTTAATACGAAAGGCACAGTGCCTACTTAAGTACATGAGGAATGTCACTCTAACTTTCTATGATTTGAAACTCTCCCGTGAGTCCAGTTTTAGATTCCGATGCTTCACTTCAGGTTTACTGTATCCCTTGGAGGTTCTTATTGACGATGAAAAACAGAAATTGCTTCCGAATAAAATACAAAAGGCACAATGCCGACTTAAGTACAAGAGGTCTGACACTCTAACTCTCTATGATTTGAACCTCTACTGTGAGTCCAGTTTTAGATTCCGATGCTTCACTTCAGGTTTACTGTATCCCTTGGACCTTCTTATTGACGATGAAACACAGAAATGGCATCCGAATTTAATACAAAAGGCACAATGCCGACTTAAGTACTAGCGGACTGTCACTCTAACTTTCTATGATTTGAACCTCTCCTGTAAGTCCAGTTTTAGATTCCGATGCTTCACTTCATGTTTACTGTATCCCTTGGACCTTCTAATTGACGATGAAACACAGAAATTGCATCCGAATTTAATACCAAAGGCACAATGCCGACTTAAGTACAAGAGAACTGACACTCTAATATTCTATGATTTGAACCTCTCCTGTGAGTCCAGTTTTAGATTCCGATGCTTCACTTCAGGTTTACTGTATCCCTTGGACCTTCTTATTGACGATGAAACACAGAAATTGCATCCGAATTTAATACAAAAGGCACAATGCCGACTTAAGTACAAGAGGACTGACACCGTAAATTTCGATGATTTGAACCTCTCCTGTGAGTCCAGTTTTAGATTCCGATGCTTCACTTCAGGTTTACTGTATCCCTTGGACCTTCTGATTGACGATGAAACACAGAAATTGCATCCAAATTCGATACAAAAGGCACAATGCCGACTTAAGTACGAGAGGACTGACACTCTAAATTTCGATTATTTGAACCTCTCCTGTAAGTCCAGTTTTAGATTCCGATGCTTCACTTCAGGTTTACTGTATCCCTTGGACCTTCTTATTGACGATGAAACACAGAAATTGCATCCGAATGTAATACAACAGGCACAATGCCGACTTAAGTACAAGAGAACTGACACTCTAACTTTCGATGATTTGAAGTTCTCCTGTGAGTCCAGTTTTAGATTGCGATGCCTCACTTCTGGTTTACTGTATCCCTTGGACCTTCTTATTGATGATGAAACACAGCAATTGCATGCGAATTTAATACAAAAGGCACAATTCTGACTTACGTACAAGTGGAGTGCCACTCTAACTCTCTATGATTTGAACCTCTCCTGTGAGTCCAGTTTTAGATTCCGATGCTTCGCTTCAGGTTTACTGTATCCCTTGGACCTTCTTATTTACGATGAAACACAGAAATTGCATCCGAATTTAATGCAAAAGGCACAATGCCGACTTAAGTACAAGAGGACTGACACTCTAACTTTCGATGATTTGAACCTCTCCTGTGAGTCCAGTTTCAGATTCCGATGCTTCACTTCAGGTTTACTGTAACCCTTGGACCTTCTTATTGACGGTGAAACACAGAAATCGCATCCGAATTTAATACAAATGCACAATGCTGACTTAAGTACAAGAGTACTGACACTCTAACTTTATATGATTTGAACCTACCCTGTGAGTCCAGTTTGAGATTCCGATGCTTCACTTCAGGTTTACTGTATCCCTTGGACCTTCTTATTGACGATGAAACACAGAAATTGCATCCGAATTTAACACAAAAGGCACAATGCCGACTTAAGTACAAGAGGACTGACACTCTTACTTTCTATGATTTGAACCTCTTCTGTGAGTCCAGTTTTAGTTTCTGATGCTTCACTTTAGGTTTACTGTATCCCTTGGACCTTCTTATTGACGATGAAACACAGAAATTGCATCCGAATTTAATACGAAAGGCACAGTGACTACTTAAGTACATGAGGAATGACACTCTAACTTTCTATGGTTTGAAACACTCCCGTGAGTCCAGTTTTAGATTCCGATGCTTCACTTCAGGTTTACTGTATCCCTTGGACGTTCTTATTGACGATGAAAAACAGAAATTGTTTCCGAATAAAATACAAAAGGCACAATGCCGAATCAAGTACAAGAGGACTGACATTCTAATATTCTATGATTTGAACCTCTCCTGTGAGTCCAGTTTTAGATTCCGATGCTTCACTTCACGTTTACTCTATCCCTTGGACCTTCTTATTGACGATGAAACACAGAAATTGCATCCGAATTTAATACAAAAGGCACAATGCCGACTTAAGTACAAGTGGACTGACACCGTAACTTTCGATGATTTGAACCTCTCCTGTGAGTCCAGTTTTAAATTCCGATGCTTCACTTCAGGTTCACTGTATCCCTTGGACCTTCTTATTGTCGATGAAACACAGAAATTGCATCCGAATTTAATACGAAAGGCACAATGCCGACTTAGGTACAAAAGGACTGACACTCTAACTCTCTATGATTTGAACCTCTCCTGTGAGTCCAGTTTTAGATTCCGATGCTTCACTTCAGGTTTACTGTATCCCTTGGACCTTCTTATTGACGATGAAACACAGAAATAGCATCTAAATTCAATACAAAGGGCACAATGCCGACTTAAGTACGAGAGGACTGACACTCTAAATTTCGATTATTTGAACCTCTCCTGTGAGTCCGGTTTTAGATTCCGATACTTCACTTCAGGTTTACTGTATCCCTTGGACCTTCTTATTGACGATGAAACACAGAAATTGCATCCGAATAGAATACAACAGGCACAATGCCGACTTAAGTGCAAGAGGACTGACACTCTAACTTTCGATGATTTGAACTTCTCCTGTGAGTCTAGTTTTAGATTCCGATGCTTCACTTCAGGTTCACTGTATCCCTTGGACCTTCTTATTGTCGATGAAACACAGAAATTGCATCCGAATTTAATACGAAAGGCACAATGCCGACTTAGGTACAAAAGGACTGACACTCTAACTCTCTATGATTTCAACCTCCCCTGTGAGTCCAGTTTGAGATTCCGATGCCTACCTTCAGGTTTACTGTATCCCTTGGACCTTCTTATTGACGATGAAACACAGATATTGCATCCGAATTTAACACAAAAGGCACAATGCCGACTTAAGTACAAGAGGTCTGACACTCTAATTCTCTAAGATTTGAACCTCTACTGTGAGTCCAGTGTCAGATTCCGATGCTTCACTTCAGGTTTACTGTATCCCTTGGACCCTCTTATTGACGATGAAACACAGAAATTGCATCCGAATTTAATACAAAAGGCACAATGCCGACTTAAGTACTAGCGGTCTGTCACTCTAACTTTCTATGATTTGAACCTCTCCTGTGAGTCCAGTTTTAGATTCTGATGCTTCACTTCATGTTTACTGTATCCCTTGGACCTTCTAATTGACGATGAAACACAGAAATTGCATCCGAATTTAATACCAAAGGCACAATGCCGAGTTAAGTACAAGAAAACTGACACTCTAATATTCTATGATTTGAACCTCTCCTGTGAGTCCAGTTTTAGATTCCGATGCTTCACTTCAGGTTTACTGCATCCCTTGGATCTTCTTATTGACGATGAAACACAGAAATTGCATCCGAATTTAATACAAAAGGCACAATGCCGACTTAAGTACTAGAGGATTGACACCGTAACTTTCGATGATTTGAACCGCTCCAGTGAGTCCAGTTTTAGATTCCGATGCTTCACTTCAGGTTTACTGTATCCCTTGGACCTTCTTATTGACGATGAAACACAGAAATTGCATTAGAATGTAATACAACAGGCACAATGCCGACTTAAGTACAAGAGGACTGACCCTCTAACTTTCGATGATTTGAACCTCTCCTGTGAGTCCAGTTTCAGATTCCGATGCTTCACTTCAGGTTTACTGTAACCCTTTGACCTTCTTATTGATGGTGAAACACAGAAATTGCATCCAAATTTAATACGAAAGGCACAATGCTGACTTAAGTACAAGAGGACTGACACTCTAACTTTATATGATTTGTACCTCCCCTGTGAGTCCAGTTTGAGATTCTGATGCTTCACATGAGGTTTACTGTATCCCTTGGACCTTCTTATTGACGATGAAACACAGAAATTGCATCCGAATTTAATACAAAAGGCACAATGCCGACTTAAGTACAAGGGAACTGACACTCTAGCTTTCTATGATTTGAACCTCTCCTGTGAGACCAGTTTTAGATTCCGATGCTTCACTTCAGGTTTACTGTATCCCTTGGACCTTCTTATTGACGATGAAACACAGAAATTGCATCCGAATTTAATACAAAAGGCACAATGCCGACTTAAGTACAAGAGGACTGACACTCTATCTTTCTATGATTTGAATCTCTCCTGTAAGTCCAGTTTTAGATTCCGATGCTTCACTTCAGGTTTACTGTATCCCTAGGACCTTCTTATTGACGATGAAACACAGAAATTGCATCCAAATTCAATACAAAAGGCACAATGCCGACTTAAGTACGAGAGGATTGACACTCTAAATTTCGTTTATTTGAACCTCTCCTGTGAGTCCAGTTTTAGATTCCGATGCTGCACTTCAGGTTAACTGTATCCCTTGGACCTTCTTATTGATGATGAAACACAGCAATTGCATCCGAATTTAATACAAAAGGCACAATTCTGACTTACGTACAAGTGGACTGACACTCTAATTCTCTATGATTTGAACCTCTCCTGTAAGCCCAGTTTTAGATTCCGATGCTTCGCTTCAGGTTTACTGTATCCCTTGGACCTTCTTATTGACGATGAAACACAGTAATTGCATCCGAATTTAATACAAAAGGCACAATGCCGACTTAAGTACAAGCGGACTGACACTCAAACTTTCTATGATTTGAACCTCTCCTGTAAGACCATTTTTATATTCCGATGCTTCACTTCAGGTTTACTGTATCGCTTGGACCTTCTTATTGACGATGAAACACAGAAATTGCATCCGAATTTATTACAAAAGGCACAATGCCGATTTACGTACAAGAGGACTGACACTCTAACTTTATATGATTTGAACCTCCCCTGTGAGTCCAGTTTGAGATTCCGATGCTTCACTTCAGGTTTACCGTATCCCTTGGACCTTCTTATTGACGATGAAACACAGAAATTGCATCCGAATTTAATACAAAAGGCACAATGCCGACTTAAGTACAAGAGGACCGACACTCTAACTTTCTATGATTTGAACCTCTTCTGTGATTCCAGTTTTAGATTCTGAGGCTTCACTTCAGGTTTACTGTATCCCTTGGACCTTCTTATTTACGATGAAACACAGAAATTGCATCCGAATTTAATACGAAAGGCACAATGCCGACTTAAGTATAAGAGGAATGACACTCTAATTTTCTATGATTTGAACCTCTCCTGTGAGACCAGTTTTAGTTTCTGATGCTTCACTTCAGGTTTACTGTAACCCTTGGACCTTCTTATTGTCGATGAAACACAGAAATTGCATCCGAATTTAATACAAAAGGCACAATGCCGACTTAAGTACAAGAGGACAGACACTCTAACTCTATATGATTTGTACCTCCCCTGTGAGTCCAGTTTGAGATTCCGATGCTTCACTTCAGGTTTACTGTATCCTTTGGACCTTCTTATTGACGATGAAACACAGAAATTGCATCCGAATTTAATGCAAAAGGCACAATGCCGACTTAAGTACAAGAGGACTGACACTCTAACTTTCGATGATTTGAACCTCTCCTGTGAGTCCAGTTTCAGATTCCGATGCTTCACTTCAGGTTTACTGTAACCCTTGGACCTTCTTATTGATGGTGAAACACAGAAATTGCATCCGAATTTAATACAAAAGGCACAATGCCGACTTAAGTACAAGAGGACTGACACTCTAACTTTCTACGATTTCAACCTCTCCTGTGAGTCCAGTTTGAGATTCCGATGCTTCACTTCAGGTTTACTGTATCCCTTGGACCTTCTTATTGACGATGAAACACAGAAATTGCATCCGAATTTAATACAAAAGGCACAATGCCGACTTAAGTACAAGAGGACTGACACTCTATCTTTCTATGATTTGAACCTCTCCTGTAAGTCCAGTTTTAGATTCCGATGCTTCACTTCAGGTTTACTGTATCCCTTGGACCTTCTTATTGACGATGAAACACAGAAATTGCATCCAAATTGAATACAAAAGGCACAATGCCGACTTAAGTACGAGAGGACTGACACTCTAAATTTCGATTATTTGAACCTCTCCTGTTAGTCCAGTTTTAGATTCCGATGCTTCACTTCAGGTTTACTGTATCCCTTGGACCTTCTTATTGACGATGAAACAAAGAAATTGCATCCGAATGTAATACAACAGGCACAATGCCGACTTAAGTACAAGAGGACTGACACTCTAACTTTCGATGATTTGAAGTTCTCCTGTGAGTCCAGTTTTAGATTCCGATGCTTCACTTCTGGTTTACTGTATCCCTTGGACCTTCTTATTGATGATGAAACACAGCAATTGCATCCAAAATTTAATACAAAAGGCACAATTCTGACTTACGTACAAGTGGACTGACACTCTAACTCTCTATGATTTGAACCTCTCCTGTGAGTCCAGTTTTAGATTCCGATGCTTCGCTTCAGGTTTACTGTATCCCTTGGACCTTCTTATTTACGATGAAACACAGAAATTGCATCCGAATTTAATGCAAAAGGCACAATGCCGACTTAAGTACAAGAGGACTGACCCTCTAACTTTCGATGATTTGAACCTCTATTGTGAGTCCAGTTTCAGATTCCAAAGCTTCACTTCAGGTTTACTGTAACCCTTGGACCTTCTTATTGACGGTGAAACACAGAAATTGCATCCGAATTTAATACAAAAGGCACAATGCTGACTTAAGTACAAGAGGACTGACACTCTAAATTTCTATGATTTGAACCTACACTGTGAGTCCAGTTTGAGATTCCGATGCTTCACTTCAGGTTTACTGTATCCCTTGGACCTTCTTATTGACGATGAAACACTGAAATTGCATCCGAATTTAACACAAAAGGCACAATGCCGACTAAAGTACAAGAGGACTGACACTCTAACTTTCTATGATTTGAACCTCTTCTGTGAGTCCAGTTTTAGATTCTGATGCTTCACTTCAGGTTTACTGTATCCCTTGGACCTTCTTATTGACGATGAAACACAGAAATTGCATCCGAATTTAATACGAAAGGCACAGTGACTACTTAAGTACATGAGGAATGACACTCTAACTTTCTATGATTTGAAACACTCCCGTGAGTCCAGTTTTAGAATCCGATGCTTGACTTCAGTTTTACTGTGTCCCTTGGACGTTCTTATTGACGATGAAAAACAGAAATTGCTTCCGAATAAAATACAAAAGGCACAATGCCGACTCAAGTACAAGAGGACTGACACTCTAACTCCCTATGATTTGAACCTCTACAGTGAGTCCAGTTTTAGATTCCGATGCTTCACTTTAGGTTTACTGTATCCCTTGGACCTTCTTATTGACGATGAAACACAGAAATTGCATCCGAATTTAATACAAAAGGCACAATGCCGACTTAAGTACAAGCGGACTGTTACTCTAACTTTCTATGATTTAAACCTCTCCTGTGAGTCCAGTTTTAGATTCTGATGCTTCACTTCATGTTTACTGTATCCCTAGGACCTTCTAATTGACGATGAAACACAGAAATTGCATCCGAATTTAATACAAAAGGCACAATGCCGACTTAAGTACAAGAGGACTGACACCGTAACTTTCGATGATTTGAACCTCTCCTGTGAGTCCAGTTTTAGATTCCGATGCTTCGCTTCAGGTTTACTGTATCCCTCGGACCCTCTTATTGACGATGAAACACAGAAATTGCATCCGAATTTAATGCAAAAGGCAAAATGCCGACTTAAGTACAAGAGGACTGACACTCTATCTTTCGATGATTTGAACCTCTCCTGTGAGTCCAGTTTCAGATTCCGCTGCTTCACTTCAGGTTTACTGTAACCCTTGGACCTTCTTATTGATGGTGAAACACAGAAATTGCATCCGTATTTAATACAAAAGGCACAATGCCGACTTAAGTACAAGAGGACTGACAATCTAACTTTCTACGATTTGAACCTCTCCCGTGAATGCAGTTTTAGATTTCGATGCTTCACTTCAGGTTTACTGTAACCCTTGGACCTTCTTATTGACGATGAAACACAGAAATGGCATCCGAATTTAATACGAAAGGCACAATGCTGACTAAAGTACAAGAATACTGACACTCTAACTTTAAACCATTTGTACCTCCCCTGTGAGTCCAGTTTGAGATTACGATATTTCACTTCAGGTTTACTGTATCCCTTGGACCTTCTTATTGACGATGAAACACAGAAATTGCATCCGAATTTAATACAAAAGGCACAATGCCGACTTAAGTACAAGAGAACTGACACTCTAACTTTCTATGATTTGAACCTCTCCTGTGAGTCCACTTTTAGATTCCGATGCTTCACTTCAGGTTTACTGTATCCCTTGGACCTTCTTATTGACGATGAAACACAGAAATTGCATCCGAATTTAACACAAAAGGCACAATGCCGACTTAAGTACAAGAGGACTGACACTGTATCTTTCTATGATTTGAATCTCTCCTGTAAGTCCAGTTTTAGATTCCGATGCTTCACTTCAGGTTTACTGTATCCCTTGGACCTTCTTATTGACGATGAAACACAGAAATTGCATCCAAATTCAATACAAAAGGCACAATGCCCACTTAAGTACGAGAGGATTGACACTCTAAATTTCGATTATTTGAACCTCTCCTGTGAGTCCAGTTTTAGATTCCGATGCTTCACTTCAGGTTTACTGTATCCCTTGGACCTTCTTATTGACGATGAAACACATAAATTGCATCCGAATTTAAAACAACAGGCACAATGCCGACTTAAGTACAAGAGGACTAGCACTCTAACTTTCGATGATTTGAACTTCTCCTGTGAGTCCAGTTTTAGATTCCGATGCTTCACTTCAGGTTAACTGTATCCCTTGGACCTTCTTATTGAGGATGAAACACAGAAATTGCATCCGAATTTAATACGAAAGGCACAATGCTGACTTAAGTACAAGAGGACTGACACTCTAACTTTATATGATTTGTACCTCCCCTGTGAGTCCAGTTTGAGATTCCGATCCTTCACTTCAGGTTTACTGTATCCCTGGGACCTTCTTATTGACGATGAAACACAGTAATTGCATCCGAATTTAATACAAAATGCACAATGGCGACTTAAGTACAAGAGAACTGACACTCTAACTTTCTATGATTTGAACCTCTCCTGTGAGTCAAGTTTTAGATTCCGATGCTTCACTTCAGGTTTACTGTATCCCTTGGACCTTCTTATTGACGATGAAACACAGAAATTGCATCCGAATTTAATACAAAAGGCACAATGCCGACTTAAGTACAAGCGGACTGACACTCTAACTTTCTATGATTTGAACCTCTCCTGTAAGTCCATTTTTAGATTCCGATGCTTCACTTCAGGTTTACTGTATCGCTTGTACCTTCTTATTGATGATGAAACACAGAAATTGCATCCGAATTTAATACGAAAGGCACAATGCCGACTTAAGTACAAGCGGACTGACACTCTAACTTTATATGATTTGTACCTCCCCTGTGAGTCCAGTTTGAGATTCCGATGCTTCACTTCAGGTTTACTGTATCCCTTGGACCTTCTTATTGACGATGAAACACAGAAATTGCTTCCCAATTTAATACAAAAGGCACAATGCCGACTTAAGTACAAGAGGACTGACACTCTAACTCTCTATGATTTGAACCTCTCCTGTGAGTCCAGTTTTAGATTCCGATGCTTCACTTCAGGTTTACTGTATCCCTTGGACCTTCTTATTTACGATGAAACACAGAAATTGCATCCGAATTTAATGCAAAAGGCACAATGCCGACTTAAGTACAAGAGGACTGACACTCTAACTTTCGATGATTTGAACCTCTCCTGTGAGTCCAGTTTCAGATTCCAATGCTTCACTTCAGGTTTACTGTAACCCTTGGACCTTCTTATTGACGGTGAAACACAGAAATTGCATCCGAATTTAACACAAAAGGCACAATGCCGACTTAAGTACAAGAGGACTGACAGTCTATCTTTCTATGATTTGAACCTCTTCTGTGAGTCCAGTTTTAGATTCTGATGCTTCACTTCAGGTTTACTGTATCCCTAGGACCTTCTTATTGACGATGAAACTCAGAAATTGCATCCGAATTTAATACGAAAGGCACAGTGACTACTTAAGTACATGAGGAATGACACTCTAACTTTCTATGATTTGAAACACTCCCATGAGTCCAGTTTTAGATTCCGATGGTTGACTTCAGGTTTACTGTGTCCCTTGGACGTTCTTATTGACGATGAAAAACAGAAATTGCTTCCGAATAAAATACAAAAGGCACAATGCCGACTCAAGTACAAGAGGACTGACACTCTAACTCCCTATGATTTGAACCTCTACTGTGAGTCCAGTTTTAGATTCCGATGCTTCACTTCAGGTTTACTGTATCCCTTGGACCTTCTTATTGACGATGAAACACAGAAATTGCATCCGAATTTAATACAAAAGGCACAATGCCGACTTAAGGACAAGCGGACTGTTACTCTAACTTTCTATGATTTAAACCTCTCCTGTGAGTCCAGTTTTAGATTCTGATGCTTCACTTCATGTTTACTGTATCCCTTGGACCTTCTAATTGACGATGAAACACAGAGATTGCATCCGAATTTAATACAAAAGGCACAATGCCGACTTAAGTACAAGAGGACTGACACCGTAACTTTCGATGATTTGAACCTCTCCTGTGAGTCCACTTTCAGATTCCGCTGCTTCACTTCAGGTTTACTGTAACCCTTGGACCTTCTTATTGATGGTGAAACACAGAAATTGCATCCGAATTTAATACAAAAGGCACAATGCCGACTTAAGTACAAGAGGACTGACGATCTAACTTTCTACGATTTGAACCTCTCCCGTGAATGCAGTTTAAGATTTCGATGCTTGACTTCAGGTTTACTGTAACCCTTGGACCTTCTTGTTGACGATGAAACACAGAAATTGCATCCGAATTCAATACGAAAGGCACAATGCTGACTTAAGTACAAGAATACTGACACTCTAACTTTATATGATTTGTACCTCCCCTGTGAGTCCAGTTTGAGATTCCGATGCATCACTTCAGGTTTACTGTATCCCTTGGACCTTCTTATTGACGATGAAACACAGAAATTGCATCCGAATTTAATACAAAAGGCACAATGCCGACTTAAGTACAAGAGAACTGACACTCTAACTTTCTATGATTGGAACCTCTCCTGTGAGTCCAGTTTTAGATTCCGATGCTTGACTTCAGGTTTACTGTATCCCTTGGACCTTCTTATTGACGATGAAACACAGAAATTGCATCCGAATTTAATACGAAAGGCACAATGCCGACTTAAGTACAAGAGGACTGACACTGTATCTTTCTATGATTTGAATCTCTCCTGTAAGTCCAGTTCTAGATTCCGATGCTTCACTTCAGGTTTACTGTATCCCTTGGACCTTCTTATTGACGATGAAACACAGAAATTGCATCCAAATTCAATACAAAAGGCACAATGCCGACTTAAGTACGAGAGGATTGACACTCTAAATTACGATTATTTGAACCTCTCCTGTGAGTCCAGTTTTAGATTCCGATGCTTCACTTCAGGTATACTGTATCCCTTGGACCTTCTTATTGACGATGAAACACATAAATTGCATATGAATTTAAAACATCAGGCACAATGCCGACTTAAGTACAAGAGGACTAGCACTCTAACTTTCGATGATTTGAACTTCTCCTGTGAGTCCAGTTTTAGATTCCGATGCTTCACTTCAGGTTAACTGTATCCCTTGGACCTTCTTATTGATAATGAAACACAGAAATTGCATACGAATTTAATACAAAAGGCACAATGCCGACTTAAGTACAAGAGGACTGACAATCTAAATTTCTACGATTTGAACCTCTCCCGTGAATGCAGTTTTAGATTTCGATGCTTGACTTCAGGTTTACTGTAACCCTTGGACCTTCTTATTGACGATGAAACACAGAAATTGCATCCGAATTCAATACGAAAGGCACAATGCTGACTTAAGTACAAGAATACTGACACTCTAACTTTATATGATTTGTACCTCCCCTGTGAGTCCAGTTTGAGATTCCGATGCTTCACTTTAGGTTTACTGTATCCCTTGGACCTTCTTATTGACGATGAAACACAGAAATTGCATCCGAATTTAATACAAAAGGCACAATGCCGACTTAAGTACAAGAGAACTGACACTCTAACTTTCTATGATTGGAACCTCTCCTGTGAGTCCAGTTTTAGATTCCGATGCTTCACTTCAGGTTTACTGTATACCTTGGACCTTCTTATTGACGATGAAACACAGAAATTGCATCCGAATTTAATACGAAAGGCACAATGCCGACTTAAGTACAAGAGGACTGACACCGTAACTTTCGATGATTTGAACCTCTCCTGTGAGTCCAGTTTTAGATTCCGATGCTTCGCTTCAGGTTTACTGTATCCCTCGGACCTTCTTATTGACGATGAAACACAGAAATTGCATCCGAATTTAATGCAAAAGGCACAATGCCGACTTAAGTACAAGAGGACTGACACTCTATCTTTCGATGATTTGAACCTCTCCTGTGAGTCCAGTTTCAGATTCCGCTGCTTCACTTCAGGTTTACTGTAACCCTTGGACCTTCTTATTGATGGTGAAACACAGAAATTGCATCCGAATTTAATACAAAAGGCACAATGCCGACTTAAGTACAAGAGGACTGACAATCTAACTTTCTACGATTTGAACCTCTCCCGTGAATGCAGTTTTAGATTTCGATGCTTGACTTCAGGTTTACTGTAACCCTTGGACCTTCTTATTGACGATGAAAAACAGAAATTGCATCCGAATTCAATACGAAAGGCACAATGCTGACTTAAGTACAAGAATACTGACACTCTAACTTTATATGATTTGTACCTCCCCTGTGAGTCCAGTTTGAGATTCCGATGCTTCACTTCAGGTTTACTGTATCCCTTGGACCTTCTTATTGACGATGAAACACAGAAATTGCATCCGAATTTAATACAAAAGGCACAATGCCGACTTAAGTACAAGAGAACTGACACTCTACCTTTCTATGATTGGAACCTCTCCTGTGAGTCCAGTTTTAGATTCCGATGCTTCACTTCAGGTTTACTGTATCCCTTGGACCTTCTTATTGACGATGAAACACAGAAATTGCATCCGAATTTAATACGAAAGGCACAATGCCGACTTAAGTACAAGAGGACTGACACTGTATCTTTCTATGATTTGAATCTCTCCTGTAAGTCCAGTTTTAGATTCCGATGCTTCACTTCAGGTTTCCTGTATCCCTTGGACCTTCTTATTGACGATGAAACACAGAAATTGCATCCAAATTCAATACAAAAGGCACAATGCCGACTTAAGTACGAGAGGATTGACACTCTAAATTACGATTATTTGAACCTCTCCTGTGAGTCCAGTTTTGATTCCGATGCTTCACTTCAGGTTTACTGTATCCCTTGGACTTTCTTATTGACGATGAAACACATAAATTGCATCCGAATTTAAAACATCAGGCACAATGCCGACTTAAGTACAAGAGGACTAGCACTCTAACTTTCGATGATTTGAACTTCTCCTGTGAGTCCAGTTTTAGATTCCGATGCTTCACTTCAGGTTAACTGTATCCCTTGGACCTTCTTATTGATAATGAAACACAGAAATTGCATCCGAATTTAATACGAAAGGCACAATGCTGACTTAAGTACAAGAGGACTGACACTCTAACCTTATATGATTTGTACCTCCCCTTTGAGTCCAGTTTGAGATTCCGATGCTTCACTTCAGGTTTACTGTATCCCTTGGACCTTCTTATTGACGATGAAACACAGTAATTGCATCCGAATTTAATACAAAATGCACAATGCCGACTTAAGTACAAGAGAACTGACACTCTAACTTTCTATGATTTGAACCTCTCCTGTGAGTCAAGTTTTAGATTCCGATGCTTCACTTCAGGTTTACTGTATCCCTTGGACCTTCTTATTGACGATGAAACACAGAAATTGCATCCGAATTTAATACAAAAGGCACAATGCCGACTTAAGTACAAGAGGACTGACACTCTATCTTTCTATGAATTGAACCTCTCCTGTTAGTCCAGTTTTAGATTCCGATGCTTCACTTCACGTTTACTGTATCCCTTGGACCTTCTTATTGACGATGAAACACAGAAATTGCATCCAAATTCAATACAAAAGGCACAATGCCGACTTAAGTACAAGGGGATTGACACTCTAAATTTCGATTATTTGAACCTCTCCTGTGAGTCCAGTTTTAGATTCCGATGCTTCACTTCAGGTTTACTGTATCCCTTGGACCTTCTTATTGACGATGAAAGACAGAAATTGCATCCGAATTTAATACAAAAGGCACAATGCCGACTTAAGTACAAGCGGACTGACACTCTAACTTTCTATGATTTGAACCTCTCCTGTAAGTCCATTTTTAGATTCCGATGCTTCACTTCAGGTTTACTGTATCGCTTGGACCTTCTTATTGATGATGAAACACAGAAATTGCATCCGAATTTAAAACGAAAGGCACAATGCCGACTTAAGTACAAGCGGACTGACACTCTAACTTTCTATGATTTGAACCTCTCCTGTAAGTCCATTTTTAGATTCCGATGCTTCACTTCAGGTTTACTGTATCGCTTGGACCTTCTTATTGACGATGAAACACAGATATTGCATCCGAATTTAATACGAAAGCCACAATGCTGACTTAAGTACAAGAGGACTGACACTCTAACTTTATATGATTTGTACCTCCCCTGTGAGTCCAGTTTGAGATTCCGATGCTTCACTTCAGGTTTACTGTATCCCTTGGACCTTCTTATTGACGTTGAAACACAGAAATTGCATCCGAATGTAATACAAAAGGCACAATGCCGACTTAAGTACAAGAGGACTGACACTCTATCTTTCTATGATTTGTACCTCTCCTGTAAGTCCAGTTTTAGATTCCGATGCTTCACTTCAGGTTTACTGTATCCCTTGGACCTTCTTATTGACGATGAAACACAGAAATTGCATCCAAATTCAATACAAAAGACACAATGCCGACTTAAGTACGAGAGGATTGACACTCTAAATTTCAATTATTTGAACCTCTCCTGTGAGTCCAGTTTTAGATTCCGATGCTTCACTTCAGGTTTACTGTATCCCTTGGACCTTCTTATTGACGATGAAACACAGAAATTGGATCCGAATTTAAAACAACAGGCACAATGCCGACTTAAGTACAAGAGGACTAGCACTCTAACTTTCGATGGTTTGAACTTATCCTGTGAGTCTAGTTTTAGATTCCGATGCTTAACTTCAGGTTTACTGTATCCCTTGGACCTTCTTATTGATGATGAAACAAAGAAATTGCAACCGAATTTAATACGAAAGGCACTATGCTGACTTAAGTACCAGAGGACTGACACTCTAACTTTATATGATTTGTACCTCCCCTGTGAGTCCAGTTTGAGATTCCGATGCTTCACTTCAGGTTTACTGTATCCCTTGGACCTTCTTATTGACGATGAAACACAGAAATTGCATCCGAATTTAATACAAAGTGCACAATGCCGACTTAAGTACTAGAGAACTGACACTCTAACTTTCTATGATTTGTACCTCTCCTGTGAGTCCAGTTTTAGATTCCGATGCTTCACTTCAGGTTTACTGTATCCCTTGGACCTTCTTATTGACGATGAAACACAGAAATTGCATCCGAATTTAATACGAAAGGCACAATCCTGACTTAAGTACCAGAGGACTGACACTCTAACTTTCTATGATTTGAACCTCTCCTGTGAGTCCAGTTTCAGATTCTGATGCTTCACTTCATGTTTACTGTATCCCTTGGACCTTCTAATTGACGATGAAACACAGAAATTGCATCCGAATATAATACCAAAGGCACAATGCCGACTTAAGTACAAGAGAACTGACACTCTAATATTCTATGATTTGAACCTCTCCTGTGAGTCCAGTTTTAGATTCCGATGCTTCACTTCAGGTTAACTGTATCCCTTGGACCTTCTTATTGATAATGAAACACAGAAATTGCATCCGAATTTAATACGAAAGGCACAATGCTGACTTAAGTACAAGAGGACTGACACTCTAACTTTATATGATTTGTACCTCCCCTTTGAGTCCAGTTTGAGATTCCGATGCTTCACTTCAGGGTTACTGTATCCCTTGGACCTTCTTATTGACGATGAAACACAGTAATTGCATCCGAATTTAATACAAAATGCACAATGCCGACTTAAGTACAAGAGAACTGACACTCTAACTTTCTATGATTTGAACCTCTCCTGTGAGTCAAGTTTTAGATTCCGATGCTTCACTTAAGGTTTACTGTATCCCTTGGACCTTCTTATTGACGATGAAACACAGAAATTGCATCCGAATTTAATACAAAAGGCACAATGCCGACTTAAGTACAAGAGGACTGACACTCTATCTTTCTATGAATTGAACCTCTCCTGTTAGTCCAGTTTTAGATTCCGATGCTTCACTTCACGTTTACTGTATCCCTTGGACCTTCTTATTGACGATGAAACACAGAAATTGCATCCAAATTCAATACAAAAGGCACAATGCCGACTTAAGTACAAGGGGATTGACACTCTAAATTTCGATTATTTGAACCTCTCCTGTGAGTCCAGTTTTAGATTCCGATGCTTCACTTCAGGTTTACTGTATCCCTTGGACCTTCTTATTGACGATGAAAGACAGAAATTGCATCCGAATTTAATACAAAAGGCACAATGCCGACTTAAGTACAAGCGGACTGACACTCTAACTTTCTATGATTTGAACCTCTCCTGTAAGTCCATTTTTAGATTCCGATGCTTCACTACAGGTTTACTGTATCGCTTGGACCTTCTTATTGATGATGAAACACAGAAATTGCATCCGAATTTAAAACGAAAGGCACAATGCCGACTTAAGTACAAGCGGACTGACACTCTAACTTTCTATGATTTGAACCTCTCCTGTAAGTCCATTTTTAGATTCCGATGCTTCACTTCAGGTTTACTGTATCGCTTGGACCTTCTTATTGACGATGAAACACAGAAATTGCATCCGAATTTAATACGAAAGCCACAATGCTGACTTAAGTACAAGAGGACTGACACTCTAACTTTATATGATTTGTACCTCCCCTGTGAGTCCAGTTTGAGATTCCGATGCTTCACTTCAGGTTTACTGTATCCCTTGGACCTTCTTATTGACGTTGAAACACAGAAATTGCATCCGAATGTAATACAAAAGGCACAATGCCGACTTAAGTACAAGAGGACTGACACTCTATCTTTCTATGATTTGTACCTCTCCTGTAAGTCCAGTTTTAGATTCCGATGCTTCACTTCAGGTTTACTGTATCCCTTGGACCTTCTTATTGACGATGAAACACAGAAATTGCATCCAAATTCAATACAAAAGACACAATGCCGACTTAAGTACGAGAGGATTGACACTCTAAATTTCAATTATTTGAACCTCTCCTGTGAGTCCAGTTTTAGATTCCGATGCTTCACTTCAGGTTTACTGTATCCCTTGGACCTTCTTATTGACGATGAAACACAGAAATTGGATTCGAATTTAAAACAACAGGCACAATGCCGACTTAAGTACAAGAGGACTAGCACTCTAACTTTCGATGGTTTGAACTTATCCTGTGAGTCCAGTTTTAGATTCCGATGCTTAACTTCAGGTTTACTGTATCCCTTGGACCTTCTTATTGATGATGAAACAAAGAAATTGCAACCGAATTTAATACGAAAGGCACTATGCTGACTTAAGTACCAGAGGACTGACACTCTAACTTTATATGATTTGTACCTCCCCTGTGAGTCCAGTTTGAGATTCCGATGCTTCACTTCAGGTTTACTGTATCCCTTGGACCTTCTTATTGACGATGAAACACAGAAATTGCATCCGAATTTAATACAAAGTGCACAATGCCGACTTAAGTACTAGAGAACTGACACTCTAACTTTCTATGATTTGAACCTCTCCTGTGAGTCCAGTTTTAGATTCCGATGCTTCACTTCAGGTTTACTGTATCCCTTGGACCTTCTTATTGACGATGAAACACAGAAATTGCATCCGAATTTAATACGAAAGGCACAATGCTGACTTAAGTACCAGAGGACTGACACTCTAACTTTCTATGATTTGAACCTCTCCTGTGAGTCCAGTTTTAGATTCTGATGCTTCACTTCATGTTTACTGTATCCCTTGGACCTTCTAATTGACGATGAAACACAGAAATTGCATCCGAATATAATACCAAAGGCACAATGCCGACTTAAGTACAAGAGAACTGACACTCTAATATTCTATGATTTGAACCTCTCCTGTGAGTCCAGTTTTAGATTCCGATGCTTCACTTCAGGTTCACTGTATCCCTTGGACCTTCTTATTGACGATGAAACACAGAAATTGCATCCGAATTTAATACAAAAGGCACAATGCCGACATAAGTACAAGAGGACTGACACCGTAACTTTTGATGATTTGAACCTCTCCTGTGAGTCCAGTTTTAGATTCCGATGCTTCACTTCAGGTTTACTGTATCCCTTGGACCTTCTGATTGACGATGAAACACAGAAATTGCATCCAAATTGAATACAAAAGGCACAATGCCGACTTAAGTACGAGAGGACTGACACTCTAAATTTCGATTATTTGAACCTCTCCTGTTAGTCCAGTTTTAGATTCTGATGCTTCACTTCAGGTTTACTGTATCCCTTGGACCTTCTTATTGACGATGAAACACAGAAATTGCATCCGAATGTAATACAACAGGCACAATGCCGACTTAAGTACAAGAGGACTGACACTCTAACTTTCGATGATTTGAAGTTCTCCTGTGAGTCCAGTTTTAGATTCCGATGCTTCACTTCTGGTTTACTGTATCCCTTGGACCTTCTTATTGATGATGAAACACAGCAATTGCATCCGAATTTAATACAAAAGGCACAATTCTGACTTACGTACAAGTGGACTGACACTCTAACTCTCTATGATTTGAACCTCTCCTGTGAGTCCAGTTTTAGATTCCGATGCTTCGCTTCAGGTTTACTGTATCCCTTGGACCTTCTTATTGACGGTGAAACACAGAAATTGCATCCGAATTTAATACAAAAGGCACAATGCTGACTTAAGTACAAGAGGACTGACACTCTAACTTTATATGATTTGAACCTACCCTGTGAGTCCAGTTTGAGATTCCGATGCTTCACTTCAGGTTTACTGTATCCCTTGGACCTTCTTATTGACGATGAAACACAGAAATTGCATCCGAATTTAACACAAAAAGCACAATGCCGACATAAGTACAAGAGGACTGACACCGTAACTTTTGATGATTTGAACCTCTCCTGTGAGTCCAGTTTTAGATTCCGATGCTTCACTTCAGGTTTACTGTATCCCTTGGACCTTCTGATTGACGATGAAACACAGAAATTGCATCCAAATTGAATACAAAAGGCACAATGCCGACTTAAGTACGAGAGGACTGACACTCTAAATTTCGATTATTTGAACCTCTCCTGTTAGTCCAGTTTTAGATTCTGATGCTTCACTTCAGGTTTACTGTATCCCTTGGACCTTCTTATTGACGATGAAACACAGAAATTGCATCCGAATGTAATACAACAGGCACAATGCCGACTTAAGTACAAGAGGACTGACACTCTAACTTTCGATGATTTGAAGTTCTCCTGTGAGTCCAGTTTTAGATTCCGATGCTTCACTTCTGGTTTACTGTATCCCTTGGACCTTCTTATTGATGATGAAACACAGCAATTGCATCCGAATTTAATACAAAAGGCACAATTCTGACTTACGTACAAGTGGACTGACACTCTAACTCTCTATGATTTGAACCTCTCCTGTGAGTCCAGTTTTAGATTCCGATGCTTCGCTTCAGGTTTACTGTATCCCTTGGACCTTCTTATTGACGGTGAAACACAGAAATTGCATCCGAATTTAATACAAAAGGCACAATGCTGACTTAAGTACAAGAGGACTGACACTCTAACTTTATATGATTTGAACCTACCCTGTGAGTCCAGTTTGAGATTCCGATGCTTCACTTCAGGTTTACTGTATCCCTTGGACCTTCTTATTGACGATGAAACACAGAAATTGCATCCGAATTTAACACAAAAAGCACAATGCCGACTTAAGTACAAGAGGACTGACACTCTAACTTTCTATGATTTGAACCTCTTCTGTGAGTCCAGTTTTAGATTCTGATGCTTCACTTCAGGTTTACTGTATCCCTTGGACCTTCTTATTGACGATGAAACACAGAAATTGCATCCGAATTTAATACGAAAGGCACAGTGACTACTTAAGTACATGAGGAATGACACTCTAACTTTCTATGATTTGAAACACTCCCGTGAGTCCAGTTTTAGAATCCTATGCTTGACTTCAGGTTTACTGTGTCCCTTGGACGTTCTTATTGACGATGAAAAACAGAAATTGCTTCCGAATAAAATACAAAAGGCACAATGCCGACTCAAGTACAAGAGGACTGACACTCTAACTCCCTATGATTTGAACCTCTACTGTGAGTCCAGTTTTAGATTCCGATGCTTCACTTTAGGTTTACTGTATCCCTTGGACCTTCTTATTGACGATGAAACACAGAAATTGCATCCGAATTTAATACAAAAGGCACAATGCCGACTTAAGTACAAGCGGACTGTTACTCTAACTTTCTATGATTTAAACCTCTCCTGTGAGTCCAGTTTTAGATTCTGATGCTTCACTTCATGTTTACTGTATCCCTAGGACCTTCTAATTGACGATGAAACACAGAAATAGCATCCGAATTTAATACAAAAGGCACTATGCCGACTTAAGTACAAGAGGACTGACACCGTAACTTTCGATGATTTGAACCTCTCCTGTGAGTCCAGTTTTAGATTCCGATGCTTCGCTTCAGGTTTACTGTATCCCTCGGACCTTCTTATGGACGATAAAACACAGAAATTGCATCCGAATTTAATGCAAAAGGCAAAATGCCGACGTAAGTACAAGAGGACTGACACTCTATCTTTCGATGATTTGAACCTCTCCTGTGAGTCCAGTTTCAGATTCCGCTGCTTCACTTCAGGTTTACTGTAACCCTTGGACCTTCTTATTGAAGGTGAAACACAGAAATTGCATCCGAATTTAATACAAAAGGCACAATGCCGACTTAAGTACAAGAGGACTGACAATCTAACTTTCTACGATTTGAACCTCTCCCGTGAATGCAGTTTTAGATTTCGATGCTTGACTTCAGGTTTACTGTAACCCTTGGACCTTCTTATTGACGATGAAACACAGAAATTGCATCCGAATTTAATACGAAAGGCACAATGCTGACTTAAGTACAAGAATACTGACACTCTAACTTTAAACCATTTGTACCTCCCCTGTGAGTCCAGTTTGAGATTCCGATGCTTCACTCCAGGTTTACTGTATCCCTTGGACCTTCTTATTGACGATGAAACACAGAAATTGCATCCGAATTTAATACAAAGGGCTTAATGCCGACTTAAGTACAAGAGAACTGACACTCTAACTTTCTATGATTTGAACCTCTCCTGTGAGTCCAGTTTTAGATTCCGATGCTTCACTTCAGGTTTACTGTATCCCTTGGACCTTCTTATTGACGATGAAACACAGAAATTGCATCCGAATTTAATACAAAAGGCACAATGCCGACTTAAGTACAAGAGGACTGACACTGTATCTTTCTATGATTTGAATCTCTCCTGTAAGTCCAGTTTTAGATTCCGATGCTTCACTTCAGGTTTACTGTATCCCTTGGACCTTCTTATTGACGATGAAACACAGAAATTGCATCCAAATTCAATACAAAAGGCACAATGCCGACATAAGTACGAGAGGATTGACACTCTAAATTTCGATTATTTGAACCTCTCCTGTGAGTCCAGTTTTAGATTCCGATGCTTCACTTCAGGTTTACTGTATCCCTTTTACCTTCTTATTGACGATGAAACACATAAATTGCATCCGAATTTAAAACAACAGGCACAATGCCGACTTAAGTACAAGAGGACTAGCACTCTAACTTTCGATGATTTGAACTTCTCCTGTGAGTCCAGTTTTAGATTCCGATGCTTCACTTCAGGTTAACTGTATCCCTTGGACCTTCTTATTGATGATGAAACACAGAAATTGCATCCGAATTTAATACGAAAGGCACAATGCTGACTTAAGTACAAGAGGACTGACACTCTAACTTTATATGATTTGTACCTCCCCTGTGAGTCCAGTTTGAGATTCCGATCCTTCACTTCAGGTTTACTGTATCCCTTGGACCTTCTTATTGACGATGAAACACAGTAATTGCATCCGAATTTAATACAAAATGCACAATGGCGACTTAAGTACAAGAGAACTGACACTCTAACTTTCTATGATTTGAACCTCTCCTGTGAGTCAAGTTTTAGATTCCGATGCTTCACTTCAGGTTTACTGTATCCCTTGGACCTTCTTATTGACGATGAAACACAGAAATTGCATCCGAATTTAATACAAAAGGCACAATGCCGACTTAAGTACAAGCGGACTGACACTCTAACTTACTATGATTTGAACCTCTCCTGTAAGTCCATTTTTAGATTCCGATGCTTCACTTCAGGTTTACTGTATCGCTTGGACCTTCTTATTGATGTTGAAACACAGAAATTGCATCCGAATTTAATACGAAAGGCACAATGCCGACTTAAGTACAAGCGGACTGACACTCTAACTTTCTATGATTTGAACCTCTCCTGTAAGTCCATTTTTAGATTCCGATGCTTCACTTCAGGTTTACTGTATCGCTTGGACCTTCTTATTGACGATGAAACACAGAAATTGCATCCGAATTTAATACGAAAGGCACAATGCTGACTTAAGTACAAGAGGACTGACACTCTAACTTTATATGATTTGTACCTCCCCTGTGAGTCCAGTTTGAGATTCCGATGCTTCACTTCAGGTTTACTGTATCCCTTGGACCATCTTATTGACGATGAAACACAGAAATTGCATCCGAATTTAATACAAAAGGCACAATGCCGACTTAAGTACAAGAGGACTGACACTCTAACTCTCTATGATTTGAACCTCTCCTGTGAGTCCAGTTTTCCATTCCGATGCTTCGCTTCAGGTTTACTGTATCCCTTGGACCTTCTTATTTACGATGAAACACAGAAATTGCATCCGAATTTAATGCAAAAGGCACAATGCCGACTTAAGTACAAGAGGACTGACACTCTAACTTTCGATGATTTGAACCTCTCCTGTGAGTCCAGTT
This sequence comes from Schistocerca serialis cubense, assembly GCF_023864345.2. Taxonomy (NCBI): domain Eukaryota; kingdom Metazoa; phylum Arthropoda; class Insecta; order Orthoptera; family Acrididae; genus Schistocerca; species Schistocerca serialis. The sequence goes on along the minus strand of NC_064640.1, from coordinate 1,046,881,515 downwards.
TCAGATTCCAATGCTTCACTTCAGGTTTACTGTAACCCTTGGACCTTCTTATTGACGGTGAAACACAGAAATTGCATCCGAATTTAATACAAAATTCACAATGCTGACTTAAGTACAAGAGGACTGACACTCTAACTTTATATGATTTGAACCTACCCTGTGAGTCCAGTTTGAGATTCCGATGCTTCACTTCAGGTTTACTGTATCCCTTGGACCTTCTTATTGACGATGAAACACAGAAATTGCATCCGAATTTAACACAAAAGGCACAATGCCGACTTAAGTACAAGAGGACTGACACTCTAACTTTCTATGATTTGAACCTCTTCTGTGAGTCCAGGTTTAGATTCTGATGCTTCACTTCACGTTTACTGTATCCCTTGGACCTTCTTATTGACGATGAAACTCAGAAATTGCATCCGAATTTAATACGAAAGGCACAGTGACTACTTAAGTACATGAGGAATGACACTCTAACTTTCTATGATTTGAAACACTCCCGTGAGTCCAGTTTTAGATTCCGATGCTTGACTTCAGGTTTACTGTGTCCCTTGGACGTTCTTATTGACGATGAAAAACAGAAATTGCTTCCGAATAAAATACAAAAGGCACAATGCCGACTCAAGTACAAGAGGACTGACACTCTAACTCCCTATGATTTGAACCTCTCCTGTGAGTCCAGTTTTAGATTCCGATGCTGCACTTCAGGTTTACTGTATCCCTTGGACCTTCTTATTGACGATGAAACACAGAAATTGCATCCGAATTTAATACAAAAGGCACAATGCCGACTTAAGTACAAGCGGACTGTTACTCTAACTTTCTATGATTTAAACCTCTCCTGTGAGTCCAGTTTTAGATTCTGATGCTTCACTTCATGTTTACTGTATCCCTTGGACCTTGTAATTGACGATGAAACACAGAAATTGCATCCGAATTTAATACAAAAGGCACAATGCCGACTTAAGTACAAGAGGACTGACACCGTAACTTTCGATGATTTGAACCTCTCCTGTGAGTCCAGTTTCAGATTCCGCTGCTTCACTTCAGGTTTACTGTAACCCTTGGACCTTCTTATTGATGGTGAAACACAGAAATTGCATCCGAATTTAATACAAAAGGCACAATGCCGACTTAAGTACAAGAGGACTGACAATCTAACTTTCAACGATTTGAACCTCTCCCGTGAATGCAGTTTTAGATTTCGATGCTTGACTTCAGGTTTACTGTAACCCTTGGACCTTCTTATTGACGATGAAACACAGAAATTGCATCCGAATTCAATACGAAAGGCACAATGCTGACTTAAGTACAAGAATACTGACACTCTAACTTTATATGATTTGTACCTCCTCTGTGAGTCCAGTTTGAGATTCCGATGCATCACTTCAGGTTTACTGTATCCCTTGGACCTTCTTATTGACGATGAAACACAGAAATTGCATCCGAATTTAATACAAAAGGCACAATGCCGACTTAAGTACAAGAGAACTGACACTCTAACTTTCTATGTTTGGAACCTCTCCTGTGAGTCCAGTTTTAGATTCCGATGCTTCACTTCAGGTTTACTGTATCCCTTGGACCTTCTTATTGACGATGAAACACAGAAATTGCATCCGAATTTAATACGAAAGGCACAATGCCGACTTAAGTACAAGAGGACTGACACTGTATCTTTCTATGATTTGAATCTCTCCTGTAAGTCCAGTTTTAGATTCCGATGCTTCACTTCAGGTTTACTGTATCCCTTGGACCTTCTTATTGACGATGAAACACAGAAATTGCATCCAAATTCAATACAAAAGGCACAATGCCGACTTAAGTACGAGAGGATTGACACTCTAAATTACGATTATTTGAACCTCTCCTGTGAGTCCAGTTTTAGATTCCGATGCTTCACTTCAGGTTTACTGTATCCCTTGGACCTTCTTTGACGATGAAACACATAAATTGCATCCGAATTTAAAACATCAGGCACAATGCCGACTTAAGTACAAGAGGACTAGCACTCTAACTTTCGATGATTTGAACTTCTCCTGTGAGTCCAGTTTTAGATTCCGATGCTTCACTTCAGGTTAACTGTATCCCTTGGACCTTCTTATTGATAATGAAACACAGAAATTGCATCCGAATTTAATACAAAAGGCACAATGCCGACTTAAGTACAAGAGGACTGACAATCTAACTTTCTACGATTTGAACCTCTCCCGTGAATGCAGTTTTAGATTTCGATGCTTGACTTCAGGTTTACTGTAACCCTTGGACCTTCTTATTGACGATGAAACACAGAAATTGCATCCGAATTCAATACGAAAGGCACAATGCTCACTTAAGTACAAGAATACTGGACTCTAACTTTATATGATTTGTACCTCCCCTGTGAGTCCAGTTAGAGATTCCGATGCTTCACTTCAGGTTTACTGTATCCCTTGGACCTTCTTATTGACGATGAAACACAGAAATTGCATCCGAATTTAATACAAAAGGCACAATGCCGACTTAAGTACAAGAGAACTGACACTCTAACTTTCTATGATTGGAACCTCTCCTGTGAGTCCAGTTTTAGATTCCGATGCTTCACTTCAGGTATACTGTATCCCTTGGACCTTCTTATTGACGATGAAACACAGAAATTGCATCCGAATTTAATACGAAAGGCACAATGCCGACTTAAGTACAAGAGGACTGACACCGTAACTTTCGATGATTTGAACCTCTCCTGTGAGTCCAGTTTTAGATTCCGATGCTTCGCTTCAGGTTTACTGTATCCCTCGGACCTTCTTATTGACGATGAAACACAGAAATTGCATCCGAATTTAATGCAAAAGGCACAATGCCGACTTAAGTACAAGAGGACTGACACTCTATCTTTCGATGATTTGAACCTCTCCTGTGAGTCCAGTTTCAGATTCCGCTGCTTCACTTCAGGTTTACTGTAACCCTTGGACCTTCTTATTGATGGTGAAACACAGAAATTGCATCCGAATTTAATACAAAAGGCACAATGCCGACTTAAGTACAAGAGGACTGACAATCTAACTTTCTACGATTTGAACCTCTCCCGTGAATGCAGTTTTAGATTTCGATGCTTGACTTCAGGTTTACTGTAACCCTTGGACCTTTTTATTGACGATGAAACACAGAAATTGCATCCGAATTCAATACGAAAGGCACAATGCTGACTTAAGTACAAGAATACTGACACTCTAACTTTATATGATTTGTACCTCCCCTGTGAGTCCAGTTTGAGATTCCGATGCTTCACTTCAGGTTTACTGTATCCCTTGGACCTTCTTATTGACGATGAAACACAGAAATTGCATCCGAATTTAATACAAAAGGCACAATGCCGACTTAAGTACAAGAGAACTGACACTCTAACTTTCTATGATTGGAACCTCTCCTGTGAGTCCAGTTTTAGATTCCGATGCTTCACTTCAGGTTTACTGTATCCCTTGGACCTTCTTATTGACGATGAAACACAGAAATTGCATCCGAAATTAATACGAAAGGCACAATGCCGACTTAAGTACAAGAGGACTGACACTGTATCTTTCTATGATTTGAATCTCTCCTGTAAGTCCAGTTTTAGATTCCGCTGCTTCACTTCAGGTTTACTGTAACCCTTGGACCTTCTTATTGATGGTGAAACACAGAAATTGCATCCGAATTTAATACAAAAGGCACAATGCCGACTTAAGTACAAGAGGACTGACAATCTAACTTTCTACGATTTGAACCTCTCCCGTGAATGCAGTTTTAGATTTCGATGCTTGACTTCAGGTTTACTGTAACCCTTGGACCTTCTTATTGACGATGAAACACAGAAATTGCATCCGAATTCAATACGAAAGGCACAATGCTGACTTAAGTACAAGAATACTGACACTCTAACTTTATATGATTTGTACCTCCCCTGTGAGTCCAGTTTGAGATTCCGATGCTTCACTTCAGGTTTACTGTATCCCTTGGACCTTCTTATTGACGATGAAACACAGAAATTGCATCCGAATTTAATACAAAAGGCACAATGCCGACTTAAGTACAAGAGAACTGACACTCTAACTTTCTATGATTGGAACCTCTCCTGTGAGTCCAGTTTTAGATTCCGATGCTTCACTTCAGGTTTACTGTATCCCTTGGACCTTCTTTGACGATGAAACACATAAATTGCATCCGAATTTAAAACATCAGGCACAATGCCGACTTAAGTACAAGAGGACTAGCACTCTAACTTTCGATGATTTGAACTTCTCCTGTGAGTCCAGTTTTAGATTCCGATGCTTCACTTCAGGTTAACTGTATCCCTTGGACCTTCTTATTGATAATGAAACACAGAAATTGCATCCGAATTTAATACAAAAGGCACAATGCCGACTTAAGTACAAGAGGACTGACAATCTAACTTTCTACGATTTGAACCTCTCCCGTGAATGCAGTTTTAGATTTCGATGCTTGACTTCAGGTTTACTGTAACCCTTGGACCTTCTTATTGACGATGAAACACAGAAATTGCATCCGAATTCAATACGAAAGGCACAATGCTCACTTAAGTACAAGAATACTGGACTCTAACTTTATATGATTTGTACCTCCCCTGTGAGTCCAGTTAGAGATTCCGATGCTTCACTTCAGGTTTACTGTATCCCTTGGACCTTCTTATTGACGATGAAACACAGAAATTGCATCCGAATTTAATACAAAAGGCACAATGCCGACTTAAGTACAAGAGAACTGACACTCTAACTTTCTATGATTGGAACCTCTCCTGTGAGTCCAGTTTTAGATTCCGATGCTTCACTTCAGGTATACTGTATCCCTTGGACCTTCTTATTGACGATGAAACACAGAAATTGCATCCGAATTTAATACGAAAGGCACAATGCCGACTTAAGTACAAGAGGACTGACACCGTAACTTTCGATGATTTGAACCTCTCCTGTGAGTCCAGTTTTAGATTCCGATGCTTCGCTTCAGGTTTACTGTATCCCTCGGACCTTCTTATTGACGATGAAACACAGAAATTGCATCCGAATTTAATGCAAAAGGCACAATGCCGACTTAAGTACAAGAGGACTGACACTCTATCTTTCGATGATTTGAACCTCTCCTGTGAGTCCAGTTTCAGATTCCGCTGCTTCACTTCAGGTTTACTGTAACCCTTGGACCTTCTTATTGATGGTGAAACACAGAAATTGCATCCGAATTTAATACAAAAGGCACAATGCCGACTTAAGTACAAGAGGACTGACAATCTAACTTTCTACGATTTGAACCTCTCCCGTGAATGCAGTTTTAGATTTCGATGCTTGACTTCAGGTTTACTGTAACCCTTGGACCTTCTTATTGACGATGAAACACAGAAATTGCATCCGAATTCAATACGAAAGGCACAATGCTGACTTAAGTACAAGAATACTGACACTCTAACTTTATATGATTTGTACCTCCCCTGTGAGTCCAGTTTGAGATTCCGATGCTTCACTTCAGGTTTACTGTATCCCTTGGACCTTCTTATTGACGATGAAACACAGAAATTGCATCCGAATTTAATACAAAAGGCACAATGCCGACTTAAGTACAAGAGAACTGACACTCTAACTTTCTATGATTGGAACCTCTCCTGTGAGTCCAGTTTTAGATTCCGATGCTTCACTTCAGGTTTACTGTATCCCTTGGACCTTCTTATTGACGATGAAACACAGAAATTGCATCCGAAATTAATACGAAAGGCACAATGCCGACTTAAGTACAAGAGGACTGACACTGTATCTTTCTATGATTTGAATCTCTCCTGTAAGTCCAGTTTTAGATTCCGATGCTTCACTTCAGGTTTACTGTATCCCTTGGACCTTCTTATTGACGATGAAACACAGAAATTGCATCCAAATTCAATACAAAAGGCACAATGCCGACTTAAGTACGAGAGGATTGACACTCTAAATTACGATTATTTGAACCTCTCCTGTGAGTCCAGTTTTAGATTCCGATGCTTCACTTCAGGTTTACTGTATCCCTTGGACCTTCTTATTGACGATGAAACACATAAATTGCATCCGAATTTAAAACATCAGGCACAATGCCGACTTAAGTACAAGAGGACTAGCACTCTAACTTTCGATGATTTGAACTTCTCCTGTGAGTCCAGTTTTAGATTCCGATGCTTCACTTCAGGTTAACTGTATCCCTTGGACCTTCTTATTGATAATGAAACACAGAAATTGCATCCGAATTTAATACGAAAGGCACAATGCTGACTTAAGTACAAGAGGACTGACACTCTAACTTTATATGATTTGTACCTCCCCTTTGAGTCCAGTTTGAGATTCCGATGCTTCACTTCAGGTTTACTGTATCCCTTGGACCTTCTTATTGACGATGAAACACATAAATTGCATCCGAATTTAAAACATCAGGCACAATGCCGACTTAAGTACAAGAGGACTAGCACTCTAACTTTCGATGATTTGAACTTCTCCTGTGAGTCCAGTTTTAGATTCCGATGCTTCACTTCAGGTTTACTGTATCCCTTGGACCTTCTTATTGACGATGAAACACAGAAATTGCATCCGAATTTAATACAAAAGGCACAATGCCGACTTAAGTACAAGAGGACTGACACTCTATCTTTCTATGAATTGAACCTCTCCTGTTAGTCCAGTTTTAGATTCCGATGCTTCACTTCAGGTTTACTGTATCCCTTGGACCTTCTTATTGACGATGAAACACAGAAATTGCATCCAAATTCAATACAAAAGGCACAATGCCGACTTAAGTACAAGAGGATTGACACTCTAAATTTCGATTATTTGAACCTCTCCTGTGAGTCCAGTTTTAGATTCCGATGCTTCACTTCAGGTTTACTGTATCCCTTGGACCTTCTTATTGACGATGAAACACAGAAATTGCATCCGAATTTAATACAAAAGGCACAATGCCGACTTAAGTACAAGCGGACTGACACTCTAACTTTCTATGATTTGAACCTCTCCTGTAAGTCCATTTTTAGATTCTGATGCTTCACTTCAGGTTTACTGTATCGCTTGGACCTTCTTATTGATGATGAAACACAGAAATTGCATCCGAATTTAATACGAAAGGCACAATGCCGACTTAAGTACAAGCGGGCTGACACTCTAACTTTCTATGATTTGAACCTCTCCTGTAAGTCCATTTTTAGATTCCGATGCTTCACTTCAGGTTTACTGTATCGCTTGGACCTTCTTATTGACGATGAAACACAGAAATTGCATCCGAATTTAATACGAAAGGCACAATGCTGACTTAAGTACAAGAGGACTGACACTCTAACTTTATATGATTTGTACCTCCCCTGTGAGTCCAGTTTGAGGATCCGATGCTTCACTTCAGGTTTACTGTATCCCTTGGACCTTCTTATTGACGATGAAACACAGAAATTGCATCCGAATTTAATACAAAAGGCACAATGCCGACTTAAGTACAAGAGGACTGACACTCTATCTTTCTATGATTTGTACCTCTCCTGTAAGTCCAGTTTTAGATTCCGATGCTTCATTTCAGGTTTACTGTATCCCTTGGACCTTCTTATTGACGGTGAAACACAGAAATTGCATCCAAATTCAATACAAAAGACACAATGCCGACTTAAGTACGAGAGGATTGACACTCTAAATTTCGATTATTTCAACCTCTCCTGTGAGTCGAGTATTAGATTCCGATGCTTCACTTCAGGTTTACTGTATCCCTTGGACCTTCTTATTGACGATGAAACACAGAAATTGCATCCGAATTTAAAACAACAGGCACAATGCCGACTTAAGTACAAGAGGACTAGCACTCTAACTTTCGATGATTTGAACTTATCCTGTGAGTCCAGTTTTAGATTCCGATGCTTAACTTCAGGTTTACTGTATCCCTTGGACCTTCTTGTTGATGATGAAACAAAGATATTGCATCCGAATTTAATACGAAAGGCACTATGCTGCCTTAAGTACCAGAGGACTGACACTCTAACTTTATATGATTTGTACCCCCCTGTGAGTCCAGTTTGAGATTCCGATGCTTCACTTCAGGTTTACTGTATCCCTTGGACCTTCTTATTGACGATGAAACACAGAAATTGCATCCGAATTTAATACAAAATGCACAATGCCGACTTAAGTACAAGAGAACTGACACTCTAACTTTCTATGATTTGAACCTCTCCTGTGAGTCCAGTTTTAGATTCCGATGCTTCACTTCAGGTTTACTGTATCCCTTGGACCTTCTTATTGACGATGAAACACAGAAATTGCATCCGAATTTAATACAAAAGGCACAATGCCGACTTAAGTACAAGAGCACTGACACTCTATCTTTCTATTATTTGAACCTCTCCTGTAAGTCCCGTTATAGATTCCGATGCTTGACTTCAGGTTTACTGTATCCCTTAGACCTTCTTATCGACGATGAAACACAGAAATTGCATCCAAATTGAATACAAAAGGCACAATGCCGACTTAAGTACGAGAGGATTGGCACTCTAAATTTCGATTATTTGAACCTCTCCTGTGAGTCCAGTTTTAGATTCCGAGGCTTCACTTCAGGTTTACTGTATCCCTTGGACCTTCTTATTGACGATGAAACACAGAAATTGCATCCGAATTTTAAACAACAGGCACAATGCCGACTTAAGTACAAGAGGACTAGCAGTCTAACTTTCGATGATTTGAACTTCTCCTGTGAGTCCAGTTTTAGATTCCGATGCTTCACTTCAGGTTCACTGTATCCCTTGGACCTTCTTATTGATGATGAAACACAGCAATTGCATCCGAATTTAATACAAAAGGCACAATTCTGACTTACGTACAAGTGAACTGACACTCTAACTCTCTATGATTTGAACCTCTCCTGTAAGTCCAGTTTTAGATTCCGATGCTTCGCTTCAGGTTTACTGTATCCCTTGGACCTTCTTATTGACGATGAAACACAGAAATTGCATCCGAATTTAATACAAAAGGCACAATGCCGACTTAAGTACAAGCGGACTGACACTCTAACTTTCTATGATTTGAACCTCTCCTGTGAGTCCAGTTTTAGATTCAGATGCTTCACTTCATGTTTACTGTATCCCTTGGACCTTCTAATTGACGATGAAACACAGAAATTGCATCCGAATTTAATACAAAAGGCACAATGCCGACTTAAGTACAAGAGAACTGACACTCTAACTTTATATGATTTGAACCACTCCAGTGAGTCCAGTTTTAGATTCCGATGCTTCAGTTCAGGTTTACTGTATCCCTTGGACCTTCTTATTGACGATGAAACAGAGAAATTGCATCCGAATTTAATACAAAAGGCACAATGCTGACTTAAGTACAAGAGGACTGTCACTCTAACTTTCTATGATTTGAACCTCTCCTGTGAGTCCAGTCTTAGATTCCAATGCTTCACTTCAGGTTTACTGTATCCCTTGGACCTTCTTATTGACGATGAAACACAGAAATTGCTTCCAAATTCAATACAAACGGCACAATGCCGACTTAAGTACGAGAGGACTGACACTCTAAATTTCGATTATTTGAACCTCTCCTGTGAGTCCAGTTTCAGATTCCGATGCTTCACTTCAGGTTTACTATATCCCTTGGAACTTCTTATTGACGATGAAACACAGAAATTGCATCCGAATTTAATACAACAGGCACAATGCCGACTTAAGTACAAGAGGACTGACACTCTAACTTTCGATGATTTGAACTTCTCCTGTGAGTCCAGTTTTAGATTCCGATGCTTCACTTCAGGTTTACTGTATCCCTTGGACCTACTTATTGATGATGAACCACAGCAATTGCATCCGAATTTAATACAAAAGGCACAATTCTGACTTACGTACAAGTGGACTGACACTCTAACTCTCTATGATTTGAACCTCTCCTGTGAGTCCAGTTTTAGATTCCGATGCTTCGCTTCAGGTTTACTGTATCCCTTGGACCTTCTTATTGACGATGAAACACAGAAATTGCATCCGAATTTAATGCAAAAGGCACAATGCCGACTTAAGTTAAAGAGGACTGACACTCTAACTTTCGATGATTTGAACCTCTCCTGTTAGTCCAGTTTTAGATTCCGATGCTTCACTTCAGGTTTACTGTATCCCTGGGACCATCTTATTGAGAATGAAACACAGAAAATGCATCCGAATTTAATACAAAAGGCACAATGCCGACTTAAGTACAAGAGGACTGACACCGTAATGTTCGATAATTAGAACCTCTCCTGTGAGTCCAGTTTTAGATTCCGATGCTTCACTTCAGGTTTACTGTATCCCTTGGACCATCTTATTGACGATGAAACACAGAAATTGCATCCGAATTTAATACAAAAGGCACAATGCCGACTTAAGTACAAGAGGACTAGCACTCTAACTTCCGATGATTTGAACTTCTCCTATGAGTCCAGTTTTAGATTCCGATGCTTCACTTCAGGTTCACTGTATCCCTTGGACCTTCTTATTGATGATGAAACACAGCAATTGCATCTGAATTTAATACAAAAGGCACAATGCCGACTTAAGTACAAGTGGACTGACACTCTAACATTCTACGATTTGAACCTCTCCTGTGAGTGCAGTTTTAGATTTCGATGCTTGATTTCAGGTTTACTGTAACCCTTGGACCTTCTTATTGACGATGAAACACAGAAATTGCATCTGAATTTAATACAAAAGGCACAATGCTGACTTAAGTACAAGAGGACTAACACTCTAACTTTATATGATTTGAACCTCCCCTGTGAGTCCAGTTTAAGATTCCGATGCTTCACTTCAGGTTTACTGTATCCCTTGGATCTTCTTATTGACGATGAAACACAGAAATTGCATCCGAACTTAATACAAAAGGCACAATGCCGACTTAAGTACAAGCGGACTGACACTCTAACTTTCTATGATTTGAACCTCTCCTGTGAGTCCAGTTTTAGATTCCGATGCTTCACTTCAGGTTTACTGTATCCCTTGGACCTTCTTATTGACGATGAAACACAGAAATTGCATCCAAATTCAATACAAAAGGCACAATGCCGACTTAAGTACGAGAGAACTGACACTCTAAATTTCGATTATTTGAACCTCTCCTGTGAGTCCAGTTTTAGATTCCGATGCTTCACTTCATGTTTACTGTATCCCTTGGACCTTCTTATTGACGATGAAACACAGAAATTGCATCCGAATTGAATACAACAGGCACAATGCCGACTTAAGTACAAGAGGACTAGCACTCTAACTTTCGATGATTTGAACTTCTCCTGTGAGTCCAGTTTTAGATTCCGATGCTTCACTTCAGGTTAACTGTATCCCTTCTACCTTCTTATTGATGATGAAACACAACAATTGCATCCGAATTTAATAGAAAAGGCACAATGCTGACTTAAGTACAAGAGGTCTGACACTCAACTTTATATGATTTGAATCTTCCCTGTGAGTCCAGTTTGAGATTCCGATGCTTCACTTCAGGTTTACTGTATCCCTTGGACCTTCTTATTGACGATGAAACACAGAAATTGCATCCGAATTTAATACAAAAGGCACAATGCCGACTTAAGTACAAGCGGACTGACACTCTAACTTTGTATGATTTCAACCTCTCCTGTGAGTCCAGTTTTAGATTCCGATGCTTCACTTCATGTTTACTGTATCCCTTGGACCTTCTAATTGCCGATGAAACACAGAAATTGCATCCGAATTTAATACAAAAGGCACAATGCTGACTTAAGTACAAGAGGACTGACACTCTAACTTTATATGATTTGAATCTCCCCTGTGAGTCCAGTTTGAGATTCCGATGCTTCACTTCAGGTTTACTGTATCCCTTGGACCTTCTTATTGACGATGAAACACAGAAATTGCATCCGAATATAATACAAAAGGCACAATGCCGACTTAAGTACAAGCGGACTGACACTCTAACTTTCTATGATTTGAACCTCTCCTGTGAGTCCAGTTTTAGATTCCGATGCTTCACTTCATGTTTACTGTATCCCTTGGACCTTCTTATTGACGGTGAAACACAGAAATTGCATCCGAATTTAATACAAAAGGCACAATGCCGACTTAAGTACAAGAGGACTGACACTCTAACTTTCTACGATTTGAAACTCTCCTTTGAGTGCAGTTTCAGATTTCGATGCTTGACTTCAGGTTTACTGTAACCCTTGGACCTTCTTATTGACGATGAAACACAGAAATTGCATCCGAATTTAATACAAAAGGCACAATGCTGACTTAAGTACAAGAGGACTGACACTCTAACTATATATGATTAGAACCTCCCCTGTGAGTCCAGTTTGAGATTCCGATGCTTCACTTCAGGTTTACTGTATCCCTTGGACCTTCCTATTGACGATGAAACACAGAAATTGCATCCGAATTGAATACAACAGGCACAATGCCGACTTTAGTACAAGCGGACTGACACTCTAACTTTCTATTATTTGAACCTCTCCTGTGAGTCCAGTTTTAGATTCCGGTGCTTCACTTCATGTTTACTGTATCCCTTGGACCTTCTAATTGACGATGAAACACAGAAATTGCATCCGAATTTAATACAAAAGGCACAATGCCGACTTAAGTACAAGTGGACTGACACTCTAACTTTCTATGATTTGAACCTCTCCTGTAAGTCCATTTTTAGATTCCGATGCTTCACTTCAGGTTTACTGTATCGCTTGGACCTTCTTATTGACGATGAAACACAGAAATGGCATCCGAATTTATTACAAAAGGCACAATGCCGACTTAAGTACAAGATGACTGACACCGTAATGTTCGATGATTTGAACCTCTCCTGTGAGTCCAGTTTTAGATTCCGATGCTTCACTTCAGGTTTACTGTATCGCTTGGACCTTCTTATTGACGGTGAAACACAGAAATTGCATCCGAATTTAATACAAAAGGCACAATGCCGACTTAAGTACAAGCGGACTGACACTCTAACTTTCTATGATTTGAACCTCTCCTGTGAGTCCAGTTTTAGATTCCGATGCTTCACTTCATGTTTACTGTATCCCTTGGACCTTCTAATTGCCGATGAAACACAGAAATTGCATCCGAATTCAATACAAAAGGTACAATGCCGACTTAAGTACAAGAGAACTGACACTCTAACTTTCTATGATTTGAACCGCTCCAGTGAGCCCAGTTTTAGATTCCGATGCTTCACTTCAGGTTTACTGTATCGCTTGCACCTTCTTATTGACGATGATACACAGGAAATGCATCCGAATTTAATTCAAAAGGCACAATGCCGACTTAAGTACAAGAGGACTGACACCGTAATGTTCGATGATTTGAACCTCCCCTGTGAGTCCAGTTTCAGTTTCCGATGCTTCACTTCAGGTTTACTGTATCCCTTGGACCTTCTTATTGACGATGAAACACAGAAATTGCATCCAAATTTAATACAAAAGGCACAATGCCCACTTAAGTACAAGTGGACTGACACTCTAACTTTCTATGATTTGAACCTCTCCTGTAAGTCCATTTTTAGATTCCGATGCTTCACTTCAAGTTTACTGTATCGCTTGGACCTTCTTATTGACGATGAAACACAGAAATTGCATCCGAATTTATTACAAAAGGCACAATGCCGACTTAAGTACAAGAGGACTGACACTCTAACTTTATATGATTTGAACCTCCCCTGTGAGTCCAGTTTGAGATTCCGATGCTTCACTTCAGGTTTACCGTATCCCTTGGACCTTCTTATTGACGATGAAACACAGAAATTGCATCCGAATATAATACAAAAGGCACAATGCCGACTTAAGTACAAGAGGACTGACACTCTAACTTTCTATGATTTGAACCTCTTCTGTGATTCCAGTTTTAGATTCTGAGGCTTCACTTCAGGTTTACTGTATCCCTTGGACCTTCTTATTGACGATGAAACACAGAAATTGCATCCGAATTTAATACGAAAGGCACAATGGCGACTTAAGTACAAGAGGAATGAGACTCTAACTTTCTATGATTTGAACCTCTCCTGTGAGACCAGTTTTAGATTCCGATGCTTCACTTAAGGTTTACAGTAATCCTTGGACCTTCTTATTGACGATGAAACACAGAAATTGCATCCGAATTTAATACAAAAGGCACAATGCCGACTTAAGTACAAGAGGACTGACACTCAAACTTTATATGATTTGTACCTCCCCTGTGAGTCCAGTTTGAGATTCCGATGCTTCACTTCAGGTTTACTGTATCCCTTGGACCTTCTTATTGACGATGAAACACAGAAATTGCATCCGAATTTAATATAAAAGGCACAATGCCGACTTAAGTACAAGAGACTGACACTCTAACTTTCTATGATTTGAACCTCTCCTGTGAGTCCAGTTTTAGATTCCGATGCTTCACTTCAGGTTTACTGTATCCCTTGGACCTTCTTATTGACGATGAAACACAGAAATTGCATCCGAATTTAATACAAAAGGCACAATGCCGACTTAAGTACAAGAGGACTGACACTCTAACTTTCTATGATTTGAACCTCTCCTGTGAGTCCAGTTTTAGATTTCGATGCTTCACTTCAGGTTTACTGTATCCCTTGGACCTTCTTATTGACGATGAAACACAGAAATTGCATCCAAATTCAATACAAAAAGCACAATGCCGACTTAAGTACGAGAGGACTGACACTCTAAATTTCGATTATTTGAACCTCTCCTGTGAGTCCAGTTTTAGATTCCGATGCTTCACTTCAGGTTTACTGTATCCCTTGGACCCTCTTATTGACGATGAAACACAGAAATTGCATCCGAATTGAATACAACAGGCACAATGCCGACTTAAGTACAAGAGGACTAGCACTCTAACTTTCGATGATTTGAACTTTTCCTGTGAGTCCAGTTTTAGATTCCGATGCTTCACTTCAGGTTAACTGTATCCCTTGGACCTTCTTATTGATGATGAATTACACCAATTGCATCCGAATTTAATACAAAAAGCACAATTCTGACCTACGTACAAGTGGACTGACACTCTAACACTCTATGAATTGAACCTCTCCTGTGAGTCCAGTTTTAGATTCCGATACTTCGCTTCAGGTTTACTGTATCCCTTGGACCTTCTTATTGACGATGAAACACAGAAATTGCACCCGAATTTAATGCAAAAGGCATTATGCCGACTTAAGTACAAGAGGACTGACACTCTAACTTTCTATGATTTGAAATTATCCTGTGAGTCCAGTTTCAGATTCCGATGCTTCACTTCAGGTTTACTGTACACCCTTGGACCTTCTTATTGACGATGAAACACAGAAATTGCATCCGAATTTAATACAAAAGGCACAATGCCGACTTTAGTACAAGCGGACTGACACTCTAACTTTCTATGATTTGAACCTCTCCTGTGAGTCCAGTTTTAGATTCCGATGCTTCACTTCATGTTTACTGTATCCCTTGGACCTTCTAATTGACGATGAAACACAGAAATTGCATCCGAATTTAATACAAAAGGCACAATGCCGACTTAAGTACAAGAGAACTGACACTCTAACTTTCTATGATTTGAACCTCTCCAGTGAGTCCAGTTTTAGATTCCGATGCTTCACTTCAGGTTTACTGTATCCCTTGGACCTTCTTATTGACGATGAAACACAGAAATTGCATCCGAATTTAATACAAAAGGCGCAATTCCGACTTAAGTACAAGTGGACTGACACTCTAACTTTCTATGATTTGAACCTCTTCTGTAAGTCCATTTTTAGATTCCGATGCTTCACTTCAGGTTTACTGTATCGCTTGGACCTTCTTATTGACGATGAAACACAGAAATGGCATCCGAATTTATTACAAAAGGCACAATGCCGACATAAGTACAAGAGGACTGACACTCTAACTTTATATGATTTGAACCTCCCCTGTGAGTCCAGTTTGAGATTCCGATGCTTCACTTCAGGTTTACCGTATCCCTTGGACCTTCTTATTGACGATGAAACACAGAAATTGCATCCGAATTTAATACAAAAGGCACAATTCTGACTTACGTACAAGTGGACTGACACTCTAACTCTCTATGATTTGAACCTCTCCTGTGAGTCCAGTTTTAGATTCCGATGCTACGCTTCATGGTTTACTGTATCCCTTGGACCTTCTTATTGACGATGAAACACAGAAATTGCATCCGAATTTAATGCAAAAGGCACAATGCCGACTTAAGTTAAAGAGGACTGACACTCTAACTTTCGATGATTTGAACCTCTCCTGTGAGTGCAGTTTTAGATTCCGATGCTTCACTTCAGGTTTACTGTATCCCTTGGACCTTCTTATTGACGATGAAACACAGGAAATGCATCCGAATTTAATACAAAAGGCACAATGCCGACTTAAGTACAAGAGGACTAACACCGTAATGTTCGATGATTTGAACCTCTCCTGTGAGTCCAGTTTCAGATTCCGATGCTTCACTTCAGGTTTACTGTATCCCTTGGACCTTCTTATTGACGATGAAACACAGAAATTGCATCCAAATTTAATACAAAAGGCACAATGCCCACTTAAGTACAAGTGGACAGACACTCTAACTTTCTATGATTTGAACCTCTCCTGTAAGTCCATTTTTAGATTCCGATGCTTTACTTCAGGTTTACTGTATCGCTTGGACCTTCTTATTGACGATGAAACACAGAAATTGCATCCGAATTTATTACAAAAGGCACAATGCCGACGTAAGTACAAGAGGACTGACACTCTAACTTTATATGATTTGAACCTCCCCTGTGAGTCCAGTTTGAGATACCGATGCTTCACTTCAGGTTTACCGTATCCCTTGGACCTTCTTATTGACGATGAAACACAGAAATTGCATCCGAATATAATACAAAAGGCACAATGCCGACTTAAGTACAAGAGGACTGACACTCTAACTTTCTATGATTTGAACCTCTTCTGTGATTCCAGTTTTAGATTCTGAGGCTTCACTTCAGGTTTACTGTATCCCTTGGGCCTTCTTATTGACGATGAAACACAGAAATTGCATCCGAATTTAATACGAAAGGCACAATGGCGACTTAAGTACAAGAGGAATGAGACTCTAACTTTCTATGATTTGAACCTCTCCTGTGAGACCAGTTTTAGATTCCGATGCTTCACTTAAGGTTTACAGTAACCCTTGGACCTTCTTATTGACGATGAATCACAGAAATTGCATCCGAATTTAATGCAAAAGGCACAATGCCGACTTAAGTACAAGAGGACTGACACTCTAACTTTCTATGATTTGAACCTCTCCTGTGAGTCCAGTTTCAGATTCCGATGCTTCACTTCTGGTTTACTGTAACCCTTGGACCTTCTTATTGACGGTGAAACACAGAAATTGCATCCGAATTTAATACAAAAGGCACAATGCCGACTTAAGTACAAGAGGACTGACACTCTAACTTTCTACGATTTGAAACTCTCCTTTGAGTGCAGTTTCAGATTTCGATGCTTGACTTCAGGTTTACTGTAGCCCTTGGACCTTCTTATTGACGATGAAACACAGAAATTGCATCCGAATTTAATACAAAAGGCACAATGCTGACTTAAGTACAAGAGGACTGACACTCTAACTATATATGATTAGAACCTCCCCTGTGAGTCCAGTTTGAGATTCCGATGCTTCACTTCAGGTTTACTGTATCCCTTGGACCTTCCTATTGACGATGAAACACAGAAATTGCATCCGAATTGAATACAACAGGCACAATGCCGACTTTAGTACAAGCGGACTGACACTCTAACTTTCTATTATTTGAACCTCTCCTGTGAGTCCAGTTTTAGATTCCGGTGCTTCACTTCATGTTTACTGTATCCCTTGGACCTTCTAATTGACGATGAAACACAGAAATTGCATCCGAATTTAATACAAAAGGCACAATGCCGACTTAAGTACAAGTGGACTGACACTCTAACTTTCTATGATTTGAACCTCTCCTGTAAGTCCATTTTTAGATTCCGATGCTTCACTTCAGGTTTACTGTATCGCTTGGACCTTCTTATTGACGATGAAACACAGAAATGGCATCCGAATTTATTACAAAAGGCACAATGCCGACTTAAGTACAAGAGGACTGACACCGTAATGTTCGATGATTTGAACCTCTCCTGTGAGTCCAGTTTTAGATTCCGATGCTTCACTTCAGGTTTACTGTATCGCTTGGACCTTCTTATTGACGATGAAACACAGAAATTGCATCCGAATTTAATACAAAAGGCACAATGCCGACTTAAGTACAAGCGGACTGACACTCTAACTTTCTATGATTTGAACCTCTCCTGTGAGTCCAGTTTTAGATTCCGATGCTTCACTTCATGTTTACTGTATCCCTTGGACCTTCTAATTGCCGATGAAACACAGAAATTGCATCCGAATTCAATACAAAAGGTACAATGCCGACTTAAGTACAAGAGAACTGACACTCTAACTTTCTATGATTTGAACCGCTCCAGTGAGCCCAGTTTTAGATTCCGATGCTTCACTTCAGGTTTACTGTATCGCTTGCACCTTCTTATTGACGATGATACACAGGAAATGCATCCGAATTTAATACAAAAGGCACAATGCCGACTTAAGTACAAGAGGACTGACACCGTAATGTTCGATGATTTGAACCTCCCCTGTGAGTCCAGTTTCAGTTTCCGATGCTTCACTTCAGGTTTACTGTATCCCTTGGACCTTCTTATTGATGATGAATTACACCAATTGCATCCGAATTTAATACAAAAAGCACAATTCTGACCTACGTACAAGTGGACTGACACTCTAACTCTCTATGAATTGAACCTCTCCTGTGAGTCCAGTTTTAGATTCCGATACTTCGCTTCAGGTTTACTGTATCCCTTGGACCTTCTTATTGACGATGAAACACAGAAATTGCACCCGAATTTAATGCAAAAGGCATTATGCCGACTTAAGTACAAGAGGACTGACACTCTAACTTTCTATGATTTGAAATTATCCTGTGAGTCCAGTTTCAGATTCCGATGCTTCACTTCAGGTTTACTGTACACCCTTGGACCTTCTTATTGACGATGAAACACAGAAATTGCATCCGAATTTAATACAAAAGGCACAATGCCGACTTTAGTACAAGCGGACTGACACTCTAACTTTCTATGATTTGAACCTCTCCTGTGAGTCCAGTTTTAGATTCCGATGCTTCACTTCATGTTTACTGTATCCCTTGGACCTTCTAATTGACGATGAAACACAGAAATTGCATCCGAATTTAATACAAAAGGCACAATGCCGACTTAAGTACAAGAGAACTGACACTCTAACTTTCTATGATTTGAACCTCTCCAGTGAGTCCAGTTTTAGATTCCGATGCTTCACTTCAGGTTTACTGTATCCCTTGGACCTTCTTATTGACGATGAAACACAGAAATTGCATCCGAATTTAATACAAAAGGCGCAATTCCGACTTAAGTACAAGTGGACTGACACTCTAACTTTCTATGATTTGAACCTCTTCTGTAAGTCCATTTTTAGATTCCGATGCTTCACTTCAGGTTTACTGTATCGCTTGGACCTTCTTATTGACGATGAAACACAGAAATGGCATCCGAATTTATTACAAAAGGCACAATGCCGACATAAGTACAAGAGGACTGACACTCTAACTTTATATGATTTGAACCTCCCCTGTGAGTCCAGTTTGAGATTCCGATGCTTCACTTCAGGTTTACCGTATCCCTTGGACCTTCTTATTGACGATGAAACACAGAAATTGCATCCGAATTTAATACAAAAGGCACAATTCTGACTTACGTACAAGTGGACTGACACTCTAACTCTCTATGATTTGAACCTCTCCTGTGAGTCCAGTTTTAGATTCCGATGCTACGCTTCATGGTTTACTGTATCCCTTGGACCTTCTTATTGACGATGAAACACAGAAATTGCATCCGAATTTAATGCAAAAGGCACAATGCCGACTTAAGTTAAAGAGGACTGACACTCTAACTTTCGATGATTTGAACCTCTCCTGTGAGTGCAGTTTTAGATTCCGATGCTTCACTTCAGGTTTACTGTATCCCTTGGACCTTCTTATTGACGATGAAACACAGGAAATGCATCCGAATTTAATACAAAAGGCACAATGCCGACTTAAGTACAAGAGGACTAACACCGTAATGTTCGATGATTTGAACCTCTCCTGTGAGTCCAGTTTCAGATTCCGATGCTTCACTTCAGGTTTACTGTATCCCTTGGACCTTCTTATTGACGATGAAACACAGAAATTGCATCCAAATTTAATACAAAAGGCACAATGCCCACTTAAGTACAAGTGGACTGACACTCTAACTTTCTATGATTTGTACCTCTCCTGTAAGTCCATTTTTAGATTCCGATGCTTTACTTCAGGTTTACTGTATCGCTTGGACCTTCTTATTGACGATGAAACACAGAAATTGCATCCGAATTTATTACAAAAGGCACAATGCCGACGTAAGTACAAGAGGACTGACACTCTAACTTTATATGATTTGAACCTCCCCTGTGAGTCCAGTTTGAGATACCGATGCTTCACTTCAGGTTTACCGTATCCCTTGGACCTTCTTATTGACGATGAAACACAGAAATTGCATCCGAATATAATACAAAAGGCACAATGCCGACTTAAGTACAAGAGGACTGACACTCTAACTTTCTATGATTTGAACCTCTTCTGTGATTCCAGTTTTAGATTCTGAGGCTTCACTTCAGGTTTACTGTATCCCTTGGGCCTTCTTATTGACGATGAAACACAGAAATTGCATCCGAATTTAATACGAAAGGCACAATGGCGACTTAAGTACAAGAGGAATGAGACTCTAACTTTCTATGATTTGAACCTCTCCTGTGAGACCAGTTTTAGATTCCGATGCTTCACTTAAGGTTTACAGTAACCCTTGGACCTTCTTATTGACGATGAATCACAGAAATTGCATCCGAATTTAATGCAAAAGGCACAATGCCGACTTAAGTACAAGAGGACTGACACTCTAACTTTCTATGATTTGAACCTCTCCTGTGAGTCCAGTTTCAGATTCCGATGCTTCACTTCTGGTTTACTGTAACCCTTGGACCTTCTTATTGACGGTGAAACACAGAAATTGCATCCGAATTTAATACAAAAGGCACAATGCCGACTTAAGTACAAGAGGACTGACACTCTAACTTTCTACGATTTGAAACTCTCCTTTGAGTGCAGTTTCAGATTTCGATGCTTGACTTCAGGTTTACTGTAGCCCTTGGACCTTCTTATTGACGATGAAACACAGAAATTGCATCCGAATTTAATACAAAAGGCACAATGCTGACTTAAGTACAAGAGGACTGACACTCTAACTATATATGATTAGAACCTCCCCTGTGAGTCCAGTTTGAGATTCCGATGCTTCACTTCAGGTTTACTGTATCCCTTGGACCTTCCTATTGACGATGAAACACAGAAATTGCATCCGAATTGAATACAACAGGCACAATGCCGACTTTAGTACAAGCGGACTGACACTCTAACTTTCTATTATTTGAACCTCTCCTGTGAGTCCAGTTTTAGATTCCGGTGCTTCACTTCATGTTTACTGTATCCCTTGGGCCTTCTAATTGACGATGAAACACAGAAATTGCATCCGAATTTAATACAAAAGGCACAATGCCGACTTAAGTACAAGTGGACTGACACTCTAACTTTCTATGATTTGAACCTCTCCTGTAAGTCCATTTTTAGATTCCGATGCTTCACTTCAGGTTTACTGTATCGCTTGGACCTTCTTATTGACGATGAAACACAGAAATGGCATCCGAATTTATTACAAAAGGCACAATGCCGACTTAAGTACAAGAGGACTGACACCGTAATGTTCGATGATTTGAACCTCTCCTGTGAGTCCAGTTTTAGATTCCGATGCTTCACTTCAGGTTTACTGTATCGCTTGGACCTTCTTATTGACGATGAAACACAGAAATTGCATCCGAATTTAATACAAAAGGCACAATGCCGACTTAAGTACAAGCGGACTGACACTCTAACTTTCTATGATTTGAACCTCTCCTGTGAGTCCAGTTTTAGATTCCGATGCTTCACTTCATGTTTACTGTATCCCTTGGACCTTCTAATTGCCGATGAAACACAGAAATTGCATCCGAATTCAATACAAAAGGTACAATGCCGACTTAAGTACAAGAGAACTGACACTCTAACTTTCTATGATTTGAACCGCTCCAGTGAGCCCAGTTTTAGATTCCGATGCTTCACTTCAGGTTTACTGTATCGCTTGCACCTTCTTATTGACGATGATACACAGGAAATGCATCCGAATTTAATACAAAAGGCACAATGCCGACTTAAGTACAAGAGGACTGACACCGTAATGTTCGATGATTTGAACCTCCCCTGTGAGTCCAGTTTCAGTTTCCGATGCTTCACTTCAGGTTTACTGTATCCTTTGGACCTTCTTATTGACGATGAAACATAGAAATTGCATCCAAATTTAATACAAAAGGCACAATGCCCACTTAAGTACAAGTGGACTGACACTCTAACTTTCTATGATTTGAACCTCTCCTGTAAGTCCATTTTTAGATTCCGATGCTTCACTTCAAGTTTACTGTATCGCTTGGACCTTCTTATGACGATGAAACACAGAAATTGCATCCGAATTTAATACAAAAGGCACAATGCCGACTTAAGTACAAGAGGACTGACACTCAAACTTTATATGATTTGTACCTCCCCTGTGAGTCCAGTTTGAGATTCCGATGCTTCACTTCAGGTTTACTGTATCCCTTGGACCTTCTTATTGACGATGAAACACAGAAATTGCATCCGAATTTAATACAAAAGGCACAATGCCGACTTAAGTACAAGAGGACTGACACTCTAACTTTATATGATTTGAACCTCCCCTGTGAGTCCAGTTTGAGATTCCGATGCTTCACTTCAGGTTTACCGTATCCCTTGGACCTTCTTATTGACGATGAAACACAGAAATTGCATCCGAATATAATACAAAAGGCACAATGCCGACTTAAGTACAAGAGGACTGACACTCTAACTTTCTATGATTTGAACCTCTTCTGTGATTCCAGTTTTAGATTCTGAGGCTTCACTTCAGGTTTACTGTATCCCTTGGACCTTCTTATTGACGATGAAACACAGAAATTGCATCCGATTTTAATACGAAAGGCACAATGGCGACTTAAGTACAAGAGGAATGAGACTCTAACTTTCTATGATTTGAACCTCTCCTGTGAGACCAGTTTTAGATTCCGATGCTTCACTTAAGGTTTACAGTAATCCTTGGACCTTCTTATTGACGATGAAACACAGAAATTGCATCCGAATTTAATACAAAAGGCACAATGCCGACTTAAGTACAAGAGGACTGACACTCAAACTTTATATGATTTGTACCTCCCCTGTGAGTCCAGTTTGAGATTCCGATGCTTCACTTCAGGTTTACTGTATCCCTTGGACCTTCTTATTGACGATGAAACACAGAAATTGCATCCGAATTTAATATAAAAGGCACAATGCCGACTTAAGTACAAGAGACTGACACTCTAACTTTCTATGATTTGAACCTCTCCTGTGAGTCCAGTTTTAGATTCCGATGCTTCACTTCAGGTTTACTGTATCCCTTGGACCTTCTTATTGACGATGAAACACAGAAATTGCATCCGAATTTAATACAAAAGGCACAATGCCGACTTAAGTACAAGAGGACTGACACTCTAACTTTCTATGATTTGAACCTCTCCTGTGAGTCCAGTTTTAGATTTCGATGCTTCACTTCAGGTTTACTGTATCCCTTGGACCTTCTTATTGACGATGAAACACAGAAATTGCATCCAAATTCAATACAAAAGGCACAATGCCGACTTAAGTACGAGAGGACTGACACTCTAAATTTCGATTATTTGAACCTCTCCTGTGAGTCCAGTTTTAGATTCCGATGCTTCACTTCAGGTTTACTGTATCCCTTGGACCCTCTTATTGACGATGAAACACAGAAATTGCATCCGAATTGAATACAACAGGCACATTGCCGACTTAAGTACAAGAGGACTAGCACTCTAACTTTCGATGATTTGAACTTTTCCTGTGAGTCCAGTTTTAGATTCCGATGCTTCACTTCAGGTTAACTGTATCCCTGGGACCTTCTTATTGATGATGAATTACACCAATTGCATCCGAATTTAATACAAAAAGCACAATTCTGACCTACGTACAAGTGGACTGACACTCTAACTCTCTATGAATTGAACCTCTCCTGTGAGTCCAGTTTTAGATTCCGATACTTCGCTTCAGGTTTACTGTATCCCTTGGACCTTCTTATTGACGATGAAACACAGAAATTGCACCCGAATTTAATGCAAAAGGCATTATGCCGACTTAAGTACAAGAGGACTGACACTCTAACTTTCTATGATTTGAAATTATCCTGTGAGTCCAGTTTCAGATTCCGATGCTTCACTTCAGGTTTACTGTACACCCTTGGACCTTCTTATTGACGATGAAACACAGAAATTGCATCCGAATTTAATACAAAAGGCACAATGCCGACTTTAGTACAAGCGGACTGACACTCTAACTTTCTATGATTTGAACCTCTCCTGTGAGTCCAGTTTTAGATTCCGATGCTTCACTTCATGTTTACTGTATCCCTTGGACCTTCTAATTGACGATGAAACACAGAAATTGCATCCGAATTTAATACAAAAGGCACAATGCCGACTTAAGTACAAGAGAACTGACACTCTAACGTTCTATGATTTGAACCTCTCCAGTGAGTCCAGTTTTAGATTCCGATGCTTCACTTCAGGTTTACTGTATCCCTTGGACCTTCTTATTGACGATGAAACACAGAAATTGCATCCGAATTTAATAC
Source organism: Schistocerca serialis cubense (assembly GCF_023864345.2). NCBI lineage: Eukaryota > Metazoa > Arthropoda > Insecta > Orthoptera > Acrididae > Schistocerca > Schistocerca serialis. The sequence continues at coordinate 1,046,856,636 of NC_064640.1, read as the reverse complement.
AAAAGGCGCAATGCCGACTTAAGTACAAGTGGACTGACACTCTAACTTTCTATGATTTGAACCTCTTCTGTAAGTCCATTTTTAGATTCCGATGCTTCACTTCAGGTTTACTGTATCGCTTGGACCTTCTTATTGACGATGAAACACAGAAATGGCATCCGAATTTATTACAAAAGGCACAATGCCGACATAAGTACAAGAGGACTGACACTCTAACTTTATATGATTTGAACCTCCCCTGTGAGTCCAGTTTGAGATTCCGATGCTTCACTTCAGGTTTACCGTATCCCTTGGACCTTCTTATTGACGATGAAACACAGAAATTGCATCCGAATTTAATACAAAAGGCACAATGCTCACTTAAGTACAAGAGGACTGACACTCTAACTTTCTATGATTTGAACCTCTCCTGTGAGTCCAGTTTCAGATTCCGATGCTTCACTTCAGGTTCACTATATCCCTTGGACCTTCTTATTGACGATGAAACACAGAAATTGCATCCGAATTTAATACAACAGGCACAATGCCGACTTAAGTACAAGAGGACTGACACTCTAACTTTCGATGATTTGAACTTCTCCTGTGAGTCCAGTTTTAGATTCCGATGCTTCACTTCAGGTTTACTGTATCCCTTGGACCTACTTATTGATGATGAACCACAGCAATTGCATCCGAATTTAATACAAAAGGCACAATTCTGACTTACGTACAAGTGGACTGACACTCTAACTCTCTATGATTTGAACCTCTCCTGTGAGTCCAGTTTTAGATTCCGATGCTACGCTTCATGGTTTACTGTATCCCTTGGACCTTCTTATTGACGATGAAACACAGAAATTGCATCCGAATTTAATGCAAAAGGCACAATGCCGACTTAAGTTAAAGAGGACTGACACTCTAACTTTCGATGATTTGAACCTCTCCTGTGAGTGCAGTTTTAGATTCCGATGCTTCACTTCAGGTTTACTGTATCCCTTGGACCTTCTTATTGACGATGAAACACAGGAAATGCATCCGAATTTAATACAAAAGGCACAATGCCGACTTAAGTACAAGAGGACTGACACCGTAATGTTCGATGATTTGAACCTCTCCTGTGAGTCCAGTTTCAGATTCCGATGCTTCACTTCAGGTTTACTGTATCCCTTGGACCTTCTTATTGACGATGAAACACAGAAATTGCATCCAAATTTAATACAAAAGGCACAATGCCCACTTAAGTACAAGTGGACTGACACTCTAACTTTCTATGATTTGAACCTCTCCTGTAAGTCCATTTTTAGATTCCGATGCTTTACTTCAGGTTTACTGTATCGCTTGGACCTTCTTATTGACGATGAAACACAGAAATTGCATCCGAATTTATTACAAAAGGCGCAATGCCGACGTAAGTACAAGAGGACTGACACTCTAACTTTATATGATTTGAACCTCCCCTGTGAGTCCAGTTTGAGATACCGATGCTTCACTTCAGGTTTACCGTATCCCTTGGACCTTCTTATTGACGATGAAACACAGAAATTGCATCCGAATATAATACAAAAGGCACAATGCCGACTTAAGTACAACAGGACTGACACTCTAACTTTCTATGATTTGAACCTCTTCTGTGATTCCAGTTTTAGATTCTGAGGCTTCACTTCAGGTTTACTGTATCCCTTGGACCTTCTTATTGACGATGAAACACAGAAATTGCATCCGAATTTAATACGAAAGGCACAATGGCGACTTAAGTACAAGAGGAATGAGACTCTAACTTTCTATGATTTGAACCTCTCCTGTGAGACCAGTTTTAGATTCCGATGCTTCACTTAAGGTTTACAGTAACCCTTGGACCTTCTTATTGACGATGAAACACAGAAATTGCATCCGAATTTAATACAAAAGGCACAATGCCGACTTAAGTACAAGAGGACTGACACTCTAACTTTATATGATTTGTACCTTCCCCTGTGAGTCCAGTTTGAGATTCCGATGCTTCACTTCAGGTTTACTGTATCCCTTGGACCTTCTTATTGACGATGAAACACAGAAATTGCATCCGAATTTAATATAAAAGGCACAATGCCGACTTAAGTACAAGAGAACTGACACTCTAACTTTCTATGATTTGAACCTCTCCTGTGAGTCCAGTTTCAGATTCCGATGCTTCACTTCAGGTGTACTATATCCCTTGGTCCTTCTTATTGACGATGAAACACAGAAATTGCATCCGAATTTAATACAACAGGCACAATGCCGACTTAAGTACAAGAGGACTGACACTCTAACTTTCGATGATTTGAACTTCTCCTGTGAGTCCAGTTTTAGATTCCGATGCTTCACTTCAGGTTTACTGTATCCCTTGGACCTACTTATTGATGATGAACCACAGCAATTGCATCCGAAATTAATACAAAAGGCACAATTCTGACTTACGTACAAGTGGACTGACACTCTAACTCTCTATGATTTGAACCTCTCCTGTGAGTCCAGTTTTAGATTCCGATGCTTCGCTTCATGGTTTACTGTATCCCTTGGACCTTCTTATTGACGATGAAACACAGAAATTGCATCCGAATTTAATGCAAAAGGCACAATGCCGACTTAAGTTAAAGAGGACTGACACTCTAACTTTCGATGATTTGAACCTCTCCTGTGAGTCCAGTTTTATATTCCGATGCTTCACTTCAGGTTTACTGTATCCCTTGGACCTTCTTATTGACGATGAAACACAGGAAATGCATCCGAATTTAATACAAAAGGCACAATGCCGACTTAAGTACAAGAGGACTGACACCGTAATGTTCGATGATTTGAACCTCTCCTGTGAGTCCAGTTTCAGATTCCGATGCTTCACTTCAGGTTTACTGTATCCCTTGGACCTTCTTATTGACGATGAAACACAGAAATTGCATCCAAATTTAATACAAAAGGCACAATGCCCACTTAAGTACAAGTGGACTGACACTCTAACTTTCTATGATTTGAACCTCTCCTGTGAGTCCAGTTTCAGATTCCGATGCTTCACTTCAGGTTTACTATATCCCTTGGACCTTCTTATTGACGATGAAACACAGAAATTGCATCCGAATTTAATACAACAGGCACAATGCCGACTTAAGTACAAGAGGACTGACACTCTAACTTTCGATGATTTGAACTTCTCCTGTGAGTCCAGTTTTAGATTCCGATGCTTCACTTCAGGTTTACTGTATCCCTTGAACCTACTTATTGATGATGAACCACAGCAATTGCATCCGAATTTAATACAAAAGGCACAATTCTGACTTACGTACAAGTGGACTGACACTCTAACTCTCTATGATTTGAACCTCTCCTGTGAGTCCAGTTTTAGATTCCGATGCTTCGCTTCATGGTTTACTGTATCCCTTGGACCTTCTTATTGACGATGAAACACAGAAATTGCATCCGAATTTAATGCAAAAGGCACAATGCCGACTTAAGTTAAAGAGGACTGACAGTCTAACTTTCGATGATTTGAACCTCTCCTGTGGGTCCAGTTTTAGATTCCGATGCTTCACTTCAGGTTTACTGTATCCCTTGGACCTTCTTATTGACGATGAAACACAGGAAATGCATCCGAATTTAATACAAAAGGCACAATGCCGACTTAAGTACAAGAGGACTGACACCGTAATGTTCGATGATTTGAACCTCTCCTGTGAGTCCAGTTTCCGATTCCGATGCTTCACTTCAGGTTTACTGTATCCCTTGGACCTTCTTATTGACGATGAAACACAGAAATTGCATCCAAATTTAATACAAAAGGCACAATGCCCACTTAAGTACAAGTGGACTGACACTCTAACTTTCTATGATTTGAACCTCTCCTGTAAGTCCATTTTTAGATTCCGATGCTTCACTTCAGGTTTACTGTATCGCTTGGACCTTCTTATTGACGATGAAACACAGAAATTGCATCCGAATTTATTACAAAAGGCACAATGCCGACTTAAGTACAAGAGGACTGACACTCTAACTTTATATGATTTGAACCTCCCCTGTGAGTCCAGTTTGAGATTCCGATGCTTCACTTCAGGTTTACCGTATCCCTTGGACCTTCTTATTGACGATGAAACACAGAAATTGCATCCGAATATAATACAAAAGGCACAATGCCGACTTAAGTACAAGAGGACTGACACTCTAACTTTCTATGATTTGAACCTCTCCTGTGAGTCCAGTTTTAGATTTCGATGCTTCACTTCAGGTTTACTGTATCCCTTGGACCTTCTTATTGACGATGAAACACAGAAATTGCATCCAAATTCAATACAAAAGGCACAATGCCGACTTAAGTACGAGAGGACTGACACTCTAAATTTCGATTATTTGAACCTCTCCTGTGAGTCCAGTTTTAGATTCCGATACTTCACTTCAGGTTTACTGTATCCCTTGGACCCTCTTATTGACGATGAAACACAGAAATTGCATCCGAATATAATACAAAAGGCACAATGCCGACTTAAGTACAAGAGGACTGACACTCTAACTTTCTATGATTTGAACCTCTTCTGTGATTCCAGTTTTAGATTCTGAGGCTACACTTCAGGTTTACTGTATCCCTTGGACCTTCTTATTGACGATGAAACACAGAAATTGCATCCGATTTTAATACGAAAGGCACAATGGCGACTTAAGTACAAGAGGAATGAGACTCTAACTTTCTATGATTTGAACCTCTCCTGTGAGACCAGTTTTAGATTCCGATGCTTCACTTAAGGTTTACAGTAATCCTTGGACCTTCTTATTGACGATGAAACACAGAAATTGCATCCGAATTTAATACAAAAGGCACAATGCCGACTTAAGTACAAGAGGACTGACACTCAAACTTTATATGATTTGTACCTCCCCTGTGAGTCCAGTTTGAGATTCCGATGCTTCACTTCAGGTTTACTGTATCCCTTGGACCTTCTTATTGACGATGAAACACAGAAATTGCATCCGAATTTAATATAAAAGGCACAATGCCGACTTAAGTACAAGAGACTGACACTCTAACTTTCTATGATTTGAACCTCTCCTGTGAGTCCAGTTTTAGATTCCGATGCTTCACTTCAGGTTTACTGTATCCCTTGGACCTTCTTATTGACGATGAAACACAGAAATTGCATCCGAATTTAATACAAAAGGCACAATGCCGACTTAAGTACAAGAGGACTGACACTCTAACTTTCTATGATTTGAACCTCTCCTGTGAGTCCAGTTTTAGATTTCGATGCTTCACTTCAGGTTTACTGTATCCCTTGGACCTTCTTATTGACGATGAAACACAGAAATTGCATCCAAATTCAATACAAAAGGCACAATGCCGACTTAAGTACGAGAGGACTGACACTCTAAATTTCGATTATTTGAACCTCTCCTGTGAGTCCAGTTTTAGATTCCGATGCTTCACTTCAGGTTTACTGTATCCCTTGGACCCTCTTATTGACGATGAAACACAGAAATTGCATCCGAATTGAATACAACAGGCACAATGCCGACTTAAGTACAAGAGGACTAGCACTCTAACTTTCGATGATTTGAACTTTTCCTGTGAGTCCAGTTTTAGATTCCGATGCTTCACTTCAGGTTAACTGTATCCCTTGGACCTTCTTATTGATGATGAATTACACCAATTGCATCCGAATTTAATACAAAAAGCACAATTCTGACCTACGTACAAGTGGACTGACACTCTAACTCTCTATGAATTGAACCTCTCCTGTGAGTCCAGTTTTAGATTCCGATACTTCGCTTCAGGTTTACTGTATCCCTTGGACCTTCTTATTGACGATGAAACACAGAAATTGCACCCGAATTTAATGCAAAAGGCATTATGCCGACTTAAGTACAAGAGGACTGACACTCTAACTTTCTATGATTTGAAATTATCCTGTGAGTCCAGTTTCAGATTCCGATGCTTCACTTCAGGTTTACTGTACACCCTTGGACCTTCTTATTGACGATGAAACACAGAAATTGCATCCGAATTTAATACAAAAGGCACAATGCCGACTTTAGTACAAGCGGACTGACACTCTAACTTTCTATGATTTGAACCTCTCCTGTGAGTCCAGTTTTAGATTCCGATGCTTCACTTCATGTTTACTGTATCCCTTGGACCTTCTAATTGACGATGAAACACAGAAATTGCATCCGAATTTAATACAAAAGGCACAATGCCGACTTAAGTACAAGAGAACTGACACTCTAACTTTCTATGATTTGAACCTCTCCAGTGAGTCCAGTTTTAGATTCCGATGCTTCACTTCAGGTTTACTGTATCCCTTGGACCTTCTTATTGACGATGAAACACAGAAATTGCATCCGAATTTAATACAAAAGGCGCAATGCCGACTTAAGTAAAAGTGGACTGACACTCTAACTTTCTATGATTTGAACCTCTTCTGTAAGTCCATTTTTAGATTCCGATGCTTCACTTCAGGTTTACTGTATCGCTTGGACCTTCTTATTGACGATGAAACACAGAAATGGCATCCGAATTTATTACAAAAGGCACAATGCCGACATAAGTACAAGAGGACTGACACTCTAACTTTATATGATTTGAACCTCCCCTGTGAGTCCAGTTTGAGATTCCGATGCTTCACTTCAGGTTTACCGTATCCCTTGGACCTTCTTATTGACGATGAAACACAGAAATTGCATCCGAATTTAATACAAAAGGCACAATGCTCACTTAAGTACAAGAGGACTGACACTCTAACTTTCTATGATTTGAACCTCTCCTGTGAGTCCAGTTTCAGATTCCGATGCTTCACTTCAGGTTCACTATATCCCTTGGACCTTCTTATTGACGATGAAACACAGAAATTGCATCCGAATTTAATACAACAGGCACAATGCCGACTTAAGTACAAGAGGACTGACACTCTAACTTTCGATGATTTGAACTTCTCCTGTGAGTCCAGTTTTAGATTCCGATGCTTCACTTCAGGTTTACTGTATCCCTTGGACCTACTTATTGATGATGAACCACAGCAATTGCATCCGAATTTAATACAAAAGGCACAATTCTGACTTACGTACAAGTGGACTGACACTCTAACTCTCTATGATTTGAACCTCTCCTGTGAGTCCAGTTTTAGATTCCGATGCTACGCTTCATGGTTTACTGTATCCCTTGGACCTTCTTATTGACGATGAAACACAGAAATTGCATCCGAATTTAATGCAAAAGGCACAATGCCGACTTAAGTTAAAGAGGACTGACACTCTAACTTTCGATGATTTGAACCTCTCCTGTGAGTGCAGTTTTAGATTCCGATGCTTCACTTCAGGTTTACTGTATCCCTTGGACCTTCTTATTGACGATGAAACACAGGAAATGCATCCGAATTTAATACAAAAGGCACAATGCCGACTTAAGTACAAGAGGACTGACACCGTAATGTTCGATGATTTGAACCTCTCCTGTGAGCCCAGTTTCAGATTCCGATGCTTCACTTCAGGTTTACTGTATCCCTTGGACCTTCTTATTGACGATGAAACACAGAAATTGCATCCAAATTTAATACAAAAGGCACAATGCCCACTTAAGTACAAGTGGACTGACACTCTAACTTTCTATGATTTGAACCTCTCCTGTAAGTCCATTTTTAGATTCCGATGCTTTACTTCAGGTTTAATGTATCGCTTGGACCTTCTTATTGACGATGAAACACAGAAATTGCATCCGAATTTATTACAAAAGGCACAATGCCGACGTAAGTACAAGAGGACTGACACTCTAACTTTATATGATTTGAACCTCCCCTGTGAGTCCAGTTTGAGATACCGATGCTTCACTTCAGGTTTACCGTATCCCTTGGACCTTCTTATTGACGATGAAACACAGAAATTGCATCCGAATATAATACAAAAGGCACAATGCCGACTTAAGTACAAGAGGACTGACACTCTAACTTTCTATGATTTGAACCTCTTCTGTGATTCCAGTTTTAGATTCTGAGGCTTCACTTCAGGTTTACTGTATCCCTTGGACCTTCTTATTGACGATGAAACACAGAAATTGTATCCGAATTTGATACGAAAGGCACAATGGCGACTTAAGTACAAGAGGAATGAGACTCTAACTTTCTATGATTTGAACCTCTCCTGTGAGACCAGTTTTAGATTCCGATGCTTCACTTAAGGTTTACAGTAACCCTTGGACCTTCTTATTGACGATGAAACACAGAAATTGCATCCGAATTTAATACAAAAGGCACAATGCCGACTTAAGTACAAGAGGACTGACACTCTAACTTTATATGATTTGTACCTCCCCTGTGAGTCCAGTTTGAGATTCCGATGCTTCACTTCAGGTTTACTGTATCCCTTGGACCTTCTTATTGACGATGAAACACAGAAATTGCATCCGAATTTAATATAAAAGGCACAATGCCGACTTAAGTACAAGAGAACTGACACTCTAACTTTCTATGATTTGAACCTCTCCTGTGAGTCCAGTTTCAGATTCCGATGCTTCACTTCAGGTGTACTATATCCCTTGGACCTTCTTATTGACGATGAAACACAGAAATTGCATCCGAATTTAATACAACAGGCACAATGCCGACTTAAGTACAGGAGGACTGACACTCTAACTTTCGATGATTTGAACTTCTCCTGTGAGTCCAGTTTTAGATTCCGATGCTTCACTTCAGGTTTACTGTATCCCTTGGACCTACTTATTGATGATGAACCACAGCAATTGCATCCGAAATTAATACAAAAGGCACAATTCTGACTTACGTACAAGTGGACTGACACTCAAACTCTCTATGATTTGAACCTCTCCTGTGAGTCCAGTTTTAGATTCCGATGCTTCGCTTCATGGTTTACTGTATCCCTTGGACCTTCTTATTGACGATGAAACACAGAAATTGCATCCGAATTTAATGCAAAAGGCACAATGCCGACTTAAGTTAAAGAGGACTGACACTCTAACTTTCGATGATTTGAACCTCTCCTGTGAGTCCAGTTTTATATTCCGATGCTTCACTTCAGGTTTACTGTATCCCTTGGACCTTCTTATTGACGATGAAACACAGGAAATGCATCCGAATTTAATACAAAAGGCACAATGCCGACTTAAGTACAAGAGGACTGACACCGTAATGTTCGATGATTTGAACCTCTCCTGTGAGTCCAGTTTCAGATTCCGATGCTTCACTTCAGGTTTACTGTATCCCTTGGACCTTCTTATTGACGATGAAACACAGAAATTGCATCCAAATTTAATACAAAAGGCACAATGCCCACTTAAGTACAAGTGGACTGACACTCTAACTTTCTATGATTTGAACCTCTCCTGTGAGTCCAGTTTCAGATTCCGATGCTTCACTTCAGGTTTACTATATCCCTTGGACCTTCTTATTGACGATGAAACACAGAAATTGCATCCGAATTTAATACAACAGGCACAATGCCGACTTAAGTACAAGAGGACTGACACTCTAACTTTCGATGATTTGAACTTCTCCTGTGAGTCCAGTTTTAGATTCCGATGCTTCACTTCAGGTTTACTGTATCCCTTGAACCTACTTATTGATGATGAACCACAGCAATTGCATCCGAATTTAATACAAAAGGCACAATTCTGACTTACGTACAAGTGGACTGACACTCTAACTCTCTATGATTTGAACCTCTCCTGTGAGTCCAGTTTTAGATTCCGATGCTTCGCTTCATGGTTTACTGTATCCCTTGGACCTTCTTATTGACGATGAAACACAGAAATTGCATCCGAATTTAATGCAAAAGGCACAATGCCGACTTAAGTTAAAGAGGACTGACACTCTAACTTTCGATGATTTGAACCTCTCCTGTGAGTCCAGTTTTAGATTCCGATGCTTCACTTCAGGTTTACTGTATCCCTTGGACCTTCTTATTGACGATGAAACACAGGAAATGCATCCGAATTTAATACAAAAGGCACAATGCCGACTTAAGTACAAGAGGACTGACACCGTAATGTTCGATGATTTGAACCTCTCCTGTGAGTCCAGTTTCCGATTCCGATGCTTCACTTCAGGTTTACTGTATCCCTTGGACCTTCTTATTGACGATGAAACACAGAAATTGCATCCAAATTTAATACAAAAGGCACAATGCCCACTTAAGTACAAGTGGACTGACACTCTAACTTTCTATGATTTGAACCTCTCCTGTAAGTCCATTTTTAGATTCCGATGCTTCACTTCAGGTTTACTGTATCGCTTGGACCTTCTTATTGACGATGAAACACAGAAATTGCATCCGAATTTATTACAAAAGGCACAATGCCGACTTAAGTACAAGAGGACTGACACTCTAACTTTATATGATTTGAACCTCCCCTGTGAGTCCAGTTTGAGATTCCGATGCTTCACTTCAGGTTTACCGTATCCCTTGGACTTCTTATTGACGATGAAACACAGAAATTGCATCCGAATATAATACAAAAGGCACAATGCCGACTTAAGTACAAGAGGACTGACACTCTAACTTTCTATGATTTGAACCTCTCCTGTGAGTCCAGTTTTAGATTTCGATGCTTCACTTCAGGTTTACTGTATCCCTTGGACCTTCTTATTGACGATGAAACACAGAAATTGCATCCAAATTCAATACAAAAGGCACAATGCCGACTTAAGTACGAGAGGACTGACACTCTAAATTTCGATTATTTGAACCTCTCCTGTGAGTCCAGTTTTAGATTCCGATGCTTCACTTCAGGTTTACTGTATCCCTTGGACCCTCTTATTGACGATGAAACACAGAAATTGCATCCGAATTGAATACAACAGGCACAATGCCGACTTAAGTACAAGAGGACTAGCACTCTAACTTTCGATGATTTGAACTTTTCCTGTGAGTCCAGTTTTAGATTCCGATGCTTCACTTCAGGTTAACTGTATCCCTTGGACCTTCTTATTGATGATGAATTACAGCAATTGCATCCGAATTTAATACAAAAAGCACAATTCTGACCTACGTACAAGTGGACTGACACTCTAACTCTCTATGAATTGAACCTCTCCTGTGAGTCCAGTTTTAGATTCCGATACTTCGCTTCAGGTTTACTGTATCCCTTGGACCTTCTTATTGACGATGAAACACAGAAATTGCACCCGAATTTAATGCAAAAGGCATTATGCCGACTTAAGTACAAGAGGACTGACACTCTAACTTTCTATGATTTGAAATTATCCTGTGAGTCCAGTTTCAGATTCCGATGCTTCACTTCAGGTTTACTGTACACCCTTGGACCTTCTTATTGACGATGAAACACAGAAATTGCATCCGAATTTAATACAAAAGGCACAATGCCGACTTTAGTACAAGCGGACTGACACTCTAACTTTCTATGATTTGAACCTCTCCTGTGAGTCCAGTTTTAGATTCCGATGCTTCACTTCATGTTTACTGTATCCCTTGGACCTTCTAATTGACGATGAAACACAGAAATTGCATCCGAATTTAATACAAAAGGCACAATGCCGACTTAAGTACAAGAGAACTGACACTCTAACTTTCTATGATTTGAACCTCTCCAGTGAGTCCAGTTTTAGATTCCGATGCTTCACTTCAGGTTTACTGTATCCCTTGGACCTTCTTATTGACGATGAAACACAGAAATTGCATCCGAATTTAATACAAAAGGCGCAATGCCGACTTAAGTACAAGTGGACTGACACTCTAACTTTCTATGATTTGAACCTCTTCTGTAAGTCCATTTTTAGATTCCGATGCTTCACTTCAGGTTTACTGTATCGCTTGGACCTTCTTATTGACGATGAAACACAGAAATGGCATCCGAATTTATTACAAAAGGCACAATGCCGACATAAGTACAAGAGGACTGACACTCTAACTTTATATGATTTGAACCTCCCCTGTGAGTCCAGTTTGAGATTCCGATGCTTCACTTCAGGTTTACCGTATCCCTTGGACCTTCTTATTGACGATGAAACACAGAAATTGCATCCGAATTTAATACAAAAGGCACAATGCTCACTTAAGTACAAGAGGACTGACACTCTAACTTTATATGATTTGTACCTCCCCTGTGAGTCCAGTTTGAGATTCCGATGCTTCACTTCAGGTTTACTGTATCCCTTGGACCTTCTTATTGACGATGAAACACAGAAATTGCATCCGAATTTAATACAAAATGCACAATGCTGACTTAAGTACAAGAAGACTGACACTCTAACTTTCTATGATTTGAACCTCTCCTGTGAGTCCAGTTTCAGATTCCGATGCTTCACTTCAGGTTCACTATATCCCTTGGACCTTCTTATTGACGATGAAACACAGAAATTGCATCCGAATTTAATACAACAGGCACAATGCCGACTTAAGTACAAGAGGACTGACACTCTAACTTTCGATGATTTGAACTTCTCCTGTGAGTCCAGTTTTAGATTCCGATGCTTCACTTCAGGTTTACTGTATCCCTTGGACCTACTTATTGATGATGAACCACAGCAATTGCATCCGAATTTAATACAAAAGGCACAATTCTGACTTACGTACAAGTGGACTGACACTCTAACTCTCTATGATTTGAACCTCTCCTGTGAGTCCAGTTTTAGATTCCGATGCTACGCTTCATGGTTTACTGTATCCCTTGGACCTTCTTATTGAAGATGAAACACAGAAATTGCATCCGAATTTAATGCAAAAGGCACAATGCCGACTTAAGTTAAAGAGGACTGACACTCTAACTTTCGATGATTTGAACCTCTCCTGTGAGTGCAGTTTTAGATTCCGATGCTTCACTTCAGGTTTACTGTATCCCTTGGACCTTTTTATTGACGATGAAACACAGGAAATGCATCCGAATTTAATACAAAAGGCACAATGCCGACTTAAGTACAAGAGGACTGACACCGTAATATTCGATGATTTGAACCTCTCCTGTGAGTCCAGTTTCAGATTCCGATGCTTCACTTCAGGTTTACTGTATCCCTTGGACCTTCTTATTGACGATGAAACACAGAAATTGCATCCAAATTTAATACAAAAGGCACAATGCCCACTTAAGTACAAGTGGACTGACACTCTAACTTTCTATGATTTGAACCTCTCCTGTAAGTCCATTTTTAGATTCCGATGCTTTACTTCAGGTTTACTGTATCGCTTGGACCTTCTTATTGACGATGAAACACAGAAATTGCATCCGAATTTATTACAAAAGGCACAATGCCGACGTAAGTACAAGAGGACTGACACTCTAACTTTATATGATTTGAACCTCCCCTGTGAGTCCAGTTTGAGATACCGATGCTTCACTTCAGGTTTACCGTATCCCTTGGACCTTCTTATTGACGATGAAACACAGAAATTGCATCCGAATATAATACAAAAGGCACAATGCCGACTTAAGTACAAGAGGACTGACACTCTAACTTTCTATGATTTGAACCTCTTCTGTGATTCCAGTTTTAGATTCTGAGGCTTCACTTCAGGTTTACTGTATCCCTTGGACCTTCTTATTGACGATGAAACACAGAAATTGCATCCGAATTTAATACGGAAGGCACAATGGCGACTTAAGTACAAGAGGAATGAGACTCTAACTTTCTATGATTTGAACCTCTCCTGTGAGACCAGTTGTAGATTCCGATGCTTCACTTAAGGTTTACAGTAACCCTTGGACCTTCTTATTGACGATGAAACACAGAAATTGCATCCGAATTTAATACAAAAGGCACAATGCCCACTTAAGTACAAGAGGACTGACACTCTAACTTTATATGATTTGTACCTCCCCTGTGAGTCCAGTTTGAGATTCCGATGCTTCACTTCAGGTTTACTGTATCCCTTGGACCTTCTTATTGACGATGAAACACAGAAATTGCATCCGAATTTAATATAAAAGGCACAATGCCGACTTAAGTACAAGAGAACTGACACTCTAACTTTCTATGATTTGAACCTCTCCTGTGAGTCCAGTTTCAGATTCCGATGCTTCACTTCAGGTGTACTATATCCCTTGGACCTTCTTATTGACGATGAAACACAGAAATTGCATCCGAATTTAATACAACAGGCACAATGCCGACTTAAGTACAAGAGGACTGACACTCTAACTTTCGATGATTTGAACTTCTCCTGTGAGTCCAGTTTTAGATTCCGATGCTTCACTTCAGGTTTACTGTATCCCTTGGACCTACTTATTGATGATGAACCACAGCAATTGCATCCGAAATTAATACAAAAGGCACAATTCTGACTTACGTACAAGTGGACTGACACTCTAACTCTCTATGATTTGAACCTCTCCTGTGAGTCCAGTTTTAGATTCCGATGCTTCGCTTCATGGTTTAATGTATTCCTTGGACCTTCTTATTGACGATGAAACACAGAAATTGCATCCGAATTTAATGCAAAAGGCACAATGCCGACTTAAGTTAAAGAGGACTGACACTCTAACTTTCGATGATTTGAACCTCTCCTGTGAGTCCAGTTTTATATTCCGATGCTTCACTTCAGGTTTACTGTATCCCTTGGACCTTCTTATTGACGATGAAACAGAGGAAATGCATCCGAATTTAATACAAAAGGCACAATGCCGACTTAAGTACAAGAGGACTGACACCGTAATGTTCGATGATTTGAACCTCTCCTGTGAGTCCAGTTTCAGATTCCGATGCTTCACTTCAGGTTTACTGTATCCCTTGGACCTTCTTATTGACGATGAAACACAGAAATTGCATCCAAATTTAATACAAAAGGCACAATGCCCACTTAAGTACAAGTGGACTGACACTCTAACTTTCTATGATTTGAACCTCTCCTGTGAGTCCAGTTTCAGATTCCGATGCTTCACTTCAGGTTTACTATATCCCTTGGACATTCTTATTGACGATGAAACACAGAAATTGCATCCGAATTTAATACAACAGGCACAATGCCGACTTAAGTACAAGAGGACTGACACTCTAACTTTCGATGATTTGAACTTCTCCTGTGAGTCCAGTTTTAGATTCCGATGCTTCACTTCAGGTTTACTGTATCCCTTGAACCTACTTATTGATGATGAACCACAGCAATTGCATCCGAATTTAATACAAAAGGCACAATTCTGACTTACGTACAAGTGGACAGACACTCTAACTCTCTATGATTTGAACCTCTCCTGTGAGTCCAGTTTTAGATTCCAATGCTTCGCTTCATGGTTTACTGTATCCCTTGGACCTTCTTATTGACGATGAAACACAGAAATTGCATCCGAATTTAATGCAAAAGGCACAATGCCGACTTAAGTTAAAGAGGACTGACACTCTAACTTTCGATGATTTGAACCTCTCCTGTGAGTCCAGTTTTAGATTCCGATGCTTCACTTCAGGTTTACTGTATCCCTTGGACCTTCTTATTGACGATGAAACACAGGAAATGCATCCGAATTTAATACAAAAGGCACAATGCCGACTTAAGTACAAGAGGACTGACACCGTAATGTTCGATGATTTGAACCTCTCCTGTGAGTCCAGTTTCCGATTCCGATGCTTCACTTCAGGTTTACTGTATCCCTTGGACCTTCTTATTGACGATGAAACACAGAAATTGCATCCAAATTTAATACAAAAGGCACAATGCCCACTTAAGTACAAGTATACTGACACTCTAACTTTCTATGATTTGAACCTCTCCTGTAAGTCCATTTTTAGATTCCGATGCTTCACTTCAGGTTTACTGTATCGCTTGGACCTTCTTATTGACGATGAAACACAGAAATTGCATCCGAATTTATTACAAAAGGCACAATGCCGACTTAAGTACAAGAGGACTGACACTCTAACTTTATATGATTTGAACCTCCCCTGTGAGTCCAGTTTGAGATTCCGATGCTTCACTTCAGGTTTACCGTATGCCTTGGACCTTCTTATTGACGATGAAACACAGAAATTGCATCCGAATATAATACAAAAGGCACAATGCCGACTTAAGTACAAGAGGATTGACACTCTAACTTTCTATGATTTGAACCTCTTCTGTGATTCCAGTTTTAGATTCTGAGGCTTCACTTCAGGTTTACTGTATCCCTTGGACCTTCTTATTGACGATGAAACACAGAAATTGCATCCGAATTTAATACGAAAGGCACAATGGCGACTTAAGTACAAGAGGAATGAGACTCTAACTTTCTATGATTTGAACCTCTCCTGTGAGACCAGTTTTAGATTCCGATGCTTCACTTAAGGTTTACAGTAACCCTTGGACCTTCTTATTGACGATGAAACACAGAAATTGCATCCGAATTTAATACAAAAGGCACAATGCCGACTTAAGTACAAGAGGACTGACACTCTAACTTTATATGATTAGTACCTCTCCTGTGAGTCCAGTTTGAGATTCCGATGCTTCACTTCAGGTTTACCGTATCCCTTGGACCTTCTTATTGACGATGAAACACAGAAATTGCATCCGAATTTAATATAAAAGGCACAATGCCGACTTAAGTACAAGAGAACTGACACTCTAACTTTCTATGATTTGAACCTCTCCTGTGAGTCCAGTTTTAGATTCCGATGCTTCACTTCAGGTTTACTGTATCCCTTGGACCTTCTTATTGACGATGAAACACAGAAATTGCATCCGAATTTAATACAAAAGGCACAATGCCGACTTAAGTACAAGAGGACTGACACTCTAACTTTCTATGATTTGAACCTCTCCTGTGAGTCCAGTTTTAGATTTCGATGCTTCACTTCAGGTTTACTGTATCCCTTGGACCTTCTTATTGACGATGAAACACAGAAATTGCATCCAAATTCAATACAAAAGGCACAATGCCGACTTAAGTACGAGAGGACTGACACTCTAAATTTCGATTATTTGAACCTCTCCTGTGAGTCCAGTTTTAGATTCCGATGCTTCACTTCAGGTTTACTGTATCCCTTGGACCCTCTTATTGACGATGAAACACAGAAATTGCATCCGAACTGAATACAACAGGCACAATGCCGACTTAAGTACAAGAGGACTAGCACTCTAACTTTCGATGATTTGAACTTTTCCTGTGAGTCCAGTTTTAGATTCCGATGCTTCACTTCAGGTTAACTGTATCCCTTGGACCTTCTTATTGATGATGAATTACAGCAATTGCATCCGAATTTAATACAAAAAGCACCATTCTGACTTACGTACAAGGGGACTGACACTCTAACTCTCTATGAATTGAACCTCTCCTGTGAGTCCAGTTTTAGATTCCGATACTTCGCTTCAAGTTTACTGTATCCCTTGGACCTTCTTACTGACGATGAAACACAGAAATTGCACCCGAATTTAATGCAAAAGGCACAATGCCGACTTAAGTACAAGAGGACTGACACTCTAACTTTCTATGACTTGAAATTCTCCTGTGAGTCCAGTTTCAGATTCCGATGCTTCACTTCAGGTTTACTGTACCCCCATGGACCTTCTTATTGACGATGAAACACAGAAATTGCATCCGAATTTAATACAAAAGGCACAATGCCGACTTTAGTACAAGCGGACTGACACTCTAACTTTCTATGATTTGAACCTCTCCTGTGAGTCCAGTTTTAGATTCCGATGCTTCGCCTCAGGTTTACTGTATCCCTTGGACCTTCTTATTGACGATGAAAGAAAGAAATTGCATCCGAATTTAATGCAAAAGGCACAATGCCGACTTAAATTAAAGAGGACTGACACTCTAACTTTCGATGATTTGAACCTGTCCTGTGAGTCCAGTTTTAGATTCCGATGCTTCACTTCAGGTTTACTGTATCCCTTGGACCTTCTTATTGACGATGAAACACAGAAAATGCATCCGAATTTAATACAAAAGGCACAATGCCGACTTAAGTACAAGAGGACTGACACCGTAATGTTCGATGATTTGAACCTCTCCTGTGAGTCCAGTTTCAGATTCCGAAGCTTCACTTCAGGTTTACTCTATCCCTTGGACCTTCTTATTGACGATGAAACACAGAAATTGCATCCAAATTTAATACAAAAGGCACAATGCCCACTTAAGTACAACTGGACTGACACTCTAACTTTCTATGATTTGAACCTCTCCTGTAAGTCCATTTTTAGATTCCGATGCTTCACTTCAGGTTTACTGTATCGCTTGGCCCTTCTTATTGACGATGAAACACAGAAATTGCATCCGAATTTATTACAAAAGGCACAATGCCGACTTAAGTACAAGAGGACTGACACTCTAACTTTATATGATTTGAACCTCCCCTCTGAGTCCAGTTTGAGATTCCGATGCTTCACTTCAGGTTTACCGTATCCCTTGGACCTTCTTATTGACGATGAAACACAGAAATTGCATCCGAATATAATACAAAAGGCACAATGCCGACTTAAGTACAAGAGGACTGACACTCTAACTTTCTATGATTTGAACCTCTTCTGTAATTCCAGTTTTAGATTCTGAGGCTTCACTTCAGGTTTACTGTATCCCTTGGACCTTCTTATTGACGATGAAACACAGAAATTGCATCCGAATTTAATACGAAAGGCACAATGCCGACTTAAGTACAAGAGGATTGGGACTCTAACTTTCTATGATTTGATCCTCTCCTGTGAGACCAGTTTTAGATTCCGATGCTTCACTTCAGGTTTACTGTAACCCTTGGACCTTCTTATTGACGATGAAACACAGAAATTGCATCCGAATTTAATACAAAAGGCACAATTCCGACTTAAGTACAAGAGGACTGACACTCTAAATTTATATGATTTGTACCTCCCCTGTGAGTCCAGTTTGAGATTCCGATGCTTCACTTCAGGTTTACTGTATCCCTTGGACCTTCTTATTGACGATAAAACACAGAGATTGCATCCGAATTTAATACAAAAGGCACAATGCCGACTTAAGTACAAGAGAACTGACACTCTAACTTTCTATGATTTGAACCTCTCCTGTGAGTCCAGTTTTAGATTCCGATGCTTCACTTCAGGTTTACTGTATCCCTTGGACCTTCTTATTGACGATGAAACACAGAAATTGCATCCAAATTCAATACAAAAGGCACAATGCCGACTTAAGTACGAGTGGACTGACACTCTAAATTTCGATTATTTGAACCTCTCCTGTGAGTCCAGTTTCAGATTCCGAAGCTTCACTTCAGGTTTACTGTATCCCTTGGACCTTCTTATTGACGATGAAACACAGACATTGCATCCAAATTTAATACAAAAGGCACAATGCCCACTTAAGTACAAGTGGACTGACACTCTAACTTTCTATGATTTGAACCTCTCCTGTAAGTCCATTTTTAGATTCCGTTGCTTCACTTCAGGTTTACTGTATCGCTTGGACCTTCTTATTGACGATGAAACACAGAAATTGCATCCGAATTTAATAGAAAAGCACAATGCCGACTTAAGTACAAGAGGACTGACACTCTAACATTCTATGATTTGAACCTCTTCTGTAATTCCAGTTTTAGATTCTGAGGCTTCACTTCAGGTTTACTGTATCCCTAGGACCTTCTTATTGACGATGAAACACAGAAATTGCATCCTAATTTAATACCAAAGGCACAATGCCGACTTAAGTACAAGAGGAATGAGACTCTAACTTTCTATGATTTGATCCTCCCCTGTGAGACCAGTTGTAGATTCCGATGCTTCACTTCAGGTTTACTATAACCCTTGGACCTTCTTATTGACGATGAAACACAGAAATTGCATCCGAATTTAATACAAAAGGCACAATGCCGCCTTACGTACAAGAGGACTGACACTCTAACTTTCGATGATTTGAACTTCTCCTGTGAGTCCAGTTTTAGATTCCGATGCTTCACTTCAGGTTTACTGTATCCCTTGGACCTACTTATTGATGATGAACCACAGCAATTGCATCCGAAATTAATACAAAAGGCACAATTCTGACTTACGTACAAGTGGACTGACACTCTAACTTTATATGATTTGAACCTCCCCTGTGAGTCCAGTTTGAGATTCCGATGCTTCACTTCAGGTTTACCGTATCCCTTGGACTTCTTATTGACGATGAAACACAGAAATTGCATCCGAATATAATACAAAAGGCACAATGCCGTCTTAAGTACAAGAGGACTGACACTCTAACTTTCTATGATTTGAACCTCTCCTGTGAGTCCAGTTTTAGATTTCGATGCTTCACTTCAGGTTTACTGTATCCCTTGGACCTTCTTATTGACGATGAAACACAGAAATTGCATCCAAATTCAATACAAAAGGCACAATGCCGACTTAAGTACGAGAGGACTGACACTCTAAATTTCGATTATTTGAACCTCTCCTGTGAGTCCAGTTTTAGATTCCGATGCTTCACTTCAGGTTTACTGTATCCCTTGGACCCTCTTATTGACGATGAAACACAGAAATTGCATCCGAATTGAATACAACAGGCACAATGCCGACTTAAGTACAAGAGGACTAGCACTCTAACTTTCGATGATTTGAACTTTTCCTGTGAGTCCAGTTTTAGATTCCGATGCTTCACTTCAGGTTAACTGTATCCCTTGGACCTTCTTATTGATGATGAATTACAGCAATTGCATCCGAATTTAATACAAAAAGCACAATTCTGACCTACGTACAAGTGGACTGACACTCTAACTCTCTATGAATTGAACCTCTCCTGTGAGTCCAGTTTTAGATTCCGATACTTCGCTTCAGGTTTACTGTATCCCTTGGACCTTCTTATTGACGATGAAACACAGAAATTGCACCCGAATTTAATGCAAAAGGCATTATGCCGACTTAAGTACAAGAGGACTGACACTCTAACTTTCTATGATTTGAAATTATCCTGTGAGTCCAGTTTCCGATTCCGATGCTTCACTTCAGGTTTACTGTATCCCTTGGACCTTCTTATTGACGATGAAACACAGAAATTGCATCCAAATTTAATACAAAAGGCACAATGCCCACTTAAGTACAAGTGGACTGACACTCTAACTTTCTATGATTTGAACCTCTCCTGTAAGTCCATTTTTAGATTCCGATGCTTCACTTCAGGTTTACTGTATCGCTTGGACCTTCTTATTGACGATGAAACACAGAAATTGCATCCGAATTTATTACAAAAGGCACAATGCCGACTTAAGTACAAGAGGACTGACACTCTAACTTTATATGATTTGAACCTCCCCTGTGAGTCCAGTTTGAGATTCCGATGCTTCACTTCAGGTTTACCGTATCCCTTGGACTTCTTATTGACGATGAAACACAGAAATTGCATCCGAATATAATACAAAAGGCACAATGCCGACTTAAGTATAAGAGGACTGACACTCTAACTTTCTATGATTTGAACCTCTCCTGTGAGTCCAGTTTTAGATTTCGATGCTTCACTTCAGGTTTACTGTATCCCTTGGACCTTCTTATTGACGATGAAACACAGAAATTGCATCCAAATTCAATACAAAAGGCACAATGCCGACTTAAGTACGAGAGGACTGACACTCTAAATTTCGATTATTTGAACCTCTCCTGTGAGTCCAGTTTTAGATTCCGATGCTTCACTTCAGGTTTACTGTATCCCTTGGACCCTCTTATTGACGATGAAACACAGAAATTGCATCCGAATTGAATACAACAGGCACAATGCCGACTTAAGTACAAGAGGACTAGCACTCTAACTTTCGATGATTTGAACTTTTCCTGTGAGTCCAGTTTTAGATTCCGATGCTTCACTTCAGGTTAACTGTATCCCTTGGACCTTCTTATTGATGATGAATTACAGCAATTGCATCCGAATTTAATACAAAAAGCACAATTCTGACCTACGTACAAGTGGACTGACACTCTAACTCTCTATGAATTGAACCTCTCCTGTGAGTCCAGTTTTAGATTCCGATACTTCGCTTCAGGTTTACTGTATCCCTTGGACCTTCTTATTGACGATGAAACACAGAAATTGCACCCGAATTTAATGCAAAAGGCATTATGCCGACTTAAGTACAAGAGGACTGACACTCTAACTTTCTATGATTTGAAATTATCCTGTGAGTCCAGTTTCAGATTCCGATGCTTCACTTCAGGTTTACTGTACACCCTTGGACCTTCTTATTGACGATGAAACACAGAAATTGCATCCGAATTTAATACAAAAGGCACAATGCCGACTTTAGTACAAGCGGACTGACACTCTAACTTTCTATGATTTGAACCTCTCCTGTGAGTCCAGTTTTAGATTCCGATGCTTCACTTCATGTTTACTGTATCCCTTGGACCTTCTAATTGACGATGAAACACAGAAATTGCATCCGAATTTAATACAAAAGGCACAATGCCGACTTAAGTACAAGAGAACTGACACTCTAACTTTCTATGATTTGAACCTCTCCAGTGAGTCCAGTTTTAGATTCCGATGCTTCACTTCAGGTTTACTGTATCCCTTGGACCTTCTTATTGACGATGAAACACAGAAATTGCATCCGAATTTAATACAAAAGGCGCAATGCCGACTTAAGTACAAGTGGACTGACACTCTAACTTTCTATGATTTGAACCTCTTCTGTAAGTCCATTTTTAGATTCCGATGCTTCACTTCAGGTTTACTGTATCGCTTGGACCTTCTTATTGACGATGAAACACAGAAATGGCATCCGAATTTATTACAAAAGGCACAATGCCGACATAAGTACAAGAGGACTGACACTCTAACTTTATATGATTTGAACCTCCCCTGTGAGTCCAGTTTGAGATTCCGATGCTTCACTTCAGGTTTACCGTATCCCTTGGACCTTCTTATTCACGATGAAACACAGAAATTGCATCCGAATTTAATACAAAAGGCACAATGCTCACTTAAGTACAAGAGGACTGACACTCTAACTTTATATGATTTGTACCTCCCCTGTGAGTCCAGTTTGAGATTCCGATGCTTCACTTCAGGTTTACTGTATCCCTTGGACCTTCTTATTGACGATGAAACACAGAAATTGCATCCGAATTTAATACAAAATGCACAATGCTGACTTAAGTACAAGAAGACTGACACTCTAACTTTCTATGATTTGAACCTCTCCTGTGAGTCCAGTTTCAGATTCCGATGCTTCACTTCAGGTTCACTATATCCCTTGGACCTTCTTATTGACGATGAAACACAGAAATTGCATCCGAATTTAATACAACAGGCACAATGCCGACTTACGTACAAGAGGACTGACACTCTAACTTTCGATGATTTGAACTTCTCCTGTGAGTCCAGTTTTAGATTCCGATGCTTCACTTCAGGTTTACTGTATCCCTTGGACCTACTTATTGATGATGAACCACAGCAATTGCATCCGAATTTAATACAAAAGGCACAATTCTGACTTACGTACAAGTGGACTGACACTCTAACTCTCTATGATTTGAACCTCTCCTGTGAGTCCAGTTTTAGATTCCGATGCTACGCTTCATGGTTTACTGTATCCCTTGGACCTTCTTATTGAAGATGAAACACAGAAATTGCATCCGAATTTAATGCAAAAGGCACAATGCCGACTTAAGTTAAAGAGGACTGACACTCTAACTTTCGATGATTTGAACCTCTCCTGTGAGTGCAGTTTTAGATTCCGATGCTTCACTTCAGGTTTACTGTATCCCTTGGACCTTTTTATTGACGATGAAACACAGGAAATGCATCCGAATTTAATACAAAAGGCACAATGCCGACTTAAGTACAAGAGGACTGACACCGTAATATTCGATGATTTGAACCTCTCCTGTGAGTCCAGTTTCAGATTCCGATGCTTCACTTCAGGTTTACTGTATCCCTTGGACCTTCTTATTGACGATGAAACACAGAAATTGCATCCAAATTTAATACAAAAGGCACAATGCCCACTTAAGTACAAGTGGACTGACACTCTAACTTTCTATGATTTGAACCTCTCCTGTAAGTCCATTTTTAGATTCCGATGCTTTACTTCAGGTTTACTGTATCGCTTGGACCCTCTTATTGACGATGAAACACAGAAATTGCATCCGAATTTATTACAAAAGGCACAATGCCGACGTAAGTACAAGAGGACTGACACTCTAACTTTATATGATTTGAACCTCCCCTGTGAGTCCAGTTTGAGATACCGATGCTTCACTTCAGGTTTACCGTATCCCTTGGACCTTCTTATTGACGATGAAACACAGAAATTGCATCCGAATATAATACAAAAGGCACAATGCCGACTTAAGTACAAGAGGACTGACACTCTAACTTTCTATGATTTGAACCTCTTCTGTGATTCCAGTTTTAGATTCTGAGGCTTCACTTCAGGTTTACTGTATCCCTTGGACCTTCTTATTGACGATGAAACACAGAAATTGCATCCGAATTTAATACGAAAGGCACAATGGCGACTTAAGTACAAGAGGAATGAGACTCTAACTTTCTATGATTTGAACCTCTCCTGTGAGACCAGTTGTAGATTCCGATGCTTCACTTAAGGTTTACAGTAACCCTTGGACCTTCTTATTGACTATGAAACACAGAAATTGCATCCGAATTTAATACAAAAGGCACAATGCCGACTTAAGTACAAGAGGACTGACACTCTAACTTTATATGATTTGTACCTCCCCTGTGAGTCCAGTTTGAGATTCCGATGCTTCACTTCAGGTTTACTGTATCCCTTGGACCTTCTTATTGACGATGAAACACAGAAATTGCATCCGAATTTAATATAAAAGGCACAATGCCGACTTAAGTACAAGAGAACTGACACTCTAACTTTCTATGATTTGAACCTCTCCTGTGAGTCCAGTTTCAGATTCCGATGCTTCACTTCAGGTGTACTATATCCCTTGGACCTTCTTATTGACGATGAAACACAGAAATTGCATCCGAATTTAATACAACAGGCACAATGCCGACTTAAGTACAAGAGGACTGACACTCTAACTTTCGATGATTTGAACTTCTCCTGTGAGTCCAGTTTTAGATTCCGATGCTTCACTTCAGGTTTACTGTATCCCTTGGACCTACTTATTGATGATGAACCACAGCAATTGCATCCGAAATTAATACAAAAGGCACAATTCTGACTTACGTACAAGTGGACTGACACTCTAACTCTCTATGATTTGAACCTCTCCTGTGAGTCCAGTTTTAGATTCCGATGCTTCGCTTCATGGTTTACTGTATTCCTTGGACCTTCTTATTGACGATGAAACACAGAAATTGCATCCGAATTTAATGCAAAAGGCACAATGCCGACTTAAGTTAAAGAGGACTGACACTCTAACTTTCGATGATTTGAACCTCTCCTGTGAGTCCAGTTTTATATTCCGATGCTTCACTTCAGGTTTACTGTATCCCTTGGACCTTCTTATTGACGATGAAACAGAGGAAATGCATCCGAATTTAATACAAAAGGCACAATGCCGACTTAAGTACAAGAGGACTGACACCGTAATGTTCGATGATTTGAACCTCTCCTGTGAGTCCAGTTTCAGATTCCGATGCTTCACTTCAGGTTTACTGTATCCCTTGGACCTTCTTATTGACGATGAAACACAGAAATTGCATCCAAATTTAATACAAAAGGCACAATGCCCACTTAAGTACAAGTGGACTGACACTCTAACTTTCTATGATTTGAACCTCTCCTGTGAGTCCAGTTTCAGATTCCGATGCTTCACTTCAGGTTTACTATATCCCTTGGACCTTCTTATTGACGATGAAACACAGAAATTGCATCCGAATTTAATACAACAGGCACAATGCCGACTTAAGTACAAGAGGACTGACACTCTAACTTTCGATGATTTGAACTTCTCCTGTGAGTCCAGTTTTAGATTCCGATGCTTCACTTCAGGTTTACTGTATCCCTTGAACCTACTTATTGATGATGAACCACAGCAATTGCATCCGAATTTAATACAAAAGGCACAATTCTGACTTACGTACAAGTGGACAGACACTCTAACTCTCTTTGATTTGAACCTCTCCTGTGAGTCCAGTTTTAGATTCCAATGCTTCGCTTCATGGTTTACTGTATCCCTTGGACCTTCTTATTGACGATGAAACACAGAAATTGCATCCGAATTTAATGCAAAAGGCACAATGCCGACTTAAGTTAAAGAGGACTGACACTCTAACTTTCGATGATTTGAACCTCTCCTGTGAGTCCAGTTTTAGATTCCGATGCTTCACTTCAGGTTTACTGTATCCCTTGGACCTTCTTATTGACGATGAAACACAGGAAATGCATCCGAATTTAATACAAAAGGCACAATGCCGACTTAAGTACAAGAGGACTGACACCGTAATGTTCGATGATTTGAACCTCTCCTGTGAGTCCAGTTTCCGATTCCGATGCTTCACTTCAGGTTTACTGTATCCCTTGGACCTTCTTATTGACGATGAAACACAGAAATTGCATCCGAATATAATACAAAAGGCACAATGCCGGCTTAAGTACAAGAGGATTGACACTCTAACTTTCTATGATTTGAACCTCTTCTGTGATTCCAGTTTTAGATTCTGAGGCTTCACTTCAGGTTTACTGTATCCCTTGGACCTTCTTATTGACGATGAAACACAGACATTGCATCCAAATTTAATACAAAAGGCACAATGCCCACTTAAGTACAAGTGGACTGACACTCTAACTTTCTATGATTTGAACCTCTCCTGTAAGTCCATTTTTAGATTCCGTTGCTTCACTTCAGGTTTACTGTATCGCTTGGACCTTCTTATTGACGATGAAACACAGAAATTGCATCCGAATTTAATAGAAAAGCACAATGCCGACTTAAGTACAAGAGGACTGACACTCTAACATTCTATGATTTGAACCTCTTCTGTAATTCCAGTTTTAGATTCTGAGGCTTCACTTCAGGTTTACTGTATCCCTAGGACCTTCTTATTGACGATGAAACACAGAAATTGCATCCTAATTTAATACCAAAGGCACAATGCCGACTTAAGTACAAGAGGAATGAGACTCTAACTTTCTATGATTTGATCCTCCCCTGTGAGACCAGTTGTAGATTCCGATGCTTCACTTCAGGTTTACTATAACCCTTGGACCTTCTTATTGACGATGAAACACAGAAATTGCATCCGAATTTAATACAAAAGGCACAATGCCGCCTTACGTACAAGAGGACTGACACTCTAACTTTATATGATTTGTACCTCCCCTTTGAGTCCAGTTTGAGATTCCGATGCTTCACTTGAGGTTTACTGTATCCCTTGGACCTTCTTATTGACGATGAAACACAGAAATTGCATCCGAATTTAATACACAAGGCACAATGCCGACTTAAGTACAAGAGAACTGACACACTAACTTTCTATGATTTGAACCTCTCCTGTGAGTCCAGTTTTAGATTCCGATGCTTCACTTCAGGTTTACTGTATCCCTTGGACCTTCTTATTGACGATGAAACACAGAAATTGCATCCGAATTTAATACAAAAGGCACAATGCCGACTTAAGTACAAGAGGACTGACACTCTAACTTTCTATGATTTGAACCTCTCCTGTGAGTCCAGTTTTAGATTCCGATGCTTCACTTCAGGTTTACTGTATCCCTTGGACCTTCTTATTGACGATGAAACACAGAAATTGTATCCAAATTCAATACAAAAGGCACAATGCCGACTTAAGTACGAGTGGACTGACACTCTAAATTTCGATTATTTGAACCTCTCCTGTGAGTCCAGTCTTAGATTGCGATGCTTCACTTCAGGTTTACTGTACCCCTTGGACCTTCTTATTGACGATGAAACACAGAAATTGCATCCGAATTGAATACAACAGGCACAAAGCCGACTTAAGTACAAGAGGACTAGCACTCTAACTTTCGATGATTTGAACTTTTCCTGTGAGTCCAGTTTTAGATTCCGATGCTTCACTTCAAGTTAACTGTATCCCTTGGACCTTCTTATTGATGATGAAACACAGCAATTGTATCCGAATTTAATACAAAAGGCACAATTCTGACTTACGTACAAGTGGTCTGACACTCTAACTCTCTATGATTTGAACCTCTCCTGTGAGTCCAGTTTTAGATTCCAATGCTTCGCTTCAGGTTTACTGTATCCCTTAAACCTTCTTATTGACGATGAAGCACAGAAATTGCACCCGAATTTAATGCAAAAGGCACAATGCCGACTTAAGTACAAGAGGACTGACACTCTAACTTTCTATGATTTGAAATTCTCCTGTGAGTGCAGTTTTACATTCCGATGCTTCACTTCAGGTTTACTGTAACCCTTGGACCTTCTTATTGACGGTGAAACACAGAAATTGCATCCGAATTTAATACAAAAGGCACAATGCCGACTTAAGTACAAGAGGACAGACACTCTAACTTTCTACGATTTGAACCTCTCCTGTGAGTGCAGTTTTAGATTTCGATGCTTGACTTCAGGTTTACTGTAACCCTTGGACCTTCTTATTGACGATGAAACACAGAAATTGCATCCGAATTTAAAACAAAAGGCACAATGCTGACTTAAGTACAAGAGGACTGACACTCTAACTTTATATGATTTGAACCTCCCCTGTGAGTCCAGTTTGAGATTCCGATGCTTCACTTCAGGTTTACTGTATCCCTTGGACCTTCTTATTGACGATGAAACACAGAAAATGCATCCGAATTTAATACAAAAGGCACAATGCCGACTTAAGTACAAGAGGACTGACACCGTAATGTTCGATGATTTTAACCTCTCCAGTGAGTCCAGTTTCAGATTCCGAAGCTTCACTTCAGGTTTACTGTATCCCTTGGACCTTCTTATTGACGATGAAACACAGAAATTGCATCCAAATTTAATACAAAAGGCACAATGCCCACATAAGTACAAGTGGACTGACACTCTAACTTTCTATGATTTGAACCTCTCCTGTAAGTCCATTTTTAGATTCCGATGCTTCACTTCAGGTTTACTGTATCGCTTGGACCTTCTTATTGACGATGAAACACAGAAATTGCTTCCGAATTTATTACAAAAGGCACAATGCCGACTTAAGTACAAGAGGACTGACACTCTAACTTTATATGATTTGAACCTCCCCTGTGAGTCCAGTTTGAGATTCCGATGCTTCACTTCAGGTTTACCGTATCCCTTGGACCTTCTTATTGACGATGAAACACAGAAATTGCATCCGAATATAATACAAAAGGCACAATGCCGACTTAAGTACAAGAGGACTTACACTCTAACTTTCTATGATTTGAACCTCTTCTGTGATTCCAGTTTTAGATTCTGAGGCTTCACTTCAGGTTTACTGTATCCCTTGGACCTTCTTATTGACGATGAAACACAGAAATTGCATCCGAATTTAATACGAAAGGCACAATGCCGACTTAAGTACAAGAGGACTGACACTCTAACTTTATAAGATTTGTACCTCCCCTGTGAGTCCAGTTTGAGATTCCGATGCTTCACTTCAGGTTGACTGTATCCCTTGGACCTTCTTATTGACGATGAAACACAGAAATTGCATCCAAATTCAATACAAAAAGCACAATGCCGACTTAAGTACGAGAGGACTGACACTCTAAATTTCGATTATTTGAACCTCTCCTGTGAGTCCAGTTTTAGATTCAGATGCTTCACTTCAGGTTTACTGTACCCCTTGGACCTTCTTATTGACGATGAAACACAGAAATTGCATCCGAATGGAATACAACAGGCACAAAGCCGACTTAAGTACAAGAGGACTAGCACTCTAACTTTCGATGATTTGAACTTTTACTGTGAGTCCAGTTTTAGATTCCGATGCTTCACTTCAGCTTAACTGTATCCCTTGGACCTTCTTATTGATGATGAAACACAGCAATTGCATCCGAATTTAATACAAATGGCACAATGCCGACTTAAGTGCAAGAGGACTGACACTCTAACTTTATATGATTTGAACCTCCCCTGTGAGTCCAGTTTGAGATTCCGATGCTTCACTTCAGGTTTACCGTATCCCTTGGACCTTCTTATTGACGATGAAACACAGAAATTGCATCCGAATATAATACAAAAGGCACAATGCCGACTTAAGTACAAGAGGACTGACACTCTAACTTTCTATGATTTGAACCTCTTCTGTAATTCCAGTTTTAGATTCTGAGGCTTCACTTCAGGTTTACTGTATCCCTTGGACCTTCTTATTGACGATGAAACACAGAAATTGCATCCGAATATAATACAAAAGGCACAATGCCGACTTAAGTACAAGAGGACTGACACCGTAATGTTCGATGATTTGAACCTCTCCTGTGAGTCCAGTTTCAGATTCCGAAGCTTCACTTCAGGTTTACTGTATCCCTTG
Source organism: Schistocerca serialis cubense (assembly GCF_023864345.2). NCBI lineage: Eukaryota > Metazoa > Arthropoda > Insecta > Orthoptera > Acrididae > Schistocerca > Schistocerca serialis. The sequence goes on along the minus strand of NC_064640.1, from coordinate 1,046,826,407 downwards.
GACCTTCTTATTGACGATGAAACACAGAAATTGCATCCAAATTTAATACAAAAGGCACAATGCCCACATAAGTACAAGTGGACTGACACTCTAACTTTCTATGATTTGAACCTCTCCTGTAAGTCCATTTTTAGATTCCGATGCTTCACTTCAGGTTTACTGTATCGCTTGGACCTTCTTATTGACGATGAAACACAGAAATTGCTTCCGAATTTATTACAAAAGGCACAATGCCGACTTAAGTACAAGAGGACTGACACTCTAACTTTATATGATTTGAACCTCCCCTGTGAGTCCAGTTTGAGATTCCGATGCTTCACTTCAGGTTTACCGTATCCCTTGGACCTTCTTATTGACGATGAAACACAGAAATTGCATCCGAATATAATACAAAAGGCACAATGCCGACTTAAGTACAAGAGGACTTACACTCTAACTTTCTATGATTTGAACCTCTTCTGTGATTCCAGTTTTAGATTCTGAGGCTTCACTTCAGGTTTACTGTATCCCTTGGACCTTCTTATTGACGATGAAACACAGAAATTGCATCCGAATTTAATACGAAAGGCACAATGCCGACTTAAGTACAAGAGGACTGACACTCTAACTTTATAAGATTTGTACCTCCCCTGTGAGTCCAGTTTGAGATTCCGATGCTTCACTTCAGGTTGACTGTATCCCTTGGACCTTCTTATTGACGATGAAACACAGAAATTGCATCCAAATTCAATACAAAAAGCACAATGCCGACTTAAGTACGAGAGGACTGACACTCTAAATTTCGATTATTTGAACCTCTCCTGTGAGTCCAGTTTTAGATTCAGATGCTTCACTTCAGGTTTACTGTACCCCTTGGACCTTCTTATTGACGATGAAACACAGAAATTGCATCCGAATGGAATACAACAGGCACAAAGCCGACTTAAGTACAAGAGGACTAGCACTCTAACTTTCGATGATTTGAACTTTTACTGTGAGTCCAGTTTTAGATTCCGATGCTTCACTTCAGCTTAACTGTATCCCTTGGACCTTCTTATTGATGATGAAACACAGCAATTGCATCCGAATTTAATACAAATGGCACAATGCCGACTTAAGTGCAAGAGGACTGACACTCTAACTTTATATGATTTGAACCTCCCCTGTGAGTCCAGTTTGAGATTCCGATGCTTCACTTCAGGTTTACCGTATCCCTTGGACCTTCTTATTGACGATGAAACACAGAAATTGCATCCGAATATAATACAAAAGGCACAATGCCGACTTAAGTACAAGAGGACTGACACTCTAACTTTCTATGATTTGAACCTCTTCTGTAATTCCAGTTTTAGATTCTGAGGCTTCACTTCAGGTTTACTGTATCCCTTGGACCTTCTTATTGACGATGAAACACAGAAATTGCATCCGAATATAATACAAAAGGCACAATGCCGACTTAAGTACAAGAGGACTGACACCGTAATGTTCGATGATTTGAACCTCTCCTGTGAGTCCAGTTTCAGATTCCGAAGCTTCACTTCAGGTTTACTGTATCCCTTGGACCTTCTTATTGACGATGAAACACAGAAATTGCATCCAAATTTAATACAAAAGGCACAATGCCCACTTAAGTACAAGTGGACTGACACTCTAACTTTCTATGATTTGAACCTCTCCTGTAAGTCCATTTTTAGATTCCGATGCTTCACTTCAGGTTTACTGTATCGCTTGGACCTTCTTATTGACGATGAAACACAGAAATTGCATCCGAATTTATTACAAAAGGCACAATGCCGACTTAAGTACAAGAGGACTGACACTCTAACTTTATATGATTTGAACCTCCCCTGTGAGTCCAGTTTGAGATTCCGATGCTTCACTTCAGGTTTACCGAATCCCTTGGACCTTCTTATTGACGATGAAACACAGAAATTGCATCCGAATATAATACAAAAGGCACAATGCCGACTTAAGTACAAGAGGACTGACACTCTAACTTTCTATGATTTGAACCTCTTCTGTAATTCCAGTTTTAGATTCTGAGGCTTCACTTCAGGTTTACTGTATCCCTTGGACCTTCTTATTGACGATGAAACACAGAAATTGCATCCGAATATAATACAAAAGGCACAATGCCGACTTAAGTACAAGAGGACTGACACCGTAATGTTCGATGATTTGAACCTCTCCTGTGAGTCCAGTTTCAGATTCCGAAGCTTCACTTCAGGTTTACTGTATCCCTTGGACCTTCTTATTGACGATGAAACACAGAAATTGCATCCAAATTTAATACAAAAGGCACAATGCCCACTTAAGTACAAGTGGACTGACACTCTAACTTTCTATGATTTGAACCTCTCCTGTAAGTCCATTTTTAGATTCCGATGCTTCACTTCAGGTTTACTGTATCGCTTGGACCTTCTTATTGACGATGAAACACAGAAATTGCATCCGAATTTATTACAAAAGGCACAATGCCGACTTAAGTACAAGAGGACTGACACTCTAACTTTATATGATTTGAACCTCCCCTGTGAGTCCAGTTTGAGATTCCGATGCTTCACTTCAGGTTTACCGTATCCCTTGGACCTTCTTATTGACGATGAAACACAGAAATTGCATCCGAATATAATACAAAAGGCACAATGCCGACTTAAGTACAAGAGGACTGACACTCTAACTTTCTATGATTTGAACCTCTTCTGTAATTCCAGTTTTAGATTCTGAGGCTTCACTTCAGGTTTACTGTATCCCTTGGACCTTCTTATTGACGATGAAACACAGAAATTGCATCCGCATTTAATACGAAAGGCACAATGCCGACTTAAGTACAAGAGGAATGAGACTCTAACTTTCTATGATTTGATCCTCTCCTGTGAGACCAGTTTTAGATTCCGATGCTTCACTTCAGGTTTACTGTAACCCTTGGACCTTCTTATTGACGATGAAACACAGAAATTGCATCCGAATTTAATACAAAAGGCACAATGCCGACTTAAGTACAAGAGGACTGACACTCTAACTTTATATGATTTGTACCTCCCCTGTGAGTCCAGTTATAGATTCGGATGCTTCACTTCAGGTTTACTGTATCCCTTGGACCTTCTTATTGACGATGAAACACAGAAATTGCATCCGAATGTAATACAAAAGGCACAATGCCGACTTAAGTACAAGAGAACTGACACTCTAACTTTCTATGATTTGAACCTCTCCTGTGAGTCCAGTTTTAGATTCCGATGCTTCACTTCAGGTATACTGTATCCCTTGGACCTTTTTATTGACGATGAAACACAGAAATTGCATCCAAATTCAATACAAAAGGCACAATGCCGACTTAAGTACGAGTGGACTGACACTCTAAATTTCGATTATTTGAACCTCTCCTGCGAGTCCAGTTTCAGATTCCGAAGCTTTACTTCAGGTTTACTGTATCCCTTGGACCTTCTTATTGACGATGAAACACAGAAATTGCATCCAAATTTAATACAAAAGGCACAATGCCCACTTAAGTACAAGTGGACTGACACTCTAACTTTCTATGATTTGAACCTCTTCTGTAAGTCCATTTTTAGATTCCGATGCTTCACTTCAGGTTTACTGTATCGCTTGGACCTTCTTATTGACGATGAAACACAGAAATTGCATCCGAATTTATTACAAAAGGCACAATGCCGACTTAAGTACAAGAGGACTGACACTCTAACTTTATATGATTTGAACCTCCCCTGTGAGTCCAGTTTGAGATTCCGATGCTTCACTTCAGGTTTACCGTATCCCTTGGACCTTCTTATTGACGATGAAACACAGAAATTGCATCCGAATATAATACAAAAGGCACAATGCCGACTTAAGTACAAGAGGACTGACACTCTAACTTTCTATGATTTGAACCTCTTCTGTAATTCCAGTTTTAGATTCTGAGGCTTCACTTCAGGTTTACTGTATCCCTTGGACCTTCTTATTGACGATGAAACACAGAAATTGCATCCGCATTAAATACGAAAGGCACAATGCCGACTTAAGTACAAGAGGAATGAGACTCTAACTTTCTATGATTTGATCCTCTCCTGTGAGACCAGTTTTAGATTCCGATGCTTCACTTCAGGTTTACTGTAACCCTTGGACCTTCTTATTGACGATGAAACACAGAAATTGCATCCGAATTTAATACAAAAGGCACAATGCCGACTTAAGTACAAGAGGACTGACACTCTAACTTTATATGATTTGTACCTCCCCTGTGAGTCCAGTTTGAGATTCGGATGCTTCACTTCAGGTTTACTGTATCCCTTGGACCTTCTTATTGACGATGAAACACAGAAATTGCATCCGAATTTAATACAAAAGGCACAATGCCGACTTAAGTACAAGAGAACTGACACTCTAACTTTCTATGATTTGAACCTCTCCTGTGAGTCCAGTTTTAGATTCCGATGCTTCACTTCAGGTTTACTGTATCCCTTGGACCTTTTTATTGACGATGAAACACAGAAATTGCATCCAAATTCAATACAAAAGGCACAATGCCGACTTAAGTACGAGTGGACTGACACTCTAAATTTCGATTATTTGAACCTCTCCTGCGAGTCCAGTTTCAGATTCCGAAGCTTCACTTCAGGTTTACTGTATCCCTTGGACCTTCTTATTGACGATGAAACACAGAAATTGCATACAAATTTAATACAAAAGGCACAATGCCCACTTAAGTACAAGTGGACTGACACTCTAACTTTCTATGATTTGAACCTCTCCTGTAAGTCCATTTTTAGATTCCGATGGTTCACTTCAGGTTTACTGTATCGCTTGGACCTTCTTATTGACGATGAAACACAGAAATTGCATCCGAATTTAATACAAAAGGCACAATGCCGACTTAAGTACAAGAGGACTGACACTCTAACTTTCTATGATTTGAACCTCTTCTGTAATTCCAGTTTTAGATTCTGAGGCTTCACTTCAGGTTTACTGTATCCCTTGGACCTTCTTATTGACGATGAAACACAGAAATTGCATCCGAATTTAATACCAAAGGCACAATGCCGACTTAAGTACAAGAGGAATGAGACTCTAACTTTCTATGATTTGATCCTCCCCTGTGAGACCAGTTTTAGATTCCGATGCTTCACTTCAGGTTCACTATAACCCTTGGACCTTCTTATTGACGCTGAAACACAGAGATTGCATCCGAATTTAATATAAAAGGCACAATGCCGACTTAAGTACAAGAGGACTGACACTCTAACTTTATATGATTTATACCTCCCCTGTGAGTCCAGTGTGAGATTCCGATGCTTCACTTCAGGTTTACTGTATCCCTTGGACCTTCTTATTGACGATGAAACACAGAAATTGCATCCGAATTTAATACAATAGGCACAATGCCGACTTAAGTACAAGAGAACTGACACTCTAACTTTCTATGATTTGAACCTCTCCTGTGAGTCCAGTTTTAGATTCCGATGCTTCACTTCAGGTTTACTGTGTCCCTTGGACCTTCGTATTGACGATGAAACACAGAAATTGCATCCGAATTTAATACAAAAGGCACAATGCCGACTTAAGTACAAGAGGACTGACAGTCTAACTTTCTATGATTGGAAACTCTCCTGTGAGTCCAGTTTTAGATTCCGATGTTTCACTTCAGGTTTACTGTATCCCTTGGACCTTCTTATTGACGATGAAACACAGAAATTGCATCCAAATTCAATACAAAAGGCACAATGCCGACTTAAGTACGAGTGGACTGACACTCTAAATTTCGATTATTTGAACGTCTCCTGTGAGTCCAGTCTTAGATTGCGATGCTTCACTTGAGGTTTACTGTACCCCTTGGACCTTCTTATTGACGATGAAACACAGAACTTGCATCCGAATTGAATACAACAGGCACAAAGCCGACTTAAGTACAAGAGGACTAGCACTCTAACTTTCGATGATTTGAACTTTTCCTGTGAGTCCAGTTTTAGATTCCGATGCTTCACTTCAAGTTAACTGTATCCCTTGGACCTTCTTATTGATGATGAAACACAGCAATTGCATCCGAATTTAATACAAAAGGCACAATTCTGACTTACGTACAAGTGGACTGACACTCTAACTCTCTATGATTTGAACCTCTCCTGTGAGTCCAGTTTTAGATTCCGATGCTTCGCTTCAGGTTTACTGTATCCCTTGGACCTTCTTATTGACGGTGAAACACAGAAATTGCATCCGAATTAAATACAAAAGGCACAATGCTGACTTAAGTACAAGAGGACTGACACTCTAACTTTCTACGATTTGAACCTCTCCTGTGAGGCAGTTTTAGATTTCGATGCTTGACTTCAGGTTTACTGTAACCCTTGGACGTTCTTATTGACGATGAAACACAGAAATTGCATCCGAATTTAAAACAAAAGGCACAATGCTGACTTAAGTACAAGAGGACTGACACTCTAACTTTATATGATTTGAACCTCCCCTGTGAGTCCAGTTTGAGATTCCGATGCTTCACTTCAGGTTTACTGTATCCCTTGGACCTTCTTATTGACGATGAAACACAGAAAATGCATCCGAATTTAATACAAAAGGCACAATGCTGACTTAAGTACAAGAGGACTGACACCGTAATGTTCGATGATTTGAACCTCTCCTGTGAGTCCAGTTTCAGATTCCGAAGCTTCACTTCAGGTTTACTGTATCCCTTGGACCTTCTTATTGACGATGAAAAACAGAAATTGCATCCAAATTTAATACAAAAGGCAGAATGCCCACTTAAGTACAAGTGGACTGACACTCTAACTTTCTATGATTTGAACCTCTCCTGTAAGTCCATTTTTAGATTCCGATGCTTCACTTCAGGTTTACTGTATCGCTTGGACCTTCTTATTGACGATGAAACACAGAAATTGCTTCCGAATTTATTACAAAAGGCACAATGCCGACTTAAGTACAAGAGGACTGACACTCTAACTTTATATGATTTGAACCTCCCCTGTGAGTCCAGTTTGAGATTCCGATGCTTCACTTCAGGTTTACCGTATCCCTTGGACCTTCTTGTTGACGATGAAACACAGAAATTGCATCCGAATATAATACAAAAGGCACAATGCCGACTTAAGTACAAGAGGACTTACACTCTAACTTTCTATGATTTGAACCTCTTCTGTGATTCCAGTTTTAGATTCTGAGGCTTCACTTCAGGTTTACTGTATCCCTTGGACCTTCTTATTGACGATGAAACACAGAAATTGCATCCGAATTTAATACGAAAGGCACAATGCCGACTTAAGTACAAGAGGAATGAGACTCTAACTTTCTATGATTTGATCCTCTCCTGTGAGACCAGTTTTAGATTCCGATGCTTCACTTCAGGTTTACTGTAACCCTTGGACCTTCTTATTGACGATGAAACACAGAAATTGCATCCGAATTTAATACAAAAGGCACAATGCCGACTTAAGTACAAGAGGACTGACACTCTAACTTTATATGATTTGTACCTCCCCTGTGAGTCCAGTTTGAGATTCCGATGCTTCACTTCAGGTTGACTGTATCCCTTGGACCTTCTTATTGACGATCAAACACAGAAATTGCATCCAAATTCAATACAAAAGGCACAATGCCGACTTAAGTACGAGAGGACTGACACTCTAAATTTCGATTATTTGAACCTCTCCTGTGAGTCCAGTTTTAGATTCAGATGCTTCACTTCAGGTTTACTGTACCCCTTGGACCTTCTTATTGACGATGAAACACAGAAATTGCATCCGAATTGAATACAACAGGCACAAAGCCGACTTAAGTACAAGAGGACTAGCACTCTAACTTTCGATGATTTGAACTTTTCCTGTGAGTCCAGTTTTAGATTCCGATGCTTCACTTCAGGTTAACTGTATCCCTTGGACCTTCTTATTGATGATGAAACACAGCAATTGCATCCGAATTTAATACAAATGGCACAATTCTGACTTACGTACAAGTGGACTGACACTCTAACTCTCTATGATTTGAACCTCTCCTGTGAGTCCAGTTTTAGATTCCGTTGCTTCGCTTCAGGTTTACTGTATCCCTTGGACCATCTTATTAACGATGAAGCACAGAAATTGCACCCGAATTTAATGCAAAAGGCACAATGCCGACATAAGTACAAGAGGACTGACACTCTAACTTTCTATGATTTGAACCTCTTCTGTAATTCCAGTTTTGGATTCTGAGGCTTCACTTCGGGTTTACTGTATCCCTTGGACCTTCTTATTGACGATGAAACACAGAAATTGCATCCGAATTTAATACGAAAGGCACAATGCCAACTTAAGTACAAGAGGAATGAGACTCTAACTTTCTATGATTTGATCCTCTCCTGTGAGACCAGTTTTAGATTCCGATGCTTCACTTCAGGTTTACTGTAATCCTTGGACCTTCTTATTGACGATGAAACACAGAAATTGCATCCGAATTTAATACAAAAGGCACAATGCCGACTTAAGTACAAGAGGACTGACACTCTAACTTTATATGATTTGAACGTCCCCTGTGAGTCCAGTTTTAGATTCCGATGCTTCACTTCAGGTTTACTGTAACCCTTGGACCTACTTATTGACGGTGAAACACAGAAATTGCATCCGAATTTAATACAAAAGGCACAATGCCGACTTAAGTACAAGAGGACTGACACTCTAACTTTCTACGATTTGAACCTCTCCTGTGAGTGCAGTTTTAGATTTCGATGCTTGACTTCAGGTTTACTGTAACCCTTGGACCTTCTTATTGACGATGAAACACAGAAATTGCATCCGAATTTAAAACAAAAGGCACAATGCTGACTTAAGTACAAGAGGACTGACACTCTAACTTTATATGATTTGAACCTCCCCTGTGAGTCCAGTTTGAGATTCCGATGCTTCACTTCAGGTTTACTGTATCCCTTGGACCTTCTTATTGACGATGAAACACAGAAAATGCATCCGAATTTAATACAAAAGGCACAATGCCGACTTAAGTACAAGAGGACTGACACCGTAATGTTCGATGATTTGAACCTCTCCTGTGAGTCCAGTTTCCGATTCCGAAGCTTCACTTCAGGTTTACTGTATCCCTTGGACCTTCTTATTGACGATGAAACACAGAAATTGCATCCAAACTTAATACAAAAGGCACAATGCCCACTTAAGTACAAGTGGACTGACACTCTAACTTTCTATGAATTGAACCTCTCCTGTAAGTCCATTTTTAGATTCCGATGCTTCACTTCAGGTTTACTGTATCGCTTGGACCTTCTTATTGACGATGAAACACAGAAATTGCTTCCGAATTTATTACAAAAGGCACAATGCCGACTTAAGTACAAGAGGACTGACACTCTAACTTTATATGATTTGAACCTCCCCTGTGAGTCAAGTTTGAGATTCCGATGCTTCACTTCAGGTTTACCGTATCCCTTGGACCTTCTTATTGACGATGAAACACAGAAATTGCATCCGAATATAATACAAAAGGCACAATGCCGACTTAAGTACAAGAGGACTTACACTCTAACTTTCTATTATTTGAACCTCTTCTGTGATTCCAGTTTTAGATTCTGAGGTTTCACTTCAGGTTTACTGTATCCCTTGGACCTTCTTATTGACGATGAAACACAGAAATTGCATCCGAATTTAATACGAAAGGCACAATGCCGACTTAAGTACAAGAGGAATGAGACTATAACTTTCTATGATTTGATCCTCTCCTGTGAGACCAGTTTTAGATTCCGATGCTTCACTTCAGGTTTACTGTAACCCTTGGACCTTCTTATTGACGATGAAACACAGAAATTGCATCCGAATTTAATACAAAAGGCACAATGCCGACTTAAGTACAAGAGGACTGACACTCTAACTTTATATGATTTGTACCTCCCCTGTGAGTCCAGTTTGAGATTCCGATGCTTCACTTCAGGTTTACTGTATCCATTGGACCTTCTTATTGACGATGAAACACAGAAAGTGCATCCAAATTCAATACAAAAGGCACAATGCCGACTTAAGTACGAGAGGACTGACACTCTAAACTTCGATTATTTGAACCTCTCCTGTGAGTCCAGTTTTAGATTCAGATGCTTCACTTCAGGTTTACTGTAACCCTTGGACCTTCTTATTGACGGTGAAACACAGAAATTGCATCCGAATTTAATACAAAAGTCACAATGCCGACTTAAGTACAAGAGGACTGACACTCTAACTTTCTACGATTTGAACCTCTCCTGTGAGTGCAGTTTTAGATTTCGATGCTTGACTTCAGGTTTACTGTAACCCTTGGACCTTCTTATTGACGATGAAACACAGAAATTGCATCCGAATTTAAAACAAAAGGCACAATGCTGACTTAAGTACAAAAAGACTGACACTCTAACTTTATATGATTTGAACCTCCCCTGTGAGTCCAGTTTGAGATTCCGATGCTTCACTTCAGGTTTACTGTACACCCTTGGACCTTCTTATTGACGATGAAACACAGAAATTGCATCCGAATTTAATACAAAAAGCACAATGCCGACTTTAGTACAAGCGGTCTGACACTCTAACTTTCTATGATTTGAAAATCTCCTGTGAGTCCTGTTTTAGATTCCGATGCTACACTTCATGTTTACTGTATCCCTTGGACCTTCTAATTGACGATGAAACACAGATTGTTGCATCCGAATTTAATACAAAAGGCACAATGCCGACTTAAGTACAAGAGAACTGACACTCTAACTTTCTATGATTTGAACCTCTCCTGTGAGTCCAGTTTTAGATTCCGATGCTTCACTTCAGGTTTACTGTATCCCTTGGACCTTCTTATTGACGATGAAACACTGAAATTGCATCCGAATTTAATACAAAAGGCACAATGCTGACTTAAGTACAAGAAGACTGACACTCTAACTTTCTATGATTTGACCCTCTCCTGTGAGTCCAGTTTTCGATTCCGATGCTTCACTTCAGGTTTACTGTATGCCTTGGACCTTCTTATTGACGATGAAACACAGAAATTGCATCCAAATTTATTACAAAAGGCACACTGCCCACTTAAGTACAAGTGGACTGACACTCTAAATTTCGATTCATTGAACCTCTCCTGTGAGTCCAGTTTCAGATTCCGAAGCTTCACTTCAGGTTTACTGTATGCCTTGGACCTTCTTATTGACGATGAAACACAGAAATTGCATCCAAATTTATTACAAAAGGCACACTGCCCACTTAAGTACAAGTGGACTGACACTCTAACTTTCTATGAGTTGAACCTCTCCTGTAAGTCCATTTTTAGATTCCGATGCTTCACTTCAGGTTTACTGTATCGCTTGGACCTTCTTATTGACGATGAAACACAGAAATTGCATCCGAATTTATTACAAAAGGCACAATGCCGACTTAAGTACAAGAGGAATGAGACTCTAACTTTCTATGATTTGATCCTCTCCTGTGAGACCAGTTTTAGATTCCGAAGCTTCACTTCAGGTTTACTGTATCCCTTGGACCATCTTATTGACGATGAAACACAGAAATTGCATCCGAATTTAATACAAAAGGCACAATGCTGACTTAAGTACAAGAGGACTGACACTCTAACTTTCTATGATTTGAACCTCTCCTGTGAGTCCAGTTTTAGATTCCGATGCTTCGCTTCAGGTTTACTGTATCCCTTGGACCTTCTTATTGACGATGAAACACAGAAATTGCATCCAAATTCAATACAAAAGGCACAATGCCGACTTAAGTACGAGAGGACTGACACTCTAAATTTCGATTATTTGAACCTCTCCTGTGAGTCCAGTTTTAGATTCCGATGCTTCACTTCAGGTTAACTGTATCCCTTGGACCTTCTTATTGATGATGAAACACAGCAATTGCATCCGAATTTCATACAAAAGGCACAATTCTGACTTACGTACAAGTGGACTGACACTCTAACTCTCTATGATTTGAACCTCTCCTGTGAGTCCAGTTTTAGATTCCGATGCTTCGCTTCAGGTTTACTGTATCCCTTGGACCTTCTTATTGACGATGAAGCACAGAAATTGCAACCGAATTTAATGCAAAAGGCACAATGCCGACTTAAGTACAAGAGGACTGACACTCTAACTTTCTACGATTTGAACCTCTCCTGTGAGTGCAGTTTTAGATTTCGATGCTTGACTTCAGGTTTACTGTAACCCTTGGACCTTCTTATTGACGATGAAACACAGAAATTGCATCCGAATTTAAAACAAAAGGCACAATGCTGACTTAAGTACAAGAGGACTGACACTCTAACTTTATATGATTTGAACCTCCCCTGTGAGTCCAGTTTGAGATTCCGATGCTTCACTTCAGGTTTACTGTATCCCTTGGACCTTCTTATTGACGATGAAACACAGAAATTGCATCCTAATTTAATACAAAAGGCACAATAACGACTTAAGTACAAGAGGACTGACACTCTAACTCTCTATGAATAGAACCCCTACTGTGAGTCCAGTTTTGGATTCCGATGCTTCACTTCAGGTTTACTGTATCCCTTGGACCTTCTTATTGACGATGAAACATAGAAATTGCATCCGGATTTAATACAAAAGGCACAATGCCGACTTAAGTACAAGCGGACTGACACTCTAACTTTCTATGATTTGAACCTCTCCTGTAAGTCCAGTTTTAGATTCCGATGCTTCACTTCATGTTTACTGTATCCCTTGGACCTTCTAATTGTCGATGAAACACAGTAATTGCATCCGAATTTAATACAAAAGGCACAATGCTGACATAAGTACAAGAGGACTGACACTCTAACTTTCTATGATTTGAAACTCTCCTGTGAGTCCATTTTTAGATTCCGATGCTTCACTTCAGGTTTACTGTATCCCTTGGACCTTCTTATTGACGATGAAACACAGAAATTGCATCCGAATTTAATACAACAGGCCCAATGCCGACTTAAGTACAAGAAAACTGACACTCTAACTTTCGATGATTTGAACTTCTCCTGTGAGTCCAGTTTTAGAATCCGATGCATCACTTCAGGTTTACTGTATCTCTTGGACCTACTTATTGATGATGAACCACAGCAATTGCATCCGAATTTAATACAAAAGCACAATTCTGACTTACGAACAAGTGAACTGACACTCTAACTCTCTATGATTTGACCCTCTCCTGTGAGTCCACTTTTAGATTCTGATGCTTCGCTTCAGGTTTACTGTATCCCTTGGACCCTCTTATTGACGATGAAACACAGAAATTGCATCCGAATTTAATGCAAAAGACACAATGCCACTTAAGTACAAGAGGACTGACACTCTAACTTTCGATGATTTGAACCTCTCCTGTGAGTCCTGTTTTAGATTCCGATGCTTCACTTCAGGTTTACTGTATCTCTTGGACCTTCTTATTGACGATGAAACACAGATATTGCATCAGAATTTAATACAAAACGCACATTGCCGACTTAAGTACAAGAGGACTGACACCTTAATGTTCGATGATTTGAACCTCTCCTGTGAGTCCAGTTTTAGATTCCGATGGTTCACTTCAGGTTTACTATATCCCTTGGACCTTCTTATTGACGATGAAACACAGAAATTGCATCCAAATTTAATACAAAAGGCACAATGCCCACTTAAGTACAAGTGGACTGGCACTCTAACTTTCTATGATTTGAACCTCTCCTGTAAGTCCATTTTTAGATTCCGATGCTTCACTTCAGGTTTACAGTATCGCTTGGACCTTCTTATTGACGATGAAACACAGAAATTGCATCCGAATTTAATACAAAAGGCACAATGCCAACTTAAGTACAAGAGGACTGACACTCTAACTTTATATGATTTGAACCTCCCCTGTGAGTCCAGTTTGAGATTCCGATGCTTCACTTCAGGTTTACTGTATCCCTTGGACCTTCTTATTGACGATGAAACACAGAAATTGCATCCGAATTTAATACAAAAGGCACAATGCCGACTTAAGTACAAGAGGACTGACACTCTAACTTTCTGTGATTTGAACCTCGCCTGTGGGTCCAGTTTTAGATTCCGATGCTTCACTTCAGGTTTACTGTATCCCTTGGACCCTCATATTGACGATGAAACACAGAAATTGCATCCGAATTTAATACAACAGGCCCAATGCCGACTTAAGTATAAGAGGACTGACACTCTAACTTTCGATGATTAGAACTTCTCCTGTGAGTCCAGTTTTAGATTCCGATGCTTCACTTCAGGTTTACTGTATCTCTTGGACCTAGTTATTGATGATGAACCACAGCAATTTCATCCGAATTTAATACAAAAGGCACAATTCTGACTTACGTACAAGTGGACTGACACTCTAAGTTGCTATGATTTGAACCTCACCTGTGAGTCCATTTTTAGATTCCGATGCTTCACTTCACGTTTACTGGATCCCTTGGACCTACTTATTGACGATGAAACTTAGAAATTGCATACGAATTTAATACAAAATGCACAATGACGACTTAAGTACAAGAGGACTGACACTCTAACTATCTGTGATTTGAACCACTCCTCTGAGGCCAGATTTAGATTCCGATGCTTTACTTCATGTTAAATGTATCCCTTGGACTTTCTTATTGACGATGAAACACAGAAATTGCATCCGAATTTAATACAAAAGGCACAATGCCGGCTTAAGTACAAGAATACTGACACTCTAACATTCTATGATTTGAACCTCTCCTGTGATTCCAGTTTTAGATTCCGATGCTTCACTTCAGGTTAACTGTATCCTTTGGACCCTCTTATTGACGATGAAATACAGAAATAGCATCCGAATTTAATACAAAATGCACAATGCCGACTTAAGTACCAGAGGACTGACACTCTAACTTTCTATGATTTGAACCTCTCCTGTGAGTCCAGTTTTAGATTCCGATGCTTCACTTCAGATTTGCTGTATCCCTTGGAACTTCTTAATCACGATGAAACACAGAAATTGCATACGAATTTAATACACAAGGCACAATGCCGACTTAAGTACAAGACGACTGACACTCCAACTTTGTATGATTTGAACCTCTCCTGTGAGTCCATTCTCAGATGCCGATGCTTCACTACAGGTTTACAGTATCCCTTGGACCTTCTCATTGACGATGAAACACAGAAATTTTATCCGAATTTAATACAATAGGCACAATGCCGACTTAAGTACAAGAGGACTGACACTCTAAATTTCTATGATTTGAACCACTCCTCTGATGCCAGATTTAGATTCCGATGCTTCACTTCAGGTTTACTGTATCCCTTGGACCTTCTTATTGACGATGAAACACAGAAATTGCATCTGAATTTAATACAAAAGGCACAATGCCGGCTTAAGTACAAGAGGGCTGACACTCTAACTCTCTATGATTTGAACTTCTCCTGTGATTCCAGTTTTAGATTCCGTTGCTTCACTTCAGGTTTACTGAATCCCTTGGGCCCTCTTATTGATGCTGAATCACAGAAATTGCATCCGAATTTAATACAAAATGCACAATGCCGACTTAGGTACAAGAGGACTGACACTCTAACTTCCTATGATTAGAACCACTCCTGTGAGGCCAGTTTTAGATTCCGATGCTTCACATCAGGTTTACTGTATCCCTTGGACCTTCTTATTAACGATGAAACACAGAAATTGCATACGAATTTAATACAAAAGGCACAATGCCGACTTAAGTACAAGAGGACTGACACTCTAACTTTCTATGATTTGAACCTCTCCTGTGAGTCCAGTTTTACATTCCGAAGCTTCACTTCAGGTTTATTGTATCCCTTGGACCTTCTTATTGACGATGAAACACAGAAATTGCATCCGAATTAAATACGAAAGGCACAATGCTGGCTTAAGTACAAGAGGACTCACACTCTAACTTTCTATGATTTGAACTTCTCCTGTTATTCCGGTTTTAGATCCCCATGCTTCACTTCAGGTTTACTGTATCCCTTGGGCCTTCTTATTGACGATCAAACAAAGAAATTGCATCCGAATTTAAGACAAAAGTCACAATGCCGACTTAAGTACAAGAGGACTGACACTCTAACTTTCTATGATTTGAACATCTCCTGTGAGTCCAGTTTTAGATTCCGATGCTTTACTTCAGGTTTACTGTATCCCTTGGACCTTCTTATTGACGATGAAACACAGAAATTGCATCCGAATTTAATACAAAATGCCCAATGCCGACTTAAGTACAAGAGGACTTACACTTTAGCTTTCTATGATCTGAGCCACTCCTGTGAGTCCAGTTTATATTCCGATGCTTCACTTCCAGTTTACTGTATCACTTGGACCTTCTTATTGACGATGAAACACAGAAATTGCATACGAATTTAATACAAAAGGCACATTGCCGACTTAAGTACAAGAGGACTGACACTCTAACTTTCTATGATTAGAACCACTCCTGTGAGTCCAGTTTCTGATTCCGATGCTACGCTTCAGGTTTACTGTATCCCTTGGACCTTCTTATTGACGATGAAACACAGAAATTGCATCCGAATTTAGTGCAAAAGGCACAATGCCGACTTAAGTACACGAGGACTGACACTCTAACTTTCTATGATTTGAACCTCTCCTGTGATTCCAGTTTTAGATTCCGATGCTTCACTTCAGGTTAACTCTATCCCTTGGACCTTCTTATTGACGATGAAACACAGAAATTTCATCCGAATTTAATACAAAATGCACAATGCCGACTTAAGTACAAGAGGACTGACACTCTAATTTTCTATGATTTGAACCACTCCTGTGAGGCCAGTTTTGGATTCCGATGCTTCACTTCAGGTTTACTGTATCCCTTGGATCTTCTTATTGACGATGAAACACAGAAATTGCATCCGAATTTAATACAAAAGGCACAATGGCGACTTAAGTACAAGAGGACTAACACTCTAACTTTCTATGATTTGAACCTCTCCTGTGAGTCCATTCTTAGATGCCGATGCTTCACTACAGGTTTACTGTATCCCTTGGACCTTGTCATTGACGATGAAACACAGAAATTGCATTAGAATTTAATACAAAAGGCACAATGCCGACTTAAGTACAAGAGGAATGACACTCTAAGTTGCTATGATTTGAACCTGTCCTGTGAGTCCAGTTTTACATTCCGATGTTTCACTTCAGGTTTACTGTGTCCCTTGGACCTTCTTATTGACGATGAAACACAGAAATTGCATACGAATTTAATACAAAATGCACAATGCCGACTCAAGTACAAGAGGACTGACACTCTAAATTTCTATGATTTGAACCACTCCCCTGAGGCCAGATTTAGATTCCGATGCTTCACTTCAGGTTTACTGTATCCCTTGGACCTTCTTATTGACGATGAAACACAGAAATTTCATCCGAAATTAATGCAAAAGGCTCAATGCCGACTTAAGTACAAGAGGACTGACACTCTAACTTTCTATGATTTGAACCTCTCCTGTGAGTCCATTTTTAGATTCTGATGCTTCACTTCAGGTTTACTGTATCCCTTGGACGTTGTTATTG
The DNA here is from genome assembly GCF_023864345.2 of Schistocerca serialis cubense. Classification (NCBI taxonomy): domain Eukaryota; kingdom Metazoa; phylum Arthropoda; class Insecta; order Orthoptera; family Acrididae; genus Schistocerca; species Schistocerca serialis. Next base: position 1,046,808,954 of record NC_064640.1, on the reverse strand, counting down.
ACGATGAAACCCAGAAATTGCATCTGAATTTAATACAAAAGGCACAATGCCGGCTTAAGTACAAGAGGGCTGACACTCTAACTTTCTATGATTTGAACTTCTCCTGTGATTCCAGTTTTGGATTCCGATGCTTCACTTCAGGTTTACTGTATCCCTTGGACCTTCTTATTGACGATGAAACACAGAAATTGCATCCGAATTTAATACAAAAGGCACAATGCCGACTTAAGTACAAGAGGACTGATACCCTAATTTTCTTTGATTTGAACCTCTCCTGTGAGTCCAGTTTTAGATTCCGATGCTTTACTTCAGGTTTACTGTATCCCTTGGACCTTCTTATTATCGATGAAACACAGAAATTGCATCCGAATTTAATACAAAATGCAAATGCCGACTTAAGTACAAGAGGACTTACACTCTAGCTTTCTATGATTTGAGCCTCTCCTGTGAGTCCAGTTTATATTCCGATAATTCACTTTAAGTTTACTGTATCACTTGGACCTTCTTATTGACGATGAAACACAGAAATTGCATACGAATTTAATACAAAAGGCACATTGCCGACTTAAGTACAAGAGGACTGACACTCTAACTTTCTATGATTAGAACCACTCCTGTGAGGCCAGTTTTAGATTCCGATGCTTCACTTCAGGTTTACTGTATCCCTTGGACCTTCTTATTGACGATGAAACACAGAAATTGCATCCGAATTTAATACAAAAGGCACAATGCCGACTTAAGTACAAGAGGACTGACACCCTAATTTTCTATGATTTGAAACTCTCCTGTGAGTCCAGTTTTAGATTCCGATGCTTCACTTCAGGTTTACTGTATCCCTTGGACCTTCTTATTGACGATGAAAAACAGAAATTGCATCCGAATTTAATACAAAAGGCACAATGCCGGCTTAAGTACAAGAGCACTGACACTCTAACTTTCTAAGATTGGAACTTCTCCTGTGATTCCATATTTAGATTCCGATGCTTCACTTCAGGTTTACTGTATCCCGTGGGCCTACTTATTGACGATGAAACACAGAAATTGCATCCGAATTTAATACAATAGGCACAATGCCGACTAAAGTGCAAGAGGACTGACACTCTTACTTTCTCTGATTTTAACCCCTCCTGTGAGTCCAGTTTTAGATTCCGATGCTTCACTTCAGGTTTACTATATCCCTTGGACCTTCTTATTGACGATGAAACATAGAAATTGCATACGAATTTAATACAAAAGGCACAATGCCGACTTAAGTACAAGAGGACTTACACTCTAGCTTTCTATGATTTGAGCCTCTCCTGTGAGTCCAGTTTATATTCCGATGCTTCACCTTAAGTTTACTGTATCACTTGGACCTTCTTATTGACGATGAAACACAGAAATTGCATACGAATTTAATACAAAAGGCACATTGCCGACTTAAGTACAAGAGGACTGACACTCTAACTTTCTATGATTAGAACCACTCCTGTGAGGCCAGTTTTAGATTCCGATGCTTCACTTCAGGTTTACTGTATCCCTTGGACCTTCTTATTGACGATGAAACACAGAAATTGCATCCGAATTTAATACAAAAGGCACAATGCCGACTTAAGTACAAGAGGACTGACACCCTAATTTTCTATGATTTGAACCTCTCCTGTGAGTCCAGTTTCTGATTCCGATGCTTCACTTCAGGTTTACTGTATCCCTTGGACCTTCTTGTTGACGATGAAACACAGAAATTGCATACGAATTTAATACAAAAGGCACAATGCCGGCTTAAGTACTACATGACTGACACTCTAACTTTCTATGATTTGAACCTCTCTGTGAGTCCAGTTTTAGATTCCGATGCTTCACTTCAGGTTTACTGTATCCCTTGGACCTTCTTATTGACGATGAAACACAGAAATTGCATCCGAATTTAATACAAAAGGCACAATGCCGACTTAAGTACAAGAGGACTGACACCCTAAATTTCTATGATTTGAACCTCTCCTGTGAGTCCAGTTTCTGATTCCGATGCTTCACTTCAGCTTTACAGTATCGCTTGGACCTTCTTATTGACGATCAAACACAGAAATTGCATCCGAATTTAAGACAAAAGACACAATGCCGACTTAAGTACAAGAGGACTGACACTCTAACTTTCTATGATTTGAACCTGTCCTGTGAGTCCAGTTTTAGATTCCGATGCTTTACTTCAGGTTTACTGTATCCCTTGGACCTTCTTATTGACGATGAAACACAGAAATTGCATCCGAATTTAATACAAAATGCACAATGCCGACTTAAGTACAAGAGGACTTACACACTAGCTTTCTATGATTTGAGCCTCCCCTGTGAGTCCAGTTTATATTCCGACGCTTCACTTTAAGTTTACTGTATCACTTGGACCTTCTTATTGACGATGAAACACAGAAATTGCATACGAATTTAATACAAAAGGCACATTGCCGACTTAAGTACAAGAGGACTGACACTCTAATTTTCTATGATTAGAACCACGCCTGTGAGGCCAGTTTTAGATTCCGATGCTTCACTTCAGGTTTACAGTATCCCTTGGACCTTCTTATTGACGATGAAACACAGAAATTGCATCCGAATTTAATGCAAAAGTCACAATGCCGACTTAAGTACAAGAGGACTGACACTCTAACTTTCTATGATTTGAACCTCTCCTGTGAGTCCAGTTTTAGATTCCGTAGCTTCACTACAGGTTTACTGTATCCCTTTGACCTTCTTATTGACGATGTAAAACAGAAATTGCATCCGAATTTAATACAAAAGGCACAATGCCGGCTTAAGTACAAGAGCACTGACACTCTAACTTTCTAAGATTGGAACTTCTCCTGTGATTCCAGATATAGATTCCGATGCTTCACTTCAGGTTTACTGTATCCCGTTGGCCTACTTATTGACGATGAAACACAGAAATTGCATCCGAATTTAATACAAAAGGCACAATGCCAACTTAAGTGCAAGAGGACTGACACTCTTACTTTCTCTGATTTTAACCCCTCCTGTGAGTCCAGTTTTAGATTCCGATGCTTCACTTCAGGTTTACTGTATCCCTTGGACCTTCTTATTGACGATGAAACACAGAAATTGCATCCGAATTTAATACAAAAGGCACAATGCCGACTTAAGTACAAGAGGACTGACACTCTAACTTTCTATGATTTGAACCTCTCCTGTCAGTCCAGTTTTAGATTCCGATGCTTCACTTCAGGTTTAAGGTATCCCTTGGGCCTTCTTATTGACGATGAAACACAGAAATTGCATCCGAATTTAAGACAAATGTCACAATGCCAACTTAAGTACAAGAGGACTGACACTCTAACTTTCTATGATTTGAACATGTCCTGTGAGTCCAGTTTTAGATTCCGATGCTTTACTTCAGGTTTACTGTATCCCTTGGACCTTCTTATTGACGATGAAACACAGAAATTTCATCCGAATTTAATACAAAATGCACAATGCCGACTTAAGTACAAGAGGACTTACACTCTAGCTTTCTATGATTTGAGCCTCTCCTGTGAGTCCAGTTTATATTCCGATGCTTCACTTTAAGTTTACTGTATCACTTGGACCTTCTTATTGACGATGAAACACAGAAATTGCATACGAATTTAATACAAAAGGCACATTGCCGACTTAAGTACAAGAGGACTGACACTCTAACTTTCTATGATTAGAACCACTCCTGTGAGGCCAGATTTAGATTCCGATGCTTCACTTCAGGTTTACTGTATTCCTTGGACCTTCTTATTGACGATGAGACACAGAAATTACATCCGAATTTAATACGAAAGGCACAATGCCGACTTAAGTACAAGAGGACTGACACCCTAATTTTCTATGATTTGAACCTCTCCTGTGAGTCCAGTTTCTGATTCCGATGCTTCACTTCAGGTTTACTGTATCCCTTGGACCTTCTTGTTGACGATGAAACACAGAAATTGCATCCGAATTTAATACAAAAGGCACAATGCCGGCTTAAGTACAAGATGACTGACACTCTAACTTTCTAAGATTGGAACTTCTCCTGTGATTCCAGATTTAGATTCCGATGCTTCACTTCAGGTTTAATGTATCCCTTGGGCCTTCTTATTGACGATGAAACACAGAAATTGCATCCGAATTTAAGACAAAAGTCACAATGCCAACTTAAGTACAAGAGGACTTACACTCTAGCTTTCTATGATTTGAGCCTCTCCTGTGAGTCCAGTTTATATTCCGATGCTTCACTTTAAGTTTACTGTATCACTTGGACCTTCTTATTGACGATGAAACACAGAAATTGCATACGAATTTAATACAAAAGGCACATTGCCGACTTAAGTACAAGAGGACTGACACTCTAACTTTCTATGATTAGAACCACTCCTGTGAGGCCAGTTTTAGATTCCGATGCTTCACTTCAGGTTTACTGTATCCCTTGGACCTTCTTGTGGACGATGAAACACAGAAATTGCATCCGAATTTAATACAAAAGGCACAATGACGGCTTAAGTACAAGATGACTGACACTCTAACTTTCTATGATTTGAACCTCTCTGTGAGTCCAGTTTTAGATTCCGATGCTTCACTTCAGGTTTACTGTATCCCTTGGACCTTCTTATTGACGATGAAACACAGAAATTGCATCCGAATATAATACAAAAGGCACAATGCCGACTTAAGTACAAGAGGACTGACACTCTAACTTTCTATGGTTTGAACCTCTCCTGTGAGTCCAGTTTTAGATTCCGATGCTTCACTTCAGGTGTACTATATCCCTTGGGCCTTCTTATTGACGATGAAACACAGAAATTGCATCCGAATTAAATACAAAAGGCAGAATGCTGGCTTAAGTACAAGAGGACTGACACTCTAACTTTCTATGATTTGAACTTCTCCTGTTATTCCAGTTTTAGATTCCGATGCTTCACTTCAGGTTTACTGTATCCCTTGGGCCTTCTTATTGACGATCAAACACAGAAATTGCATCCGAATATAAGACAAAAGTCACAATGCCGACTTAAGTGCAAGAGGACTGGCACTCTAACTTTCTTTGATTTGAACCTGTCCTGTGAGTCCAGTTTTAGATTCCGATGCTTTACTTCAGGTTTACTGTATCCCTTGGACCTTCTTATTGACGATGAAACACAGAAATTGCATCCGAATTTAATACAAAATGCACAATGCCGACTTAAGTACAAGAGGACTTACACTCTAGCTTTCTATGATTAGAGCCTCTCTTGTGAGTCCAGTTCATATTCCGATGCTTCACTTTAAGTTTACTGTATCTCTTGGACCTTCTTATTGACGATGAAACACAGAAATTGCATACGAATTTAATACTAAAGGCACATTGCCGACTTAAATACAAGAGGACTGACACTCTAACTTTCTATGATTAGAACCACTCCTGTGAGGCCAGTTTTAGATTCCGATGCTTCACTTCAGGTTTACTGTATCCCTTGGACCTTCTTATTGACGATGAAACACAGAAATTGCATCCGAATTTAATACAAAAGGCAGAATGCCGACTTAAGTACAAGAGGACTGACACCCTAATTTTCTATGATTTGAACCTCTCCTGTGAGTCCAGTTTCTGATTCCGATGCTACACTTCAGGTTTACTGTATCCCTTGGACCTTCTTATTGACGATGAAACACAGAAATTGCATCCGAATTTAGTGCAAAAGGCACAATGACGACTTAAGTACAAGAGGACTGACACTCTAACTTCCTATGATTTGAACCTCTCCTGTGATTCCAGTTTTAGATTCCGATGCTTCACTTCAGGTTAACTGTATCCCTTGGACCTTCTTACTGACGATGAAACACAGAAATTGCATCCGAATTTAATACAAAATGCACAATGCCGACTTAAGTACAAGAGGACTGACACTCTAAGTTGCTATGATTTGAACCTCTCCTGTGAGTCCAGTTTTACATTCCGATGTTTCACTTCAGGTTTACTGTATCCCTAGGACCATGTTATTGACGATGAAACACAGAAATTGCATCCGAATTTAATACAAAAGGCACAATGCCGACTTAAGTACAAGAGGACTGACACTCTAACTTTATATGATTTGTACCTCCCCTGTGAGTCCAGTTTGAGATTCCGATGCTTCACTTCAGGTTTACTGTATCTCTTGGACCTTCTTATTGACGTTGAAACACAGAAACTGCATCCGAATTTAATACAAAAGGCACAATGCCGACTTAAGTACAAGAGAACTGACACTCTAACTTTCTATGATTTGAACCTCTCCTGTGAGTCCAGTTTTAGATTCCGATGCTTCACTTCAGGTTTACTGTATCCCTTGGACCTTCTTATTGACGATGAAACACAGAAATTGCATCCGAATTTAATACAAAAGGCACAATGCCGACTTAAGTACAAGAGGACTGACACTCTAACTTTCTATGATTTGAGCCTCTCCTGAGAGTCCAGTTTTAGATTCCGATGCTTCTCTTCAGGTTTACTGTATCCCTTGGACCTTCTTATTGACGATGAAACACAGAAATTGCATCCAAATTCAATTCAAAAGGCACAATGCCGACTTAAGTTCGAGAGGACTGACACTCTAAATTTCGATTATTTGAACCTCTCCTGTGAGTCCAGTTTTAGATTCAGATGCTTCACTTCAGGTTTACTGTATCCCTTGGACCATGTTATTGACGATGAAACACAGAAATTGCATCCGAATTTAATACAAAAGGCACAATGCCGACTTAAGTACAAGAGAACTGACACTCTAACTTTCTATGATTTGAACCTCTCCTGTGAGTCCAGTTTTAGATTCCGATGCTTCACTTCAGGTTTACTGTATCCCTTGGGCCTTCTTATTGACGATGAAACACAGAAATTGCATCCGAATTAAATACAAAAGGCAGAATGCTGGCTTAAGTACAAGAGGACTGACACTCTAACTTTCTATGATTTGAACTTCTCCTGTTATTCCAGTTTTAGATTCCGATGCTTCACTTCACGTTTACTGTATCCCTTGGGCCTTCTTATTGACGATCAAACACAGAAATTGCATCCGAATATAAGACAAAAGTCACAATGCCGACTTAAGTACAAGAGGACTGGCACTCTAACTTTCATTGATTTGAACCTGTCCTGTGAGTCCAGTTTTAGATTCCGATGCTTTACTTCAGGTTTACTGTATCCCTTGGACCTTCTTATTGACGATGAAACACAGAAATTGCATCCGAATTTAATACAAAATGCACAATGCCGACTTAAGTACAAGAGGACTTACACTCTAGCTTTCTATGATTAGAGCCTCTCTTGTGAGTCCAGTTCATATTCCGATGCTTCACTTTAAGTTTACTGTATCTCTTGGACCTTCTTATTGACGATGAAACACAGAAATTGCATACGAATTTAATACTAAAGGCACATTGCCGACTTAAATACAAGAGGACTGACACTCTAACTTTCTATGATTAGAACCACTCCTGTGAGGGCAGTTTTAGATTCCGATGCTTCACTTCAGGTTTACTGTATCCCTTGGACCTTCTTATTGACGATGAAACACAGAAATTGCATCCGAATTTAATACAAAAGGCAGAATGCCGACTTAAGTACAAGAGGACTGACACCCTAATTTTCTATGATTTGAACCTCTCCTGTGAGTCAAGTTTCTGATTCCGATGCTACACTTCAGGTTTACTGTATCCCTTGGACCTTCTTATTGACGATGAAACACAGAAATTGCATCCGAATTTAGTGCAAAAGGCACAATGACGACTTAAGTACAAGAGGACTGACACTCTAACTTCCTATGATTTGAACCTCTCCTGTGATTCCAGTTTTAGATTCCGATGCTTCACTTCAGGTTAACTGTATCCCTTGAGCCTTCTTACTGACGATGAAACACAGAAATTGCATCCGAATTTAATACAAAATGCACAATGCCGACTTAAGTACAAGAGCACTGACACTCTAAGTTGCTATGATTTGAACCTCTCCTGTGAGTCCAGTTTTACATTCCGATGTTTCACTTCAGGTTTACTGTATCCCTAGGACCATGTTATTGACGATGAAACACAGAAATTGCATCCGAATTTAATACAAAAGGCACAATGCCGACTTAAGTACAAGAGGACTGACACTCTAACTTTATATGATTTGTACCTCCCCTGTGAGTCCAGTTTGAGATTCCGATGCTTCACTTCAGGTTTACTGTATCTCTTGGACCTTCTTATTGACGATGAAACACAGATATTGCATCCGAATTTAATACAAAAGGCACAATGCCGACTTAAGTACAAGAGAACTGACACTCTAACTTTCTATGATTTGAACCTCTCCTGTGAGTCCTGTTTTAGATTCCGATGCTTCACTTCAGGTTTACTGTATCCCTTGGACCTTCTTATTGACGATGAAACACAGAAATTGCATCCGAATTTAATACAAAAGGCACAATGCCGACTTAAGTACAAGAGGACTGACACTCTAACTTTCTATGGTTTGAGCCTCTCCTGTGAGTCCAGTTTTAGATTCCGATGCTTCTCTTCAGGTTTACTGTATCCCTTGGACCTTCTTATTGACGATGAAACACAGAAATTGCATCCAAATTCAATTCAAAAGGCACAATGCCGACTTAAGTACGAGAGGACTGACACTCTAAATTTCGATTATTTGAACCTCTCCTGTGAGTCCAGTTTTAGATTCAGATGCTTCACTTCAGGTTTACTGTACCCCTTGGACACTCTTATTGACGATGAAACACAGAAATTGCATCCGAATTGAATACAACAGGCACAAAGCCGTCTTATGTACAAGAGGACTAGCACTCTAACTTTCGATGATTTGAACTTTTCCTGTGAGTCCAGTTTTAGATTCCGATGCTTCACTTCAGGTTAACTGTATCCCTTGGACCTTCTTATTGATGATGAAACACAGCAATTGCATCCGAATTTAATACAAAAGGCACAATTCTGACTTACGTACAAGTGGACTGACACTCTAACTCTCTATGATTTGAACCTCTCCTGTGAGTCCAGTTTTAGATTCCGATGCTTCGCTTCAGGTTTACTGTATCCCTTGGACCTTCTTATTGATGATGAAGCACAGAAATTGCACCCGAATCTAATGCAAAAGGCACAATGCCGACTTAAGTACAAGAGGACAGACACTCTAACTTTCTATGATTTGAAACTCTCCTGTGAGTCCAGTTTTAGATTCCGATGCTTCACTTCAGGTTTACTGTAACTCTTGGACCTTCTTATTGACGGTGAAACACAGAAATTGCATCCGAATTTAATACAAAAGTCACAATGCCGACTTAAGTACAAGAGGACTGACTCTCTAACTTTCTACGATTTGAACCTCTCCTGTGAGTGTAGTTTTAGATTTCGATGCTTGACTTCAGGTTTACTGTAACCCATGGACCTTCTTATTGACGATGAAACAAAGAAATTGCATCCGAATTTAAAACAAAAGGCACAATGCTGACTTAAGTACAAGAGGACTGACACTCTAATTTTATATGATTTGAACCTCCCCTGTGAGTCCAGTTTGAGATTCCGATGCTTCACTTCAGATTTACTGTATCCCTGGGACCTTCTTATTGACGATGAAACACAGAAATTGCATCCGAATTTAATACAAAAGGCACAATAACGACTTAAGTACAAGAGGAATGACACTCTAACTTTCTATGATTTGAACCTCTCCTGTGAGTCCAGTTTTAGATTTCGATGCTTCACTTCAGGTTTACTGTATCCCTTGGAGTTTCTTATTGACGATGAAACTCAGAAATTGCATCCAAATTCAATACAAAAGGCACAAAGCCGACTTAAGTACGAGAGGACTGACACTCTAAATTTCGATTATTTGAACCTCTCCTGTGAGTCCAGTTTTAGATTCCGATGCTTCACTTCAGGTTTACTGTATCCCTTGGACCTTCTTATTGACGATGAAACACAGAAATTGCATCCGAATTGAATACAACAGGCACAATGCCGACTTAAGTACAAGAGGACTAGCACTCTAACTTTCGATGATTTGAACTTTTCCTGTGAGTCCAGTTTTAGATTCCGATGCTTCACTTCAGGTTAACTGTATCCCTTTGACCTTCATATTGATGATGAAACACAGCAATTGCATCCGAATTTAATACAAAAGGCACAATTCTGACTTACGTACAAGTGGACTGACACTATAACTCTCTATGATTCGAACCTCCCCTGTGAGTCCAGTTTTAGATTCCGATGCTTCGCTTCAGGTTTACTGTATCCCTTGGACCTTCTTATTGACGATGAAACACAGAAATTGCACCCGAATGTAATGCAAAAGGCACAATGCCAACTTAAGTACAAGAGGACTGACACTCTAACTTTCTATGATTTGAAATTCTCCTGTGAGTCAGTTTCAGATTCCGATGCTTCACTTCAGGTTTACTGTACACCCTTGGCCCTTCTTATTGACGATGAAACACAGAAATTGCATCCGAATTTAATACAAAAGGCACAATGCCGACTTAAGTACAAGAGGACTGACACTCTAACTTTATATGATTTGTTTCTCCCCTGTGAGTCCAGTTTGAGATTCCGATGCTTCACTTCAGGTTTACTGTATCCCTTGGACCTTCTTATTGACGATGAAACACAGAAATTGCATCCGAATTTAATACAAAAGGCACAATGCCGACTTAAGTACAAGAGAACTGACACTCTAACTTTCTATGATTTGAACCTCTCCTGTGAGTCCATTTTTAGATTCCGATGCTTCACTTCAGGTTTACTATATCCCTTGGACCTTCTCATTGACGATGAAACACAGAAAATGCATCCGAATTTAATACAAAAGGCACAATGCCGACTTAAGTACAAGAGGACTGACACTCTAACTTTCTACGATTTGAACCTCTCCTGTGAGTGCAGTTTTAGATTTCGATGCTTGACTTCACGTTTACTGTAACCCTTGGACCTTCTTATTGACGATGAAACACAGAAATTGCATCCGAATTTAAAAACAAAAGGCACAATGCTGACTTAAGTACAAGAGGACTGACACTCTAACTTTATATGATTTGAACCTCCCCTGTGAGTCCAGTTTGAGATTCCGATGCTTCACTTCAGGTTTACTGTATCCCTTGGACCTTCTTATTGACGATGAAACACAGAAATTGCATCCGAATTTAATACAAAAGGCACAATAACGACTTAAGTACAAGAGGACTGACAGTCTAACTCTCTATGATTAGAACCTCTACTGTGAGTCCAGTTTTGGATTCCGATGCTTCACTTCAGGTTTACTGTATCCCTTGGACCTTCTTACTGACGATGAAACACAGAAATTGCATCCTAATTTAATACAAAAGGCACAATGCCGACTTAAGTACAAGCGGACTGACACTCTAACTTTCTATGATTTGAACCTCTCCTGTGAGTCCAGTTTTAGATTCCGATGCTTCACTTCATGTTTACTGTATCCCTAGGACCTTCTAATTGTCGATGAAACACAGAAATTGCATCCGAATTTAATACAAAAGGCACAATGCTGACTTAAGTACAAGAGGACTGACACTCTAACTTTCTATGATTTGAAACTCTCCTGTGAGTCCAGTTTTAGATTCCCATGCTTCACTTCAGATTTACTTTATCCCTTGGACCTTCTTATTGACGATGAAACACAGAAATTGCATCCGAATTTAATACAACAGGCCCAATGCCGACTTATGTACAAGAAGACTGACACTCTAACTTTCGATGATTTGAACTTCTCCTGTGAGTCCAGTTTTAGATTCCGATGCATCACTTCAGGTTTACTGTATCTCTTGGACCTACTTATTGATGATGAACCACAGCAATTGCATCCGAATTTAATACAAAAGCACAATTCTGACTTACGTACAAGTGAACTGACACTCTAACTTTCTATGATTTGAACCTCTCCTGTGAGTCCAGTTTTAGATTCTGATGCTTCGCTTCAGGTTTACTGTATCCCTTGGACCTTCTTATTAACGATGAAACACAGAAATTGCATCCGAATTTAATGCAAAAGGCACAATGCCGACTTAAGTACAAGAGAACTGACACTGTAACTTTCGATGATTTGAACCTCTCCTGTGAGTCCAGTTTTAGATTCCGATGCTTCACTTCAGGTTTACTGTATCTCTTGGACCTTCTTATTGACGATGAAACACAGAAAATGCATCCGAATTTAATACAAAAGGCACAATTTCGACTTAAGTACAAGAGGACTGACACCGTAATGTTTGATGATTTGAACCTCTCCTGTGAGTCCAGTTTCAGATTCCGAAACTTCACTTCAGGTTTACTGTATCCCTTGGACCTTCTTATTGACGATGAAACACAGAAATTGCATCCAAATTTAATACAAAAGGCACAATGCCCACTTAAGTACAAGTGGACTGACACTCTAACTTTCAATGATTTGAACCTCTCCTGTAAGTCCATTTTTAGATTCCGATGCTTCACTTCAGGTTTACTGTATCGCTTGAACCTTCTTATTGACGATGAAACACAGAAATTGCTTCCGAATTTATTACAAAAGACACAATGCCGACTTAAGTACAAGAGGACTCACACTCTAACTTTCGATGATTTGAACTTCTCCTGTGAGTCCAGTTATAGATTCCGATGCTTCACTTCAAGTTTACTGTATCCCTTGGACCTACTAATTGATGATGAACCACAGCAATTGCATCCGAATTTAATACAAAAGGCACAATTCTGACTTACGTACAAGTGGACTGACACTCTAACTCTCTATGATTTGAACCTCTCCTGTCAGTCCAGTTTTAGATTCCGATGCTTCGCTTCAGGTTTACTGTATCCCTTGGACCTTCTTATTGACCATGAAACACAGAAATTGAATCCGAATTTAATGCAAAAGGCACAATGCCGACTTAAATTAAAGAGGACTGACACTCTAACTTTCGATGATTTGAACCTCTCCTGTGAGTCCAGTTTTAGATTCCGATGCTTCACTTCAGGTTTACTGTATCCCTTGGACCTTCTTATTGACGATGAAACACAGAAAATGCATCCGAATTTAATACAAAAGGCACAATGCCGACTTAAGTACAAGAGGACTGACACCGTAATGTTCGATGGTTTGAACCTCTCCTGTGAGGCCAGTTTCAGATTCCGAAGCTTCACTTCAGGTTTACTGTATCCCTTGGACCTTCTTATTGACGATGAAACACAGAAATTGCATCCAAATTTAATACAAAAGGCGCAATGCCGACTTAAGTACAAGAGGACTGACACTCTAACTTTATATGATTTGTTTCTCCCCTGTGAGTCCAGTTTGAGATTCCGATGCCTCACTTCAGGTTTACTGTATCCCTTGGACCTTCTTATTGACGATGAAACACAGAAATTGCATCCGAATTTAATACAAAAGGAACAATGCCGACTGAAGTACAAGAGAACTGACACTCTAACTTTCTATGATTTGAACCTCTCCTGTGAGTCCAGTTTTAGATTCCGATGCTTCACTTCAGGTTTACTATATCCCTTGGACCTTCTTATTGACGATGAAACACAGAAATTGCATCCGAATTTAATACAAAAGGCACAATGCCGACTTAAGTACAAGCGGACTGACACTCTAACTTTCTATGATTTGAACCTCTCCTGTGAGTCCAGTTTTAGATTCCGATGCTTCACTTCATGTTTACTGTATCCCTAGGACCTTCTAATTGTCGATGAAACACAGAAATTGCATCCGAATTTAATACAAAAGGCACAATGCTGACTTAAGTACAAGAGGACTGACACTCTAACTTTCTATGATTTGAAACTCTCCTGTGAGTCCAGTTTTAGATTCCCATGCTTCACTTCAGATTTACTTTATCCCTTGGACCTTCTTATTGACGATGAAACACAGAAATTGCATCCGAATTTAATACAACAGGCCCATTGCCGACTTATGTACAAGAAGACTGACACTCTAACTTTCGATGATTTGAACTTCTCCTGTGAGTCCAGTTTTAGATTCCGATGCATCACTTCAGGTTTACTGTATCTCTTGGACCTACTTATTGATGATGAACCACAGCAATTGCATCCGAATTTAATACAAAAGCACAATTCTGACTTACGTACAAGTGAACTGACACTCTAACTTTCTATGATTTGAACCTCTCCTGTGAGTCCAGTTTTAGATTCTGATGCTTCGCTTCAGGTTTACTGTATCCCTTGGACCTTCTTATTAACGATGAAACACAGAAATTGCATCCGAATTTAATGCAAAAGGCACAATGCCGACTTAAGTACAAGAGAACTGACACTGTAACTTTCGATGATTTGAACCTCTCCTGTGAGTCCAGTTTTAGATTCCGATGCTTCACTTCAGGTTTACTGTATCTCTTGGACCTTCTTATTGACGATGAAACACAGAAAATGCATCCGAATTTAATACAAAAGGCACAATTTCGACTTAAGTACAAGAGGACTGACACCGTAATGTTTGATGATTTGAACCTCTCCTGTGAGTCCAGTTTCAGATTCCGAAGCTTCACTTCAGGTTTACTGTATCCCTTGGACCTTCTTATTGACGATGAAACACAGAAATTGCATCCAAATTTAATACAAAAGGCACAATGCCCACTTAAGTACAAGTGGACTGACACTCTAACTTTCAATGATTTGAACCTCTCCTGTAAGTCCATTTTTTGATTCCGATGCTTCACTTCAGGTTTACTGTATCGCTTGAACCTTCTTATTGACGATGAAACACAGAAATTGCTTCCGAATTTATTACAAAAGACACAATGCCGACTTAAGTACAAGAGGACTCACACTCTAACTTTCGATGATTTGAACTTCTCCTGTGAGTCCAGTTTTAGATTCCGATGCTTCACTTCAAGTTTACTGTATCCCTTGGACCTACTAATTGATGATGAACCACAGCAATTGCATCCGAATTTAATACAAAAGGCACAATTCTGACTTACGTACAAGTGGACTGACACTCTAACTCTCTATGATTTGAACCTCTCCTGTCAGTCCAGTTTTAGATTCCGATGCTTCGCTTCAGGTTTACTGTATCCCTTGGACCTTCTTATTGACCATGAGACACAGAAATTGAATCCGAATTTAATGCAAAAGGCACAATGCCGACTTAAATTAAAGAGGACTGACACTCTAACTTTCGATGATTTGAACCTCTCCTGTGAGTCCAGTTTTAGATTCCGATGCTTCACTTCAGGTTTACTGTATCCCTTGGACCTTCTTATTGACGATGAAACACAGAAAATGCATCCGAATTTAATACAAAAGGCACAATGCCGACTTAAGTGTAAGAGGACTGACACCGTAATGTTCGATGGTTTGAACCTCTCCTGTGAGGCCAGTTTCAGATTCCGAAGCTTCACTTCAGGTTTACTGTATCCCTTGGACCTTCTTATTGACGATGAAACACAGAAATTGCATCCAAATTTAATACAAAAGGCACAATGCCGACTTAAGTACAAGAGGACTGACACTCTAACTTTATATGATTTGTTTCTCCCCTGTGAGTCCAGTTTGAGATTCCGATGCCTCACTTCAGGTTTACTGTATCCCTTGGACCTTCTTATTGACGATGAAACACAGAAATTGCATCCGAATTTAATACAAAAGGAACAATGCCGACTGAAGTACAAGAGAACTGACACTCTAACTTTCTATGATTTGAACCTCTCCTGTGAGTCCAGTTTTAGATTCCGATGCTTCACTTCAGGTTTACTATATCCCTTGGACCTTCTTATTGACGATGAAACACAGAAATTGCATCCGAATTTAATACAACAGGCACAATGCCGACTTAAGTACAAGAGGACTGACACTCTAACTTTCTACGATTTGAACCTCTCCTGTGAGTGCAGTTTTAGATTTCGATGCTTGACTTCAGGTTTACTGTAACCTTGGAACTTCTTATTGACGATGAAACACAGAAATTGCATCCGAATTTAAAACAAAAGGCACAATGCTGACTTAAGTACAAGAGGACTGACACTCTAACTTTATATGATTTGAACCTCCCCTGTGAGTCCAGTTTGAGATTCCGATGCTTCACTTCAGGTTTACTGTATACCTTGGACCTTCTTATTGACGATGAAACACAGAAATTGCATCCGAATTTAATACAAAAGGCACAATAACGACTTAAGTACAAGAGGACTGACACTCTAACTCTCTATGATTAGAACCTCTACTGTGAGTCCAGTTTTGGATTCCGATGCTTCACTTCAGGTTTACTGTATCCCTTGGACCTTCTTATTGACGATGAAACACAGAAATTGCATCCGAATTTAATACAAAAGGCACAATGCCGACTTAAGTACAAGCGGACTGACACTCTATCTTTCTATGATTTGAACCTCTCCTGTGAGTCCAGTTTTAGATTCCGATGCTTCACTTCATGTTTACTGTATCCCTTGGACCTTCTAATTGTCGATGAAACACAGACATTGCATCCGAATTTAATACAAAAGGCACAGTGCTGACTTAAGTACAAGAGGACTGACACTCTAACTTTCGATGATTTGAACTTCTCCTGTGAGTCCAGTTTTAGATTCCGATGCATCACTTCAGGTTTACTGTATCTCTTGGACCTACTTATTGATGATGAACCCCAGCAATTGCATCTGAATTTAATACAAAAGCACAATTCTGACTTACGTACAAGTGAACTGACACTCTGACTCTCTATGATTTGAACCTCTCCTGTGAGTCCAGTTTTAGCATCTGATGCTTCGCTTCAGGTTTACTGTATCCCTTGGACCTTCTTATTGACGATGAAACACAGAAATTGCATCCGAATTTAATGCAAAATGCACAATGCCGACTTAAGTACAAGAGAACTGACACTCTAACTTTCGATGATTTGAACCTCTCCTGTGAGTCCAGTTTTAGATTCCGGTGCTTCACTTCAGGTTTACTGTATCCCTTGGACCTTCTTATTGACGATGAAACACAGAAAATGCATCCGAATTTAATACAAAAGGCACAATGCCGACTTAAGTACAAGAGGACTGACACCGTAATGTTCGATGATTTGAACCTCTCCTGTGAGTCCAGTTTCGGATTCCGAAGCTTCACTTCAGGTTTACTGTATCCCTTGGACCTTCTTGTTGACGATGAAACACAGAAATTGCATCCAAATTTAATACAAATGGCACAATGCCCACTTAAGTACAAGTGGACTGACACTCTAACTTTCTATGATTTGAACCTCTCCTGTAAGTCCATTTTTAGATTCCGATGCTTCACTTCAGGTTTACTGTATCGCTTGGACCTTCTTATTGACGATGAAACACAGAAATTGCATCCGAATTTATTACAAAAGGCACAATGCCGACTTAAGTACAAGAGGACTGACACTCTAACTTTCGATGATTTGAACTTCTCCTGTGAGTCCAGTTTTAGATTCCGATGCTTCACTTCAAGTTTACTGTATCCCTTGGACCTACTTATTGATGATGAACCACAGCAATTGCATCCGAATTTAATACAAAAGGCACAATTCTGACTTACGTACAAGTGGACTGACACTCTAACTCTCTATGATTTGAACCTCTCCTGTCAGTCCAGTTTTAGATTCCGATGCTTCGCTTCAGGTTTACTGTATCCCTTGGACCTTCTTATTGACCATGAAACACAGAAATTGCATCCGAATTTAATGCAAAAGGCACAATGCCGACTTAAATTAAAGAGGACTGACACTCTAACTTTCGATGATTTGAACCTCTCCTGTGTGTCCAGTTTTAGATTCCGATGCTTCACTTCAGGTTTACTGTATCCCTTGGACCTTCTTATTGACGATGAAACACAGAAAATGCATCCGAATTTAATACAAAAGGCACAATTTCGACTTAAGTACAAGAGGACTGACACCGTAATGTTGGATGATTTGAACCTCTCCTGTGAGTCCAGTATCAGATTCCGAAGCTTCACTTCAGGTTTACTGTATCCCTTGGACCTTCCTATTGACGATGAAACACAGAAATTGCATCCAAATTTTGATACAAAAGGCACAATGCCCACTTAAGTACAAGTGGACTGACACTCTAACTTTCTATGATTTGAACCTCTCCTGTAAGTCCATTTTTAGATTCCGATGCTTCACTTCAGGTTTACTGTATCGCTTGGACTTCTTATTGACGATGAAACACAGAAATTGCATCCGAATTTATTACAAAAGGCACAATGCCGACTTAAGTACAAGAGGACTGACACTCTAACTTTATATGATTTGAACCTCCCCTGTGAGTCCAGTTTGAGATTCCGATGCTTCACTTCAGGTTTACTGTATCCCTTGGACCTTCTTATTGACGATGAAACACAGAAATTGCATCCGAATATAATACAAAAGGCACAATGCCGACGTAAGTACAAGAGGACTGACACTCTAACTTTCTATGATTTGAACCTCTTCTGTGATTCCAGTTTTAGATTCTGAGGCTTCACTTCAGGTTTACTGTATCCCTTGGACCTTCTTATTGACGATGAAACACAGAAATTGCATCCGAATTTAAAACGAAAGGCACAATGCCGACTTAAGTACAAGAGGAATGAGACTCTAACTTTCTATGATTTGATCCTCTCCTGTGAGACCAGTTTTAGATTCCGATGCTTCACTTCAGGTTTACTGTAACCCTTGGACATTCTTATTGACGATGAAACACAGAAATTGCATCCGAATTTAATACAAAAGGCACAATGCCGACTTAAGTACAAGAGGACTGACACTCAAACTTTATATGATTTGTTTCTCCCCTGTGAGTCCAGTTTGAGATTCCGATGCTTCACTTCATGTTTACTGTATCCCTAGGACCTTCTAATTGTCGATGAAACACAGAAATTGCATCCGAATTTAATACAAAAGGCACAATGCTGACTTAAGTACAAGAGGACTGACACTCTAACTTTCTATGATTTGAAACTCTCCTGTGAGTCCAGTTTTAGATTCCCATGCTTCACTTCAGATTTACTTTATCCCTTGGACCTTCTTATTGACGATGAAACACAGAAATTGCATCCGAATTTAATACAACAGGCCCAATGCCGACTTATGTACAAGAAGACTGACACTCTAACTTTCGATGATTTGAACTTCTCCTGTGAGTCCAGTTTTAGATTCCGATGCATCACTTCAGGTTTACTGTATCTCTTGGACCTACTTATTGATGATGAACCACAGCAATTGCATCCGAATTTAATACAAAAGCACAATTCTGACTTACGTACAAGTGAACTGACACTCTAACTTTCTATGATTTGAACCTCTCCTGTGAGTCCAGTTTTAGATTCTGATGCTTCGCTTCAGGTTTACTGTATCCCTTGGACCTTCTTATTAACGATGAAACACAGAAATTGCATCCGAATTTAATGCAAAAGGCACAATGCCGACTTAAGTACAAGAGAACTGACACTGTAACTTTCGATGATTTGAACCTCTCCTGTGAGTCCAGTTTTAGATTCCAATGCTTCACTTCAGGTTTACTGTATCTCTTGGACCTTCTTATTGACGATGAAACACAGAAAATGCATCCGAATTTAATACAAAAGGCACAATTTCGACTTAAGTACAAGAGGACTGACACCGTAATGTTTGATGATTTGAACCTCTCCTGTGAGTCCAGTTTCAGATTCCGAAGCTTCACTTCAGGTTTACTGTATCCCTTGGACCTTCTTATTGACGATGAAACACAGAAATTGCATCCAAATTTAATACAAAAGGCACAATGCCCACTTAAGTACAAGTGGACTGACACTCTAACTTTCAATGATTTGAACCTCTCCTGTAAGTCCATTTTTTGATTCCGATGCTTCACTTCAGGTTTACTGTATCGCTTGAACCTTCTTATTGACGATGAAACACAGAAATTGCTTCCGAATTTATTACAAAAGACACAATGCCGACTTAAGTACAAGAGGACTCACACTCTAACTTTCGATGATTTGAACTTCTCCTGTGAGTCCAGTTTTAGATTCCGATGCTTCACTTCAAGTTTACTGTATCCCTTGGACCTACTAATTGATGATGAACCACAGCAATTGCATCCGAATTTAATACAAAAGGCACAATTCTGACTTACGTACAAGTGGACTGACACTCTAACTCTCTATGATTTGAACCTCTCCTGTCAGTCCAGTTTTAGATTCCGATGCTTCGCTTCAGGTTTACTGTATCCCTTGGACCTTCTTATTGACCATGAAACACAGAAATTGAATCCGAATTTAATGCAAAAGGCACAATGCCGACTTAAATTAAAGAGGACTGACACTCTAACTTTCGATGATTTGAACCTCTCCTGTGAGTCCAGTTTTAGATTCCGATGCTTCACTTCAGGTTTACTGTATCCCTTGGACCTTCTTATTGACGATGAAACACAGAAAATGCATCCGAATTTAATACAAAAGGCACAATGCCGACTTAAGTACAAGAGGACTGACACCGTAATGTTCGATGGTTTGAACCTCTCCTGTGAGGCCAGTTTCAGATTCCGAAGCTTCACTTCAGGTTTACTGTATCCCTTGGACCTTCTTATTGACGATGAAACACAGAAATTGCATCCAAATTTAATACAAAAGGCACAATGCCGACTTAAGTACAAGAGGACTGACACTCTAACTTTATATGATTTGTTTCTCCCCTGTGAGTCCAGTTTGAGATTCCGATGCCTCACTTCAGGTTTACTGTATCCCTTGGACCTTCTTATTGACGATGAAACACAGAAATTGCATCCGAATTTAATACAAAAGGAACAATGCCGACTGAAGTACAAGAGAACTGACACTCTAACTTTCTATGATTTGAACCTCTCCTGTGAGTCCAGTTTTAGATTCCGATGCTTCACTTCAGGTTTACTATATCCCTTGGACCTTCTTATTGACGATGAAACACAGAAATTGCATCCGAATTTAATACAAAAGGCACAATGCCGACTTAAGTACAAGAGGACTGACACTCTAACTTTCTACGATTTGAACCTCTCCTGTGAGTGCAGTTTTAGATTTCGATGCTTGACTTCAGGTTTACTGTAACCTTGGAACTTCTTATTGACGATGAAACACAGAAATTGCATCCGAATTTAAAACAAAAGGCACAATGCTGACTTAAGTACAAGAGGACTGACACTCTAACTTTATATGATTTGAACCTCCCCTGTGAGTCCAGTTTGAGATTCCGATGCTTCACTTCAGGTTTACTGTATACCTTGGACCTTCTTATTGACGATGAAACACAGAAATTGCATCCGAATTTAATACAAAAGGCACAATAACGACTTAAGTACAAGAGGACTGACACTCTAACTCTCTATGATTAGAACCTCTACTGTGAGTCCAGTTTTGGATTCCGATGCTTCACTTCAGGTTTACTGTATCCCTTGGACCTTCTTATTGACGATGAAACACAGAAATTGCATCCGAATTTAATACAAAAGGCACAATGCCGACTTAAGTACAAGCGGACTGACACTCTAACTTTCTATGATTTGAACCTCTCCTGTGAGTCCAGTTTTAGATTCCGATGCTTCACTTCATGTTTACTGTATCCCTTGGACCTTCTAATTGTCGATGAAACACAGACATTGCATCCGAATTTAATACAAAAGGCACAGTGCTGACTTAAGTACAAGAGGACTGACACTCTAACTTTCGATGATTTGAACTTCTCCTGTGAGTCCAGTTTTAGATTCCGATGCATCACTTCAGGTTTACTGTATCTCTTGGACCTACTTATTGATGATGAACCCCAGCAATTGCATCTGAATTTAATACAAAAGCACAATTCTGACTTACGTACAAGTGAACTGACACTCTGACTCTCTATGATTTGAACCTCTCCTGTGAGTCCAGTTTTAGCATCTGATGCTTCGCTTCAGGTTTACTGTATCCCTTGGACCTTCTTAATGACGATGAAACACAGAAATTGCATCCGAATTTAATGCAAAATGCACAATGCCGACTTAAGTACAAGAGAACTGACACTCTAACTTTCGATGATTTGAACCTCTCCTGTGAGTCCAGTTTTAGATTCCGGTGCTTCACTTCAGGTTTACTGTATCCCTTGGACCTTCTTATTGACGATGAAACACAGAAAATGCATCCGAATTTAATACAAAAGGCACAATGCCGACTTAAGTACAAGAGGACTGACACCGTAATGTTCGATGATTTGAACCTCTCCTGTGAGTCCAGTTTCGGATTCCGAAGCTTCACTTCAGGTTTACTGTATCCCTTGGACCTTCTTGTTGACGATGAAACACAGAAATTGCATCCAAATTTAATACAAATGGCACAATGCCCACTTAAGTACAAGTGGACTGACACTCTAACTTTCTATGATTTGAACCTCTCCTGTAAGTCCATTTTTAGATTCCGATGCTTCACTTCAGGTTTACTGTATCGCTTGGACCTTCTTATTGACGATGAAACACAGAAATTGCATCCGAATTTATTACAAAAGGCACAATGCCGACTTAAGTACAAGAGGACTGACACTCTAACTTTCGATGATTTGAACTTCTCCTGTGAGTCCAGTTTTAGATTCCGATGCTTCACTTCAAGTTTACTGTATCCCTTGGACCTACTTATTGATGATGAACCACAGCAATTGCATCCGAATTTAATACAAAAGGCACAATTCTGACTTACGTACAAGTGGACTGACACTCTAACTCTCTATGATTTGAACCTCTCCTGTCAGTCCAGTTTTAGATTCCGATGCTTCGCTTCAGGTTTACTGTATCCCTTGGACCTTCTTATTGACCATGAAACACAGAAATTGCATCCGAATTTAATGCAAAAGGCACAATGCCGACTTAAATTAAAGAGGACTGACACTCTAACTTTCGATGATTTGAACCTCTCCTGTGTGTCCAGTTTTAGATTCCGATGCTTCACTTCAGGTTTACTGTATCCCTTGGACCTTCTTATTGACGATGAAACACAGAAAATGCATCCGAATTTAATACAAAAGGCACAATTTCGACTTAAGTACAAGAGGACTGACACCGTAATGTTGGATGATTTGAACCTCTCCTGTGAGTCCAGTATCAGATTCCGAAGCTTCACTTCAGGTTTACTGTATCCCTTGGACCTTCCTATTGACGATGAAACACAGAAATTGCATCCAAATTTTGATACAAAAGGCACAATGCCCACTTAAGTACAAGTGGACTGACACTCTAACTTTCTATGATTTGAACCTCTCCTGTAAGTCCATTTTTAGATTCCGATGCTTCACTTCAGGTTTACTGTATCGCTTGGACTTCTTATTGACGATGAAACACAGAAATTGCATCCGAATTTATTACAAAAGGCACAATGCCGACTTAAGTACAAGAGGACTGACACTCTAACTTTATATGATTTGAACCTCCCCTGTGAGTCCAGTTTGAGATTCCGATGCTTCACTTCAGGTTTACTGTATCCCTTGGACCTTCTTATTGACGATGAAACACAGAAATTGCATCCGAATATAATACAAAAGGCACAATGCCGACGTAAGTACAAGAGGACTGACACTCTAACTTTCTATGATTTGAACCTCTTCTGTGATTCCAGTTTTAGATTCTGAGGCTTCACTTCAGGTTTACTGTATCCCTTGGACCTTCTTATTGACGATGAAACACAGAAATTGCATCCGAATTTAAAACGAAAGGCACAATGCCGACTTAAGTACAAGAGGAATGAGACTCTAACTTTCTATGATTTGATCCTCTCCTGTGAGACCAGTTTTAGATTCCGATGCTTCACTTCAGGTTTACTGTAACCCTTGGACATTCTTATTGACGATGAAACACAGAAATTGCATCCGAATTTAATACAAAAGGCACAATGCCGACTTAAGTACAAGAGGACTGACACTCAAACTTTATATGATTTGTTTCTCCCCTGTGAGTCCAGTTTGAGATTCCGATGCTTCACTTCATGTTTACTGTATCCCTAGGACCTTCTAATTGTCGATGAAACACAGAAATTGCATCCGAATTTAATACAAAAGGCACAATGCTGACTTAAGTACAAGAGGACTGACACTCTAACTTTCTATGATTTGAAACTCTCCTGTGAGTCCAGTTTTAGATTCCCATGCTTCACTTCAGATTTACTTTATCCCTTGGACCTTCTTATTGACGATGAAACACAGAAATTGCATCCGAATTTAATACAACAGGCCCAATGCCGACTTATGTACAAGAAGACTGACACTCTAACTTTCGATGATTTGAACTTCTCCTGTGAGTCCAGTTTTAGATTCCGATGCATCACTTCAGGTTTACTGTATCTCTTGGACCTACTTATTGATGATGAACCACAGCAATTGCATCCGAATTTAATACAAAAGCACAATTCTGACTTACGTACAAGTGAACTGACACTCTAACTTTCTATGATTTGAACCTCTCCTGTGAGTCCAGTTTTAGATTCTGATGCTTCGCTTCAGGTTTACTGTATCCCTTGGACCTTCTTATTAACGATGAAACACAGAAATTGCATCCGAATTTAATGCAAAAGGCACAATGCCGACTTAAGTACAAGAGAACTGACACTGTAACTTTCGATGATTTGAACCTCTCCTGTGAGTCCAGTTTTAGATTCCAATGCTTCACTTCAGGTTTACTGTATCTCTTGGACCTTCTTATTGACGATGAAACACAGAAAATGCATCCGAATTTAATACAAAAGGCACAATTTCGACTTAAGTACAAGAGGACTGACACCGTAATGTTTGATGATTTGAACCTCTCCTGTGAGTCCAGTTTCAGATTCCGAAGCTTCACTTCAGGTTTACTGTATCCCTTGGACCTTCTTATTGACGATGAAACACAGAAATTGCATCCAAATTTAATACAAAAGGCACAATGCCCACTTAAGTACAAGTGGACTGACACTCTAACTTTCAATGATTTGAACCTCTCCTGTAAGTCCATTTTTTGATTCCGATGCTTCACTTCAGGTTTACTGTATCGCTTGAACCTTCTTATTGACGATGAAACACAGAAATTGCTTCCGAATTTATTACAAAAGACACAATGCCGACTTAAGTACAAGAGGACTCACACTCTAACTTTCGATGATTTGAACTTCTCCTGTGAGTCCAGTTTTAGATTCCGATGCTTCACTTCAAGTTTACTGTATCCCTTGGACCTACTAATTGATGATGAACCACAGCAATTGCATCCGAATTTAATACAAAAGGCACAATTCTGACTTACGTACAAGTGGACTGACACTCTAACTCTCTATGATTTGAACCTCTCCTGTCAGTCCAGTTTTAGATTCCGATGCTTCGCTTCAGGTTTACTGTATCCCTTGGACCTTCTTATTGACCATGAAACACAGAAATTGAATCCGAATTTAATGCAAAAGGCACAATGCCGACTTAAATTAAAGAGGACTGACACTCTAACTTTCGATGATTTGAACCTCTCCTGTGAGTCCAGTTTTAGATTCCGATGCTTCACTTCAGGTTTACTGTATCCCTTGGACCTTCTTATTGACGATGAAACACAGAAAATGCATCCGAATTTAATACAAAAGGCACAATGCCGACTTAAGTACAAGAGGACTGACACCGTAATGTTCGATGGTTTGAACCTCTCCTGTGAGGCCAGTTTCAGATTCCGAAGCTTCACTTCAGGTTTACTGTATCCCTTGGACCTTCTTATTGACGATGAAACACAGAAATTGCATCCAAATTTAATACAAAAGGCACAATGCCGACTTAAGTACAAGAGGACTGACACTCTAACTTTATATGATTTGTTTCTCCCCTGTGAGTCCAGTTTGAGATTCCGATGCCTCACTTCAGGTTTACTGTATCCCTTGGACCTTCTTATTGACGATGAAACACAGAAATTGCATCCGAATTTAATACAAAAGGAACAATGCCGACTGAAGTACAAGAGAACTGACACTCTAACTTTCTATGATTTGAACCTCTCCTGTGAGTCCAGTTTTAGATTCCGATGCTTCACTTCAGGTTTACTATATCCCTTGGACCTTCTTATTGACGATGAAACACAGAAATTGCATCCGAATTTAATACAAAAGGCACAATGCCGACTTAAGTACAAGAGGACTGACACTCTAACTTTCTACGATTTGAACCTCTCCTGTGAGTGCAGTTTTAGATTTCGATGCTTGACTTCAGGTTTACTGTAACCTTGGAACTTCTTATTGACGATGAAACACAGAAATTGCATCCGAATTTAAAACAAAAGGCACAATGCTGACTTAAGTACAAGAGGACTGACACTCTAACTTTATATGATTTGAACCTCCCCTGTGAGTCCAGTTTGAGATTCCGATGCTTCACTTCAGGTTTACTGTATACCTTGGACCTTCTTATTGACGATGAAACACAGAAATTGCATCCGAATTTAATACAAAAGGCACAATAACGACTTAAGTACAAGAGGACTGACACTCTAACTCTCTATGATTAGAACCTCTACTGTGAGTCCAGTTTTGGATTCCGATGCTTCACTTCAGGTTTACTGTATCCCTTGGACCTTCTTATTGACGATGAAACACAGAAATTGCATCCGAATTTAATACAAAAGGCACAATGCCGACTTAAGTACAAGCGGACTGACACTCTAACTTTCTATGATTTGAACCTCTCCTGTGAGTCCAGTTTTAGATTCCGATGCTTCACTTCATGTTTACTGTATCCCTTGGACCTTCTAATTGTCGATGAAACACAGACATTGCATCCGAATTTAATACAAAAGGCACAGTGCTGACTTAAGTACAAGAGGACTGACACTCTAACTTTCGATGATTTGAACTTCTCCTGTGAGTCCAGTTTTAGATTCCGATGCATCACTTCAGGTTTACTGTATCTCTTGGACCTACTTATTGATGATGAACCCCAGCAATTGCATCTGAATTTAATACAAAAGCACAATTCTGACTTACGTACAAGTGAACTGACACTCTGACTCTCTATGATTTGAACCTCTCCTGTGAGTCCAGTTTTAGCATCTGATGCTTCGCTTCAGGTTTACTGTATCCCTTGGACCTTCTTAATGACGATGAAACACAGAAATTGCATCCGAATTTAATGCAAAATGCACAATGCCGACTTAAGTACAAGAGAACTGACACTCTAACTTTCGATGATTTGAACCTCTCCTGTGAGTCCAGTTTTAGATTCCGGTGCTTCACTTCAGGTTTACTGTATCCCTTGGACCTTCTTATTGACGATGAAACACAGAAAATGCATCCGAATTTAATACAAAAGGCACAATGCCGACTTAAGTACAAGAGGACTGACACCGTAATGTTCGATGATTTGAACCTCTCCTGTGAGTCCAGTTTCGGATTCCGAAGCTTCACTTCAGGTTTACTGTATCCCTTGGACCTTCTTGTTGACGATGAAACACAGAAATTGCATCCAAATTTAATACAAATGGCACAATGCCCACTTAAGTACAAGTGGACTGACACTCTAACTTTCTATGATTTGAACCTCTCCTGTAAGTCCATTTTTAGATTCCGATGCTTCACTTCAGGTTTACTGTATCGCTTGGACCTTCTTATTGACGATGAAACACAGAAATTGCATCCGAATTTATTACAAAAGGCACAATGCCGACTTAAGTACAAGAGGACTGACACTCTAACTTTCGATGATTTGAACTTCTCCTGTGAGTCCAGTTTTAGATTCCGATGCTTCACTTCAAGTTTACTGTATCCCTTGGACCTACTTATTGATGATGAACCACAGCAATTGCATCCGAATTTAATACAAAAGGCACAATTCTGACTTACGTACAAGTGGACTGACACTCTAACTCTCTATGATTTGAACCTCTCCTGTCAGTCCAGTTTTAGATTCCGATGCTTCGCTTCAGGTTTACTGTATCCCTTGGACCTTCTTATTGACCATGAAACACAGAAATTGCATCCGAATTTAATGCAAAAGGCACAATGCCGACTTAAATTAAAGAGGACTGACACTCTAACTTTCGATGATTTGAACCTCTCCTGTGTGTCCAGTTTTAGATTCCGATGCTTCACTTCAGGTTTACTGTATCCCTTGGACCTTCTTATTGACGATGAAACACAGAAAATGCATCCGAATTTAATACAAAAGGCACAATTTCGACTTAAGTACAAGAGGACTGACACCGTAATGTTGGATGATTTGAACCTCTCCTGTGAGTCCAGTATCAGATTCCGAAGCTTCACTTCAGGTTTACTGTATCCCTTGGACCTTCCTATTGACGATGAAACACAGAAATTGCATCCAAATTTAATACAAAAGGCACAATGCCCACTTAAGTACAAGTGGACTGACACTCTAACTTTCTATGATTTGAACCTCTCCTGTAAGTCCATTTTTAGATTCCGATGCTTCACTTCAGGTTTACTGTATCGCTTGGACTTCTTATTGACGATGAAACACAGAAATTGCATCCGAATTTATTACAAAAGGCACAATGCCGACTTAAGTACAAGAGGACTGACACTCTAACTTTATATGATTTGAACCTCCCCTGTGAGTCCAGTTTGAGATTCCGATGCTTCACTTCAGGTTTACCGTATCCCTTGGACCTTCTTATTGACGATGAAACACAGAAATTGCATCCGAATATAATACAAAAGGCACAATGCCGACGTAAGTACAAGAGGACTGACACTCTAACTTTCTATGATTTGAACCTCTTCTGTGATTCCAGTTTTAGATTCTGAGGCTTCACTTCAGGTTTACTGTATCCCTTGGACCTTCTTATTGACGATGAAACACAGAAATTGCATCCGAATTTAATACGAAAGGCACAATGCCGACTTAAGTACAAGAGGAATGAGACTCTAACTTTCTATGATTTGATCCTCTCCTGTGAGACCAGTTTTAGATTCCGATGCTTCACTTCAGGTTTACTGTAACCCTTGGACATTCTTATTGACGATGAAACACAGAAATTGCATCCGAATTTAATACAAAAGGCACAATGCCGACTTAAGTACAAGAGGACTGACACTCAAACTTTATATGATTTGTTTCTCCCCTGTGAGTCCAGTTTGAGATTCCGATGCTTCACTTCAGGTTTACTGTATCCCTTGGACCTTCTTATTGACGATGAAACACAGAAATTGCATCCGAATTTAATACAAAAGGCACAATGCCGACTTAAGTACAAGAGAACTGACCCTCTAACTTTCTATGATTTGAACCTCTCCTGTGAGTCCAGTTTTAGATTCCGATGCTTCACTTCAGGTTTACTGTATCCCTCGGACCTTCTTATTGACGATGAAACACAGAAATTGCATCCGAATTTAATACAAAAGGCACAATGCCGAATTAAGTACAAGAGGACTGACACTCTAACTTTCTATGATTTGAACCTCTCCTGTGAGTCCAGTTTTAGATTCCGATGCTTCACTTCAGGTTTACTGTATAACTTGGACCTTCTTATTGACGATGAAACACAGAAATTGCATCCAAATTCAATACAAAAGGCACAATGCCGACTTAAGTACGAGAGTACTGACACTCTAAATTTCGATTATTTGAACCTCTCCTGTGAGTCCAGTTTTAGATTCCGATTCTTCACTTCAGGTCTACTGTACCCCTTGGACCTTCTTATTGACGATGAAACACAGAAATTGCATCAGAATTGAATACAACAGGCACAAAGCCGACTTAAGTACAAGAGGACTAGCACTCTAACTTTCGATGATTTGAACTTTTCCTGTGAGTCCAGTTTTAGATTCCGATGCTTCACTTCAGGTTAACAGTATCCCTTGGACCTTCTTATTGATGATGAAACACAGCAATTGCATCCGAATTTAATACAAAAGGCACAATTCTGACTTACGTACAAGTGGACTGACACTCTAACTCTATATGATTTGAACCTCTCCTGTGAGTCCAGTTTTAGATTCCGATGCTTCGCTTCAGGTTTACTGTATACCTTGGACCTTCTTATTGACGATGAAGCACAGAAATTGCACCCGAATTTAATGCAAAAGGCACAATGCCGACTTAAGTACAAGAGGACTGACACTCTATCTTTCTATGATTTGAAATTCTCCTGTGAGTCCAGTTTTGGATTCCGATGCTTCACTTCAGGTTTACTGTATCCCTTGGACCTTCTTACTGACGATGAAACACAGAAATTGCATCCGAATTTAATACAAAAGGCACAATGCCGACTTAAGTACAAGCGGACTGACACTCTAACATTCTATGATTTGAACCTCTCCTGTGAGTCCAGTTTTAGATTCCGATGCTTCACTTCATGTTTACTGTATCCCTAGGACCTTCTAATTGTCGATGAAACACAGAAATTGCATCCGAATTTAATACAAAAGGCACAATGCTGACCTAAGTACAAGAGGACTGACACTCTAACTTTCTATGATTTGAAACTCTCCAGTGAGTCCAGTTTTAGATTCCGATGCTTCACTTCAGGTTTACTGTATCCCTTGGACCTTCTTATTGACGATGAAACACAGAAATTGCATCCGAATTTAATACAACAGGCCCAATGCCGACTTAAGTACAAGAAGACTGACACTATAACTTTCGATGATTTGAACTTCTCCTGTGAGTCCAGTTTTAGATTCCGATGCATCACTTCAGGTTTACTGTATCTCTTGGACCTACTTATTGATGATGAACCACAGCAATTGCATCCGAATTTAATACAAAAGCACAATTCTGACTTACGTACAAGTGAACTGACACTCTAACTCTCTATGATTTGAACCTCTCCTGTGAGTCCAGTTTTAGATTCTGATGCTTCGCTTCAGGTTTACTGTATCCCTTGGACCTTCTTATTAACGATGAAACACAGAAATTGCATCCGAATTTAATGCAAACGGCACAATGCCGACTTAAGTACAAGAGAACTGACACTCTAACTTTCGATGATTTGAACCTCTCCTGTGAGTCCAGTTTTAGATTCCGATGGTTCAATTCAGGTTTACTGTATCTCTTGGACCTTCTTATTGACGATGAAACACAGAAAATGCATCCGAATTTAATACAAAAGGCACAATTTCGACTTAAGTACAAGTGGACTGACACCGTAATGTTCGATGATTTGAACCTCTCCTGTGAGTCCAGTTTCAGATTCCGAAGCTTCACTTCAGGTTTACTGTATCCCTTGGACCTTCTTATTGACGATGAAACACAGAAATTGCATCCAAATTTAATACAAAAGGCACAATTCCCACTTAAGTACAAGTGGACTGACACTCTAACTTTCTATGATTTGAACCTCTCCTGTAAGCCCATTTTTAGATTCCGATGCTTCACTTCAGGTTTACTGTATCGCTTGGACCTTCTTATTGAAGATGAAACACAGAAATTGCTTCCGAATTTATTACAAAAGGCACAATGCCGACTTAAGTACAAGAGGACTCACACTCTAACTTTCGAAGATTTGAACTTCTCCTGTGAGTCCAGTTTTAGATTCCGATGCTTCACTTCAAGTTTACTGTATCCCTTGGACCTACTAATTGATGATGAACCACAGCAATTGCATCCGAATTTAATACAAAAGGCACAATTCTGACTTACGTACAAGTGGACTGACACTCTAACTCTCTATGATTTGAACCTCTCCTGTCAGTCCAGTTTTAGATTCCGATGCTTCGCTTCAGGTTTACTGTATCCCTTGGACCTTCTTAATGACCATGAAACACAGAAATTGAATCCGAATTTAATGCAAAAGGCACAATGCCGACTTAAATTAAAGAGGACTGACACTCTAACTTTCGATGATTTGAACCTCTCCTGTGAGTCCAGTTTTAGATTCCGATGGTTCACTTCAGGTTTACTGTATCCCTTGGACCTTCTTATTGACGATGAAACACAGAAAATGCATCCGAATTTAATACAAAAGGCACAATGCCGACTTAAGTACAAGAGGACTGACACCGTAATGTTCGATGGTTTGAACCTCTCCTGTGAGTCCAGTTTCAGATTCCGAAGCTTCACTTCAGGTTTACTGTATCCCTTGGACCTTCTTATTGACGATGAAACACAGAAATTGCATCCAAATTTAATACAAAAGGCACAATGCCGACTTAAGTACAAGAGGACTGACACTCTAACTTTATATGATATGTTTCTCGCCTGTGAGTCCAGTTTGAGATTCCGATGCCTCACGTCAGGTTTACTGTATCCCTTGGACCTTCTTATTGACGATGAAACACAGAAATTGCATCCGAATTTAATACAAAAGGAACAATGCCGACTGAAGTACAAGAGAACTGACACTCTAACTTTCTATGATATGAACCTCTCCTGTGAGTCCAGTTTTAGATTCCGATGCTTCACTTCAGGTTTACTATATCCCTTGGACCTTCTTATTGACGATGAAACACAGAAATTGCATCCGAATTTAATACAAAAGGCACAATGCCGACTTAAGTACAAGAGGACTGACACTCTAACTTTCTACGATTTGAACCTCTCCTGTGAGTGCAGTTTTAGATTTCGATGCTTGACTTCAGGTTTACTGTAACCTTGGAACTTCTTATTGACGATGAAACACAGAAATTGCATCCGAATTTAAAACAAAAGGCACAATGCTGACTTAAGTACAAGAGGACTGACACTCTAACTTTTTTATGATTTGAACCTCCCCTGTGGGTCCAGTTTGAGATTCCGATGCTTCACTTCAGGTTTACTGTATCCCTTGGACCTTCTTATTGACGATGAAACACAGAAATTGTATCCGAATTTAATACAAAAGGCACAATAACGACTTAAGTACAAGAGGACTGACACTCTAACTCTCTATGATTAGAACCTCTACTGTGAGTCCAGTTTTGGATTCCGATGCTTCACTTCAGGTTTACTGTATCCCTTGGACCTTCTAATTGTCGATGAAACACAGACATTGCATCCGAATTTAATACAAAAGGCACAGTGCTGACTTAAGTACAAGAGGACTGACACTCTAACTTTCTATGATTTGAAACTCTCCTGTGAGTCCAGTTTTAGATTCCGATGCTTCACTTCAGGTTTACTGTATCCCTTGGACCTTCTTATTGACGATGAAACACAGAAATTGCATCCGAATTTAATACAACATGCCCAATGCCGACTTAAGTACAAGAAGACTGACACTCTAACTTTCGATGATTTGAACTTCTCCTGTGAGTCCAGTTTTAGATTCCGATGCATCACTTCAGGTTTACTGTATCTCTTGGACCTACTTATTGATGATGAACCCCAGCAATTGCATCTGAATTTAATACAAAAGCACAATTCTGACTTACGTACAAGTGAACTGACACTCTAACTCTCTATGATTTGAACCTCTCCTGTGAGTCCAGTTTTAGCATCTGATGCTTCGCTTCAGGTTTACTGTATCCCTTGGACCTTCTTATTGACGATGAAACACAGAAATTCCATCCGAATTTAATGCAAAAGGCACAATGCCGACTTAAGTACAAGAGAACTGACACTCTAACTTTCGATGATTTGAACCTCTCCTGTGAGTCCAGTTTTAGATTCCGGTGCTTCACTTCAGGTTTACTGTATCCCTTGGACCTTCTTATTGACGATGAAACACAGAAAATACATCCGAATTTAATACAAAAGGCACAATGCCGACTTAAGTACAAGAGGACTGACACCGTAATGTTCGATGATTTGAACCTCTCCTGTGAGTCCAGTTTCAGATTCCGAAGCTTCACTTCAGGTTTACTGTATCCCTTGGACCTTCTTATTGACGATGAAACACAGAAATTGCATCCAAATTTAATACAAAAGGCACAATGCCCACTTAAGTACAAGTGGACTGACACTCTAACTTTCTATGATTTGAACCTCTCCTGTAAGTCCATTTTTAGATTCCGATGCTTCACTTCAGGTTTACTGTATCGCTTGGACCTTCTTATTGACGATGAAACACAGAAATTGCATCCGAATTTATTACAAAAGGCACAATGCCGACTTAAGTACAAGAGGACTGACACTCTAACTTTCGATGATTTGAACTTCTCCTGTGAGTCCAGTTTTAGATTCCGATGCTTCACTTCAAGTTTACTGTATGCCTTGGACCTACTTATTGATGATGAACCACAGCAATTGCATCCGAATTTAATACAAAAGGCACAATTCTGACTTACGTACAAGTGGACTGACACTTTAACTCTCTATGATTTGAACCTCTCCTGTCAGTCCAGTTTTAGATTCCGATGCTTCGCTTCAGGTTTACTGTATCCCTTGGACCTTCTTATTGACCATGAAACACAGAAATTGCATCCTAATCTAATGCAAAAGGCACAATGCCGACTTAAATTAAAGAGGACTGACACTCTAACTTTCGATGATTTGAACCTCTCCTGTGTGTCCAGTTTTAGATTCCGATGCTTCACTTCAGGTTTACTGTATCCCTTGGACCTTCTTATTGACGATGAAACACAGAAAATGCATCCAAATTTAATACAAAATGCACAATGCCGACTTAAGTACAAGAGGACTGACACCGTAATGTTCGATGATTTGAACCTCTCCTGTGAGTCCAGTATCAGATTCCGAAGCTTCACTTCAGGTTTACTGTATCCCTTGGACCTTCTTATTGACGATGAAACACAGAAATTGCATCCAAATTTAATACAAAAGGCACAATGCCCACTTAAGTACAAGTGGACTGACACTCTAACTTTCTATGATCTGAACCTCTCCTGTAAGTCCATTTTTAGATTCCGATGCTTCACTTCAGGTTTACTGTATCGCTTGGACCTTCTTATTGACGATGAAACACAGAAATTGCATCCGAATTTATTACAAAAGGCACAATGCCGACTTAAGTACAAGAGGACTGACACTCTAACTTTATATGATTTGAACCTCCCCTGTGAGTCCAGTTTGAGATTCCGATGCTTCACTTCAGGTTTACCGTATCCCTTGGACCTTCTTATTGACGATGAAACACAGAAATTGCATCCGAATATAATACAAAAGGCACAATGCCGACGTAAGTACAAGAGGACTGACACTCTAACTTTCTATGATTTGAACCTCTTCTGTGATTCCAGTTTTAGATTCTGAGGCTTCACTTCAGGTTTACTGTATCCCTTGGACCTTCTTATTGACGATGAAACACAGAAATTGCATCCGAATTTAATACGAAAGGCACAATGCCGACTTAAGTACAAGAGGAATGAGACTCTAACTTTCTATGATTTGATCCTCTCCTGTGAGACCAGTTTTAGATTCCGATGCTTCACTTCAGGTTTACTGTAACCCTTGGACATTCTTATTGACGATGAAACACAGAAATTGCATCCGAATTTAATACAAAAGGCACAATGCCGACTTAAGTACAAGAGGACTGACACTCAAACTTTATATGATTTGTTTCTCCCCTGTGAGTCCAGTTTGAGATTCCGATGCTTCACTTCAGGTTTACTGTATCCCTTGGACCTTCTTATTGACGATGAAACACAGAAATTGCATCCAAATTTAATACAAAAGGCACAATGCCGACTTAAGTACAAGAGAACTGACACTCTAACTTTCTATGATTTGAACCTCTCCTGTGAGTCCAGTTTTAGATTCCGATGCTTCACTTCAGGTTTACTGTATCCATTGGACCTTCTTATTGACGATGAAACACAGAAATTGCATCCGAATTTAATACAAAAGGCACAATGCCGAATTAAGTACAAGAGGACTGACACTCTAACTTTCTATGATTTGAACCTCTCCTGTGAGTCCAGTTTTAGATTCCGATGCTTCACTTCAGGTTTACTGTATAACTTGGACCTTCTTATTGACGATGAAACACAGAAATTGCATCCAAATTCAATACAAAAGGCACAATGCCGACTTAAGTACGAGAGGACTGACACTCTAAATTTCGATTATTTGAACCTCTCCTGTGAGTCCAGTTTTAGATTCCGATTCTTCACTTCAGGTTTACTGTACCCCTTGGACCTTTTTATTGACGATGAAACACAGAAATTGCATCAGAATTGAATACAACAGGCACAAAGCCGACTTAAGTACAAGAGGACTAGCACTCTAACTTTCGATGATTTGAACTTTTCCTGTGAGTCCAGTTTTAGATTCCGATGCTTCACTTCAGGTTAACTGTATCCCTTGGACCTTCTTATTGATGATGAACCACAGCAATTGCATCCGAATTTAATACAAAAGGCACAATTCTGACTTACGTACAAGTGGACTGATACTCTAACTCTCTATGATTTGAACCTCTCCTGTGAGTCCAGTTTTAGATTCCGATGCTTCGCTTCAGGTTTACTGTATACCTTGGACCTTCTTATTGACGATGAAGCACAGAAATTGCACCCGAATTTAATGCAAAAGGCACAATGCCGACTTAAGTACAAGAGGACGGACACTCTAACTTTCTATGATTTGAAATTCTCCTGTGAGTCCAGTTTTAGATTCCGATGCTTTACTTCAGGTTTACTGTAACCCTTGGACCTTCATATTGACGGTGAAACACAGAAATTGCATCCGAATTTAATACAAAAGGCACAATGCCGACTTAAGTACAAGAGGACTGACACTCTAACTTTCTACGATTTGAACCTCTCCTGTGAGTGCAGTTTTAGATTTCGATGTTTGACTTCAGGTTTAGTGTAACCCTTGGACCTTCTTATTGACGATGAAACACAGAAATTGCATCCGAATTTAAAACAAAAGGCACAATGCTGACTTAAGTACAAGAGGACTGACACTCTAACTTTATATGATTTGATCCTCCCCTGTGAGTCCAGTTTGAGATTCCGATGCTTCACTTCAGGTTTACTGTATCCCTTGGACCTTCTTATTGACGATGAAACACAGAAATTGCATCCGAATTTAATACAAAAGGCACAATAACGACTTAAGTACAAGAGGACTGACACTCTACCTCTCTATGATTAGAACCTCTACTGTGAGTCCAGTTTTGGATTCCGATGCTTCACTTCAGGTTTACTGTATCCCTTGGACCTTCTTATTGACGATGAAACACAGAAATTGCATCCGAATTTAATACAAAAGGCACAATGCCGACTTAAGTACAAGCGGACTGACACTCTAACTTTCTATGATTTGAACCTCTCCTGTGAGTCCAATTTTAGATTCCGATGCTTCACTTCATGTTTACTGTATCCCTTGGACCTTCTAATTGTCGATGAAACACAGAAATTGCATCCGAATTTAATACAAAAGGCACAATGCTGACTTAAGTACAAGAGGACTGACACTCTTACTTTCTATGATTCGAAACTCTCCTGTGAGTCCAGTTTTAGATTCCGATGCTTCACTTCAGGTTTACTGTATCCTTTGGACCTTCTTATTGACGATGAAACACAGAAATTGCATCCGAATTTAATACAACAGGCCCAATGCCGACTTAAG
Source organism: Schistocerca serialis cubense (assembly GCF_023864345.2). Taxonomy (NCBI): domain Eukaryota; kingdom Metazoa; phylum Arthropoda; class Insecta; order Orthoptera; family Acrididae; genus Schistocerca; species Schistocerca serialis. The sequence goes on along the minus strand of NC_064640.1, from coordinate 1,046,771,639 downwards.
TACAAGAAGACTGACACTCTAACTTTCGATGATTTGAACTTCTCCTGTGAGTCCAGTTTTAGATTCCAATGCATCACTTCATGTTTACTGTATCTCTTGGACCTACTTATTGATGATGAACCACAGCAATTGCATCCGAATTTAATACAAAAGCACAATTCTGACTTACGTACAAGTGAACTGACACTCTAACTCTCTATGATTTGAACCTCTCCTGTGAGTCCAGTTTTAGATTCTGATGCTTCGCTTCAGGTTTACTGTATCCCTTGGACCTTCTTATTGACGATGAAACACAGAAATTGCATCCGAATTTAATACAAAAGGCACAATGCCGACTTAAGTACAAGAGGACTGACACCGTAATGTTCGATGATTTGAACCTCTCCTGTGAGTCCAGTTTTAGATTCCGATGCTTCACTTCAGGTTTACTGTATCCCTTGGACCTTCTTATTGTCGATGAAACACAGAAATTGCATCCAAATTTAATACAAAAGGCACAATGCCCACTTAAGTACAAATGGACTGACACTCTAACTTTCTATGATTTGAACCTCTACTGTAAGTCCATTTTTAGATTCCGATGCTTCACTTCAGGTTTACTGTATCGCTTGGACCTTCTTATTGACGATGAAACACAGAAATTGCATCCGAATTTAATACAAAAGGCACAATGCCGACTTAAGTACAAGAGGACTGACACTCTAACTTTATATGATTTGAACCTCCCCTGTGAGTCCAGTTTGAGGTTCCGATGCTTCACTTCAGGTTTACTATATCCCTTGGACCCTTTATTGAAGATTAAACACAGAAATTGCATCCGAATTTAATACAAAAGGCACAATGCCGACTTAAGTACAAGAGGACTGACACTCTAACTTTATATGATTTGAACCTCCCCTGTGAGTCCAGTTTGAGATTCCGATGCTTCACTTCAGGTTTACTGTATCCCTTGGACCTTTTTATTGACGATGAAACACAGAAATTGCATCCGAATTTAATACAAAAGGCACAATGCCGACTTAAGTACAAGAGGACTGACACCGTAATGTTCGATGATTTGAACTTCTCCTGTGAGTCCAGTTTTAGATTCCGATGCTTCACTTGAGGTTCACTGTGTCTCTTGGACCTACTTATTGATGATGAACCACAGCAATTTCATCCGAATTTAATACAAAAGGCACAATTCTGACTAACGTACAAGTGGACTGACACTCTAAGTTGCTATGATTTGAACCTCTCCTGTGAGTCCAGTTTTAGATTCCGATGCTTCACTTCAGGTTTACTGGATCCTTTGGACCTTCTTATTGACGATGAAACTTAGAAATTGCATACGAATTTAATACAAAATGCACAATGCCGACTTAAGTACAAGAGGACTGACACACTAACTATCTATGATTTGAACCACTCCTCTGAGGCCAGATTTAGATTCCGATGCTTTACTTCAGGTTAACTGTATCCCTTGGACATTCTTATTGACGATGAAACGCAGACATTGCATCCGAATTTAATACAAAAGGCACAATGCCGGCTTAAGTACAAGAGGACTGACACTCTAACATTCTATGATTTGAACCTCTCCTGTGATTCCAGTTTTAGATTCCGATGCTTCACTTCAGGTTAACTGTATCCTTTGGACCTTCTTAATCACGATGAAACACAGAAATTGCATACGAATTTAATACAAAAGGCACAATGCCGACTTAAGTACAAGACGACTGACACTCTAACTTTGTATGATTTGAACCTCTCCTGTGAGTCCATTCTCAGATGCCGATGCTTCACTACAGGTTTACTGTATCCCTTGGACCTTCTCATTGACGATGAAACACAGAAATTTTATCCGAATTTAATACAAAAGGCACAATGCCGACTTAAGTACAAGAGGACTGACACTCTAACTTTCTATGATTTGAACCACTCCTCTGAGGCCAGATTTAGATTCCGATGCTTCACTTCAGGTTTACTGTATCCCTTGGACCTACTTATTGACGATGAAACACAGAAATTGCATCTGAATATAATACAAAAGGCACAATGCCGGCTTAAGTACAAGAGGGCTGACACTCTAACTTTCTATGATTTGAACTTCTCCTGTGATTCCAGTTTTAGATTCCGTTGCTTCACTTCAAGTTTTCTGTATCCCTTGGGCCCTCTTATTGATGCTGAAACACAGAAATTGCATCCGAATTTAATACAAAATGCACAATGCCGACTTAGGTACAAGAGGACTGACACTCTAACTTCCTATGATTAGAACCACTCCTGTGAGGCCAGTTTTAGATTCCGATGCTTCACTTCAGGTTTACTGTATCCCTTGGACCATCTTATTGACGATGAAACACAGAAATTGCATCCGAATTTAATACAAAATGCACAATGCCGACTTAAGTACAAGAGGACTTACACTTTAGCTTTCTATGATCTGAGCCACTCCTGTGAGTCCAGTTTATATTCCGATGCTTCACTTCAAGTTTACTGTATCACTTGGACCTTCTTATTGACGATGAAACACAGAAATTGCATACGAATATAATACAAAAGGCACATTGCCGACTTAAGTACAAGAGGACTGACACTCTAACTTTCTATGATTAGAACCACTCCTGTGTGGCCAGTTTTAGATTCCGATGCTTCACTTCAGGTTTACTGTATCCCTTGGACCTTCTTATTGACGATGAAACACAGAAATTGCATCCGAATTTAATACAAAAGGCACAATGCCGACTTAAGTACAAGAGGACTGACACCCTAATATTCTATGATTTGAAGCTCTCCTGTGAGTCCAGTTTCTAATTCTGATGCTACACTTCAGGTTTACTGTATCCCTTGGACCTTCTTATTGACGATGAAACACAGAAATTGCATCCGAATTTAGTGCAAAAGGCACAATGCCGACTTAAGTACACGAGGACTGACACTCTAACTTTCTATGATTTGAACCTCTCCTGTGATTCCAGTTTTAGATTCCGATGCTTCACTTCAGGTTAACTCTATCCCTTGGACCTTCTTATTGACGATGAAACACAGAAATTGCATCCGAATTTAATACAAAATGCACAATGCCGACTTAAGTACAAGAGGACTGACACTCTAACTTTCTATGATTAGAACCTCTCCTGTGAGTCCAGTTTTAGATTCCGATGCTTCACTTCAGATGTGCTGTATCCCTTGGAACTTCTTATTCACGATGAAACACAGAAATTGCATACGAATTGAATACAAAAGGCACAATGCCGACTTAAGTACAAGAGGACTGACACTCTAATTTTCTATGATTTGAACCACTCCTGTGAGGCCAGTTTTAGATTCCGATGCTTCACTTCAGGTTTACTGTATCCCTTGGACCTTCTTGTTGACGATGAAACACAGAAATTGCATCCGAATTTAATACAAAAGGCACAATGCCGGCTTAAGTACAAGATGACTGACACTCTAACTTTCTATGATTTGAACTTCTCCTGTTATTCCAGTTTTAGATTCCGATGCTTCACTTCAGGTTTACTGTATCCCTTGGGCCTTCTTATTGACGATCAAACACAGAAATTGCATCCGAATTTAAGACAAAAGTCACAATGCCGAGTTAAGTACAAGAGGACTGACACTCTAACTTTCTATGATTTGAACCTGTCCTGTGAGTCCAGTTTTAGATTCCGATGCTTTACTTCAGGGTTACTGTATCCCTTGGACCTTCTTATTGACGATGAAACACAGAAATTGCATCCGAATTTAATACAAAATGCACAATGCCGACTTAAGTACAAGAGGACTTACACTCTAGCTTTCTATGATTTGAGCCTCTCCTGTGAGTCCAGTTTATATTCCGATGCTTCACTTTAAGTTTACTGTATCACTTGGACCTTCTTATTGACGATGAAACACAGAAATTGCATACGAAATTAATACAAAATGCACATTGCCGACTTAAGTACAAGAGGACTGACACTCTAACTTTCTATGATTAGAACCACTCCTGTGAGGCCAGTTTTAGATTCCGATGCTTCACTTCAGGTTTACTGTATCCCTTGGACCTTCTTATTGACGATGAAACACAGAAATTGCATCCGAATTTAATACAAAAGTCACAATGCCGACTTAAGTACAAGAGGACTGACACTCTAACTTTCTATGATTTGAACCTCTCCTGTGAGTACAGTTTTAGATTCCGATGCTTCACTTCAGGTTTACTGTATCCCTTGGACCTTCTTATTGACGATGAAAAACAGAAATTGCATCCGAATTTAATACAAAAGGCACAATGCCAGCTTAAGTACAAGAGCACTGACACTCTAACTTTCTATGATTTGAACTTCTTCTGTGATTCCAGATTTAGATTCCGATGCTTCACTTCAGGTTTACTGTATCCCGTGGGCCTACTTATTGACGATGAAACACAGAAATTGCATCCGAATTTAATGCAAAAGGAACAATGCCAACTTACGTGCAAGAGGACTGACACTTAACCTTTCTCTGATATTAACCCCTCCTGTGAGTCCAGTTTTAGATTCCGATGCTTCACTTCAGGTTTACTGTATCCCTTGGACCTTCTTATTGACGATGAAACCCAGAAATTGCATACGAATTTAATACAAAAGGCACAATGCCGACTTAAGTACAAGAGGACTGACACTCTAACTTTCTATGATTTGAACCTCTCCTGTCAGTCCAGTTTTAGATTCCGATGCTTCACTTCAGGTTTACTGTATCCCTTGGGCCTTCTTATTCACGATGAAACACAGAAATTGCATACGAATTTAATACAAAAGGCACAATGCCGACTTATGTACAAGAGGACTGACACTCTAACTTTCAATGATTTGAACCTGTCCTGTGAGTCCAGTTTTAGATTCCGATGCTTTACTTCAGGTTTACTGTACCCCTTGGACCTTCTTATTATCGGTGAAACACAGAAATTGCATCCGAATTTAATACAAAATGCACAATGCCGACTTAAGTACAAGAGGACTTACACTCTAGCTTTCTATGATTTGAGCCTCTCCTGTGAGTCCAGTTTATATTCCGATAATTCACTTTAAGTTTACTGTATCACTTGGACCTTCTTATTGACGATGAAACACAGAAATTGCATACGAATTTAATACAAAAGGCACATTGCCGACTTAAGTACAAGAGGACTGACACTATAACTTTCTATGATTAGAACCACTCCTGTGAGTCCAGTTTCTGATTCCGATGCTTCACTTTAGGTTTACTGTATCCCTTGGACCTTCTTGTTGACGATGAAACACAGAAATTGCATCCGAATTTATTACAAAAGGCACAATGCCGTCTTAAGTACAAGATGACTGACACTCTAACTTCCTATGATTTGAACCTCTCTGTGAGTCCAGTTTTAGATTCCGATGCTTCACTTCAGGTTTACTGTATCCCTTGGACCTTCTTATTGACGATGAAACACAGAAATTGCATCCGAATTTAATACAAAAGGCACAATGCCGACTTAAGTACAAGAGGACTGACACCCTAATTTTCTTTGATTTGAACTTCTCCTGAGAGTCCAGTTTCTGATTCCGATGCTTCACTTCAGGTTTACTGTATCCCTTGGACCTTCTTGTTGACGATGAAACACAGAAATTGCATCCGAATTTAATACAAAAGGCACAATGCCGGCTTAAGTACAAGATGACTGACACTCTAACTTTCAATGATTTGAACTTCTCCTGTTATTACAGTTTTAGATTCCGATGCCTCACTTCAGGTTTACTGTATCCCTTGTGCCTTCTTATTGACGACCAAACACAGAAATTGCATCCGAATTTAAGACAAAAGTCACAATGCCGAGTTAAGTACAAGAGGACTGACACTCTAACTTTCTATGATTTGAACCTGTCCTGTGAGTCCAGTTTTAGATTCCGATGCTTTACTTCAGGTTTACTGTATCCCTTGGACCTTCTTATTGACGATGAAACACAGAAATTGCATCCGAATTTAATACAAAATGCACAATGCCGACTTAAGTACAAGAGGACTTACACTCTAGCTTTCTATGATTTGAGCCTCTCCTGTGAGTCCAGTTTATATTCCTATGCTTCACTTTAAGTTTACTGTATCACTTGGACCTTCTTATTGACGATGAAACACAGAAATTGCATACGAAATTAATACAAAAGGCACAATGCCGACTTAAGTACAAGAGGACTGACACTCTAATTTTCTATGATTAGAACCACTCCTGTGGGGCCAGTTTTAGATTCCGATGCTTCACTTCAGGTTTACTGTATCCCTTGGACCTTCTTATTGACGATGAAACACAGAAATTGCATCCGAATTTAATACAAAAGTCACAATGCCGACTTAAGTACAAGAGGACTGACACTCTAACTTTCTATGATTTGAACCTCTCCTGTGAGTACAGTTTTAGATTCCGATGCTTCACTTCAGGTTTACTGTATCCCTTGGACCTTCTTATTGACGATGAAAAACAGAAATTGCATCCGAATTTAATACAAAAGGCACAATGCCAGCTTAAGTACAAGAGCATTGACACTCTAACTTTCTATGATTTGAACTTCTCCTGTGATTCCAGATTTAGATTCCGATGCTTCACTTCAGGTTTACTGTATCCCGTGGGCCTACTTATTGACGATGAAACACAGAAATTGCATCCGAATTTAATACAAAAGGCACAATGCCGACTTAAGTGCAAGAGGACTGACACTCTAATTTTCTCTGATTTTAACCCCTCCTGTGAGTCGAGTTTTAGATTCCGATGCTTCACTTCAGGTTTACTGTATCCCTTGGACCTTCTTATTGACGATGAAACACAGAAATTGCATACGAATTTAATACAAAAGGCACAATGCCGACTTAAGTACAAGAGGACTGACACTCTAACTTTCTATGATTTGAACCTCTCCTGTCAGTCCAGTTTTAGATTCCGATGCTTCACTTCAGGTTTACTGTATCCCTTGGGCCTTCTTATTCACGATGAAACACAGATATTGCATCCGAATTTAAGACAAAAGTCACAATGCCAACTTAAGTACAAGAGGACTGACACTCTAACTTTCTATGATTTGAACATGTCCTGTGAGTCCAGTTTTAGATTCCGATGCTTTACTTCGGGTTTACTGTATCCCTTGGACCTTCTTATTGACGATGAAACACAGAAATTGTATCCAAATTTAATACAAAAGGCACAATGCCGACTTAAGTGCAAGAGGACTGACACTCTAACTTTCTCTGATTTTAACCCCTCCTGTGAGTCCAGTTTTAGATTCCGATGCTTCACTTCAGGTTTACTGTATCCCTTGGACCTTCCTATTGACGATGAAACACAGAAATTGCATACGAATTTAATACAAAGGGCACAATGCCGACTTAAGTACAAGAGGACTGACACTCTAACTTTCTATGATTTGAACCTCTCCTGTCAGTCCAGTTTTAGATTCCGTTGCTTCACTTCAGGTTTACTGTATCCCTTGGGCCTTCTTATTCACGATGAAACACAGAAATTGCATCCGAATTTAAGACAAAAGTCACAATGCCAACTTAAGTACAAGAGGACTGACACTCTAACTTTCTATGATTAGAACCACTCCTGTGAGGCCAGTTTTAGATTCCGATGCTTCACTTCAGGTTTACTGTATCCCTTGGACCTTCTTATTGACGATGAAACACAGAAATTGCATCCGAATTTAATACAAAAGGCACAATGCCGACTTAAGTACAAGAGGACTGACACCCTAATTTTCGATGATTTGAACCTCTCCTGTGAGTCCAGTTTCTGATTCCGATGCTTCACTTCAGGTTTACTGTATCCCTTGGACCTTCTTGTTGACGATGAAACACAGAAATTGCATCCGAATTTAATACAAAAGGCACAAGGCCGGTTTAAGTACAAGATGACTGACACTCTAACTTTCTATGATTTGAACCTCTCTGTGAGTCCAGTTTTAGTTTCCGATGCTTCACTTCAGGTTTACTGTATCCCTTGGACCTACTTATTGACGATGAAACACAGAAATTGCATACGAATTTAATACAAAAGGCACAATGCCGACTTAAGTACAAGAGGACTGACACTCTAACTTTCTATGATTTGAGCCACATCTCTGAGGCCAGATTTAGATTCCGATGCTTCACATCCGGTTTACTGTATCCCTTGGACCTTCTTATTGACGATGAAACACAGAAATTTCATCCGAATTTAATACATAATGCACAATGCCGACTTAAGTACAAGAGGACTTACACTCTAGCTTTCTAAGATTTGAGCCTCTCCTGTGAGTCCAGTTTATATTCCGATGCTTCACTTCAAGTTTACTGTATCACTTGGACCTTCTTATTGACGATGAAACACAGAAATTGCATACGAATTTAATACAAAAGGCACATTGCCGACTTAAGTACAAGAGGACTGACACTCTTACTTTCTATGATTTGAACCACTCCTGTGAGGCCAGTTTTAGATTCCGATGCTTCACTTCAGGTTTACTGTATCCCTTGGACCTTCTTATTGACGATGAAACACAGAAATTGCATCCGAATTAAATACAAAAGGCACAATGCCGACTTAAGTACAAGAGGACTGACACCCTAATTTTCTATGATTTGAACCTCTCCTGTGAGTCCAGTTTTAGATTCCGATGCTTCACTTCAGGTTAACTGTATCCCTTGGACCGTCTTATTGACGATGAAACACAGAAATTGCATCCGAATTTAATACAAAATGCACAATGCCGACTTAAGTACAAGAGGACCGTCACTCTAACTTTCTATGATTTGAACCTCTCCTGTGAGTCCAGTTTTAGATTCCGATGCTTCACTTCAGATTTGCTGTATCCCTAGGAACTTCTCATTGACGATGAAACTCAGAAATTGCATCCGAATTTAATACAAAAGGCACAATGCCGACTTCAGTACAAGAGGACTGACACTCTAACTTTCTATGATTTGAACCTCTCCTATGAGTCCAGTTTTAGATTCCGATGTTTCACTTCAGGTTTACTGTATCCCTTGGACCTTCTTATTGACGATGAAACACAGAAATTGCATCCGAATTTAATGCAAAAAACACAATGCCGACTTAAGTACAAGAGGACTGACACCCTAATTTTCTATGATTTGAACCTCTCCTGTGAGTCCAGTTTCTGATTCCGATGCTTCACTTCAGGTTAACTGTATCCCTTGGACCTTCTTATTGACGATGAAACACAGAAATTGCATCCGAATTTAATACAATAGGCACAATGCCGGCTTAAGTACAAGATGACTGACACTATAACTTTCTATGATTTGAACCTCTCCTGTGATTCCAGTTTTAGATTCCGATGATTCACTTCAGGTTTACTGTATCCCTTGGACCTTTTTATTGACGATGAAACACAGAAATTGCATCCGAATTTAATACAAAAGGCACAATGCCGACTTAAGTACAAGAGGACTGACACTCTAATTTTCTATGATTTGAACCTATCCTGGGGGTCCTGTTTTAGATTCCGATGCTTCACATCAGGTTTACTGTATCCCTTGGACTTTCTTATTGACGATGAAGCACAGAAATTGCATCCGTTTTTAATACAAAATTCACAATGCCGACTTAAACACAAGAGGACTGACACTCTAACATTCTATGATTTGAACCACGCTTGGGAGTCCAGTTTTCGATTCCGATTCTTCACTTCTGGTTAACTGTATTCCTTGGACGATCTTATTGACGATGAAACACAGAAATTGCATCCGAATTTAATACAAAAGGCACAATGCCGACTTAAGTACAAGAGGACAGACACTCTAACTTTCTTTGATTTCAACCTCTCCTGTGAGTCCAGTTTCAGATTATGATGCTTCACTTCAGGTTAACTGTATCCCTTGGAGCTTCTTATTGACGATGTAACACAGAAATAGCATCCGAATTTAATACAAAAGGCACAATGCCGGCTTACGTGCAAGATGACTGACACTCTAACTTTCTATGATTTGAACCTCTCCTGTGATTCCAGTTTTAGTTTCCGATGCTTCACTTCAGGTTTACTGTATCTCTTGGGCCTTCTTATTGACGATGAAACACAGAAATTACATCCGAATTCAATACAAAAGGCACAATGCCGACTTAAGTACAAGAGGACTGACACTCTAAGTTGTTATGATTTGAACCTCTCCTGTGAGTCCAGTTTTAGCTCCGATGTTTCACTTCAGGTTTACTGTATCACTTCGACCTTCTTATTGACGATGAAACACAGAAATTGCATACGAATTTAATACAAAATGCACAATGCCGACTTATGTACAAGAGGACTGACACTCTAACTTTCTATTATTTGAACCACTCCTCTGAGGCCAGATTTAGATTCCGATGCTTCACTTCAGGTTTACTGTATCCCTTGGCCCTTCTTATTGACGAAGAAACTCAGAAATTGCATCCGTCTTAAGTGCAAAAGGCACAATGCCGACTTAAGTACACGAGGACTAACACTCTAACTTTCTATGATTTGAACCTCTCCTGTGAGTCCAGTTTTAGATTCCGATGCTTCACTTCAGGTTAACTGTATCCCTTGGACCTTCTTATTGACGATGAAACACAGAAATTGCATCCGAATTTAATACAAAAGGCACAATGCCGGCTTAAGTACAACAGGACTGACACTCTAACATTCTATGATTTGAACCTCTCCTGTGATTCCAGTTTTAGATTCCGATGCTTCAATTCAGGTTAACTGTATCCCTTGGACCTTCTTATTGACGATGAAACACAGAAATTGCATCCGAATTTAATACAAAATGCACAATGCCGACTTAAGTACAAGAGGACTGACACTCTAACTTTCTATGATTTGAACCTCTCCTGTGAGTCCAGTTTTAGATTCCGATGCCTCACTTCAGATTTGCTGTATCCCTTGGAACTTCTTATTCACGATGAAACACAGAAATTGCATACGAATTTAATACAAAAGGCACAATGCCGACCTAAGTACAAGACTACTGACACTCTAACTTTCTATGATTTGAACCACTCCTGTGATTCCAGTTTTAGATTCCGATGCTTCACTTCAGGTTTACTGTATCCCTTGGATCTTCTTATTGACAATGAAACACAGAAATTGCATCCGAATTTAATACAAAAGGTACAATGGCGACTTAAGTACAAGAGGACTGACACTCTAACTTTCTATAATTTGAACCTCTCCTGTGAGTCCATTCTTAGATGCCGATGCTTCACTACAGGTTTACTGTATCCCTTGGACATTCTCATTGACGATGAAACACAGAAATTGCATCCGAATTTAATACAAAAGGCACAATGCTGACTTAAGTACAAGAGGACTGACACTCTAAGTTGCTATGATTTGAACCCCTCCTGTGAGTCCAGTTTTACATTCCGATGCTTCACTTCAGGTTTACTGTATCCCTTGGACCTTCTTATTGACGATGAAACACAGAAATTGCATCCGAATTTAATACAAAATGCACAATGCCGACTTAGGTACAAGACGACTGATCCTCTAACTTCCTATGATTAGAACCACTCCTGTGAGTCCAGTTTATATTCCGATGCTTCACTTTAAGTTTACTTTATCACTTGGACCTTCTTATGGACGATGAAACCCAGAAATTGCATCCGAATTTAATACAAAATGCACAATGCCGACTTAAGTACAAGAGGACTGACACCCTAATTTTCTATGATTTGAACCTCTCCTGTGAGTCCAGTTTCTGATTTCGATGCTTCACTTCAGGTTTACTGTATCCCTAGGACCTTCTTGTTAACGATGAAACACAGAAATTGCATACGAATTTAATACAAAAGGCACAATGCCGACTTAAGTACAAGAGGACTGACACTCTAATTTTCTATGATTTGAACCTATCCTGGGGCTCCTGTTTTAGATTCCGATGCTTCACATCAGGATTACTGTTTCCCTTGGACTTTCTTATTGACGATGAAGCACAGAAATTGCATCCGTTTTTAATACAAAAGACACAATGCCGACTTAAACACAAGAGGACTGACACTCTAACATTCTATGATTTGAACCACGCTTGGGAGTCCTGTTTTCGATTCCGATTCTTCACTTCTGGTTAACTGTATTACTTGGACGATCTTATTGACGATGAAACACAGAAATTGCACCCGAATTTAATACAAAAGGCACAATGCCGACTTAAGTACAAGAGGACTGACACTCTAACTTTTTATGATTTGAACCTCGCTTGTGAGTCCAGTTGTAGATTATGATGCTTCACTTCAGGTTTACTGTTTCCCTTGGACCTTCTTATTGACGATGAAACACAGAAATTGCATCCGAATTTAATACAAAATGCACTATGCCGACTTAAGTACAAGAGGACAGACACTCTAACTTTCTATGATTTCAACCTCTCCTGTGAGTCCAGTTTCAGATTCCGATGCTTCACTTCAGGTTAACTGTATCCCTTGGACCTTCTTATTGACGATGTAACACAGAAATTGCATCCGAATTTAATACAAAAGGCACAATGCCGGCTTACGTGCAAGATGACTGACACTCTAACTTTCTATGATTTGAACCTCTCCTGTGATTCCAGTTTTAGTTTCCGATGCTTCACTTCAGGTTTACTGTATCTCTTGGGCCTTCTTATTGACGATGAAACACAGAAATTACATCCGAATTCAATACAAAAGGCACAATGCCGACTTAAGTACAAGAGGACTGACACTCTAAGTTGCTATGATTTGAACCTCTCCTGTGAGTCCAGTTTTAGCTCCGATGTTTCACTTCAGGTTTACTGTATCACTTCGACCTTCTTATTGACGATGAAACACAGAAATTGCATACGAATTTAATACAAAATGCACAATGCCGACTTAAGTACAAGAGGACTGACACTCTAACTTTCTATGATTTGAACCACTCCTCTGAGGCCAGATTTAGATTCCGATGCTTCACTTCAGGTTTACTGTATCCCTTGGCCCTTCTTATTGACGATGAAACACAGAAATTGCATCCGTCTTAAGTGCAAAAGGCACAATGCCGACTTAAGTACACGAGGACTAACACTCTAACTTTCTATGATTTGAACCTCTCCTGTGAGTCCAGTTTTAGATTCCGATGCTTCACTTCAGGTTAACTGTATCCCTTGGACCTTCTTATTGACGATGAAACACAGGAATTGCATCCGAATTTAATACAAAAGGCACAATGCCGGCTTAAGTACAAGAGGACTGACACTCTAACATTCTATGATTTGAACCTCTCCTGTGATTCCAGTTTTAAATTCCGATGCTTCAATTCAGGTTAACTGTATCCCTTGGACCTTCTTATTGACGATGAAACACAGAAATTGCATCCTAATTTAATACAAAATGCACAATGCCGACTTAAGAACAAGAGGACTTACACTCTAGCTTTCTATGATTTGAGCCTCCCCTGTGAGTCCAGTTTATATTCCGACGCTTCACTTTAAGTTTACTGTATCACTTGGACCTTCTTATTGACGATGAAACACAGAAATTGCATACGAATTTAATACAAAAGGCACAATGCCGACTTAAGTACAAGAGGACTGACACTCTAACTTTCTATGATTAGAACCACTCCTGGGAGGCCAGTTTTAGATTCCGATGCTTCACTTCAGGTTTACAGTATCCCTTGGACCTTCTTATTGACGATGAAACACAGAAATTGCATCCGAATATAATACAAAAGGCACAATGCCGACTTAAGTACAAGAGGACTGACACTCTAACTTTCTATGGTTTGAACGTCTCCTGTGAGTCCAGTTTTAGATTCCGATGCTTCAATTCAGGTTTACTGTATCCCTTGGGCCTTCTTATTGACAATGAAACACAGAAATTGCATCCGAATTAAATACAAAAGGCAGAATGCTGGCTTAAGTACAAGAGGACTGACACTCTAACTTTCTATGATTTGAACTTCTCCTGTTATTCCAGTTTTAGATTCCGATGCTTCACTTCAGGTTTACTGTATCCCTTGGACCTTCTTATTGACGATGAAACACAGAAATTGCATCCTAATTTAGTGCAAAAGGCACAATGCCGACTTAAGTACGAGAGGACTGACACTCTAACTTCCTATGATTTGAACCTCTCCTGTGATTCCAGTTTTAGATTCCGATGCTGCACTTCAGGTTAACTGTATCCCTTGGACCTTCTTATTGACGATGAAACACAGAAATTGCATCCGAATTTAATACAAAAGGCACAATGCCGACTTAAGTACAAGAGGACTGACACTCTAAGTTGCTATGATTTGAACCTCTCCTGTGAGTCCAGTTTTACATTCCGATGCTTCACTTCAGGTTTACTGTATCCCTTGGACCTTCTTATTGACGATGAAACACAGAAATTGCATCCGAATTTAATACAAAATGCACAATGCCGACTTAGGTACAAGACGACTGATCCTCTAACTTCCTATGATTAGAACCACTCCTGTGAGTCCAGTTTATATTCCGATGCTTCACTTTAAGTTTACTTTATCACTTGGACCTTCTTATGGACGATGAAACCCAGAAATTGCATCCGAATTTAATACAAAATGCACAATGCCGACTTAAGTACAAGAGGACTGACACCCTAATTTTCTATGATTTGAACGTCTCCTGTGAGTCCAGTTTCTGATTTCGATGCTTCACTTCAGGTTTACTGTATCCCTTGGACCTTCTTGTTAACGATGAAACACAGAAATTGCATCCGAATTTAATACAAAAGGCACAATGCCGGCTTAAGTACAAGATGACTGACACTCTAACTTTCTATGATTTTAACCTCTCCTGTGAGTCCAGTTTTAGATTCCAATGCTTCACTTCAGGTTTACTGTATCCCTTGGGCCTTCTTATTGACGATAAAACACAGAAATTGCTTCCGAATTTAAGACAAAAGTCACAATGCCGACTTAAGTACACGAGGACTGACACTGTAACATTCTATGATTTGAACCTCTCCTGTGAGTCCAGTTTTAGATTCCGATGCTTTACTTCAGGTTTACTGTATCCCTTGGACCTTCTTATTGACGATGGAACACAGAAATTGCATCCGAATTTAATGCAAAATGCACAATGCCGACTTAAGTACAAGACGTCTTACACTCTAGCTTTCTATGATTTGAGCCTCTCCTGTGAGTCCAGTATATATTCCGATGCGCTCACTTCAAGTTTACTGTATCACTTGGACCTTCTTATTGACGATGAAACACAGAAATTGCATACGAATTTAATACAAAAGGCACATTGCCGACTTAAGAACAACAGGACTGACACTCTAACTTTCTATGATTAGAACCACTCCTGTGAGGCCAGTTTTAGATTCCGATGCTTCACTTCAGGTTTACTGTATCCCTTGGACCTTCTTATTGACGATGAAACACAAAAATTGCATCCGAATTTAATACAAAAGGCACAATGCCGACTTAAATACAAGAGGACTGACACCCTAATTTTCTATGATTTGAACCTCTCCTGTGAGTCCAGTTTTAGATTCCGATGCTTTACTTCAGGTTTACTGTATCCCTTGGACCTTCTTATTGACGATGGAACACAGAAATTGCATCCGAATTTAATACAAAATGCACAATGCCGACTTAAGTACAAGACGACTTACACTCTAGCTTTCTATGATTTGAGCCTCTCCTGTGAGTCCAGTATATATTCCGATGCGCTCACTTCAAGTTTACTGTATCACTTGGACCTTCTTATTGACGATGAAACACAGAAATTGCATACGAATTTAATACAAAAGGCACAATGCCGACTTAAGTACAAGAGGACTGACACTCTAATTTTCTATGATTTGAACCTATCCTGGGGCTCCTGTTTTAGATTCCGATGCTTCACATCAGGATTACTGTTTCCCTTGGACTTTCTTACTGACGATGAAGCACAGAAATTGCATCCGTTTTTAATACAAAAGACACAATGCCGACTTAAACACAAGAGGACTGACACTCTAACATTCTATGATTTGAACCACGCTTGGGAGTCCAGTTTTCGATTCCGATTCTTCACTTCTGGTTAACTGTATTACTTGGACGATCTTATTGACGATGAAACACAGAAATTGCACCCGAATTTAATACAAAAGGCAAAATGCCGACTTAAGTACAAGAGGACTGACACTCTAACTTTTTATGATTTGAACCTCGCTTGTGAGTCCAGTTATAGATTATGATGCTTCACTTCAGGTTTACTGTTTCCCTTGGACCTTCTTATTGACGATGAAACACAGAAATTGCATCCGAATTTAATACAAAATGCACTATGCCGACTTAAGTACAAGAGGACAGACACTCTAACTTTCTATGATTTCAACCTCTCCTGTGAGTCCAGTTACAGATTCCGATGCTTCACTTCAGGTTAACTGTATCCCTTGGACCTTCTTATTGACGATGTAACACAGAAATTGCATCCGAATTTAATACAAAAGGCACAATGCCGGCTTACGTGCAAGAGGACTGACACTCTAAATTTCTATGATTTGAACCACTCCTCTGAGGCCAGATTTAGATTCCGATGCTTCACTTCAGGTTTACTGTATCCCTTGGCCCTTCTTATTGACGATGAAACACAGAAATTGCATCCGTCTTAAGTGCAAAAGGCACAATGCCGACTTAAGTACACGAGGACTAACACTCTAACTTTCTATGATTTGAACCTCTCCTGTGAGTCCAGTTTTAGATTCCGATGCTTCACTTCAGGTTAACTGTATCCCTTGGACCTTCTTATTGACGATGAAACACAGGAATTGCATCCGAATTTAATACAAAAGGCACAATGCCGGCTTAAGTACAAGAGGACTGACACTCTAACATTCTATGATTTGAACCTCTCCTGTGATTCCAGTTTTAAATTCCGATGCTTCAATTCAGGTTAACTGTATCCCTTGGACCTTCTTATTGACGATGAAACACAGAAATTGCATCCTAATTTAATACAAAATGCACAATGCTGACTTAAGTACAAGAGGACTGACACTCTAACTTTCTATGATTTGAACCTCTCCTGTGAGTCCAGTTTTAGATTCCGATGCTTCACTTCAGATTTGCTGTATCCCTTGGAACTTCTTATTCACGATGAAACACAGAAATTGCATACGAATTTAATACAAAAGGCACAATGCCGACTTAAGTACAAGACGACTGACACTCTAACTTTCTATGATTTGAACCACTCCTGTGATTCCAGTTTTAGATTCCGATGCTTCACTTCAGGTTTACTGTATCCCTTGGATCTTCTTATTGACAATGAAACACATAAATTGCATCCGAATTTAATACATAAGGCACAATGGCGACTTAAGTACAAGAGGACTGACACTCTAACATTCTATGATTTGAACCTCTCCTGTGATTCCAGTTTTAGATTCCGATGCTTCAATTCAGGTTAACTGTATCCCTTGGACTTTCTCATTGACGATGAAACACAGAAATTGCATCCGAATTTAATACAAAAGGCACAATGCTGACTTAAGTACAAGAGGACTGACACTATAAGTTGCTATGATTTGAACCTCTCCTGTGAGTCCAGTTTTAGATTCCGATGTTTCACTTCAGGTTTACTGTATCCCTTGGACCTTCTTATTGATGATGAAACACAGAAATTGCATAAGAATTTAATACAAAATGCACAATGCCGACTTAAGTACAAGAGGACTGACACTCTAACTTTCTATGATTTGAGCCACTTCTCTGAGGCCAGATTTAGATTCCGATGCTTCACATCCGGTTTACTGTATCCCTTGGACCTTCTTATTGACGATGAAACACAGAAATTTCATCCGAATTTAATACATAATGCACAATGCCGACTTAAGTACAAGAGGACTTACACTCTAGCTTTCTAAGATTTGAGCCTCTCCTGTGAGTCCAGTTTCTGATTCCGATGCTTCACTTCAGGTTTACTGTATCCCTTGGACCTTCTTATTGACGATGGAACACAGAAATTGCATCCGAATTTAATACAAAATGCACAATGCCGACTTAAGTCCAAGACGACTTACACTCTAGCTTTCTATGATTTGAGCCTCTCCTGTGAGTCCAGTATATATTCCGATGCGCTCACTTCAAGTTTACTGTATCACTTGGACCTTCTTATTGACGATGAAACACAGAAATTGCATACGAATTTAATACAAAAGGCACATTGCCGACTTAAGTACAACAGGACTGACACCCTAATTTTCTATGATTTGAACCTCTCCTGTGAGTCCAGTTTCTGATTCCGATGATTCAGTTCAGGTTAACTGTATCCCTTGGACCTTTTTATTGACGATGAAACACAGAAATTGCATCCGAATTTAATACAAAAGGCACAATGCCGACTTAAGTACAAGAGGACTGACACTCTAATTTTCTATGATTTGAACCTATCCTGGGGCTCCTGTTTCAGATTCCGATGCTTCACATCAGGATTACTGTTTCCCTTGGACTTTCTTATTGACGATGAAGCACAGAAATTGCATCCGTTTTTAATACAAAAGACACAATGCCGACTTAAACACAAGAGGACTGACACTCTAACATTCTATGATTTGAACCACGCTTGGGAGTCCAGTTTTCGATTCCGATTCTTCACTTCTGGTTAACTGTATTACTTGGACGATCTTATTGACGATGAAACACAGAAATTGCACCCGAATTTAATACAAAAGGCACAATGCCGACTTAAGTACAAGAGGACTGACACTCTAACTTTTTATGATTTGAACCTCGCTTGTGAGTCCAGTTGTAGATTATGATGCTTCACTTCAGGTTTACTGTTTCCCTTGGACCTTCTTATTGACGATGAAACACAGAAATTGCATCCGAATTTAATACAAAATGCAAATTGCCGACTTAAGTACAAGAGGACAGACACTCTAACTTTCTATGATTTCAACCTCTCCTGTGAGTCCAGTTTCAGATTCCGATGCTTCACTTCAGGTTAACTGTATCCCTTGGACCTTCTTATTGACGATGTAACACAGAAATTGCATCCGAATTTAATACAAAAGGCACAATGCCGGCTTACGTGCAAGATGACTGACACTCTAACTTTCTATGATTTGAACCTCTCCTGTGATTCCAGTTTTAGTTTCCGATGCTTCACTTCAGGTCTACTGTATCTCTTGGGCCTTCTTATTGACGATTAACACAGAAATTACATCCGAATTCAATACAAAAGGCACAATGCCGACTTAAGTACAAGAGGACTGACACTCTAAGTTGCTATGATTTGAACCTCTCCTGTGAGTCCAGTTTTAGCTCCGATGTTTCACTTCAGGTTTACTGTATCACTTCGACCTTCTTATTGACGATGAAACACAGAAATTGCATACGAATTTAATACAAAATGCAGAATGCCGACTTAAGTACAAGAGGACTGACACTCTAACTTTCTATGATTTGAACCACTCCTCTGAGGCCAGATTTAGATTCCGATGCTTCACTTCAGGTTTACTGTATCCCTTGGCCCTTCTTATTGACGATGAAACACAGAAATTGCATCCGTCTTAAGTGCAAAAGGCACAATGCCGACTTAAGTACACGAGGACTAACACTCTAACTTTCTATGATTTGAACCTCTCCTGTGAGTCCAGTTTTAGATTCCGATGCTTCACTTCAGGTTAACTGTATCCCTTGGACCTTCATATTGGCGATGAAACACAGGAATTGCATCCGAATTTAATACAAAAGGCACAATGCCGGCTTAAGTACAAGAGGACTGACACTCTAACATTCTATGATTTGAACCTCTCCTGTGATTCCAGTTTTAAATTCCGATGCTTCAATTCAGGTTAACTGTATCCCTTGGACCTTCTTATTGACGATGAAACACAGAAATTGCATCCTAATTTAATACAAAATGCACAATGCTGACTTAAGTACAAGAGGACTGACACTCTAACTTTCTATGATTTGAACCTCTCCTGTGAGTCCAGTTTTAGATTCCGATGCTTCACTTCAGATTTGCTGTATCCCTTGGAACTTCTTATTCACGATGAAACACAGAAATTGCATACGAATTTAATACAAAAGGCACAATGCCGACTTAAGTACAAGACGACTGACACTCTAACTTTCTATGATTTGAACCACTCCTGTGATTCCAGTTTTAGATTCCGATGCTTCACTTCAGGTTTACTGTATCCCTTGGATCTTCTTATTGACAATGAAACACAGAAATTGCATCCGAATTTAATACATAAGGCACAATGGCGACTTAAGTACAAGAGGACTGACACTCTAACATTCTATGATTTGAACCTCTCCTGTGATTCCAGTTTTAGATTCCGATGCTTCAATTCAGGTTAACTGTATCCCTTGGACTTTCTCATTGACGATGAAACACAGAAATTGCATCCGAATTTAATACAAAAGGCACAATGCTGACTTAAGTACAAGAGGACTGACACTATAAGTTGCTATGATTTGAACCTCTCCTGTGAGTCCAGTTTTAGATTCCGATGTTTCACTTCAGGTTTACTGTATCCCTTGGACCTTCTTATTGATGATGAAACACAGAAATTGCATAAGAATTTAATACAAAATGCACAATGCCGACTTAAGTACAAGAGGACTGACACTCTAACTTTCTATGATTTGAGCCACTTCTCTGAGGCCAGATTTAGATTCCGATGCTTCACATCCGGTTTACTGTATCCCTTGGACCTTCTTATTGACGATGAAACACAGAAATTTCATCCGAATTTAATACATAATGCACAATGCCGACTTAAGTACAAGAGGACTTACACTCTAGCTATCTAAGATTTGAGCCTCTCCTGTGAGTCCAGTTTCTGATTCCGATGCTTCACTTCAGGTTTACTGTATCCCTTGGACCTTCTTATTGACGATGGAACACAGAAATTGCATCCGAATTTAATACAAAATGCACAATGCCGACTTAAGTCCAAGACGACTTACACTCTAGCTTTCTATGATTTGAGCCTCTCCTGTGAGTCCAGTATATATTCCGATGCGCTCACTTCAAGTTTACTGTATCACTTGGACCTTCTTATTGACGATGAAACACAGAAATTGCATACGAATTTAATACAAAAGGCACATTGCCGACTTAAGTACAACAGGACTGACACCCTAATTTTCTATGATTTGAACCTCTCCTGTGAGTCCAGTTTCTGATTCCGATGATTCAGTTCAGGTTAACTGTATCCCTTGGACCTTTTTATTGACGATGAAACACAGAAATTGCATCCGAATTTAATACAAAAGGCACAATGCCGACTTAAGTACAAGAGGACTGACACTCTAATTTTCTATGATTTGAACCTATCCTGGGGCTCCTGTTTTAGATTCCGATGCTTCACATCAGGATTACTGTTTCCCTTGGACTTTCTTATTGACGATGAAGCACAGAAATTGCATCCGTTTTTAATACAAAAGACACAATGCCGACTTAAACACAAGAGGACTGACACTCTAACATTCTATGATTTGAACCACGCTTGGGAGTCCAGTTTTCGATTCCGATTCTTCACTTCTGGTTAACTGTATTACTTGGACGATCTTATTGACGATGAAACACAGAAATTGCACCCGAATTTAATACAAAAGGCACAATGCCGACTTAAGTACAAGAGGACTGACACTCTAACTTTTTATGATTTGAACCTCGCTTGTGAGTCCAGTTGTAGATTATGATGCTTCACTTCAGGTTTACTGTTTCCCTTGGACCTTCTTATTGACGATGAAACACAGAAATTGCATCCGAATTTAATACAAAATGCACAATGCCGACTTAAGTACAAGAGGACAGACACTCTAACTTTCTATGATTTCAACCTCTCCTGTGAGTCCAGTTTCAGATTCCGATGCTTCACTTCAGGTTAACTGTATCCCTTGGACCTTCTTATTGACGATGTAACACAGAAATTGCATCCGAATTTAATACAAAAGGCACAATGCCGGCTTACGTGCAAGATGACTGACACTCTAACTTTCTATGATTTGAACCTCTCCTGTGATTCCAGTTTTAGTTTCCGATGCTTCACTTCAGGTCTACTGTATCTCTTGGGCCTTCTTATTGACGATTAACACAGAAATTACATCCGAATTCAATACAAAAGGCACAATGCCGACTTAAGTACAAGAGGACTGACACTCTAAGTTGCTATGATTTGAACCTCTCCTGTGAGTCCAGTTTTAGCTCCGATGTTTCACTTCAGGTTTACTGTATCACTTCGACCTTCTTATTGACGATGAAACACAGAAATTGCATACGAATTTAATACAAAATGCACAATGCCGACTTAAGTACAAGAGGACTGACACTCTAACTTTCTATGATTTGAACCACTCCTCTGAGGCCAGATTTAGATTCCGATGCTTCACTTCAGGTTTACTGTATCCCTTGGCCCTTCTTATTGACGATGAAACACAGAAATTGCATCCGTCTTAAGTGCAAAAGGCACAATGCCGACTTAAGTACACGAGGACTAACACTCTAACTTTCTATGATTTGAACCTCTCCTGTGAGTCCAGTTTTAGATTCCGATGCTTCACTTCAGGTTAACTGTATCCCTTGGACCTTCATATTGGCGATGAAACACAGGAATTGCATCCGAATTTAATACAAAAGGCACAATGCCGGCTTAAGTACAAGAGGACTGACACTCTAACATTCTATGATTTGAACCTCTCCTGTGATTCCAGTTTTAAATTCCGATGCTTCAATTCAGGTAAACTGTATCCCTTGGACCTTCTTATTGACGATGAAACACAGAAATTGCATCCTAATTTAATACAAAATGCACAATGCTGACTTAAGTACAAGAGGACTGACACTCTAACTTTCTATGATTTGAACCTCTCCTGTGAGTCCAGTTTTAGATTCCGATGCTTCACTTCAGATTTGCTGTATCCCTTGGAACTTCTTATTCACGATGAAACACAGAAATTGCATACGAATTTAATACAAAAGGCACAATGCCGACTTAAGTACAAGACGACTGACACTCTAACTTTCTATGATTTGAACCACTCCTGTGATTCCAGTTTTAGATTCCGATGCTTCACTTCAGGTTTACTGTATCCCTTGGATCTTCTTATTGACAATGAAACACAGAAATTGCATCCGAATTTAATACATAAGGCACAATGGCGACTTAAGTACAAGAGGACTGACACTCTAACATTCTATGATTTGAACCTCTCCTGTGATTCCAGTTTTAGATTCCGATGCTTCAATTCAGGTTAACTGTATCCCTTGGACTTTCTCATTGACGATGAAACACAGAAATTGCATCCGAATTTAATACAAAAGGCACAATGCTGACTTAAGTACAAGAGGACTGACACTATAAGTTGCTATGATTTGAACCTCTCCTGTGAGTCCAGTTTTAGATTCCGATGTTTCACTTCAGGTTTACTGTATCCCTTGGACCTTCTTATTGATGATGAAACACAGAAATTGCATAAGAATTTAATACAAAATGCACAATGCCGACTTAAGTACAAGAGGACTGACACTCTAACTTTCTATGATTTGAGCCACTTCTCTGAGGCCAGATTTAGATTCCGATGCTTCACATCCGGTTTACTGTATCCCTTGGACCTTCTTATTGACGATGAAACACAGAAATTTCATCCGAATTTAATACATAATGCACAATGCCGACTTAAGTACAAGAGGACTTACACTCTAGCTTTCTAAGATTTGAGCCTCTCCTGTGAGTCCAGTTTATATTCCGATGCTTCACTTCAAGTTTACTGTATCACTTGGACCTTCTTATTGACGATGAAACACAGAAATTGCATACGAATTTAATACAAAAGGCACATTGCCGACTTAAGTACAAGAGGACTGACACTCTTACTTTCTATGATTTGAACCACTCCTGTGAGGCCAGTTTTAGATTCCGATGCTTCACTTCAGGTTTACTGTATCCCTTGGACCTTCTTATTGACGATGAAACACAGAAATTGCATCCGAATTAAATACAAAAGGCACAATGCCGACTTAAGTACAAGAGGACTGACACCCTAATTTTCTATGATTTGAACCTCTCCTGTGAGTCCAGTTTTAGATTCCGATGCTTCACTTCAGGTTAACTGTATCCCTTGGACCGTCTTATTGACGATGAAACACAGAAATTGCATCCGAATTTAATACAAAATGCACAATGCCGACTTAAGTACAAGAGGACCGTCACTCTAACTTTCTATGATTTGAACCTCTCCTGTGAGTCCAGTTTTAGATTCCGATGCTTCACTTTAGATTTGCTGTATCCCTAGGAACTTCTTATTCACGATGAAACACAGAAATTGCATACGAATTTAATACAAAAGGCACAATGCCGACTTAAGTACAAGAGGACTGACACTCTAACTTTCTATGATTTGAACCACTCCTGTGAGGCCAGTTTTAGATTCCGATGCTTCACTTCAGGTTTACTGTATCCCTTGGATCTTCTTATTGACGATGAAACACAGAAATTGTATCCGAATTTCATACAAAAGGCACAATGGCGACTTAAGTACAAGAGGACTGACACTCTTACTTTCTATGATTTGAACATCTCCTGTGAGTCCAGTTTTAGATTACGATGCTTCACTTCAGGTTTACTGTATCCCTTGGTACTTCTCATTGACGATGAAACTCAGAAATTGCATCCGAATTTAATACAAAAGGCACAATGCCGACTTCAGTACAAGAGGACTGACACTCTAACTTTCTATGATTTGAACCTCTCCTATGAGTCCAGTTTTAGATTCCGATGCTTCACTTCAGGTTTACTGTATCCCTTGGACCTTCTTATTGACGATGAAACACAGAAATTGCATCCGAATTTAATGCAAAAAACACAATGCCGACTTAAGTACAAGAGGACTGACACCCTAATTTTCTATGATTTGAACCTCTCCTGTGAGTCCAGTTTCTGATTCCGATGCTTCACTTCAGGTTAACTGTATCCCTTGGACCTTCTTATTGACGATGAAACACAGAAATTGCATCCGAATTTAATACAATAGGCACAATGCCGGCTTAAGTACAAGATGACTGACACTATAACTTTCTATGATTTGAACCTCTCCTGTGATTCCAGTTTTAGATTCCGATGATTCACTTCAGGTTTACTGTATCCCTTGGACCTTTTTATTGACGATGAAACACAGAAATTGCATCCGAATTTAATACAAAAGGCACAATGCCGACTTAAGTACAAGAGGACTGACACTCTAATTTTCTATGATTTGAACCTATCCTGGGGGTCCTGTTTTAGATTCCGATGCTTCACATCAGGTTTACTGTATCCCTTGGACTTTCTTATTGACGATGAAGCACAGAAATTGCATCCGTTTTTAATACAAAATTCACAATGCCGACTTAAACACAAGAGGACTGACACTCTAACATTCTATGATTTGAACCACGCTTGGGAGTCCAGTTTTCGATTCCGATTCTTCACTTCTGGTTAACTGTATTCCTTGGACGATCTTATTGACGATGAAACACAGAAATTGCATCCGAATTTAATACAAAAGGCACAATGCCGACTTAAGTACAAGAGGACAGACACTCTAACTTTCTATGATTTCAACCTCTCCTGTGAGTCCAGTTTCAGATTATGATGCTTCACTTCAGGTTAACTGTATCCCTTGGAGCTTCTTATTGACGATGTAACACAGAAATAGCATCCGAATTTAATACAAAAGGCACAATGCCGGCTTACGTGCAAGATGACTGACACTCTAACTTTCTATGATTTGAACCTCTCCTGTGATTCCAGTTTTAGTTTCCGATGCTTCACTTCAGGTTTACTGTATCTCTTGGGTCTTCTTATTGACGATGAAACACAGAAATTACATCCGAATTCAATACAAAAGGCACAATGCCGACTTAAGTACAAGAGGACTGACACTCTAAGTTGTTATGATTTGAACCTCTCCTGTGAGTCCAGTTTTAGCTCCGATGTTTCACTTCAGGTTTACTGTATCACTTCGACCTTCTTATTGACGATGAAACACAGAAATTGCATACGAATTTAATACAAAATGCACAATGCCGACTTATGTACAAGAGGACTGACACTCTAACTTTCTATTATTTGAACCAGTCCTCTGAGGCCAGATTTAGATTCCGATGCTTCACTTCAGGTTTACTGTATCCCTTGGCCCTTCTTATTGACGAAGAAACTCAGAAATTGCATCCGTCTTAAGTGCAAAAGGCACAATGCCGACTTAAGTACACGAGGACTAACACTCTAACTTTCTATGATTTGAACCTCTCCTGTGAGTCCAGTTTTAGATTCCGATGCTTCACTTCAGGTTAACTGTATCCCTTGGACCTTCTTATTGACGATGAAACACAGAAATTGCATCCGAATTTAATACAAAAGGCACAATGCCGGCTTAAGTACAACAGGACTGACACTCTAACATTCTATGATTTGAACCTCTCCTGTGATTCCAGTTTTAGATTCCGATGCTTCAATTCAGGTTAACTGTATCCCTTGGACCTTCTTATTGACGATGAAACACAGAAATTGCATCCGAATTTAATACAAAATGCACAATGCCGACTTAAGTACAAGAGGACTGACACTCTAACTTTCTATGATTTGAACCTCTCCTGTGAGTCCAGTTTTAGATTCCGATGCCTCACTTCAGATTTGCTG
Source organism: Schistocerca serialis cubense (assembly GCF_023864345.2). Taxonomy (NCBI): domain Eukaryota; kingdom Metazoa; phylum Arthropoda; class Insecta; order Orthoptera; family Acrididae; genus Schistocerca; species Schistocerca serialis. The sequence continues at coordinate 1,046,745,064 of NC_064640.1, read as the reverse complement.
TATCCCTTGGAACTTCTTATTCACGATGAAACACAGAAATTGCATACGAATTTAATACAAAAGGCACAATGCCGACCTAAGTACAAGACTACTGACACTCTAACTTTCTATGATTTGAACCACTCCTGTGATTCCAGTTTTAGATTCCGATGCTTCACTTCAGGTTTACTGTATCCCTTGGATCTTCTTATTGACAATGAAACACAGAAATTGCATCCGAATTTAATACAAAAGGTACAATGGCGACTTAAGTACAAGAGGACTGACACTCTAACTTTCTATGATTTGAACCTCTCCTGTGAGTCCATTCTTAGATGCCGATGCTTCACTACAGGTTTACTGGATCCCTTGGACATTCTCATTGACGATGAAACACAGAAATTGCATCCGAATTTAATACAAAAGGCACAATGCTGACTTAAGTACAAGAGGACTGACACTCTAAGTTGCTATGATTTGAACCTCTCCTGTGAGTCCAGTTTTAGATTCCGATGTTTCACTTCAGGTTTACTGTATCCCTTGGACCTTCTTATTGATGATGAAACACAGAAATTGCATAAGAATTTAATACAAAATGCACAATGCCGACTTAAGTACAAGAGGACTGACACTCTAACTTTCTATGATTTGACCCACTTCTCTGAGGCCAGATTTAGATTCCGATGCTTCACATCCGGTTTACTGTATCCCTTGGACATTCTTATTGTCGATGAAACACAGAAATTTCATCCGAATTTAATGCAAAAGGCACAATGCCGACTTAAGTACAAGAGGACTGATACTCTAACTTTCTATGATTTGAACCTCTCCTGTGAGTCCAGTTTTAGATTCCGATGCTTCACTTCAGGTTTACTGTATCCCTTGGACCTTCTTATTGACGATGAAACACAGAAATTGCATCTGAATTTAATACAAAAGGCACAATGCCGGCTTAAGTACAAGAGGGCTGACACTCTAACTTTCTATGATTTGAACTTCTCCTGTGATTCCAGTTTTAGATTCCGATGCTTCATTTCAGGTTTACTGTATCCCTTGGGCCTTCTTATTGATGCTGAAACACAGAAATTGCAATCCGAATTTAATACAAAATGCACAATGCCGACTTAGGTACAAGAGGACTGACACTGAAACTTCCTATGATTAGAACCACTCCTGTGAGGCCAGTTTTAGATTCCGATGCTTCACTTCAGGTTTACTGTATCCCTTGAACCTTCTTATTGACGATGAAAAACAGAAATTGCATCCGAATTTAATACAAAAGGCACAATGCCGGCTTAAGTACAAGAGCACTGACACTCTAACTTTCTAAGATTTGAACTTCTCCTGTGATTCCAGATTTAGATTCCGAAGCTTCACTTCAGGTTTACTGTATCCCATGGGCCTACTTATTGACGATGAAACACAGAAATTGCATCCGAATTTAATACAAAAATCACAATGCCGACTTAGGTGCAAGAGGACTGACACTCTAACTTTCTATGATTTTAACCCCTCCTATGAGTCCAGTTTTAGATTCCTATGCTTCACTTCAGGTTTACTGTATCCCTTGGACCTTCTTATTGACGATGAAACACAGAAATTGCATACGAATTTAATACAAAAGGCACAATGTCGACTTAAGTACAAGAGGACTGACACTCTAACTTTCTATGATTTGAACCTCTCCGGTGAGTCCAGTTTTAGATTCCGATGCTTCACTTCAGGTTACTGTATCCCTTGTAGCTTCTAATTGACGATGAAACACAGAAATTGCATGCGAATTAAATACAAAAGGCACAATGCTGGCTTAAGTACAAGAGGACTGACACTCTAATTTTCTATGATTTTAACTTCTCCTGTTATTCCGGTTTTAGATTCCGATGCTTCACTTCAGGTTTACTGTATCCCTTGGGCCTTCTTATTGACGATCAGACACAGAAATTGAATCCGAATTTAAGACAAAAGTCACAATGCCGACAGAAGTACAAGAGGACTGACACTCTAACTTTCTATGATTTGAACCTCTCCTGTGAGTCCAGTTTTAGATTCCGATGCTTTACTTCAGGTTTACTGTATCCCTTGGACCTTTTTATTGACGATGTAACACAGAAATTGCATCCCAATTTAATACAAAAGGCACAATGCCGGCTTACGTGCAAGATGACTGACACTTTAACTTTCTAAGATTTGAACCTCTCCTGTGATTCCAGTTTTAGTTTCCGATGCTTCACTTCAGGTTTACTGTATCCCTTGGGCCTTCTTATTGACGATGAAACACAGAAATTGCATCCGAATTTAATACAAAAGGCACATTGCCGACTTAAGTACAAGAGGACTGACACTCTAACTTACTATGATTAGAACCACTCCTGTGAGGCCAGTTTTAGATTACGATGCTTCACTTCAGGTTCACTGTATCCCTTGGACCTTCTTATTGACGATGAAACACAGAAATTGCATCCGAAATTAAATCAAAAGGCACAATGCCGACTTAAGTACAAGAGGACTGACACCCTAATTTTCTATGATTTTAACCTCTCCTGTGAGTCCAGTTTTAGATTCCGATGATTCACTTCAGAATTACTGTATACCTTGGACGTTCTTATTGACGATGAAACACAGAAATTGCATACGAATTAAATACAAAAGGCACAATGCCGACTTAAGTACAAGAGGACTGACACTCTAACTTTCTATGATTTGAACCTCTCCTGTGAGTCCAGTTTTAGATTCCGATGCTTCACTTCAGGTTTACTGTATCCCTTGGGCCTTCTTATTGACGATGAAACACATAAATTGCATCCGAATTTAAGACAAAAGTCACAATGCCGACTTAAGTACAAGAGGACTGACACTCTAACTTTCTATGATTTGAACCTCTCCTGTGAGTCCAGTTTTGGATTCCGATGCTTTACTTCAGGTTTACTGTATCCCTTGGACCTTCTTATTGACGATGAAACACAGAAATTGCATCCGAATTTAATACAAAATGCACAATGCCGACTTAAGTACAAGACGACTTACACTCTAGCTTTCTATGATTTGAGCCTCTCCTGTGAGTCCAGTTTATATTCCGATGCTTCACTTCAAGTTTACTGTATCACTTGGACCTTCTTATTGACGATGAAACACAGAAATTGCATCCGAATTTAGTGCAAAAGGCACAATGCCGACTTAAGTACACGAGGACTGACACTCTAACTTCCTATGATTTGAACCTCTCCTGTGAGTCCAGTTTTAGATTCCGATGCCTCACTTCAGGTTAACTGTATCCCTTGGACCATCTTATTGACGATGAAACACAGAAATTGCATCCGAATTTAATACAAAAGGCACAATGCTGGCTTAAGTACAAGAGGACTGACACTCTAACTGTCTATGATTTGAACCTCTCCTGTGATTCCAGTTTTAGATTCCGATGCTTCACTTCAGGTTAACTGTATCCCTTGGACTGTCTTATTGACGATGAAACACAGAAATTGCATCCGAATTTAATACAAAATGCACAATGCCGAATTAAGTACAAGGGGACTGACACTCTAACTTTCTATGATTTGAACCTCTCCTGTGAGTCCAGTTTTAGATTCCGATGCTTCACTTCAGATTTGCTGTATCCCTTGGACCTTTTTATTGACGATGTAACACAGAAATTGCATCCCAATTTAATACAAAAGGAACAATGCCGGCTTACGTGCAAGATGACTGACACTTTAACTTTCTAAGATTTGAACCTCTCCTGTGATTCCAGTTTTAGTTTCCGATGCTTCACTTCAGGTTTACTGTATCCCTTGGGCCTTCTTATTGACGATGAAACACAGAAATTGCATCCGAATTTAATACAAAAGGCACATTGCCGACTTAAGTACAAGAGGACTGACACTCTAACTTACTATGATTAGAACCACTCCTGTGAGGCCAGTTTTAGATTACGATGCTTCACTTCAGGTTCACTGTATCCCTTGGACCTTCTTATTGACGATGAAACACAGAAATTGCATCCGAAATTAAATCAAAAGGCACAATGCCGACTTAAGTACAAGAGGACTGACACCCTAATTTTCTATGATTTTAACCTCTCCTGTGAGTCCAGTTTTAGATTCCGATGATTCACTTCAGAATTACTGTATACCTTGGACGTTCTTATTGACGATGAAACACAGAAATTGCATACGAATTAAATACAAAAGGCACAATGCCGACTTAAGTACAAGAGGACTGACACTCTAACTTTCTATGATTTGAACCTCTCCTGTGAGTCCAGTTTTAGATTCCGTTGCTTCACTTCAGGTTTACTGTATCCCTTGGGCCTTCTTATTGACGATGAAACACATAAATTGCATCCGAATTTAAGACAAAAGTCACAATGCCGACTTAAGTACAAGAGGACTGACACTCTAACTTTCTATGATTTGAACCTCTCCTGTGAGTCCAGTTTCGGATTCCGATGCTTTACTTCAGGTTTACTGTATCCCTTGGACCTTCTTATTGACGATGAAACACAGAAATTGCATCCGAATTTAATACAAAATGCACAATGCCGACTTAAGTACAAGACGACTTACACTCTAGCTTTCTATGATTTGAGCCTCTCCTGTGAGTCCAGTTTATATTCCGATGCTTCACTTCAAGTTTACTGTATCACTTGGACCTTCTTATTGACGATGAAACACAGAAATTGCATCCGAATTTAGTGCAAAAGGCACAATGCCGACTTAAGTACACGAGGACTGACACTCTAACTTCCTATGATTTGAACCTCTCCTGTGAGTCCAGTTTTAGATTCCGATGCCTCACTTCAGGTTAACTGTATCCCTTGGACCATCTTATTGACGATGAAACACAGAAATTGCATCCGAATTTAATACAAAAGGCACAATGCTGGCTTAAGTACAAGAGGACTGACACTCTAACTGTCTATGATTTGAACCTCTCCTGTGATTCCAGTTTTAGATTCCGATGCTTCACTTCAGGTTAACTGTATCCCTTGGACTGTCTTATTGACGATGAAACACAGAAATTGCATCCGAATTTAATACAAAATGCACAATGCCGAATTAAGTACAAGGGGACTGACACTCTAACTTTCTATGATTTGAACCTCTCCTGTGAGTCCAGTTTTAGATTCCGATGCTTCACTTCAGATTTGCTGTATCCCTTGGAACTTCTTATTCACGATGAAACACAGAAATTGAATCCGAATTTAATACAAAAGGCACAATGCCGACTTAACTACAAGAGGACTGACTCTCTAAGTTGCTATGATTTGAACCTCTCCTGTGAGTCCAGTTTTACATTCCGATGTTTCACTTCAGGTTTACTGTATCCCTTGGACCTTCTTAGTGATGATGAAACACCGAAATTGCATACGAATTCAATACAAAATGCACAATGCCGACTTAAGTACAAGAGGACTGACACTCTAACTTTCTATGATTTGAACAACTCCTCTGAGGCCAGATTTAGATTCCGATGCTTCACTTCAGGTTTACTGTATCCCTTGGACCTTCTTATTGACGATGGAACACAGAAATTTCATCCGAATTTAATGCAAAAGGCACAATGCCGACTTAAGTACAAGTGGATTGACACTCTAACTTTCTATGATTTGAACCTCTCCTGTGATTCCAGTTTTAGATTCCGATGCTTCACTTCAGGTTTACTGTATCCCATGGGCGTTCTTATTGATGCTGAAACACAGAAATTGCATCCGAATTTAATACAAAATGCACAATGCCGACTTTGGTACAAGAGGACTGACACTCTATCTTCCTATGATTAGAACCACTCCTGTGAGGGCAGTTTTAGATTCCGATGCTTCACTTCAGGTTTACTGTATCCCTTGGACCTTCTTATTGACGATGAAAAACAGAAATTGCAACCGAATTTAATACAAAAGGCACAATGCCGGCTTAAGTACAAGAGCACTGACACTCTAACTTTCTAAGATTTGAACTTCTCCTGTGATTCCAGATTTAGATTCCGATGCTTCACTTCAGGTTTACTGTATCCCGTGGGCCTACTTATTGACGATGAAACACAGAAATTGCATCCGAATTTAATACAAAAGGCACAATGCCGACTTAAGTGCAAGAGGACTGACACTCTAACTTTCTATGATTTTAACCTCTCCTGTGAGGCCAGTTTTAGATTCCGATGCTTCACTTCAGGATTACTGTATACCTTGGACGTTCTTATTGACGATGAAACACAGAATTTGCATACGAATTTAGTACAAAAGGCACAATGCCGACTTAAGTACAAGAGGACTGACACTCTAACTTTCTATGATTTGAACCACTCCTGTGAGTCCAGTTTTAGATTCCAATGCTTCACTTCAGGTTTACTGTATCCCTTAAGCCTTCTTATTGACGATGAAACACATAAATTGCATCCGAACTTAAGACAAAAGTCACAATGCCGACTTAAGTGCAAGAGGACTGACACTCTAACTTGCTATGATTTGAACCTCTCCTGTGAGTCCAGTTTTAGATTCCGATGCTTTACTTCAGGTTTACTGTATCCCTTGGACCTTCTTATTGACGATGAAACACAGAAATTGCATCCGAATTTAATACAAAATGCACAATGCCGATTTAAGTACAAGAGGAAATACACTCTAGCTTTCTATGATTTGAGCCTCTCCTGTGAGTCCAGTTTATATTCCGATGCTTCACTTCAAGTTTATTGTATCACTTGGACCTTCTTATTGACGATGAAACACAGAAATTGCATCTGACTTTAATACAAAAGGCACAATGCCGGCTTAAGTACAAGAGGACTGACACTCTAACTTTCTATGATTTGAACCACTCCTCTGAGGCCAGATTTAGATTCCGATGCTTCACATCAGGTTTACTGTATCCCTAGGACCTTCTTATTGACGATGGAACACAGAAATTTCATCCGAATTTAATGCAAAAGGCACAATGCCGACTTAAGTACAAGTGGACTGACACTCTAACTTTCTATGATTTGAACCTCTCCTGTGATTCCAGTTTTAGATTCCGATGCTTCACTTCAGGTTTACTGTATCCCATGGGCGTTCTTATTGATGCTGAAACACAGAAATTGCATCCGAATTTAATACAAAATGCACAATGCCGACTTTGGTACATGAGGACTGACACTCTATCTTCCTATGATTAGAACCACTCCTGTGAGGCCAGTTTTAGATTCCGATGCTTCACTTCAGGTTTACTGTATCCCTTGGTCCTTCTTATTGACGATGAAAAACAGAAATTGCAACCGAATTTAATACAAAAGGCACAATGCCGGTTTAAGTGCAAGAGCACTGACACTCTAACTTTCTAAGATTTGAACTTCTCCTGTTATTCCAGTTTTAGATTCCGATGCTTCACTTCAGGTTTACTGTATCCCTTGGAACTTCTTATTCACGATGAATCACAGAAATTGAATCCGAATTTAATACAAAAGGCACAATGCCGACTTAAGTACAAGAGGTCTGACACTCTAAGTTGCTATGATTTGAACCTCTCCTGTGAGTCCAGTTTTACATTCCGATGTTTCACTTCAGGTTTACTGTATGCCTTGGACCTTCTTATTGACGATGAAACACAGAAATTGCATCCGAATTTAATACAAAATGCACAATGCCGACTTAAGTACAAGAGGACTTACACTCTAGCTTTCTATGATTTGAGCCTCTCCTGTGAGTCCAGTTTATATTCCGATGCTTCACTTTAAGTTCACTGTATCACTTGTACCTTCTTATTGACGATGAAACACAGAAATTGCATACGAATTTAATACAAAAGGCACATTGCCGACATAAGTACAAGAGGACTGACACCCTAATTTTCTATGATTTGAACCTCTCCTGTGAGTCCAGTTTCTGATTCCGATGCTTTACTTCAGGTTTACTGGTTCCCTTGGACCTTCTTGTTGACGATGAAACACAGAAATTGCATCTGAATTAAATACAAAAGGCACTATGTTGGCTTAAGTACAAAAGCACTGACACTCTAACTTTCTATGATTTGAACTTCTCCTGTTATTCCAGTTTTAGATTCCTATGCTTCACTTCAGGTTTACTGTATCCCTTGGGCCTTCTTATTGACGATGAAACACATAAATTGCATCCGAATTCAATACAAAAGTCACAATGCCGACTTAAGTACAACAGGACTGACACTCTAACTTTCTATGATTTGAACATCTCCTGTGAGTCCAGTTTTAGATTCCGATGCTTTACTTCAGGTTTACTGTATCCCTTGGACCTTCTTATTGACGATGAAACACAGAAATTGCATCCGAATTTAATACAAAATGCACAATGCGACTTAAGTACAAGAGGACTTACACTCTAGCTTTCTAAGATTTGAGCCTCTCCTGTGAGTCCAGTTTATATTCCGATGCTTCAATTCAAGTTTACTGTATCACTTGGACCATCTTATTGACGATGAAACACAGAAATTGCATACGAATTTAATACAAAAGGCACATTGCCGACTTAAGTACAAGAGGACTGACACTCTAACTTTCTATGATTTGAACCTCTCCTGTGATTCCAGTTTTAGATTCCGATGATTCACTTCAGGTTTACTGTATCCCTTGGGCCTACTTATTGACGATGAATCACAGAAATCGCATCCGAATTTAATACAAAAAGCACAATGGCGACTTAAGTACAAGAGGACTGACACTCTAATTTTCTATGATTTGTACCTCTCCTGGGGTCCTGTTTTAGATTCCGATGCTTCACTTCAGGTTTACTGTATGCCTTGGACTTTCTTATTGACGATGAAGCACAGAAATTGCATCCGTTTTTAATACAAAAGGAACAATGCCGACTTAAACACAAGGGGACTGACACTCTAACATTCTATGATTGTAACCATGCTTGGGAGTCCAGTTTTCGATTCCGATTCTTCACTTCTGGTTAACTGTATTCCTTGGACGATCTTATTGACGATGAAACACAGAAATTGCATCCGAACTTAATACAAAAGGCACAATGCCGACTTAAGTACAAGAGGACTGACACTCTAACTTTTTATGATTTGAACCTCGCTTGTGAGTCCAGTTGTAGATTACGATGCTTCACTTCAGGTTAACTGTTTCCTTGACCTTCTTATTGACGATGAAACACAGAAATTGCATCCGAATTTAATACAAAAGGCACAATGCCGACTTAAGTACAAGAGGACAGACACTCTAACTGTATATGATTTCAACCTCTCCTGTGAGTCCAGTTTCAGATTCCGATGCTTCACTTCAGGTTAACTGTATCCCTTGGACCTTCTTATTGACGATGTAACACAGAAATTGCATCCCAATTTAATACAAAAGGCACAATGCCAGCTTACGTGCAAGATGACTGACACTCTAACTTTCTATGATTTGAACCTCTCCTGTGATTCCAGTTTTAGTTTCCGATGCTTCACTTCAGGTTTACTGTATCCCTTGGGCCTTCTTATTGACGATGAAACACAGAAATTGCATCCGAATTTAATACAAAAGGCACAAGGCCGACTTAAGTACAAAGGGACTGACACTCAAACTTTCTATGATTTGAACCACTCCTGTGAGGCCAGTTTTAGATTCCGATGCTTCACTTCAGGTTTACTGTATCCCTTGGATCTTCTTATTGACGATGAAATACAGAAATTGCATCCGAATTTAATACAAAAGGCACAATGGCGACTTAAGTACAAGAGGACTGACACTCTAACTTTCTATGAATTGAACCTCTCCTGTGAGTCCTTTCTTAGATGCCGATGCTTCACTACAGGTTTACTGCATCCCTTGGACCTTTTCATTGACGATGAAACACAGAAATTGCATCCGAATTTAATACAAAAGGCACAATGCCGACTTAAGTACAAGAGGACTGACACTCTAAGTTGCTATGATTTGAACCTCTCCTGTGAGTCCAGTTTTAGATTCCGATGTTTCACTTCAGGTGTACTGTATCACTTGGACCTTCTTATTGACGATGAAACACAGAAATTGCATCCGAATTTAATACAAAATGCACAATGCCGAATTAGGTACAAGAGGATTGACACTCTTACTTCCTATGATTAGAACCACTCCTGTGAGGCCAGTTTTAGATTCCGATGCTTTACTTCAGGTTTACTGTATCCCTTGGACCTTCTTATTGACGATGAAACACAGAAATTGCATCCGAATTTAATACAAAATGCACAATGGCGACTTAAGTACAATAGCACTGACACTCTAACTTTCTAAGATTTGAACTTCTCCTGTGATTCCAGTTTTAGATTCCGATGCTTCACTTCAGGTTTACTGTATCCCGTGGGCCTACTTATTGACGATGAAACACAGAAATTGCATCCGAATTTAATACAAAAGGCACAATGCCGACTTAAGTGCAAGAGGACTTACACTCTAGCTTTCTATGATTTGAGCATCTCCTGTGAGTCCAGTTTATATTCCGATGCTTCACTTCAAGTTTACTGTATCACTTGGACCTTCTTATTGACGATGAAACACAGAAATTGCATTCGAATTTAATACAAAAGGTACATTGCCGACTTAAGTACAAGAGGACTGACACTCTAACTTTCTATGATTAGAACCACTCCTGTGAGGCCAGTTTTAGATTCCGATGCTTCACTTCAGGTTTACTGTATCCCTTGGACCTTCTTATTGACGATGAAAAACAGAAATTGCATCCGAATTTAATACAAAAGGCACAATGCCGACTTAAGTACAAGAGGACTGACACTCTAATTTTCTATGATTTGAACCTCTCCTGTGAGTCCAGTTTCTGATTCCGATGCTTCACTTCAGGTTTACTGTATCCCTTGGACCTTCTTATTGACGATGAAACACAGAAATTGCATCCGAATTTAATACAAAAGGCACAATGCCGGCTTAAGTACAAGATGACTGACACTCTTACTTTCTATGATTTGAACCTCTCCTGTGATTCCAGTTTTAGATTCCGATGCTTCACTTCAGGTTTACTGTATCCCTTGGACCTTCTTATTGACGATGAAACACAGAAATTGCATCCGAATTTAATACAAAAGGCACAATGCTGGCTTAAGTACAAGAGGAATGACACTCTAACTTTCTATGATTTAAACTTCTCCTGTTATTCCAGTTTTAGATTCCGATGCTTCACTTCAGGTTTACTGTATCCCTTGGGCCTTCATATTGACGATGAAACACAGAAATTGCATCCGAATTTAAGACAAAAGTCACAATGCCGACTTAAGTACAAGAGGACTGACACTCTAACTTTCTATGATTTGAACCTCTCCTGTGAGTCCAGTTTTAGATTCCGATGCTTTACTTCAGGTTTACTGTATCCCTTGGACCTTCTTATTGACGATGAAACACAGAAATTGCATCCGACTTTAATACAAAATGCACAATGCCGACTTAAGTACAAGAGGACTGACACTCTAACTTTATATGATTTGAACCACTCCTCTGAGGCCAGATTTAGATTCCGATGATTCACTTCAGGTTTACTGTATCCCTTGGACCTTCTTATTGACGTTGAAACACAGAAATTTCATCCGTATTTAATGCAAAAGGCACAATGCCGACTTAAGTACAAGAGTACTGCCACTCTAACTTTCTATGATTTGAACCTCTCCTGTGAGTCCAGTTTTAGATTCCGATGCTTCACTTCAGGTTTACTGTATCCCTTGGACCTTCTTATTGACGATGAAACACAGAAATTGCATCTGAATTTAATACAAAAGGCACAATGCCGGCTTAAGTACAAGAGGACTGACACTCTAACTTTCTATGATTTGAACTTCTGCTGTGATTCCAGTTTTAGATTCCGATGCTTCACTTCAGGTTAACTGTTTCCTTGACCGTCTTTTTGACGATGAAACACAGAAATTGCATCCGAATTTAATACAAAAGGCACAATGCCGACTTAAGTACAAGAGGACAGACACTCTAACTGTATATGCTTTCAACCTCTCCTGTGAGTCCAGTTTCAGATTCCGATGCTTCACTTCAGGTTAACTGTATCCCTTGGACCTTCTTATTGACGATGTAACACAGAAATTGCATCCCAATTTAATACAAAAGGCACAATGCCGGCTTACGTGCAAGATGACTGACACTTTAACTTTCTATGATTTGAACCTCTCCTGTGATTCCAGTTTTAGTTTCCGATGCTTCACTTCAGGTTTACAGTATCCCTTGGGCCTTCTTATTGACGATGAAACACAGAAATTGCATCCGAATTTAATACAAAAGGCACAAGGCCGACTTAAGTACAAAGGGACTGACACTCAAACTTTCTATGATTTGAACCACTCCTGTGAGGCCAGTTTTAGATTCCGATGCTTCACTTCAGGTTTACTGTATCCCTTGGATCTTCTTATTGACGATGAAACACAGAAATTGCATCCGAATTTAATACAAAAGGCACAATGGCGACTTAAGTACAAGAGTTCTGACACTCTAACTTTCTATGAATTGAACCTCTCCTGTGAGTCCATTCTTAGATGCCGATGCTTCACTACAGGTTTACTGTATCCCTTGGACCTTCTCATTGACGATGAAACACAGAAAATGCATCCGAATTTAATACAAAAGGCACAATGCTCTCTTAAGTACAAGAGGACTGACACTCTAAGTTGCTATGATTTGAACCTCTCCTGTGAGTCCAGTTTTAGATTCCGATGTTTCACTTCAGGTGTACTGTATCACTTGGACCTTCTTATTGACGATGAAACACAGAAATTGCATCCGAATTTAATACAAAATGCACAATGCCAATTAGGTACAAGAGGATTGACACTCTAACTTCCTATGATTAGAAACACTCCTGTGAGGCCAGTTTTAGATTCCGATGCTTTACTTCAGGTTTACTGTATCCCTTGGACCTTCTTATTGACGATGAAACACAGAAATTGCATCCGAATTTAATACAAAATGCACAATGCCGACTTAAGTACAATAGCACTGACACTCTAATTTTCTAAGATTAGAACTTCTCCTGTGATTCCAGTTTTAGATTCCGATGCTTCACTTCAGGTTTACTGTATCCCTTGGATCTTCTTATTGACGATGAAACACAGAAATTGCATCCGAATTTAATACAAAAGGCACAATGGCGACTTAAGTACAAGAGGACTGACACTCTAACTTTCTATGAATTGAACCTCTCCTGTGAGTCCTTTCTTAGATGCCGATGCTTCACTACAGGTTTACTGCATCCCTTGGACCTTTTCATTGACGATGAAACACAGAAATTGCATCCGAATTTAATACAAAAGGCACAATGCCGACTTAAGTACAAGAGGACTGACACTCTAAGTTGCTATGATTTGAACCTCTCCTGTGAGTCCAGTTTTAGATTCCGATGTTTCACTTCAGGTGTACTGTATCACTTGGACCTTCTTATTGACGATGAAACACAGAAATTGCATCCGAATTTAATACAAAATGCACAATGCCGAATTAGGTACAAGAGGATTGACACTCTTACTTCCTATGATTAGAACCACTCCTGTGAGGCCAGTTTTAGATTCCGATGCTTTACTTCAGGTTTACTGTATCCCTTGGACCTTCTTATTGACGATGAAACACAGAAATTGCATCCGAATTTAATACAAAATGCACAATGGCGACTTAAGTACAATAGCACTGACACTCTAACTTTCTAAGATTTGAACTTCTCCTGTGATTCCAGTTTTAGATTCCGATGCTTCACTTCAGGTTTACTGTATCCCGTGGGCCTACTTATTGACGATGAAACACAGAAATTGCATCCGAATTTAATACAAAAGGCACAATGCCGACTTAAGTGCAAGAGGACTTACACTCTAGCTTTCTATGATTTGAGCATCTCCTGTGAGTCCAGTTTATATTCCGATGCTTCACTTCAAGTTTACTGTATCACTTGGACCTTCTTATTGACGATGAAACACAGAAATTGCATTCGAATTTAATACAAAAGGTACATTGCCGACTTAAGTACAAGAGGACTGACACTCTAACTTTCTATGATTAGAACCACTCCTGTGAGGCCAGTTTTAGATTCCGATGCTTCACTTCAGGTTTACTGTATCCCTTGGACCTTCTTATTGACGATGAAAAACAGAAATTGCATCCGAATTTAATACAAAAGGCACAATGCCGACTTAAGTACAAGAGGACTGACACTCTAATTTTCTATGATTTGAACCTCTCCTGTGAGTCCAGTTTCTGATTCCGATGCTTCACTTCAGGTTTACTGTATCCCTTGGACCTTCTTATTGACGATGAAACACAGAAATTGCATCCGAATTTAATACAAAAGGCACAATGCCGGCTTAAGTACAAGATGACTGACACTCTTACTTTCTATGATTTGAACCTCTCCTGTGATTCCAGTTTTAGATTCCGATGCTTCACTTCAGGTTTACTGTATCCCTTGGACCTTCTTATTGACGATGAAACACAGAAATTGCATCCGAATTTAATACAAAAGGCACAATGCTGGCTTAAGTACAAGAGGAATGACACTCTAACTTTCTATGATTTAAACTTCTCCTGTTATTCCAGTTTTAGATTCCGATGCTTCACTTCAGGTTTACTGTATCCCTTGGGCCTTCATATTGACGATGAAACACAGAAATTGCATCCGAATTTAAGACAAAAGTCACAATGCCGACTTAAGTACAAGAGGACTGACACTCTAACTTTCTATGATTTGAACCTCTCCTGTGAGTCCAGTTTTAGATTCCGATGCTTTACTTCAGGTTTACTGTATCCCTTGGACCTTCTTATTGACGATGAAACACAGAAATTGCATCCGACTTTAATACAAAATGCACAATGCCGACTTAAGTACAAGAGGACTGACACTCTAACTTTATATGATTTGAACCACTCCTCTGAGGCCAGATTTAGATTCCGATGATTCACTTCAGGTTTACTGTATCCCTTGGACCTTCTTATTGACGATGAAACACAGAAATTTCATCCGTATTTAATGCAAAAGGCACAATGCCGACTTAAGTACAAGAGTACTGCCACTCTAACTTTCTATGATTTGAACCTCTCCTGTGAGTCCAGTTTTAGATTCCGATGCTTCACTTCAGGTTTACTGTATCCCTTGGACCTTCTTATTGACGATGAAACACAGAAATTGCATCTGAATTTAATACAAAAGGCACAATGCCGGCTTAAGTACAAGAGGACTGACACTCAAACTTTCTATGATTTGAACTTCTGCTGTGATTCCAGTTTTAGATTCCGATGCTTCACTTCAGGTTAACTGTTTCCTTGACCGTCTTTTTGACGATGAAACACAGAAATTGCATCCGAATTTAATACAAAAGGCACAATGCCGACTTAAGTACAAGAGGACAGACACTCTAACTGTATATGCTTTCAACCTCTCCTGTGAGTCCAGTTTCAGATTCCGATGCTTCACTTCAGGTTAACTGTATCCCTTGGACCTTCTTATTGACGATGTAACACAGAAATTGCATCCCAATTTAATACAAAAGGCACAATGCCGGCTTACGTGCAAGATGACTGACACTTTAACTTTCTATGATTTGAACCTCTCCTGTGATTCCAGTTTTAGTTTCCGATGCTTCACTTCAGGTTTACAGTATCCCTTGGGCCTTCTTATTGACGATGAAACACAGAAATTGCATCCGAATTTAATACAAAAGGCACAAGGCCGACTTAAGTACAATGGGACTGACACTCAAACTTTCTATGATTTGAACCACTCCTGTGAGGCCAGTTTTAGATTCCGATGCTTCACTTCAGGTTTACTGTATCCCTTGGATCTTCTTATTGACGATGAAACACAGAAATTGCATCCGAATTTAATACAAAAGGCACAATGGCGACTTAAGTACAAGAGTTCTGACACTCTAACTTTCTATGAATTGAACCTCTCCTGTGAGTCCATTCTTAGATGCCGATGCTTCACTACAGGTTTACTGTATCCCTTGGACCTTCTCATTGACGATGAAACACAGAAAATGCATCCGAATTTAATACAAAAGGCACAATGCTCTCTTAAGTACAAGAGGACTGACACTCTAAGTTGCTATGATTTGAACCTCTCCTGTGAGTCCAGTTTTAGATTCCGATGTTTCACTTCAGGTGTACTGTATCACTTGGACCTTCTTATTGACGATGAAACACAGAAATTGCATCCGAATTTAATACAAAATGCACAATGCCAATTAGGTACAAGAGGATTGACACTCTAACTTCCTATGATTAGAAACACTCCTGTGAGGCCAGTTTTAGATTCCGATGCTTTACTTCAGGTTTACTGTATCCCTTGGACCTTCTTATTGACGATGAAACACAGAAATTGCATCCGAATTTAATACAAAATGCACAATGCCGACTTAAGTACAATAGCACTGACACTCTAATTTTCTAAGATTAGAACTTCTCCTGTGATTCCAGTTTTAGATTCCGATGCTTCACTTCAGGTTTACTGTATCCCGTGGGCCTACTTATTGACGATGAAACACAGAAATTGCATCCGAATTTAATACAAAAGGCACAATGCCGGCTTACGTGCAGGATGACTGACTCTCTAACTTTCTATGATTTGAACCTCTCCTGTGATTCCAGTTTTAGTTTCCGATGCTTCACTTCAGGTTTACTGTATCCCTTGGATCTTCTTATTGACGATGAAACACAGAAATTGCATCCGAATTTAATACAAAAGGCACAATGGCGACTTAAGTACAAGAGGACTGACACTCTAACTTTCTATGATTTGAACCTCTCCTGTGAGTCCATTCTTAGATGCCGATGCTTCACTACAGGTTTACTGTATCCCTTGGACCTTCTCATTGACGATGAAACACAGAAATTGCATCCGAATTTAATACAAAAGGCACAATGCCGACTTAAGTACAAGAGTACTGCCACTCTAAGTTGCTATGATTTGAACCTCTCCTGTGAGTCCAGTTTTAGATTCCGATGTTTCACTTCAGGTGTACTGTACCACTTGGACCTTCTTATTGACGATGAAACACAGAAATTGCATCCGAATTTAATACAAAATGCACAATGCCGACTTAAGTACAATAGCACTGACACTCTAACTTTCTAAGATTTGAACTTCTCCTGTGATTCCAGTTTTAGATTCCGATGCTTCACTTCAGGTTTACTGTATCCCGTGGGCCTACTTATTGACGATGAAACACAGAAATTGCATCCGAATTTAATACAAAAGGCACAATGCCGACTTAAGTGCAAGAGGACTGACACTATAACTTTCTATGATTTTAACCCCTCCTGTGAGTCCAGTTTTAGATTCCGGTGCTTCACTTCAGGTTTACTGTATCCCTTGGACCTTCTTATTGACGTTGAAACACAGAAATTGCATACGAATTAAATACAAAATGCACAATGCCGACTTAAGTACAAGAGGACTGACACTCTAACTTTCTATGATTTGAACCTCTCCTGTGAGTCCAGTTTATATTCCGATGCTTCACTTCAAGTTTACTGTATCACTTGGACCTTCTTATTGACGATGAAACACAGAAATTGCATTCGAATTTAAAACAAAAGGCACATTGCCGACATAAGTACAAGAGGACTGACACTCTAACTTTCTATGATTAGAACCACTCCTGTGAGGCCAGTATTAGATTCCGATGCTTCACTTCAGGTTTACTGTATCCCTTGGACCTTCTTATTGACGATGAAAAACAGAAATTGCATCCGAATTTAATACAAAAGGCACAATGCCGACTTAAGTACAAGAGGACTGACACTCTAATTTTCTATGATTTGAACCTCTCCTGTGAGTCCAGTTTCTGATTCCGATGCTTCACTTCAGGTTTACTGTATCCCTTGGACCTTCTTATTGACGATGAAACACAGAAATTGCATCCGAATTTAATACAAAAGGCACAATGCCGGCTTAAGTACAAGATGACTGACACTCTAACTTTCTATGATTTGAACCTCTCCTGTGATTCCAGTTTTAGATTCCGATGCTTCACTTCAGGTTTACTGTATCCCTTGGGCCTTCTTATTGACGATGAAACACAGAAATTGCATCCGAATTTAAGACAAAAGTCACAATGCCGACTTAAGTACAAGAGGACTGACACTCTAACTTTCTATGATTTGAACCCCTCCTGTGAGTCCAGTTTTAGATTCCGATGCTTTACTTCAGGTTTACTGTATCCCTTGGACCTTCTTATTGACGATGAAACACAGAAATTGCATCCGAATTTAATACAAAATGCACAATGCCGACTTAAGTACAAGAGGACTGACACTCTAACTTTATATGATTTGAACCACTCCTCTGATGCCAGATTTAGATTCCGATGCTTCACTTCAGGTTTACTGTATCCCTTGGACCTTCTTATTGACGATTAAACACAGAAATTTCATCCGTATTTAATGCAAAAGGCACAATGCCGACTTAAGTACAAGAGGACTGACACTCTAACTTTCTATGATTTGAACCTCTCCTGTGAGTCCAGTTATAGATTCCGATGCTTCACTTCAGGTTTACTGTATCCCTTGGACCTTCTTATTGACGATGAAAACAGAAATTGCATCTGAATTTAATACAAAAGGCACAATGCCGGCTTAAGTACAAGAGGACTGACACTCTAACTTTCTATGATTTGAACTTCTGCTGTGATTCCAGTTTTAGATTCCGATGCTTCACTTCAGGTTTACTGTATCCCGTGGGCCTACTTATTGACGATGAAACACAGAAATTGCATCCGAATTTAATACAAAAGGCACAATGCCGACTTAAGTGTAAGAGGACTGACACTATAATTTTCTATGATTTTAACCCCTCCTGTGAGTCCAGTCTTAGATTCCGGTGCTTCACTTCAGGTTTACTGTATCCCTTGGACCTTCTTATTGACGATGAAACACAGAAATTGCATACGAATTAAATACAAAAGGCACAATGCCGACTTAAATACAAGAGGACTGACACTCTAACTTTCTATGATTTGAACCACTCCTGTGAGCCCAGTTTTAGATTCCGATGCTTCACTTCAGGTTTACTGTATCCCTTGGACCTTCTTATTGACGATGAAACACAGAAATTGCATCCGGAATAAATACAAAAGGCACAATGCTGGCTTAAGTACAAGAGGACTGACACTCTAACATTCTATGATTTGAACTTCTCCTGTTATTCCAGTTTTAGATTCTGATGCTTCACTTCAGGTTTACTGTATCCCTTGGGCCTTCTTATTGACGATGAAACACAGAAATTGCATCCGAATTTAAGACAAAAGTCACAATGCCGACTTAAGTACAAGAGGACTGACACTCTAACTTTCTATGATTAGAACCACTCCTGTGAGGCCAGTTTTAGATTCCGATGCTTAACTTCAGGTTTACTGTATCCCTTGCACCTTCTTATTGACGATAAAAAACAGAAATTGCATCCGAATTTAATACAAAAGGCACAATGCCGACTTAAGTACAAGAGGACTGACACTCTAATTTTCTTTGATTTGAACCTCTCCAGTGAGTCCAGTTTCTGATTCCGATGCTTCACTTCAGGTTTACTGTATCCCTTGGACCTTCTTATTGACGACGAAACACAGAAATTGCATCCGAATTTAATACAAAAGGCACAATGCCGGCTTAAGTACAAGAGGACAGACACTGTAACTATCTATGTTTTGAACTTATCCTGGTATTCCAGTTTTTGATTCCGATTCTTCACTTCAGGTTTACTGTATCCCTTGGACCTTCTTATTGACGATGAAGCACAGAAATTGCATCCGATTTTAATAGAAAAGGCACAATGCCGACTTAAACACAAGAGGACTGACACTCTAACATTCTGTGATTTGAAACACGCTTGGGAGTCCAGTTTTCGATTCCGATTCTTCACTTCTGGTTAACTGTATTCCTTGGACGATCTTATTGACGATGAAACACAGAAATTGCATCCGAATTTAATACAAAAGGCACAATGCCGACTTAAGTACAAGAGGACTGACACTCTGACTTTTTATGATTTGAACATCGCTTGTGAGTCCAGTTGTAGATTACGATGCTTCACTTCAAGTTTACTGTTTCCCTTGGATCTTCTTGCTGACTATGAAACACAGAAATTGCATCCGAATTTAATACAAAAGGCACAATGCCGACTTAAATACAAGAGGATTGACACTCTAACTTTCTATGATTTCAACCTCTCCTGTGAGTCCAGTTTCAGATTCCGATGCTTCACTTCAGGTTAACTGTATCCCTTGGACCTTCTTATTGACGATGTAACACAGAAATTGCATCCGAATTTAATACAAAAGGCACAATGCCGGCTTAAGTGCAAGATGACTGACACTCTAACTTTCTATGATTTGAACCTCTCCTGTGAGTCCAGTTTTAGATTCCGATGCTTCACTTCAGGTTTACTGTATCCCTTGGACCTTCATATTGACGATGAAACACAGAAATTTCATCCAAATTTAATACAAAATGCACAATGCCGACTTAAGTACAAGACTACTTACACTCTAGCTTGCTATGATTTGAGCCTCCCCTGTGAGTCCAGTTTATATTCCGATGCTTCACTTCAAGTTTACTGTATCACTTGGACCTTCTTATTGACGATGAAACACAGAAATTGCATTCGAATTTAATACAAAAGGCACATTGCCGACATAAGTACAAGGGGCCTGACACTCTAATTTTCTATGATTAGAACCACTCCTGTGAGGCCAGTTTTAGATTCCGATGCTTCACTTCAGGTTTACTGTATCCCTTGGACCTTCTTATTGACGATGAAAAACAGAAATTGCATCCGAATTTAATACAAAAGGCACAATGCCGACTAAAGTACAAGAGGACTGACACTCTAATTTTCTATGATTTGAACCTCTCCTGTGAGTCCAGTTTCTGATTCCGATGCTTCACTTCAGGTTTACTGTATCCCTTGGACCTTCTTATTGACGATGAAACACAGAAATTGCATCCGAATTTAATACAAAAGGCACAATGCTGGCTTAAGTACAAGAGGACTGACACTCTAACTTTCTATGATTTAAACTTCTCCTGTTATTCCAGTTTTAGATTCCGATGCTTCACTTCAGGTTTACTGTATCCCTTGGGCCTTCTTATTGACGATAACACACCGAAATTGCTTCCAAATTTAAGACAAAAGTCACAATGCCGACTTAAGTACACGAGGACTGACACTGTAACTTTCTATGATTTGAACCTCTCCTGTGAGTCCAGTTTTAGATTCCGATGCTTTACTTCAGGTTTACTGTATCCCTTGGACCTTCTTATTGACGATGGAACACAGAAATTGCATCCGAATTTAATGCAAAATGCACAATGCCGACTTAAGTACAAGACGTCTTACACTCTAGCTTTCTATGATCGAGCCTCTCCTGTGAGTCCAGTATATATTCCGATGCGCTCACTTCAAGTTTACTGTATCACTTGGACCTTCTTATTGACGATGAAACACATAAATTGCATACGAATTTAATACAAAAGGCACATTGCCGACTTAAGTACAACAGGACTGACACTCTAACTTTCTATGATTAGAACCACTCCTGTGAGGCCAGTTTTAGATTCCGATGCTTCACTTCAGGTTTACTGTATCCCTTGGACCTTCTTATTGACGATGAAACACAGAAATTGCATCCGAATTTAATACAAAAGGCACAATGCCGACTTAAATACAAGAGGACTGACACCCTAATTTTCTATGATTTGAACCTCTCCTATGAGTCCAGTTTTAGATTCCGATGCTTTACTTCAGGTTTACTGTATCCCTTGGACCTTCTTATTGACGATGGAACACAGAAATTGCATCCGAATTTAATACAAAATGCACAATGCCGACTTAAGTACAAGACGACTTACACTCTTGCTTTCTATGATTTGAGCCTCCCCTGTGAGTCCAGTTTATATTCCGATGCTTCACTTCAAGTTTACTGTATCACTTGGACCTTCTTATTGACGATGAAACACAGATATTGCATTCGAATTTAATACAAAAGGCACATTGCCGACATAAGTACAAGGGGCCTGACACTCTAACTTTCTATGATTAGAACCACTCCTGTGAGGCCAGTTTTAGATTCCGATGCTTCACTTCAGGTTTACTGTATCCCTTGGACCTTCTTATTGACGATGAAAAACAGAAATTGCATCCGAATTTAATACAAAAGGCACAATGCCGACTAAAGTACAAGAGGACTGACACTCTAATTTTCTATGATTTGAACCTCTCCTGTGAGTCCAGTTTCTGATTCCGATGCTTCACTTCAGGTTTACTGTATCCCTTGGAGCATCTTATTGACGATGAGACACAGAAATTGCATCCGAATTTAATACAAAAGGCACAATGCCGGCTTAAGTACAAGATGACTGACACTCCAACTTTCTAAGATTTGAACCTCTCCTGTGATTCCAGTTTTAGATTCCGATGCTTCACTTCAGGTTTACTGTATCCCTTGGACCTTCTTATTGACGATGAAACACAGAAATTGCATCCGAATTTAATACAAAAGGTACAATGCTGGCTTAAGTACAAGAGGACTGACACTCTAACTTTCTATGATTTAAACTTCTCCTGTTATTCCAGTTTTAGATTCCGATGCTTCAATTCAGGTTTACTGTATCCCTTGGGCCTTCTTATTGACGATAAAACACAGAAATTGCTTCCGAATTTAAGACAAAAGTCACAATGCCGACTTAAGTACACGAAGACTGACACTGTAACTTTCTATGATTTGAACCTCTCCTGTGAGTCCAGTTTTAGATTCCGATGCTTTACTTCAGGTTTACTGTATCCCTTGGACCTTCTTATTGACGATGGAACACAGAAATTGCATCCGAATTTAATGCAAAATGCACAATGCCGACTTAAGTACAAGACGTCTTACACTCTAGCTTTCTATGATTTGAGCCTCTCCTGTGAGTCCAGTATATATTCCGATGCGCTCACTTCAAGTTTACTGTATCACTTGGACCATCTTATTGACGATGAAACACAGAAAGTGCATACGAATTTAATACAAAAGGCACATTGCCGACTTAAGTACAACAGGACTGACACTCTAACTTTCTATGATTAGAACCACTCCTGTGAGGCCAGTTTTAGATTCCGATGCTTCACTTCAGGTTTACTGTATCCCTTGGACCTTCTTATTGACGATGAAACACAGAAATTGCATCCGAATTTAATACAAAAAACACAATGCCGACTTAAACACAAGAGGACTGACACTCTAACATTCAATGAGTTGAACCACGCTTGGGAGTCCAGTTTTCGATTCCGATTCTTCACTTCTGGTTAACTGTATTCCTTGGACGATCTTATTGACGATGAAACACAGAAATTGCATCCGAATTTAATACAAATGGCACAATGCCGACTTAAGTACAAGAGGACTGACACTCTAACTTTTTATGATTTGAACCTCGCTTGTGAGTCCAGTTGTAGATTATGATGCTTCACTTCAGGTTTACTGTTTCCCTTGGACCTTCTTATTGACGATGAAACACAGAAATTGCATCCGAATTTAATACAAAATGCACAATGCCGACTTAAGTACAAGAGGACAGACACTCTAACTTTCTATGATTTCAACCTCTCCTGTGAGTCCAGTTTCAGATTCCGATGCTTCACTTCAGGTTAACTGTATCCCTTGGACCTTCTTATTGACGATGTAACACAGAAATTGCATCCGAATTTAATACAAAAGGCACAATGCCGACTTAAGTACAAGAGGACTGAAACTCTAAGTTGCTATGATTTGAACCTCTCCTGTGAGTCCAGTTTTAGCTCCGATGTTTCACTTCAGGTTTACTGTATCACTTCGACCTTCTTATTGACGATGAAACACAGAAATTGCATACGAATTTAATACAAAATGCACAATGCCGACTTAAGTACAAGAGGACTGACACTCTAACTTTCTATGATTTGAACCACTCCTCTGAGGCCAGATTTAGATTCCGATGGTTCACTTCAGGTTTACTGTATCCCTTGGCCCTTCTTATTGACGATGAAACACAGAAATTGCATCCATCTTAAGTGCAAAAGGCACAATGCCGACTTAAGTACACGAGGACTAACACTCTAACTTTCTATGATTTGAACCTCTCCTGTGAGTCCAGTTTTAGATTCCGATGCTTCACTTCAGGTTAACTGTATCCCTTGGACCTTCTTATTGACGATGAAACACAGGAATTGCATCCGAATTTAATACAAAAGGCACAATGCCGGCTTAAGTACAAGAGGACTGACACTCTAACATTCTATGATTTGAACCTCTCCTGTGATTCCAGTTTTAGATTCCGATGCTTCAATTCAGGTTAACTGTATCCCTTGGACCATCTTATTGACGATGAAACACAGAAATTGCATCCTAATTTAATACAAAATGCACAATGCTGACTTAAGTACAAGAGGACTGACACTCTAACTTTCTATGATTTGAACCTCTCCTGTGAGTCCAGTTTTAGATTCCGATGCTTCACTTCAGATTTGCTGTATCCCTTGGAACTTCTTATTCACGATGAAACACAGAAATTGCATACGAATTTAATACAAAAGGCACAATGCCGACTTAAGTACAAGACGACAAACACTCTAACTTTCTATGATTTGAACCACTCCTGTGATTCCAGTTTTAGATTCCGATGCTTCACTTCAGGTTTACTGTATCCCTTGGATCTTCTTATTGACAATGAAACTCAGAAATTGCATCCGAATTTAATACATAAGGCACAATGGCGACTTAAGTACAAGAGGACTGACACTCTAACATTCTATGATTTGAACCTCTCCTGTGATTCCAGTTTTAGATTCCGATGCTTCAATTCAGGTTAACTGTATCCCTTGGACTTTCTCATTGACGATGAAACACAGAAATTGCATCCGAATTTAATACAAAAGGCACAATGCTGACTTAAGTACAAGAGGACTGACACTATAAGTTGCTATGATTTGAACCTCTCCTGTGAGTCCAGTTTTAGATTCTGATGTTTCACTTCATGTTTACTGTATCCCTTGGACCTTCTTATTGATGATGAAACACAGAAATTGCATAAGAATTTAATACAAAATGCACAATGCCGACTTAAGTACAAGAGGACTGACACTCTAACTTTCTATGATTTGAGCCACTTCTCTGAGGCCAGATTTAGATTCCGATGCTTCACATCCGGTTTACTGTATCCCTTGGACCTTCTTATTGACGATGAAACACAGAAATTTCATCCGAATTTAATACATAATGCACAATGCCGACATAAGTACAAGAGGACTTACACTCTAGCTTTCTAAGATTGAGCCTCTCCTGTGAGTCCAGTTTATATTCCGATGCTTCACTTCAAGTTTACTGTATCACTTGGACCTTCTTATTGACGATGAAACACAGAAATTGCATACGAATTTAATACAAAAGGCACATTGCCGACTTAAGTACAAGAGGACTGACACTCTAACTTTCTATGATTTGAACCACTCCTGTGAGGCCAGTTTTAGATTCCGATGCTTCACTTCAGGTTTACTGTATCCCTTGGACCTTCTTATTGACGATGAAACACAGAAATTGCATCCGAATTTAATACAAAAGGCACAATGCCGACTTAAGTACAAGAGGACTGACACCCTAATTTTCTATGATTTGAACCTCTCCTGTGAGTCCAGTTTTAGATTCCGATGCTTCACTTCAGGTTAACTGTATCCCTTGGACCGTCTTATTGACGATGAAACACAGAAATTGCATCCAAATTTAATACAAAATGCACAATGCCGACTTAAGTACAAGAGGACTGTCACTCTAACTTTCTATGATTTGAACCTCTCCTGTGAGTCCAGTTTTCGATTCCGATGCTTCACTTCAGATTTGCTGTATCCCTTGGTACTTCTCATTGACAATGAAACTCAGAAATTGCATCCGAATTTAATACATAAGGCACAATGGGGACTTAAGTACAAGAGGACTGACACTCTAACATTCTATGATTTGAACCTCTCCTGTGATTCCAGTTTTAGATTCCGATGCTTCAATTCAGGTTAACTGTATCCCTTGGACTTTCTCATTGACGATGAAACACAGAAATTGCATCCGAATTTAATACAAAATGCACAATGCCGGCTTAAGTACAAGATGACTGACACTATAACTTTCTATGATTTGAACCTCTCCTGTGATTCCAGTTTTAGATTCCGATGATTCACTTCAGGTTTACTGTATCCCTTGGACCTTTTTATTGACGATGAAACACAGAAATTGCATCCGAATTTAATACAAAAGGCACAATGCCGACTTAAGTACAAGAGGACTGACACTCTAATTTTCTATGATTTGAACCTATCCTGGGGGTCCTGTTTTAGATTCCGATGCTTCACATCAGGTTTACTGTATCCCTTGGACTTTCTTATTGACGATGAAACACAGAAATTACATCCGAATTCAATACAAAAGGCACAATGCCGACTTAAGTACAAGAGGACTGACACTCTAAGTTGCTATGATTTGAACCTCTCCTGTGAGTCCAGTTTTAGCTCCGATGTTTCACTTCAGGTTTACTGTATCACTTCGACCTTCTTATTGACGATGAAACACAGAAATTGCATACATATTTAATACAAAATGCACAATGCCGACTTAAGTACAAGAGGACTGACACTCTAACTTTCTATTATTTGAACCACTCCTCTGAGGCCAGATTTAGATTCCGATGCTTCACTTCAGGTTTACTGTATCCCTTGGCCCTTCTTATTGACGATGAAACTCAGAAATTGCATCCGTCTTAAGTGCAAAAGGCACAATGCCGACTTAAGTACACGAGGACTAACACTCTAACTTTCTATGATTTGAACCTCTCCTGTGAGTCCAGTTTTAGATTCCGATGCTTCACTTCAGGTTAACTGTATCCCTTGGACCTTCTTATTGACGATGAAACACAGAAATTGCATCCGAATTTAATACAAAAGGCACAATGCCGGCTTAAGTAGAACAGGACTGACACTCTAACTTTCTATGATTTGAACCTCTCCTGTGAGTCCATTCTTAGATGCCGATGCTTCACTACAGGTTTACTGTATCCCTTGGACATTCTCATTGACGATGAAACACAGAAATTGCATCCGAATATAATACAAAAGGCACAATGCTGACTTAAGTACAAGAGGACTGACACTCTAAGTTGCTATGATTTGAACCTCTCCTGTGAGTCCAGTTTTAGATTCCGATGTTTCACTTCAGGTTTACTGTATCCCTTGGACCTTCTTATTGATGATGAAACACAGAAATTGCATAAGAATTTAATACAAAATGCACAATGCCGACTTAAGTACAAGAGGACTGACACTCTAACTTTCTATGATTTGACCCACTTCTCTGAGGCCAGATTTAGATTCCGATGCTTCACATCCGGTTTACTGTATCCCTTGGACATTCTTATTGTCGATGAAACACAGAAATTTCATCCGAATTTAATGCAAAAGGCACAATGCCGACTTAAGTACAAGAGGACTGATACTCTAACTTTCTATGATTTGTACCTCTCCTGTGAGTCCAGTTTTAGATTCCGATGCTTCACTTCAGGTTTACTGTATCCCTTGGACCTTCTTATTGACGATGAAACACAGAAATTGCATCTGAATTTAATACAAAAGGCACAATGCCGGCTTAAGTACAAGAGGGTTGACACTCTAACTTTCTATGATTTGAACTTCTCCTGTGATTCCAGTTTTAGATTCCGATGCTTCATTTCAGGTTTACTGTATACCTTGGGCCTTCTTATTGATGCTGAAACACAGAAATTGCAATCCGAATTTAATACAAAATGCACAATGCCGACTTAGGTACATGAGGACTGACACTGAAACATCCTATGATTAGAACCACTCCTGTGAGGCCAGTTTTAGATTCCGATGCTTCACTTCAGGTTTACTGTATCCCTTGGACCTTCTTATTGACGATGAAAAACAGAAATTGCATCCGAATTTAATACAAAAGTCACAATGCCGGCTTAAGTACAAGAGCACTGACACTCTAACTTTCTAAGATTTGAACTTCTCCTGTGATTCCAGAATTAGATTCCGATGCTTCACTTCAGGTTTACTGTATCCCGTGGGCCTACTTATTGACGATGAAACACAGAAATTGCATCCGAATTTAATACAAAAATCACAATGCCGACTTAGGTGCAAGAGGACTGACACTCTAACTTTCTATGATTTTAACCCCTCCTGTGAGTCCAGTTTTAGATTCCTATGCTTCACTTCAGGTTTACTGTATCCCTTGGACCTTCTTATTGACGATGAAACACAGAAATTGCATACGAATTCAATACAAAAGGCACAATGTCGACTTAAGTACAAGAGGACTGACACTCTAACTTTCTATGATTTGAACCTCTCCGGTGAGTCCAGTTTTAGATTCCGATGCTTCACTTCAGGTTTACTGTATCCCTTGTAGCTTCTTATTGACGATGAAACACAGAAATTGCATGCGAATTAAATACAAATGGCACAATGCTGGCTTAAGTACAAGAGGACTGACACTCTAATTTTCTATGATTTTAACTCATCCTGTTATTCCGGTTTTAGATTCCGATGCTTCACTTCAGGTTTACTGTATCCCTTGGGCCTTCTTATTGACGATAAAACACAGAAATTGAATCCGAATTTAAGACAAAAGTCACAATGCCGACTGAAGTACAAGAGGACTGACACTCTAACTTTCTATGATTTGAACCTCTCCTGTGAGTCCAGTTTTAGATTCCGATGCTTTACTTCAGGTTTACTGTATCCCTTGGACCTTTTTATTGACGATGAAACACAGAAATTGCATCCGAATTTAATACATAATGCACAATGCCGACTTAAGTACAAGAGGACTTACACTCTAGCTTTCTATGATTTGAGCCTCTCTTGTGAGTCCAGTTTATATTCCGATGCTTCACTTCAAGTTTACTGTATCACTTGGACCTTCTTATTGACGATGAAACACAGAAATTGCATACGAATTTAATACAAAAGGCACATTGCCGACTTAAGTACAAGAGGACTGACACTCTAACTTTCTATGATTAGAACCACTCCTGTGAGGCCAGTTTTAGATTACGATGCTTCACTTCAGGTTCACTGTATCCCTTGGACCTTCTTATTGACGATGAAACACAGAAATTGCATCCGAAATTAAATCAAAAGGCACAATGCCGACTTAAGTACAAGAGGACTGACACCCTAATTTTCTATGATTTGAACCTCTCCTGTGAGTCCAGTTTTAGATTCCGATGATTCACTTCAGGATTACTGTATACCTTGGACGTTCTTATTGACGATGAAACACAGAAATTGCATACGAGTTTAATACAAAAGGCACAATGCCGACTTAAGTACAAGAGGACTGACACTCTAACTTTCTATGATTTGAACCTCTCCTGTGAGTCCAGTTTTAGATTCCGATGCTTCACTTCAGGTTTACTGTATCCCTTGGGCCTTCTTATTGACGATGAAACACATAAATTGCATCCGAATTTAAGACAAAGGTCACAATGCCGACTTAAGTACAAGAGGACTGACACTCTAACTGTCTATGATTTGAACCTCTCCTGTGAGTCCAGTTTTAGGTTCCGATGCTTTACTTCAGGTTTACTGTATCCCTTGGACCTTCTTATTGACGATGAAACACAGAAATTGCATCCGAATTTAATACAAAATGCACAATGCCGACTTAAGTACAAGACGACTTACACTCTAGCTTTCTATGATTTGAGCCTCTCCTGTGAGTCCAGTTTATATTCCGATGCTTCACTTCAAGTTTACTGTATCACTTGGACCTTCTTATTGACGATGAAACACAGAAATTGCATCCGAATTTAGTGCAAAAGGCACAATGCCGACTTAAGTACACGAGGACTGACACTCTAACTTCCTATGATTTGAACCTCTCCTGTGATTCCAGTTTTAGATTCCGATGCTTCACTTCAAGTTAACTGTATCCCTTGGACTGTCTTATTGACGATGAAACACAGAAATTGCATCCGAATTTAATACAAAATGCACATGCCGAATTAAGTACAAGAGGACTGACACTCTAACTTTCTATGATTTGAACCTCTCCTGTGAGTCCAGTTTTAGATTCCGATGCTTCACTTCAGATTTGCTGTATCCCTTGGAACTTCTTATTCACGATGAAACACAGAAATTGAATCCGAATTTAATACAAAAGGCACAATGCCGACTTAAGTACAAGAGGACTGACACTCTAAGTTGCTATGATTTGAACCTATCCTGTGAGTCCAGTTTTACATTCCGATGTTTCACTTCAGGTTTACTGTATCCCTTGGACCTTCTTAGTGACGATGAAACACCGAAATTGCATACGAATTCAATACAAAATGCACAATGCCGACTTAAGTACAAGAGGACTGACACTCTAACTTTCTATGATTTGAACCACTCCTCTGAGGCCAGATTTAGATTCCGATGCTTCACTTCAGGTTTACTGTATCCCTTGGACCTTCTTATTGACGATGGAACATAGAAATTTCATCCGAATTTAATGCAAAAGGCACAATGCCGACTTAAGTACAAGTGGATTGACACTCTAACTATCTATGATTTGAACCTCTCCTGTGATTCCAGTTTTAGATTCCGATGCTTCACTTCAGGTTTACTGTATCCCATGGGCGTTCTTATTGATGCTGAAACACAGAAATTGCATCCGAATTTAATACAAAATGCACAATGCCGACTTTGGTACAAGAGGACTGACACTCTATCTTCCTATGATTAGAACCACTCCTGTGAGGCCAGTTTTAGATTCCGATGCTTCACTTCAGGTTTACTGTATCCCTTGGACCTTCTTATTGACGATGAAAAACAGAAATTGCAACCGAATTTAATACAAAAGGCACAATGCCGGCTTAAGTACAAGAGCACTGACACTCTAACTTTCTAAGATTTGAACATCCCCTGTGATTCCAGATTTAGATTCCGATGCTTCACTTCAGGTTTACTGTATCCCGTGGGCCTACTTATTGACGATGAAATACAGAAATTGCATCCGAATTTAATACAAAAGGCACAATGCCGACTTAAGTGCAAGAGGACTGACACTCTAACTTTCTATGATTTTAACCCCTCCTGTGAGGCCAGTTTTAGATTCCGATGCTTCACTTCAGGATTACTGTATACCTTGGACGTTCTTATTGACGATGAAACACAGAAATTGCATACGAATTTAGTACAAAAGGCACAATGCCGACTTAAGTACAAGAGGACTGACACTCTAACTTTCTATGATTTGAACCCCTCCTGTGAGTCCAGTTTTAGATTCCGATGCTTCACTTCAGGTTTACTGTATCCCTTAAGCCTTCTTATTGACGATGAAACACATAAATTGCATCCGAATTTAAGACAAAAGTCACAATGCCGACTTAAGTGCAAGAGGACTGACACTCTAACTTTCTATGATTTGAACCTCTCCTGTGAGTCCAGTTTTAGATTCCGATGCTTTACTTCAGGTTTACTGTATCCCTTGGACCTTCTTATTGACGATGAAACACAGAAATTGCATCCGAATTTAATACAAAATGCACAATGCCGATTTAAGTACAAGAGGACTTACACTCTAGCTTTCTATGATTTGAGCCTCTCCTGTGAGTCCAGTTTATATTCCGATGCTTCACTTCAAGTTTACTGTATCACTTGGACCTTCTTATTGACGATGAAACACAGAAATTGCATCTGAATTTAATACAAAAGGCACAATGCCGGCTTAAGTACAAGAGGACTGACACTCTAACTTTCTATGATTTGAACCTCTCTTGTGAGTCCAGTTTTGGATTCCGATGCTTCACTTCAGATTTGCTGTATCCCTTGGAACTTCTTATTCACGATGAAACTCAGAAATTGAATCCGAATTTAATACAAAAGGCACAATGCCGACTTAAGTACAAGAGGACTGACACTCTAAGTTGCTATGATTTGAACCTCTCCTGTGAGTCCAGTTTTACATTCCGATGTTTCACTTCAGGTTTACTGTATCCCTTGGACCTTCTTATTGACGATGAAACACCGAAATTGCATACGAATTCAATACAAAATGCACAATGCCGACTTAAGTACAAGAGGACTGACACTCTAACTTTCTATGATTTGAACCACTCCTCTGAGGCCAGATTTAGATTCCGATGCTTCACTTCAGGTTTACTGTATCCCTAGGACCTTCTTATTGACGATGGAACACAGAAATTTCATCCGAATTTAATGCAAAAGGCACAATGCCGACTTAAGTACAAGTGGACTGACACTCTAACTTTCTATGATTTGAACCTCTCCTGTGATTCCAGTTTTAGATTCCGATGCTTCACTTCAGGTTTACTGTATCCAATGGGCGTTCTTATTGATGCTGAAACACAGAAATTGCATCCGAATTTAATACAAAATGCACAATGCCGACTTTGGTACATGAGGACTGAAACTCTATCTTCCTATGATCAGAACCACTCCTGTGAGGCCAGTTTTAGATTCCGATGCTTCACTTCAGGTTTACTGTATCCCTTGGACCTTCTTATTGACGATGAAAAACAGAAATTGCAACCGAATTTAATACAAAAGGCACAATGCCGGTTTAAGTACAAGAGCACTGACACTCTAACTTTCTAAGATTTGAACTTCTCCTGTTATTCCAGTTTTAGATTCCGATGCTTCACTTCAGGTTTACTGTATCCCTTGGAACTTCTTATTCACGATGAATCACAGAAATTGAATCCGAATTTAATACAAAAGGCACAATGCCGACTTAAGTACAAGAGGACTGACACTCTAAGTTGCTATGATTTGAACCTCTCCTGTGAGTCCAGTTTTACATTCCGATGTTTCACTTCAGGTTTACTGTATGCCTTGGACCTTCTTATTGACGATGAAACACAGAAATTGCATCCGAATTTAATGCAAAATGCACAATGCCGACTTAAGTACAAGAGGACTTACACTCTAGCTTTCTATGATTTGAGCCTCTCCTGTGAGTCCAGTTTATATTCCGATGCTTCACTTTAAGTTCACTGTATCACTTGTACCTTCTTATTGACGATGAAACACAGAAATTGCATACGAATTTAATACAAAAGGCACATTGCCGACTTAAGTACAAGAGGACTGACACCCTAATTTTCTATGATTTGAACCTCTCCTGTGAGTCCAGTTTCTGATTCCGATGCTTTACTTCAGGTTTACTGGTTCCCTTGGACCTTCTTGTTGACGATGAAACACAGAAATTGCATCCGAATTTAATACAAAAGGCACAATGCCGGCTTAAGTACAAGATGACTGACACTCTACCTTTCTATGATTTGAACCTCTCCTGTGAGTCCAGTTTTAGATTCCGATGCTTCACTTCAATGTTTACTGTATCCCTTGGACCTTCTTATTGACGATGAAACACAGAAATTGCATCTGAATTAAATACAAAAGGCACAATGTTGGCTTAAGTACAAAAGCACTGACACTCTAACTTTCTATGATTTGAACTTCTCCTGTTATTCCAGTTTTAGATTCCTATGCTTCACTTCAGGTTTACTGTATCCCTTGGGCCTTCTTATTGACGATGAAACACATAAATTGCATCCGAATTCAAGACAAAAGTCACAATGCCGATTTAAGTACAACAGGACTGACACTCTAACTTTCTATGATTTGAACCTCTCCTGTGAGTCCAGTTTTAGATTCCGATGCTTTACTTCAGGTTTACTGTATCCCTTGGACCTTCTTATTGACGATGAAACACAGAAATTGCATCCGAATTTAATACAAAATGCACAATGCGACTTAAGTACAAGAGGACTTACACTCTAGCTTTCTATGATTTGAGCCTCTCCTGTGAGTCCAGTTTATATTCCGATGCTTCACTTCAAGTTTACTGTATCACTTGGACCATCTTATTGACGATGAAACACAGAAATTGCATACGAATTTAATACAAAAGGCACATTGCCGACTTAAGTACAAGAGGACTGACACTCTAACTTTCTATGATTTGAACCTCTCCTGTGAGTCCAGTTTCTGATTCCGATGCTTCACCTCAGGTTAACTGTATCCCTTGGACCTTCTTATTGACGATGAAACACAGAAATTGCATCCGAATTTAATACAATAGGCACAATTCGGCTTAAGTACAAGATGACTGACACTCTAACTTTCTATGATTTGAACCTCTCCTGTGATTCCAGTTTTAGATTCCGATGATTCACTTCAGGTTTACTGTATCCCTTGGGCCTTCTTATTGACGATGAATCACAGAAATCGCATCCGAATTTAATACAAAAAGCACAATGGCGACTTAAGTACAAGAGGACTGACACTCTAATTTTCTATGATTTGAACCTCTCCTGGGGGTCCTGTTTTAGATTCCGATGCTTCACTTCAGGTTTACTGTATGCCTTGGACTTTCTTATTGACGATGAAGCTCAGAAATTGCATCCGTTTTTAATACAAAAGGCACAATGCCGACTTAAACACAAGGGGACTGACACTCTAACATTCAATGATTTTAACCACGCTTGGGAGTCCAGTTTTCGATTCCGATTCTTCACTTCTGGTTAACTGTATTCCTTGGACGATCTTATTGACGATGAAATACAGAAATTGCATCCGAACTTAATGCAAAAGGCACAATGCCGACTTAAGTACAAGAGGACTGACACTCTAACTTTTTATGATTTGAACCTCGCTTGTGAGTCCAGTTGTAGATTACGATGCTTCACTTCAGGTTAACTGTTTCCTTGACCTTCTTATTGACGATGAAACACAGAAATTGCATCCGAATTTAATACCAAAGGCACAATGCCGACTTAAGTACAAGAGGACAGACACTCTAACTGTATATGATTTCAACCTCTCCTGTGAGTCCAGTTTCAGATTCCGATGCTTCACTTCAGGTTAACTGTATCCCTTGGACCTTCTTATTGACGATGTAACACAGAAATTGCATCCCAATTTAATACAAAAGGCACAATGCCGGCTTACGTGCAAGATGACTGACACTCAAACTTTCTATGATTTGAACCTCTCCTGTGATTCCAGTTTTAGTTTCCGATGCTTCACTTCAGGTTTACTGTATCCCTTGGGCCTTCTTATTGACGATGAAACACAGAAATTGCATCCGAATTTAATACAAAAGGCACAAGGCCGACTTAAGTACAAAGGGACTGACACTCAAACTTTCTATGATTTGAACCACTCGTGTGAGGCCAGTTTTAGATTCCGATGCTTCACTTCAGGTTTACTGTATCCCTTGGATCTTCTTATTGACGATGAAACACAGAAATTGCATCCGAATTTAATACAAAAGGCACAATGGCGACTTAAGTACAAGAGGACTGACACTCTAATTTTCTATGAATTGAACCTCTCCTGTGAGTCCATTCTTAGATGCCGATGCTTCACTACAGGTTTACTGTATCCCTTGGACCTTTTCATTGACGATGAAACACAGAAATTGCATCCGAATTTAATACAAAAGGCACAATGCCGACTTAAGTACAAGAGGACTGACACTCTAAGTTGCTATGATTTGAACCTCTCCTGTGAGTCCAGTTTTAGATTCCGATGTTTCACTTCAGGTGTACTGTATCACTTGGACCTTCTTATTGACGATGAAACACAGAAATTGCATCCGAATTTAATACAAAATGCACAATGCCGAATTAGGTACAAGAGGATTGACACTCTAACTTCCTATGATTAGAACCACTCCTGTGAGGCCAGTTTTAGATTCCGATGCTTCACTTCAGGTTTACTGTATCCCGTGGGCCTACTTATTGACGATGAAACACAGAAATTGCATCCGAATTTAATACAAAAGGCACAATGCCGGCTTACGTGCAAGATGACTGACTCTCTAAGTTTCTATGATTTGAACCTCTCCTGTGATTCCAGTTTTAGTTTCCGATGCTTCACTTCAGGTTTACTGTATCCCTTGGGGCTTCTTATTGACGATGAAACACAGAAATTGCATCCGAATTTAATACAAAAGGCACAAGGCCGACTTAAGTACAAAGGGACTGACACTCAAACTTTCTATGATTTTAACCCCTCCTGTGAGTCCATTTTTAGATTCCGGTGCTTCACTTCAGGTTTACTGTATCCCTTGGACCTTCTTATTGACGATGAAACACAGAAATTGCATCCGAATTAAATACAAAAGGCACAATGCTGGCTTAAGTACAAGAGGATTACACTCTAACTTTCTATGATTTGAACTTCTCTTGTTGTTCCAGTTTTAGATTCCGATGCTTCACTTCATGTTTACTGTATCTCTTGGGCCTTCTTATTGACGATGAAACACAGAAATTGCATCCGAATTTAAGACAAAAGTCACAATGCCGACTTAAGTACAAGAGGACTGACACTCTAACTTTCTATGATTAGAACCACTCCTGTGAGGCCAGTTTTAGATTCCGATGCTTCACTTCAGGTTTACTGTATCCCTTGGACCTTCTTATTGACGATGAAAAACAGAAATTGCATCCGAATTTAATACAAAAGGCACAATGCCGACTTAAGTACAAGAGGACTGACACTCTAATTTTCTATGATTTGAACCTCTCCTGTGAGTCCAGTTTCTGATTCCGATGCTTCACTTCAGGTTTACTGTATCCCTTGGACCTTCTTATTGACGATGAAACACAGAAATTGCATCCGAATTTAATACAAAAGGCACAATGCCGGCTTAAGTACAAGATGACTGACACTCTAACTTTCTATGATTTGAACCTCTCCTGTGAGTCCAGTTTCTGATTCCGATGCTTCACTTCAGGTTTACTGTATCCCTTGGACCTTCTTGTTGACGATGAAACACAGAAATTGCATCCGAATTTAATACAAAAGGCACAATGCTGGCTTAAGTACAAGAGGACTGACACTCTAACTTTCTATGATTTAAACTTCTCCTGTTATTCCAGTTTTAGATTCCGATGCTTCACTTCAGGTTTACTGTATCCCTTGGGCCTTCTTATTGACGATGAAACACAGAAATTGCATCCGAATTTAAGACAAAAGTCACAATGCCGACTTAAGTACAAGAGGACTGATACTCTAACTTTCTATGATTTGAACCTCTCCTGTGAGTCCAGTTTTAGATTCCGATGCTTTACTTCAGGTTTACTGTATACCTTGGACCTTCTTATTGACGATGAAACACAGAAATTGCATCCGAATTTAATACAAAATGCACAATGCCGACTTAAGTACAAGAGGACTGACACTCTAACTTTATATGATTTGAACCACTCCTCTGAGGCCAGATTTAGATTCCGATGATTCACTTCAGGTTTACTGTATCCCTTGGACCTTCTTATTGACGATGAAACACAGAAATTTCATCCGTATTTAATGCAAAAGGCACAATGCCGACTTAAGTACAAGAGTACTGCCACTCTAACTTTCTATGATTTGAACCTCTCCTGTGAGTCCAGTTTTAGATTCCGATGCTTCACTTCAGGTTTACTGTATCCCTTGGACCTTCTTATTGACGATGAAACACAGAAATTGCATCCGAATTTAATACAAAATGCACAATGCCGACTTAAGTACAATAGCACTGACACTCTAATTTTCTAAGATTTGAACTTCTCCTGTGATTCCAGTTTTAGATTCCGATGCTTCACTTCAGGTTTACTGTATCCCGTGGGCCTACTTATTGACGATGAAACACAGAAATTGCATCCGAATTTAATACAAAAGGCACAATGCCGGCTTACGTGCAAGATGACTGACCCTCTAACTTTCAATGATTTGAACCTCTCCTGTGATTCCAGTTTTAGTTTCCGATGCTTCACTTCAGGTTTACTGTATCCCTTGGATCTTCTTATTGACGATGAAACACAGAAATTGCATCCGAATTTAATACAAAAGGCACAATGGCGACTTAAGTACAAGAGGACTGAACTCTAACTTTCTATGATTTGAACCTCTCCTGTGAGTCCATTCTTACATGCCGATGCTTCACTACAGGTTTACTGTATCCCTTGGACCTTCTCATTGACGATGAAACACAGAAATTGCATCCGAATTTAATACAAAAGGCACAATGCCGACTTAAGTACAAGAGTACTGCCACTCTAAGTTGCTATGATTTGAACCTCTCCTGTGAGTCCAGTTTTAGATTCCGATGTTTCACTTCAGGTGTACTGTACCACTTGGACCTTCTTATTGACGATGAAACACAGCAATTGCATCCGAATTTAATACAAAATGCAGAATGCCGACTTAGGTACAAGAGGACTGACACTCTAACTTCCTATGATTAGAACCACTCCTGTGAGGCCAGTTTTAGATTCCGATGCTTTACTTCAGGTTAACTGTATCCCTTGGACCTTCTTATTGACGATGAAACACAGAAATTGCATCCGAATTTAATACAAAATGCACAATGCCGACTTAAGTACAATAGCACTGACACTCTAACTTTCTAAGATTTGAACTTCTCCTGTGATTCCCGTTTTAGATTCCGATGCTTCACTTCAGGTTTACTGTATCCCGTGGGCCTACTTATTGACGATGAAACACAGAAATTGCATCCGAATTTAATACAAAAGGCACAATGCCGACTTAAGTGCAAGAGGACTGACACTATAACTTTCTATGATTTTAACCCCTCCTGTGAGTCCAGTTTTAGATTCCGGTGCTTCACTTCAGGTTTACTGTATCCCTTGGACCTTCTTATTGACGATGAAACACAGAAATTGCATACGAATTAAATACAAAAGGCACAATGCCGACTTAAGTACAAGAGGACTGACACTCTAACTTTCTATGATTTGAACCTCTCCTGTGAGTCCAGTTTTAGATTCCGATGCTTCACTTCAGGTTTACTGTATCCCTTGGACCTTCTTTTTGACGATGGAACACAGAAATTGCATCCGAATTAAATACAAAAGGCACAATGCTGGCTTAAGTACAAGAGGATGACACTCTAACTTTCTATGATTTGAACTTCTCCTGTCATTCCAGTTTTAGATTCCGATGCTTCACTTCAGGTTTACTGTATCCCTTGGGCCTTCTTATTGACGATGAAACACAGAAATTGCATCCGAATTTAAGACAAAAGTCACAATGCCGACTTAAGTACAAGAGGACAGACACTCTAACTTTCTATGATTTGAACCTGTCCTTTGAGTCCAGTTTTAGATTCCGATGCTTTACTGCAGGTTTACTGTATCCCTTGGACCTTCATATTGACGATGAAACACAGAAATTGCATCCAAATTTAATACAAAATGCACAATGCCGACTTAAGTACAAGAGGACTTACACTCTAGCTTTCTATGATTTGAGCCTCTCCTGTGAGTCCAGTTTATATTCCGATGCTTCACTTCAAGTTTACTGTACCACTTGGACCTTCTTATTGACGATGAAACACAGAAATTGCATTCGAATTTAATACAAAAGGCACATTGCCGACATAAGTACAAGAGGACTGACACTCTAACTTTCTATGATTAGAACCACTCCTGTGAGGCCAGTTTTAGATTCCGATGCTTCACTTCAGGTTTACTGTATCCCTTGGACCTTCTTATTGACGATGAAAAACAGAAATTGCATCCGAATTTAATACAAAAGGCACAATGCCGACTTAAGTACAAGAGGACTGACACTATAATTTTCTATGATTTGAACCTCTCCTGTGAGTCCAGTTTCTGATTCCGATGCTTCACTTCAGGTTTACTGTATCCCTTGGACCTTCTTATTGACGATGAAACACAGAAATTGCATCCGAATTTAATACAAAAGGCACAATGCCGGCTTAAGTACAAGATGACTGACACTCTAACTTTCTATGATTTGAACCTCTCCTGTGATTCCAGTTTTAGATTCCGATGCTTCACTTCAGGTTTACTGTATCCCTTGGACCTTCTTATTGACGATGAAACACAGAAATTGCATCCGAATTTAATACAAAAGGCACAATGCTGGCTTAAGTACAAGAGGACTGACTCTCTAACTTTCTATGATTTAAACTTCTCCTGTTATTCCAGTTTTAGATTCCGATGCTTCACTTCAGGTTTACTGTATCCCTTGGGCCTTCTTATTGACGATGAAACACAGAAATTGCATCCGAATTTAAGACAAAAGTCACAATGCCGACTTAAGTACAAGAGGACTGACACTCTAACTTTCTATGATTTGAACCTCTCCTGTGAGTCCAGTTTTAGATTCCGATGCTTTACTTCATGTTTACTGTATCCCTTGGACCTTCTTATTGACGATGAAACACAGAAATTGCATCCGAATTTAATACAAAATGCACAATACCGACTTAAGTACAAGAGGACTGACACTCTAACTTTATATGATTTGAACCACTCCTCTGATGCCAGATTTAGATTCCGATGCTTCACTTCAGGTTTACTGTATCCCTTGGACCTTCTTATTGACGATTAAACACAGAAATTTCATCCGTATTTAATGCAAAAGGCACAATGCCGACTTAAGTACAAGAGGACTGACACTCTAACTTTCTATGATTTGAACCTCTCCTGTGAGTCCAGTTTTAGATTCCGATGCTTCACTTCAGGTTTACTGTATCCCTTGGACCTTGTTATTGACGATGAAAACAGAAATTGCATCTGAATTTAATACAAAAGGCACAATGCCGGCTTAAGTACAAGAGGACTGACACTCTAACTTTCTATGATTTGAACTTCTGCTGTGATTCCAGTTTTAGATTCCGATGCTTCACTTCAGGTTTACTGTATCCCTTGGGCCTTCGTATTAACGCTGAAACACATAAATTGCATCCGAATTTAATACAAAATTCACAATGCCGACTTAGGTACAAGAGGACTGACACTCTAACTTCCTATGATTAGAACCACTCCTGTGAGGCCAGTTTTAGATTCCGATGCTTTACTTCAGGTTTACTGTATCCCTTGGACCTTCTTATTGACGATGAAACACAGAAATTGCATCCGAATTTAATTCAAAATGCACAATGCCGACTTAAGTACAATAGCACTGACACTCTAACTTTCTAAGATTTGAACTACTCCTGTGATTCCAATTTTCGATTCCGATGCTTCACTTCAGGTTTACTGTATCCCGTGGGCCTACTTATTGACGATGAATCACAGAAATTGCATCCGAATTTAATACAAAAGGCACAATGCCGACTTAAGTGTAAGAGGACTGACACTATAACTTTCTATGATTTTAACCCCTCCTGTGAGTCCAGTCTTAGATTCCGGTGCTTCACTTCAGGTTTACTGTATCCCTTGGGCCTTCTTATTGACGATGAAACACAGAAATTGCATACGAATTAAATACAAAAGGCACAATGCCGACTTAAGTACAAGAGGACTAACACTCTAACTTTCTATGATTTGAACCACTCCTGTGAGTCCAGTTTTAGATTCCGATGCTTCACTTCAGGTTTACTGTATCCCTTGGACCTTCTTATTGACGATGAAACACAGAAATTGCATCCGAATTAAATACAAAAGGCACAATGCTGGCTTAAGTACAAGAGGACTGACACTCTAACGTTCTATGATTTGAACTTCTCCTGTTATTCCAGTTTTAGATTCTGATGCTTCACTTCAGGTTTACTGTATCCCTTGGGCCTTCTTATTGACGATGAAACACAGAAATTGCATCCGAATTTAAGACAAAAGTCACAATGCCGACTTAAGTACAAGAGGACTGACACTCTAACTTTCTATGATTAGAACCACTCCTGTGAGGCCAGTTTTAGATTCCGATGCTTAACTTCAGGTTTACTGTATCCCTTGGACCTTCTTATTGACGATGAAAAACAGAAATTGCATCCGAATTTAATACAAAAGGCACAATGCCGACTTAAGTACAAGAGGACTGACACTCTAATTTTCTTTGATTTGAACCTCTCCTGTGAGTCCAGTTTCTGATTCCGATGCTTCACTTCAGGTTTACTGTATCCCTTGGACCCTCTTATTGACGACGAAACACAGAAATTGCATCCGAATTTAATACAAAAGGCACAATGCCGGCTTAAGTACAAGAGGACAGACACTGTAACTTTCTATGATTTGAACCTCTCCTGTGATTCCAGTTTTAGTATCCGATGCTTCACTTCAGGTTTACTGTTTCCCTTGGATCTTCTTGCTGACGATGAAACACAGAAATTGCATCCGAATTTAATACAAAAGGCACAATGCCGACTTAAGTACAAGAGGATTGATACTCTAACTTTCTATGATTTCAACCTCTCCTGTGAGTCCAGTTTCAGATTCCGATGCTACACTTCAGGTTAACTGTATCCCTTGGACCTTCTTATTGACGATGTAACACAGAAATTGCATCCGAATTCAATACAAAAGGCACAATGCCGGCTTAAGTGCAAGATGACTGACACTCTAACTTTCTATGATTTGAACCTCTCCTGTGATTCCAGTTTTAGTATCCGATGCTTCACTTCAGGTTTACTGTATCCCTTGGGCCTTCTTATTGTCGATGAAACACAGAAATTGCATCCGAATTTAATACAAAAGGCACGAGGCCGACTTAAGTAGAAAGGGACAGACACTCAAACTTTCTATGATTTGAACCACTCCTATGAGTTTAGTTTTAGATTCTGTTGCTTCACTTCAGGTTTACTGTATCCCTTGGACATTCATATTGACGATGAAACATAGAAATTGCATCCGAATTTAATACAAAAGGCACAATGCCGACTTAAGTACAAGCGGACTGTCACTCTAACTTTCTATGATTGGAACCTGTCCTGTGAGTCCAGATTTAGATTCCGATGCTTCACTTCAGGTTTACTGTATCCCTTGGACTTTCTTATGACGATGAAGCACAGAAATTGCATCCGATTTTAATACAAAAGGCACAATGCCGACATAAGTACAAGAGGACTGACACTCTAACTTTCTATGATTTGAACCTCTCCTGTGAGTCCAGTTTTAGATTCCGATGCTTCACTTCAGGTTTACTGTATCCCTTGGACCTTCTTATTGACGATGAAACACAGAAATTGCATCCGAATTTAAGACAAAAGTCACAATGCCGACTTAAGTACAAGAGGACTGACACTCTAACTTTCTATGATTTGAACCTGTCCTTTGAGTCCAGTTTTAGATTCCGATGCTTTACTTCAGGTTTACTGTATCCCTTGGACCTTCATATTGACGATGAAACACAGAAATTGCATCCAAATTTAATACAAAATGCACAATGCCGACTTAAGTACAAGAGGACTTACACTCTAGCTTTCTATGATTTGAGCCTCCCCTGTGAGTCCAGTTTATATTCCGATGCTTCACTTCAAGTTTACTGTATCACTTGGACCTTCTTATTGACGATGAAACACAGAAATTGCATTCGAATTTAATACAAAAGGCACATTGCCGACATAAGTACAAGGGGCCTGACACTCTAACTTTCTATGATTAGAACCACTCCTGTGAGGCCAGTTTTAGATTCCGATGCTTCACTTCAGGTTTACTGTATCCCTTGGACCTTCTTATTGACGATGAAAAACAGAAATTGCATCCGAATTTAATACAAAAGGCACAATGCCGACTAAAGTACAAGAGGACTGACAC
This sequence comes from Schistocerca serialis cubense, assembly GCF_023864345.2. NCBI lineage: Eukaryota > Metazoa > Arthropoda > Insecta > Orthoptera > Acrididae > Schistocerca > Schistocerca serialis. The sequence goes on along the minus strand of NC_064640.1, from coordinate 1,046,701,573 downwards.
TCTAATTTTCTATGATTTGAACCTCTCCTGTGAGTCCAGTTTCTGATTCCGATGCTTCACTTCAGGTTTACTGTATCCCTTGGACCTTCTTATTGACGATGAAACACAGAAATTGCATCCGAATTTAATACAAAAGGCACAATGCTGGCTTAAGTACAAGAGGACTGACACTCTAACTTTCTATGATTTAAACTTCTCCTGTTATTCCAGTTTTAGATTCCGATGCTTCACTCCAGGTATACTGTATCCCTTGGACCTTCTTATTGACGATGAAACACAGAAATTGTATCCGAAAATAATACAAAATGCACAATGCAGACTTAAGTACAAGAGGACTGACACTCTAAGGTTCTATGATTTGAAACTCTCCTGCGAGTCTAGTTTTAGGTTCCGATGCTTCACTTCAGGTTTACTGTATCCCTTGGACCTTGTTATTGACGATGAAACACAGAAATTGCATCCGAATTTAATACAAAAGGCACAATGCTGGCTTAAGTACAAGAGGACTGACACTCTAACTTTCTATGATTTAAACTTCTCCTGTTATTCCAGTTTTAGATTCCGATGCTTCACTTCAGGTTTACTGTATCCCTTGGGCCTTCTTATTGATGATAAAGCACAGAAATTGCATCCGATTTTAATACAAAAGGCACAATGCCGACATAAGTACAAGAGGACTGACACTCTAACTTTCTATGATTTGAACCTCTCCTGTGAGTCCAGTTTTAGATTCCGATGCTTCACTTCAGGTTTACTGTATCCCTTGGACTTTCTTATTGACGATGTAACACAGAAATTGCATCCGAATTTAATACAAAAGGCACAATGCTGGCTTAAGTACAAGAGGACTGACACTCTAACTTTCTATGATTTAAACTTCTCCTGTTATTCCAGTTTTATATTCCGATGCTTCACTTCAGGTTTACTGTATCCCTTGGGCCTTCTTATTGATGATAAAGCACAGAAATTGCATCCGAATTTAATACAAAAGGCACAATGCCGACTTAAGTACAAGAGGATTGATACTCTAACTTTCTATGATTTCAACCTCTCCTGTGAGTCCAGTTTCAGATTCCGATGCTTCACTTCAGGTTAACTGTATCCCTTGGACCTTCTTATTGACGATGTAACACAGAAATTGCATCCGAATTTAATACAAAAGGCACAATGCCGGCTTAAGTGCAAGATGACTGACACTCTAACTTTCTATGATTTGAACCTCTCCTGTGATTCCAGTTTTAGTATCCGATGCTTCACTTCAGGTTTACTGTCTCCCTTGGGCCTTCTTATTGTCGATGAAACACAGAAATTGCATCCGAATTTAATACAAAAGGCACGAGGCCGACTTAAGTAGAAAGGGACAGACACTCAAACTTTCTATGATTTGAACCACTCCTATGAGTTTAGTTTTAGATTCCGTTGCTTCACTTCAGGTTTACTGTATCCCTTGGACATTCATATTGACGATGAAACATAGAAATTGCATCCGAATTTAATACAAAAGGCACAATGCCGACTTAAGTACAAGCGGACTGTCACTCTAACTTTCTATGATTGGAACCTGTCCTGTGAGTCCAGATTTAGATTCCGATGCTTCACTTCAGGTTTACTGTATCCCTTGGACTTTCTTATGACGATGAAGCACAGAAATTGCATCCGATTTTAATACAAAAGGCACAATGCCGACATAAGTACAAGAGGACTGACACTCTAACTTTCTATGATTGGAACCTCTCCTGTGAGTCCAGTTTTAGATTCCGATGCTTCACTTCAGGTTTACTGTATCCCTTGGACCTTCTTATTGACGATGAAACACAGAAATTGCATCCGAATTTAAGACAAAAGTCACAATGCCGACTTAAGTACAAGAGGACTGACACTCTAACTTTCTATGATTTGAACCTGTCCTTTGAGTCCAGTTTTAGATTCCGATACTTTACTTCAGGTTTACTGTATCCCTTGGACCTTCATATTGACGATGAAACACAGAAATTGCATCCAAATTTAATACAAAATGCACAATGCCGACTTAAGTACAAGAGGACTTACACTCTAGCTTTCTATGATTTGAGCCTCCCCTGTGAGTCCAGTTTATATTCCGATGCTTCACTTCAAGTTTACTGTATCACTTGGACCTTCTTATTGACGATGAAACACAGAAATTGCATTCGAATTTAATACAAAAGGCACATTGCCGACATAAGTACAAGGGGCCTGACACTCTAACTTTCTATGATTAGAACCACTCCTGTGAGGCCAGTTTTAGATTCCGATGCTTCACTTCAGGTTTACTGTATCCCTTGGACCTTCTTATTGACGATGAAAAACAGAAATTGCATCCGAATTTAATACAAAAGGCACAATGCCGACTAAAGTACAAGAGGACTGACACTCTAATTTTCTATGATTTGAACCTCTCCTGTGAGTCCAGTTTCTGATTCCGATGCTTCACTTCAGGTTTACTGTATCCCTTGGACCTTCTTATTGACGATGAAACACAGAAATTGCATCCGAATTTAATACAAAAGGCACAATGCTGGCTTAAGTACAAGAGGACTGACACTCTAACTTTCTATGATTTAAACTTCTCCTGTTATTCCAGTTTTAGATTCCGATGCTTCACTTCAGGTATACTGTATCCCTTGGGCCTTCTTATTGATGATAAAGCACAGAAATTGCATCCGATTTTAATACAAAAGGCACAATGCCGACATAAGTACAAGAGGACTGACACTCTAACTTTCTATGATTTGAACCTCGCCTGTGAGTCCAGTTTTAGATTCCGATGCTTCACTTCAGGTTTACTGTATCCCTTGGACCTTCTTATTGACGATGAAACACAGAAATTGTATCCGAAAATAATACAAAATGCACAATGCAGACTTAAGTACAAGAGGACTGACACTCTAAGGTTCTATGATTTGAAACTCTCCTGCGAGTCTAGTTTTAGATTCCGATGCTTCACTTCAGGTTTACTGTATCCCTTGGAGCATCTTATTGACGATGAAACACAGAAATTGCATCCGAATTTAATACAAAAGGCACAATGCCGACTCAAGTAATAGAGGACAGACACTCTAATTATCTACGAATTGAACCTCTCTTGTTGGTCCAGTTTCAGATTCCGAAGCTTAACTTCAGGCTTACTGTATCCCTTGGACCTTCTTATTGACGATGAAACACAGAAATTGCATCTGAATTTAATACAAAAGGCACAATGCCGGCTTAAGTGCAAGATGACTGACACTCTAAATTTCTATGATTTGAACCTCTCCTGTGACTCCAGTTTTAGATTCCGATGCTTCACTTCAGGTTTAATGTATCCCTTGGACCTTCTTATTGACGATGAAACACAGAAATAGCATCTGAATTTAATACAAAAGGCACAATGCCGGCTTAAGTACAAGAGGACTTACACTCTAGCTTTCTATGATTTGAGCCTCTCCTGTGAGTCCAGTTTATATTCCGATGCTTCACTTCAAGTTTACTGTATCACTTGGACCTTCTTACTGACGATGAAACACAGAAATTGCATTCGAATTTAATACAAAAGGCACATTGCCGACTTAAGTACAAGAGGACTGACACTCTAACTTTCTATGATTAGAACCACTCCTGTGAGGCCAGTTTTAGATTCCGATGCTTAACTTCAGGTTTACTGTATCCCTTGGACCTTCTTATTGACTATGAAAAACAGAAATTGCATCCGAATTTAATACAAAAGGCACAATGCCCACTTAAGTACAAGAGGACTGACACTCTAATTTTCTATGATTTGAACCTCTCCTGTGAGTCCAGTTTCTGATTCCGATGCTTCACTTCAGGTTTACTGTATCCCTTGGACCTTCTTATTGACGACGAAACATAGAAATTGCATCCGAATTTAATACAAAAGGTACAATGCCGGCTTAAGTACAAGAGGACTGACACTCTAACTTTCTATGATTAGAACCACTCCTGTGAGGCCAAAATTAGATTCCGATGCTTCACTTCAGGTTTACTGTATCCCTTGGACCTTCTTATTGACGATGAAGCACAGAAATTGCATCCATTTTTAATACAAAAGGCACAATGCCGACTTACACACAAGAGGACTGACACTCTAACATTCTGTGATTTGAACCACGCTTGGGAGTCCAGTTTTCGATTCCGATTCTTCACTTCTGGTTAACTGTATTCCTTGGACGATCTTATTGACGATGAAACACAGAAATTGCATCCGAATTTAATACAAAAGGCACAATGCCGACTTCAGTACAAGAGGACTGACACTCTGACTTTTTATGATTTGAACAACGCTTGTGTGTCCAGTTGTAGATTACGATGCTTCACTACAGGTTTACTGTTTCCCTTGGATCTTCTTGCTGACGATGAAACACAGAAATTGCATCCGAATTTAATACAAAAGGCACAATGCCGACTTAAGTACAAGAGGATTGACACTCTAACTTTCTATGATTTCAACCTCTCCTGTGAGTCCAGTTTCAGATTCCAATGCTTCACTTCAGGTTAACTGTATCCCTTGGACCTTCTTATTGACGATGTAACACAGAAATTGCATCCGAAGTTAATACAAAAGGCACAATGCCGGCTTAAGTGCAAGATGACTGACACTCTAACTTTCTATGATTTGAACCTCTCCTGTGATTCCAGTTTTAGTTTCCGATGCTTCACTTCAGGTTTACAGTATCCCTTGGGCCTTCTTATTGTCGATGAAACACAGAAATTGCATCCGAATTTAATACAAAAGGCACGAGGCCGACTTAAGTACAAAGGGACAGACACTCAAACTTTCTATGATTTGTACCACTCCTATGAGTTTAGTTTTAGATTCTGTTGCTTCACTTCAGGTTTACCGTATCCCTTGGACCTTCGTATTGACGATGAAACATAGAAATTGCATCCGAATTTAATACAAAAGGCACAATGCCGACTTAAGTACAAGCGGACTGTCACTCTAACTTTCTATGATTTGAACCTGTCCTGTGAGTCCTGATTTAGATTCTAATGCTTCACTTCAGGTTTACTGTATCCCTTGAACTTTCTTATGACGATGAAGCACAGAAATTGCATCCGATTTTAATACAAAAGGCACAATGCCGACATAAGTACAAGAGGACTGACACTCTAACTTTCTATGATTTGAACCTCTCCTGTGAGTCCAGTTTTAGATTCCGATGCTTCACTTCAGGTTTACTGTATCCCTTGGACCTTCTTATTGACGATGAAACACAGAAATTGCATCCGAAAATAATACAAATTGCAAAATGCAGACTTAAGTACAAGAGGACTGACACTCTAAGGTTCTATGATTTGAAACTCTCCTGCGAGTCTAGTTTTAGATTCCGATGCTTCACTTCAGGTTTACTGTATCCCTTGGAGCATCTTATTGACGATGAAACGCAGAAATTGCATCCGAATTTAATACAAAAGGCACAATGCCGACTCAAGTAATAGAGGACAGACACTCTAATTTTCTATGAATTAAAACTCTCCTGTGGGTCCAGTTTCAGATTCCGAAGCTTCACTTCAGGCTTACTGTATCCCTTGGACCTTCTTATTGACGATGAAACACAGAAATTGCATCCAAATTTAATACAAAAAGCTCAATGCCGACTTAAGTACAAGAGGGCTGACACTCTAACTTTCTATGATTTGAACCCCTCCTGTGAGTCCAGTTTTAGATTCCGATGCTTCACTTCAGGTTTACTGTATCCCTTGGGCCATCTTATTAACGCTGAAACACATATATTGCATCCGAATTTAATACAAAATTCACAATGCCGGCTTAGGTACAACAGGACTGACACTCTAACTTCCTATGATTAGAACCACTCCTGTGAGGCCAGTTTTAGATTCCGACGCTTTACTTCAGGTTTACTGGATCCCTTGGACCTTCTTATTGACGATGAAACACAGAAATTGCATCCGAATTTAATACAAAATGCACAATGCCGACTTAAGTACAATAGCACTGACACTCTAACTTTCTAAGATTTGAACTTCTCCTGTGATTCCAATTTTAGATTCCGATGCTTCACTTCAGGTTTACTGTATCCCGTGGGCCTACTTATTGACGATGAAACACAGAAATTGCATCCGAAATTAATACAAAAAGCACAATGCCGACTTAAGTGTAAGAGGACTGACACTATAACTTTCTATGATTTTAACCCCTCCTGTGAGTCCAATTTTAGATTCCGGTGCTTCACTTCAGGTTTACTGTATCCCTTGGACCTTCTTATTGACGATGAAACACAGAAATTGCATACGAATTAAATACAAAAGGCACAATGCCGACTTAAGTACAAGAGGACTTACACTCTAGCTTTCTATGATTTGAGCCTCTCCTGTGAGTCCAGTTTATATTCCGATGCTTCACTTCAAGTTTACTGTATCACTTGGACCTTCTTACTGACGATGAAACACAGAAATTGCATCCGAATTTAAGACAAAAGTCACAATGCCGACTTAAGTACAAGAGGATTGACACTCTAACTTTCTATGATTTGAACCTCGCCTGTGAGTCCAGTTTTAGATTCCGATGCTTCACTTCAGGTTTACTGTATCCCTTGGACCTTCTTATTGACGATGAAACACAGAAATTGTATCCGAAAATAATACAAAATGCACAATGCAGACTTAAGTACAAGAGGACTGACACTCTAAGGTTCTATGATTTGAAACTCTCCTGCGAGTCTAGTTTTAGATTCCGATGCTTCACTTCAGGTTTACTGTATCCCTTGGAGCATCTTATTGACGATGAAACACAGAAATTGCATCCGAATTTAATACAAAAGGCACAATGCCGACTCAAGTAATAGAGGACAGACACTCTAATTATCTACGAATTGAACCTCTCTTGTTGGTCCAGTTTCAGATTCCGAAGCTTAACTTCAGGCTTACTGTATCCCTTGGACCTTCTTATTGACGATGAAACACAGAAATTGCATCTGAATTTAATACAAAAGGCACAATGCCGGCTTAAGTGCAAGATGACTGACACTCTAAATTTCTATGATTTGAACCTCTCCTGTGACTCCAGTTTTAGATTCCGATGCTTCACTTCAGGTTTAATGTATCCCTTGGACCTTCTTATTGACGATGAAACACAGAAATAGCATCTGAATTTAATACAAAAGGCACAATGCCGGCTTAAGTACAAGAGGACTTACACTCTAGCTTTCTATGATTTGAGCCTCTCCTGTGAGTCCAGTTTATATTCCGATGCTTCACTTCAAGTTTACTGTATCACTTGGACCTTCTTACTGACGATGAAACACAGAAATTGCATTCGAATTTAATACAAAAGGCACATTGCCGACTTAAGTACAAGAGGACTGACACTCTAACTTTCTATGATTAGAACCACTCCTGTGAGGCCAGTTTTAGATTCCGATGCTTAACTTCAGGTTTACTGTATCCCTTGGACCTTCTTATTGACTATGAAAAACAGAAATTGCATCCGAATTTAATACAAAAGGCACAATGCCCACTTAAGTACAAGAGGACTGACACTCTAATTTTCTATGATTTGAACCTCTCCTGTGAGTCCAGTTTCTGATTCCGATGCTTCACTTCAGGTTTACTGTATCCCTTGGACCTTCTTATTGACGACGAAACATAGAAATTGCATCCGAATTTAATACAAAAGGTACAATGCCGGCTTAAGTACAAGAGGACTGACACTCTAACTTTCTATGATTAGAACCACTCCTGTGAGGCCAAAATTAGATTCCGATGCTTCACTTCAGGTTTACTGTATCCCTTGGACCTTCTTATTGACGATGAAGCACAGAAATTGCATCCATTTTTAATACAAAAGGCACAATGCCGACTTACACACAAGAGGACTGACACTCTAACATTCTGTGATTTGAACCACGCTTGGGAGTCCAGTTTTCGATTCCGATTCTTCACTTCTGGTTAACTGTATTCCTTGGACGATCTTATTGACGATGAAACACAGAAATTGCATCCGAATTTAATACAAAAGGCACAATGCCGACTTCAGTACAAGAGGACTGACACTCTGACTTTTTATGATTTGAACAACGCTTGTGTGTCCAGTTGTAGATTACGATGCTTCACTACAGGTTTACTGTTTCCCTTGGATCTTCTTGCTGACGATGAAACACAGAAATTGCATCCGAATTTAATACAAAAGGCACAATGCCGACTTAAGTACAAGAGGATTGACACTCTAACTTTCTATGATTTCAACCTCTCCTGTGAGTCCAGTTTCAGATTCCAATGCTTCACTTCAGGTTAACTGTATCCCTTGGACCTTCTTATTGACGATGTAACACAGAAATTGCATCCGAAGTTAATACAAAAGGCACAATGCCGGCTTAAGTGCAAGATGACTGACACTCTAACTTTCTATGATTTGAACCTCTCCTGTGATTCCAGTTTTAGTTTCCGATGCTTCACTTCAGGTTTACAGTATCCCTTGGGCCTTCTTATTGTCGATGAAACACAGAAATTGCATCCGAATTTAATACAAAAGGCACGAGGCCGACTTAAGTACAAAGGGACAGACACTCAAACTTTCTATGATTTGTACCACTCCTATGAGTTTAGTTTTAGATTCTGTTGCTTCACTTCAGGTTTACCGTATCCCTTGGACCTTCGTATTGACGATGAAACATAGAAATTGCATCCGAATTTAATACAAAAGGCACAATGCCGACTTAAGTACAAGCGGACTGTCACTCTAACTTTCTATGATTTGAACCTGTCCTGTGAGTCCTGATTTAGATTCTAATGCTTCACTTCAGGTTTACTGTATCCCTTGAACTTTCTTATGACGATGAAGCACAGAAATTGCATCCGATTTTAATACAAAAGGCACAATGCCGACATAAGTACAAGAGGACTGACACTCTAACTTTCTATGATTTGAACCTCTCCTGTGAGTCCAGTTTTAGATTCCGATGCTTCACTTCAGGTTTACTGTATCCCTTGGACCTTCTTATTGACGATGAAACACAGAAATTGCATCCGAAAATAATACAAATTGCAAAATGCAGACTTAAGTACAAGAGGACTGACACTCTAAGGTTCTATGATTTGAAACTCTCCTGCGAGTCTAGTTTTAGATTCCGATGCTTCACTTCAGGTTTACTGTATCCCTTGGAGCATCTTATTGACGATGAAACGCAGAAATTGCATCCGAATTTAATACAAAAGGCACAATGCCGACTCAAGTAATAGAGGACAGACACTCTAATTTTCTATGAATTAAAACTCTCCTGTGGGTCCAGTTTCAGATTCCGAAGCTTCACTTCAGGCTTACTGTATCCCTTGGACCTTCTTATTGACGATGAAACACAGAAATTGCATCCAAATTTAATACAAAAAGCTCAATGCCGACTTAAGTACAAGAGGGCTGACACTCTAACTTTCTATGATTTGAACCCCTCCTGTGAGTCCAGTTTTAGATTCCGATGCTTCACTTCAGGTTTACTGTATCCCTTGGGCCATCTTATTAACGCTGAAACACATATATTGCATCCGAATTTAATACAAAATTCACAATGCCGGCTTAGGTACAACAGGACTGACACTCTAACTTCCTATGATTAGAACCACTCCTGTGAGGCCAGTTTTAGATTCCGACGCTTTACTTCAGGTTTACTGGATCCCTTGGACCTTCTTATTGACGATGAAACACAGAAATTGCATCCGAATTTAATACAAAATGCACAATGCCGACTTAAGTACAATAGCACTGACACTCTAACTTTCTAAGATTTGAACTTCTCCTGTGATTCCAATTTTAGATTCCGATGCTTCACTTCAGGTTTACTGTATCCCGTGGGCCTACTTATTGACGATGAAACACAGAAATTGCATCCGAAATTAATACAAAAAGCACAATGCCGACTTAAGTGTAAGAGGACTGACACTATAACTTTCTATGATTTTAACCCCTCCTGTGAGTCCAATTTTAGATTCCGGTGCTTCACTTCAGGTTTACTGTATCCCTTGGACCTTCTTATTGACGATGAAACACAGAAATTGCATACGAATTAAATACAAAAGGCACAATGCCGACTTAAGTACAAGAGGACTTACACTCTAGCTTTCTATGATTTGAGCCTCTCCTGTGAGTCCAGTTTATATTCCGATGCTTCACTTCAAGTTTACTGTATCACTTGGACCTTCTTACTGACGATGAAACACAGAAATTGCATCCGAATTTAAGACAAAAGTCACAATGCCGACTTAAGTACAAGAGGATTGACACTCTAACTTTCTATGATTTCAACCTCTCCTGTGAGTCCAGTTTCAGATTCCGATGCTTCACTTCAGGTTAACTGTATCCCTTGGACCTTCTTATTGACGATGTAACACAGAAATTGCATCCGAATTTAATACAAAAGGCACAATGCCGGCTTAAGTGCAAGATGACTGACACTCTAACTTTCTATGATTTGAACCTCTCCTGTGATTCCTGTTTTAGTTTCCGATGCTTCACTTCAGGTTTACTGTATCCCTTGGGCCTTCTTATTGTCGATGAAACACAGAAATTGCATCCGAATTTAATACAAAAGGCACAATGCCGACTTAAGTACAAGCGGACTGTCACTCTAACTTTCTATGATTGGAACCTGTCCTGTGAGTCCAGATTTAGATTCCGATGCTTCACTTCAGGTTTACTGTATCCCTTGGACTTTCTTATGACGATGAAGCACAGAAATTGCATCCGATTTTAATACAAAAGGCACAATGCCGACATAAGTACAAGAGGACTGACACTCTAACTTTCTATGATTTGAACCTCTCCTGTGAGTCCAGTTTTAGATTCCGATGCTTCACTTCAGGTTTACTGTATCCCTTGGACCTTCTTATTGACGATGAAACACAGAAATTGCATCCGAAAATAATACAAAATGCACAATGCAGACTTAAGTACAAGAGGACTGACACTCTAAGGTTCTATGATTTGAAACTCTCCTGTGAGTCTAGTTTTAGATTCCGATGCTTCACTTCAGGTTTACTGTATCACTTGGAGCATCTTATTGACGATGAAATACAGAAATTGCATCCGAATTTAATACAAAAGGCACAATGCCGACCCAAGTAATAGAGGACAGACACTCTAATTTTCTATGAATTGAACCTCTCCTGTGGGTCCAGTTTCAGATTCCGAAGCTTCACTTCAGGCTTACTGTATCCCTTGGACCTTCTTATTGACAATGAAACACAGAAATTGCATCCCAATTTAATACAAAAAGCTCAATGCCGACTTAAGTACAAGAGGACTGACACTCTAACTTTCTATGATTTGAACCCCTCCTATGAGTTTAGTTTTAGATTCTGTAGCTTCACTTCAGGTTTACTGTATCCCTTGGACCTTCGTATTGACGATGAAACATAGAAATTGCATCCGAATTTAATACAAAAGGCACAATGCCGACTTAAGTACAAGCGGACTGTCACTCTAACTTTCTATGATTTGAACCTGTCCTGTGAGTCCAGATTTAGATTCCGATGCTTCACTTCAGGTTTACTGTATCCCTTGGACTTTCTTATGACGATGAAGCACAGAAATTGCATCCGATTTTAATACAAAAGGCACAATGCCGACATAAGTACAAGAGGACTGACACTCTAACTTTCTATGATTTGAACCTCTCCTGTGAGTCCAGTTTTAGATTCCGATGCTTCACTTCAGGTTTACTGTATCCCTTGGACCTTCTTATTGACGATGAAACACAGAAATTGCATCCGAAAATAATACAAAATGCACAATGCAGACTTAAGTACAAGAGGACTGGCACTCTAAGGTTCTATGATTTGAAACTCTCCTGCGAGTCTAGTTTTAGATTCCGATGCCTCACTTCAGGTTTACTGTATCCCTTGGAGCATCTTATTGACGATGAAACATAGAAATTGCATCCGAATTTAATACAAAAGGCACAATGCCGACTCAAGTAATAGAGGACAGACACTCTAATTTTCTATGAATTGAACCTCTCCTGTGGGTCCAGTTTCAGATTCCGAAGCTTAACTTCAGGCTTACTGTATCCCTTGGACCTTCTTATTGACGATGAAACACAGAAATTGCATCTGAATTTAATACAAAAGGCACAATGCCGGCTTAAGTACAAGAGGACTTACACTCTAGCTTTCTATGATTTGAGCCTCTCCTGTGAGTCCAGTTTATATTCCGATGCTTCACTTCAAGTTTACTGTATCACTTGGACCTTCTTATTGACGATGAAGCACAGATATTGCATTCGAATTTAATACAAAAGGCACATTGCCGACTTAAGTACAAGAGGACTGACACTCTAACTTTCTATGATTAGAACCACTCCTGTGAGGCCAGTTTTAGATTCCGATGCTTAACTTCAGGTTTACTGTATCCCTTGGACCTTCCTATTGACGATGAAAAACAGAAATTGCATCCGAATTTAATACAAAAGGCACAATGCCGACTTAAGTACAAGAGGACTGACACTCTAATTTTCTATGATTTGAACCTCTCCTGTGAGTCCAGTTTCTGATTCCGATGCTTCACTTCAGGTTTACTGTATCCCTTGGACCTTCTTATTGTTGACGAAACACAGAAATTGCATCCGAATTTAATACAAAACGTACAATGCCGGCTTAAGTACAAGAGGACTGACACTCTAACTTTCTATGATTTGAACTTCTCCTGTTATTCCTGTTTTAGATTCCGATGCTTCACTTCAGGTTTACTGTATCCCTTGGGCCTTCTTGTTGACGATGAGACACAGAAATTGCATCCGAATTTAAGACAAAAGTCACAATACCGACTTAAGTACAAGAGGTCAGACACTCTAACTTTCTATGATTTGAACCTCTCCTGTGAGTCCAGTTTTAGATTCCGATGATTTACTTCAGGTTTACTGTATCCCTTGGACCTTCTTATTGACGATGAAACACAGAAATTGCATCCGAATTTGAACAAAATGCACAATGCCGACGTAAGTACAAGAGGACTGACCCTCTACCTTTCTATGATTAGAACCACTCCTGTGAGGCCAAATTTAGATTCCGATGCTTCACTTCAGGTTTACTGTATCCCTTGGACCTTCTTATAGACGATGAAGCACAGAAATTGCATCCGATTTTAATACAAAAGGCACAATGCCGACTTACACACAAGAGGACTGACACTCTAACATTCTGTGATTTGAACCACGCTTGGGAGTCCAGTTTTCGATTCCGATTCTTCACTTCTGGTTAACTGTATTCCTTGGACGATCTTATTGACGATGAAACACAGAAATTGCATCCGAATTTAATACAAAAGGCACAATGCCGACTTCAGTACAAGAGGACTGACACTCTGACTTTTTATGATTTGAACAACGCTTGTGTGTCCAGTTGTAGATTACGATGCTTCACTACAGGTTTACTGTTTCCCTTGGATCTTCTTGCTGACGATGAAACACAGAAATTGCATCCGAATTTAATACAAAAGGCACAATGCCGACTTAAGTACAAGAGGATTGACACTCTAACTTTCTATGATTTCAACCTCTCCTGTGAGTCCAGTTTCAGATTCCAATGCTTCACTTCAGGTTAACTGTATCCCTTGGACCTTCTTATTGACGATGTAACACAGAAATTGCATCCGAAGTTAATACAAAAGGCACAATGCCGGCTTAAGTGCAAGATGACTGACACTCTAACTTTCTATGATTTGAACCTCTCCTGTGATTCCAGTTTTAGTTTCCGATGCTTCACTTCAGGTTTACAGTATCCCTTGGGCCTTCTTATTGTCGATGAAACACAGAAATTGCATCCGAATTTAATACAAAAGGCACGAGGCCGACTTAAGTACAAAGGGACAGACACTCAAACTTTCTATGATTTGTACCACTCCTATGAGTTTAGTTTTAGATTCTGTTGCTTCACTTCAGGTTTACCGTATCCCTTGGACCTTCGTATTGACGATGAAACATAGAAATTGCATCCGAATTTAATACAAAAGGCACAATGCCGACTTAAGTACAAGCGGACTGTCACTCTAACTTTCTATGATTTGAACCTGTCCTGTGAGTCCTGATTTAGATTCTAATGCTTCACTTCAGGTTTACTGTATCCCTTGAACTTTCTTATGACGATGAAGCACAGAAATTGCATCCGATTTTAATACAAAAGGCACAATGCCGACATAAGTACAAGAGGACTGACACTCTAACTTTCTATGATTTGAACCTCTCGTGTGAGTCCAGTTTTAGATTCCGATGCTTCACTTCAGGTTTACTGTATCCCTTGGACCTTCTTATTGACGATGAAACACAGAAATTGCATCCGAAAATAATACAAATTGCAAAATGCAGACTTAAGTACAAGAGGACTGACACTCTAAGGTTCTATGATTTGAAACTCTCCTGCGAGTCTAGTTTTAGATTCCGATGCTTCACTTCAGGTTTACTGTATCCCTTGGAGCATCTTATTGACGATGAAACGCAGAAATTGCATCCGAATTTAATACAAAAGGCACAATGCCGACTCAAGTAATAGAGGACAGACACTCTAATTTTCTATGAATTAAAACTCTCCTGTGGGTCCAGTTTCAGATTCCGAAGCTTCACTTCAGGCTTACTGTATCCCTTGGACCTTCTTATTGACGATGAAACACAGAAATTGCATCCAAATTTAATACAAAAAGCTCAATGCCGACTTAAGTACAAGAGGGCTGACACTCTAACTTTCTATGATTTGAACCCCTCCTGTGAGTCCAGTTTTAGATTCCGATGCTTCACTTCAGGTTTACTGTATCCCTTGGGCCATCTTATTAACGCTGAAACACATATATTGCATCCGAATTTAATACAAAATTCACAATGCCGGCTTAGGTACAACAGGACTGACACTCTAACTTCCTATGATTAGAACCACTCCTGTGAGGCCAGTTTTAGATTCCGACGCTTTACTTCAGGTTTACTGGATCCCTTGGACCTTCTTATTGACGATGAAACACAGAAATTGCATCCGAATTTAATACAAAATGCACAATGCCGACTTAAGTACAATAGCACTGACACTCTAACTTTCTAAGATTTGAACTTCTCCTGTGATTCCAATTTTAGATTCCGATGCTTCACTTCAGGTTTACTGTATCCCGTGGGCCTACTTATTGACGATGAAACACAGAAATTGCATCCGAAATTAATACAAAAAGCACAATGCCGACTTAAGTGTAAGAGGACTGACACTATAACTTTCTATGATTTTAACCCCTCCTGTGAGTCCAGTTTTAGATTCCGGTGCTTCACTTCAGGTTTACTGTATCCCTTGGACCTTCTTATTGACGATGAAACACAGAAATTGCATACGAATTAAATACAAAAGGCACAATGCCGACTTAAGTACAAGAGGACTTACACTCTAGCTTTCTATGATTTGAGCCTCTCCTGTGAGTCCAGTTTATATTCCGATGCTTCACTTCAAGTTTACTGTATCACTTGGACCTTCTTACTGACGATGAAACACAGAAATTGCATCCGAATTTAAGACAAAAGTCACAATGCCGACTTAAGTACAAGAGGATTGACACTCTAACTTTCTATGATTTCAACCTCTCCTGTGAGTCCAGTTTCAGATTCCGATGCTTCACTTCAGGTTAACTGTATCCCTTGGACCTTCTTATTGACGATGTAACACAGAAATTGCATCCGAATTTAATACAAAAGGCACAATGCCGGCTTAAGTGCAAGATGACTGACACTCTAACTTTCTATGATTTGAACCTCTCCTGTGATTCCTGTTTTAGTTTCCGATGCTTCACTTCAGGTTTACTGTATCCCTTGGGCCTTCTTATTGTCGATGAAACACAGAAATTGCATCCGAATTTAATACAAAAGGCACAATGCCGACTTAAGTACAAGCGGACTGTCACTCTAACTTTCTATGATTGGAACCTGTCCTGTGAGTCCAGATTTAGATTCCGATGCTTCACTTCAGGTTTACTGTACCCCTTGGACTTTCTTATGACGATGAAGCACAGAAATTGCATCCGATTTTAATACAAAAGGCACAATGCCGACATAAGTACAAGAGGACTGACACTCTAACTTTCTATGATTTGAACCTCTCCTGTGAGTCCAGTTTTAGATTCCGATGCTTCACTTCAGGTTTACTGTATCCCTTGGACTTTCTTATGACGATGAAGCACAGAAATTGCATCCGATTTTAATACAAAAGGCACAATGCCGACATAAGTACAAGAGGACTGACACTCTAACTTTCTATGATTTGAACCTCTCCTGTGAGTCCAGTTTTAGATTCCGATGCTTCACTTCAGGTTTACTGTATCCCTTGGACCTTCTTATTGACGATGAAACACAGAAATTGCATCCGAAAATAATACAAAATGCACAATGCAGACTTAAGTACAAGAGGACTGGCACTCTAAGGTTCTATGATTTGAAACTCTCCTGCGAGTCTAGTTTTAGATTCCGATGCCTCACTTCAGGTTTACTGTATCCCTTGGAGCATCTTATTGACGATGAAACATAGAAATTGCATCCGAATTTAATACAAAAGGCACAATGCCGACTCAAGTAATAGAGGACAGACACTCTAATTTTCTATGAATTGAACCTCTCCTGTGGGTCCAGTTTCAGATTCCGAAGCTTAACTTCAGGCTTACTGTATCCCTTGGACCTTCTTATTGACGATGAAACACAGAAATTGCATCTGAATTTAATACAAAAGGCACAATGCCGGCTTAAGTACAAGAGGACTTACACTCTAGCTTTCTATGATTTGAGCCTCTCCTGTGAGTCCAGTTTATATTCCGATGCTTCACTTCAAGTTTACTGTATCACTTGGACCTTCTTATTGACGATGAAGCACAGATATTGCATTCGAATTTAATACAAAAGGCACATTGCCGACTTAAGTACAAGAGGACTGACACTCTAACTTTCTATGATTAGAACCACTCCTGTGAGGCCAGTTTTAGATTCCGATGCTTAACTTCAGGTTTACTGTATCCCTTGGACCTTCCTATTGACGATGAAAAACAGAAATTGCATCCGAATTTAATACAAAAGGCACAATGCCGACTTAAGTACAAGAGGACTGACACTCTAATTTTCTATGATTTGAACCTCTCCTGTGAGTCCAGTTTCTGATTCCGATGCTTCACTTCAGGTTTACTGTATCCCTTGGACCTTCTTATTGTTGACGAAACACAGAAATTGCATCCGAATTTAATACAAAACGTACAATGCCGGCTTAAGTACAAGAGGACTGACACTCTAACTTTCTATGATTTGAACTTCTCCTGTTATTCCTGTTTTAGATTCCGATGCTTCACTTCAGGTTTACTGTATCCCTTGGGCCTTCTTGTTGACGATGAGACACAGAAATTGCATCCGAATTTAAGACAAAAGTCACAATACCGACTTAAGTACAAGAGGTCAGACACTCTAACTTTCTATGATTTGAACCTCTCCTGTGAGTCCAGTTTTAGATTCCGATGATTTACTTCAGGTTTACTGTATCCCTTGGACCTTCTTATTGACGATGAAACACAGAAATTGCATCCGAATTTGAACAAAATGCACAATGCCGACGTAAGTACAAGAGGACTGACCCTCTACCTTTCTATGATTAGAACCACTCCTGTGAGGCCAAATTTAGATTCCGATGCTTCACTTCAGGTTTACTGTATCCCTTGGACCTTCTTATAGACGATGAAGCACAGAAATTGCATCCGATTTTAATACAAAAGGCACAATGCCGACTTACACACAAGAGGACTGACACTCTAACATTCTGTGATTTGAACCACGCTTGGGAGTCCAGTTTTCGATTCCGATTCTTCACTTCTGGTTAACTGTATTCCTTGGACGATCTTATTGACGATGAAACACAGAAATTGCATCCGAATTTAATACAAAAGGCACAATGCCGACTTCAGTACAAGAGGACTGACACTCTGACTTTTTATGATTTGAACAACGCTTGTGTGTCCAGTTGTAGATTACGATGCTTCACTACAGGTTTACTGTTTCCCTTGGATCTTCTTGCTGACGATGAAACACAGAAATTGCATCCGAATTTAATACAAAAGGCACAATGCCGACTTAAGTACAAGAGGATTGACACTCTAACTTTCTATGATTTCAACCTCTCCTGTGAGTCCAGTTTCAGATTCCAATGCTTCACTTCAGGTTAACTGTATCCCTTGGACCTTCTTATTGACGATGTAACACAGAAATTGCATCCGAAGTTAATACAAAAGGCACAATGCCGGCTTAAGTGCAAGATGACTGACACTCTAACTTTCTATGATTTGAACCTCTCCTGTGATTCCAGTTTTAGTTTCCGATGCTTCACTTCAGGTTTACAGTATCCCTTGGGCCTTCTTATTGTCGATGAAACACAGAAATTGCATCCGAATTTAATACAAAAGGCACGAGGCCGACTTAAGTACAAAGGGACAGACACTCAAACTTTCTATGATTTGTACCACTCCTATGAGTTTAGTTTTAGATTCTGTTGCTTCACTTCAGGTTTACCGTATCCCTTGGACCTTCGTATTGACGATGAAACATAGAAATTGCATCCGAATTTAATACAAAAGGCACAATGCCGACTTAAGTACAAGCGGACTGTCACTCTAACTTTCTATGATTTGAACCTGTCCTGTGAGTCCTGATTTAGATTCTAATGCTTCACTTCAGGTTTACTGTATCCCTTGAACTTTCTTATGACGATGAAGCACAGAAATTGCATCCGATTTTAATACAAAAGGCACAATGCCGACATAAGTACAAGAGGACTGACACTCTAACTTTCTATGATTTGAACCTCTCGTGTGAGTCCAGTTTTAGATTCCGATGCTTCACTTCAGGTTTACTGTATCCCTTGGACCTTCTTATTGACGATGAAACACAGAAATTGCATCCGAAAATAATACAAATTGCAAAATGCAGACTTAAGTACAAGAGGACTGACACTCTAAGGTTCTATGATTTGAAACTCTCCTGCGAGTCTAGTTTTAGATTCCGATGCTTCACTTCAGGTTTACTGTATCCCTTGGAGCATCTTATTGACGATGAAACGCAGAAATTGCATCCGAATTTAATACAAAAGGCACAATGCCGACTCAAGTAATAGAGGACAGACACTCTAATTTTCTATGAATTAAAACTCTCCTGTGGGTCCAGTTTCAGATTCCGAAGCTTCACTTCAGGCTTACTGTATCCCTTGGACCTTCTTATTGACGATGAAACACAGAAATTGCATCCAAATTTAATACAAAAAGCTCAATGCCGACTTAAGTACAAGAGGGCTGACACTCTAACTTTCTATGATTTGAACCCCTCCTGTGAGTCCAGTTTTAGATTCCGATGCTTCACTTCAGGTTTACTGTATCCCTTGGGCCATCTTATTAACGCTGAAACACATATATTGCATCCGAATTTAATACAAAATTCACAATGCCGGCTTAGGTACAACAGGACTGACACTCTAACTTCCTATGATTAGAACCACTCCTGTGAGGCCAGTTTTAGATTCCGACGCTTTACTTCAGGTTTACTGGATCCCTTGGACCTTCTTATTGACGATGAAACACAGAAATTGCATCCGAATTTAATACAAAATGCACAATGCCGACTTAAGTACAATAGCACTGACACTCTAACTTTCTAAGATTTGAACTTCTCCTGTGATTCCAATTTTAGATTCCGATGCTTCACTTCAGGTTTACTGTATCCCGTGGGCCTACTTATTGACGATGAAACACAGAAATTGCATCCGAAATTAATACAAAAAGCACAATGCCGACTTAAGTGTAAGAGGACTGACACTATAACTTTCTATGATTTTAACCCCTCCTGTGAGTCCAGTTTTAGATTCCGGTGCTTCACTTCAGGTTTACTGTATCCCTTGGACCTTCTTATTGACGATGAAACACAGAAATTGCATACGAATTAAATACAAAAGGCACAATGCCGACTTAAGTACAAGAGGACTTACACTCTAGCTTTCTATGATTTGAGCCTCTCCTGTGAGTCCAGTTTATATTCCGATGCTTCACTTCAAGTTTACTGTATCACTTGGACCTTCTTACTGACGATGAAACACAGAAATTGCATCCGAATTTAAGACAAAAGTCACAATGCCGACTTAAGTACAAGAGGATTGACACTCTAACTTTCTATGATTTCAACCTCTCCTGTGAGTCCAGTTTCAGATTCCGATGCTTCACTTCAGGTTAACTGTATCCCTTGGACCTTCTTATTGACGATGTAACACAGAAATTGCATCCGAATTTAATACAAAAGGCACAATGCCGGCTTAAGTGCAAGATGACTGACACTCTAACTTTCTATGATTTGAACCTCTCCTGTGATTCCTGTTTTAGTTTCCGATGCTTCACTTCAGGTTTACTGTATCCCTTGGGCCTTCTTATTGTCGATGAAACACAGAAATTGCATCCGAATTTAATACAAAAGGCACAATGCCGACTTAAGTACAAGCGGACTGTCACTCTAACTTTCTATGATTGGAACCTGTCCTGTGAGTCCAGATTTAGATTCCGATGCTTCACTTCAGGTTTACTGTACCCCTTGGACTTTCTTATGACGATGAAGCACAGAAATTGCATCCGATTTTAATACAAAAGGCACAATGCCGACATAAGTACAAGAGGACTGACACTCTAACTTTCTATGATTTGAACCTCTCCTGTGAGTCCAGTTTTAGATTCCGATGCTTCACTTCAGGTTTACTGTATCCCTTGGACCTTCTTATTGACGATGAAACACAGAAATTGCATCCGAAAATAATACAAAATGCACAATGCAGACTTAAGTACAAGAGGACTGACACTCTAAGGTTCTATGATTTGAAACTCTCCTGTGAGTCTAGTTTTAGATTCCGATGCTTCACTTCAGGTTTACTGTATCACTTGGAGCATCTTATTGACGATGAAATACAGAAATTGCATCCGAATTTAATACAAAAGGCACAATGCCGACCCAAGTAATAGAGGACAGACACTCTAATTTTCTATGAATTGAACCTCTCCTGTGGGTCCAGTTTCAGATTCCGAAGCTTCACTTCAGGCTTACTGTATCCCTTGGACCTTCTTATTGACAATGAAACACAGAAATTGCATCCCAATTTAATACAAAAAGCTCAATGCCGACTTAAGTACAAGAGGACTGACACTCTAACTTTCTATGATTTGAACCCCTCCTATGAGTTTAGTTTTAGATTCTGTAGCTTCACTTCAGGTTTACTGTATCCCTTGGACCTTCGTATTGACGATGAAACATAGAAATTGCATCCGAATTTAATACAAAAGGCACAATGCCGACTTAAGTACAAGCGGACTGTCACTCTAACTTTCTATGATTTGAACCTGTCCTGTGAGTCCAGATTTAGATTCCGATGCTTCACTTCAGGTTTACTGTATCCCTTGGACTTTCTTATGACGATGAAGCACAGAAATTGCATCCGATTTTAATACAAAAGGCACAATGCCGACATAAGTACAAGAGGACTGACACTCTAACTTTCTATGATTTGAACCTCTCCTGTGAGTCCAGTTTTAGATTCCGATGCTTCACTTCAGGTTTACTGTATCCCTTGGACCTTCTTATTGACGATGAAACACAGAAATTGCATCCGAAAATAATACAAAATGCACAATGCAGACTTAAGTACAAGAGGACTGGCACTCTAAGGTTCTATGATTTGAAACTCTCCTGCGAGTCTAGTTTTAGATTCCGATGCCTCACTTCAGGTTTACTGTATCCCTTGGAGCATCTTATTGACGATGAAACATAGAAATTGCATCCGAATTTAATACAAAAGGCACAATGCCGACTCAAGTAATAGAGGACAGACACTCTAATTTTCTATGAATTGAACCTCTCCTGTGGGTCCAGTTTCAGATTCCGAAGCTTAACTTCAGGCTTACTGTATCCCTTGGACCTTCTTATTGACGATGAAACACAGAAATTGCATCTGAATTTAATACAAAAGGCACAATGCCGGCTTAAGTACAAGAGGACTTACACTCTAGCTTTCTATGATTTGAGCCTCTCCTGTGAGTCCAGTTTATATTCCGATGCTTCACTTCAAGTTTACTGTATCACTTGGACCTTCTTATTGACGATGAAGCACAGATATTGCATTCGAATTTAATACAAAAGGCACATTGCCGACTTAAGTACAAGAGGACTGACACTCTAACTTTCTATGATTAGAACCACTCCTGT
The DNA here is from genome assembly GCF_023864345.2 of Schistocerca serialis cubense. Taxonomy (NCBI): domain Eukaryota; kingdom Metazoa; phylum Arthropoda; class Insecta; order Orthoptera; family Acrididae; genus Schistocerca; species Schistocerca serialis. The sequence continues at coordinate 1,046,679,335 of NC_064640.1, read as the reverse complement.
GAGGCCAGTTTTAGATTCCGATGCTTAACTTCAGGTTTACTGTATCCCTTGGACCTTCCTATTGACGATGAAAAACAGAAATTGCATCCGAATTTAATACAAAAGGCACAATGCCGACTTAAGTACAAGAGGACTGACACTCTAATTTTCTATGATTTGAACCTCTCCTGTGAGTCCAGTTTCTGATTCCGATGCTTCACTTCAGGTTTACTGTATCCCTTGGACCTTCTTATTGTTGACGAAACACAGAAATTGCATCCGAATTTAATACAAAACGTACAATGCCGGCTTAAGTACAAGAGGACTGACACTCTAACTTTCTATGATTTGAACTTCTCCTGTTATTCCTGTTTTAGATTCCGATGCTTCACTTCAGGTTTACTGTATCCCTTGGGCCTTCTTGTTGCCGATGAGACACAGAAATTGCATCCGAATTTAAGACAAAAGTCACAATACCGACTTAAGTACAAGAGGTCAGACACTCTAACTTTCTATGATTTGAACCTCTCCTGTGAGTCCAGTTTTAGATTCCGATGATTTACTTCAGGTTTACTGTATCCCTTGGACCTTCTTATTGACGATGAAACACAGAAATTGCATCCGAATTTGAACAAAATGCACAATGCCGACGTAAGTACAAGAGGACTGACCCTCTACCTTTCTATGATTAGAACCACTCCTGTGAGGCCAAATTTAGATTCCGATGCTTCACTTCAGGTTTACTGTATCCCTTGGACCTTCTTATAGACGATGAAGCACAGAAATTGCATCCGATTTTAATACAAAAGGCACAATGCCGACTTACACACAAGAGGACTGACACTCTAACATTCTGTGATTTGAACCACGCTTGGGAGTCCAGTTTTCGATTCCGATTCTTCACTTCTGGTTAACTGTATTCCTTGGACGATCTTATTGACGATGAAACACAGAAATTGCATCCGAATTTAATACAAAAGGCACAATGCCGACTTAAGTACAAGAGGACTGACTCTCTGACTTTTTATGATTTGAACATCGCTTGTGAGTCCAGTTGTAGATTACGATGCTTCACTACAGGTATACTGTTTCCCTTGGATCTTCTTGCTGACGATGAAACACAGAAATTGCATCCGAATTTAATACAAAAGGCACAATGCCGACTTAAGTACAAGAGGATTGACACTCTAACTTTCTATGATTTCAACCTCTCCTGTGAGTCCAGTTTCAGATTGCGATGCTTCACTTCAGGTTAACTGTATCCACTGGACCTTCTTATTGACGATGTAACACAGAAATTGCATCCGAATTTAATACAAAAGGCACAATACTGGCTTAAGTGCAAGATGACTGACACTCTAAGTTTCTATGTTTTGAACCTCTCCTGTGATTCCAGTTTTAGTTTCCGATGCTTCACTTCAGGTTTACTGTATCCCTTGGGCCTTCTTATTGTCGATGAAACACAGAAATTGCATCCGAATTTAATACAAAAGGCACGAGGCCGTCTTAAGTACAAAGGGACAGACACTCAAACTTTCTATGATTTGAACCACTCCTATGAGTTTAGTTATAGATTCTGTTGCTTCACTTCAGGTTTACTGTATCCCTTGGACCTTCGTATTGACGATGAAACATAGAAATTGCATCCGAATTTAATACAAAAGACACAATGCCGACTTAAGTACAAGCGGACTGTCACTCTAACTTTCTATGACTTGAACCTGTCCTGTGAGTCCAGATTCAGATTCCGATGCTTCACTTCAGGTTTACTGTATCCCTTGGACTTTCTTATGACGATGAATCACAGAAATTGCATCCGATTTTAATACAAAAGGCACAATGCCGACATAAGTACAAGAGGACTGACACTCTAACTTTCTATGATTTGAACCTCTCGTGTGAGTCCAGTTTTAGATTCCGATGCTTCACTTCAGGTTTACTGTATCCCTTGGACCTTCTTATTGACGATGAAACACAGAAATTGCATCCGAAAATAATACAAAATGCTCAATGCAGACTTAAGTACAAGAGGACTGACACTCTATGGTTCTATGATTTGAAACTCTCCTGCGAGTCTAGTTTTAGATTCCGATGCTTCACTTCAGGTTTACTGTATCCCTTGGTGCATCTTATTGACGATGAAACACAGAAATAGCATTCGAATTTAATACAAAAGGCACAATGCCGACTCAAGTAATAGAGGACAGACACTCTAATTTTCTATGAATTGAACTTCTCCTGTTATTCCAGTTTTAGATTCCGATGCTTCACTACAGGTTTACTGTATCCCTTGGGCCTTCTTATTTACGATGAAGCACAGAAATTGCATCCGAAGTTAAGACAAAAGTCACAATGCCGACTTAAGTACAAAGGGACAGACACTCAAACCTTCTATGATTTGAACCACTCCTATGAGTTTAGTTATAGATTCTGTTGCTTCACTTCGGGTTTACTGTATCCCTTGGACCTTCGTATTGACGATGAAACATAGAAATTGCATCCGAATTTAATACAAAAGACACAATGCCGACTTAAGTACAAGCGGACTGTCACTCTAACTTTCTATGATTTGTACCTGTCCTGTGAGTACAGATTCAGATTCCGATGCTTCACTTCAGGTTTACTGTATCCCTTGGACTTTCTTATGACGATGAATCACAGAAATTGCATCCGATTTTAATACAAAAGGCACAATGCCGACATAAGTACAAGAGGACTGACACTCTAACTTTCTATGATTTGAACCTCTCCTGTGAGTCCAGTTTTAGATTCCGATGCTTCACTTCAGGTTTACTGTATCCCTTGGACCTTCTTATTGACGATGAAACACAGAAATTGCATCCGAAAATAATACAAAATGCTCAATGCAGACTTAAGTACAAGAGGACTGACACTCTAAGGTTCTATGATTTGAAACTCTCCTGCGAGTCTAGTTTTAGATTCCGATGCTTCACTTCAGGTTTACTGTATCCCTTGGAGCATCTTATTGACGATGAAACACAGAAATAGCATCCGAATTTAATACAAAAGGCACAATGCCGACTCAAGTAATAGAGGACAGACACTCTAATTTTCTATGAATTGAACTTCTCCTGTTATTCCAGTTTTAGATTCCGATGCTTCACTTCAGGTTTACTGTATCCCTTGGGCCTTCTTATTTACGATGAAGCACAGAAATTGCATCCGAAGTTAAGACAAAAGTCACAATGCCGACTTAAGTACAAGAGGACTGATACTCTAACTTTCTATGATTTGAACCTCTCCTGTGAGTCCAGTTTTAGATTCCGATGCTTCACTTCAGGTTTACTGTATCCCTTGGACCTTCTTATTGACGATGAAACACAGAAATTGCATCCGAAAATAATACAAAATGCTCAATGCAGACTTAAGTACAAGAGGACTGACACTCTATGGTTCTATGATTTGAAACTCTCCTGCAAGTCTAGTTTTAGATTCCGATGCTTCACTTCAGGTTTACTGTATCCCTTGGAGCATCTTATTGACGATGAAACACAGAAATAGCATTCGAATTTAATACAAAAGGCACAATGCCGACTCAAGTAATAGAGGACAGACACTCTAATTTTCTATGAATTGAACTTCTCCTGTTATTCCAGTTTTAGATTCCGATGCTTCACTACAGGTTTACTGTATCCCTTGGGCCTTCTTATTTACGATGAAGCACAGAAATTGCATCCGAAGTTAAGACAAAAGTCACAATGCCGACTTAAGTACAAAGGGACAGACACTCAAACCTTCTATGATTTGAACCACTCCTATGAGTTTAGTTATAGATTCTGTTGCTTCACTTCGGGTTTACTGTATCCCTTGGACCTTCGTATTGACGATGAAACATAGAAATTGCATCCGAATTTAATACAAAAGACACAATGCCGACTTAAGTACAAGCGGACTGTCACTCTAACTTTCTATGATTTGTACCTGTCCTGTGAGTCCAGATTCAGATTCCGATGCTTCACTTCAGGTTTACTGTATCCCTTGGACTTTCTTATGACGATGAATCACAGAAATTGCATCCGATTTTAATACAAAAGGCACAATGCCGACATAAGTACAAGAGGACTGACACTCTAACTTTCTATGATTTGAACCTCTCCTGTGAGTCCAGTTTTAGATTCCGATGCTTCACTTCAGGTTTACTGTATCCCTTGGACCTTCTTATTGACGATGAAACACAGAAATTGCATCCGAAAATAATACAAAATGCTCAATGCAGACTTAAGTACAAGAGGACTGACACTCTAAGGTTCTATGATTTGAAACTCTCCTGCGAGTCTAGTTTTAGATTCCGATGCTTCACTTCAGGTTTACTGTATCCCTTGGAGCATCTTATTGACGATGAAACACAGAAATAGCATCCGAATTTAATACAAAAGGCACAATGCCGACTCAAGTAATAGAGGACAGACACTCTAATTTTCTATGAATTGAACTTCTCCTGTTATTCCAGTTTTAGATTCCGATGCTTCACTTCAGGTTTACTGTATCCCTTGGGCCTTCTTATTTACGATGAAGCACAGAAATTGCATCCGAAGTTAAGATTAAAGTCACAATGCCGACTTAAGTACAAGAGGACTGATACTCTAACTTTCTATGATTTGAACCTCTCCTGTGAGTCCAGTTTTAGATTCCGATGCTTTACTTCAGGTTTACTGTATCCCTTAGACCTTCTTATTGACGATGAAACACAGAAATTGCATCCGAATTTATTACAAAATGCACAATGCCGACTTAAGTACAAGAGGACTGACACTCTAACTTTATATGATTTGAACCCCTCCTCTGAGGCCAGATTTAGATTCCGATGCTTCACTTCAGGTTTACTGTATCCCTTGGACCTTCTTATTGACGATGAAACACAGAAATTTCATCCGTATTTAATGCAAAAGGCACAATGCCGACTTAAGTACAAGAGGACTGACACTCTAACTTTCTATGATTTGAACCTCTCCTGTGATTCCAGTTTTAGATTCCGATGCTTCACTTCAGGTTTACTGTATCCCTTGGACCTTCTTATTGACGATGAAACACAGAAATTGCATCTGAATTTAATACAAAAGGCACAATGCCGGCTTAAGTACAAGAGGACTGACACTCTAACTTCCTATGATTTGAACTTCTGCTGTGATTCCAGTTTTAGATTCCGATGCTTCACTTCAGGTTTACTGTATCCCTTGGGCCTTCTTATTAACGCTGAAACACATAAATTGCATCCGAATTTAATACAAAATTCACAATGCCGGCTTAGGTACAAGAGGACTGACACTCTAACTTCCTATGATTAGAACCACTCCTGTGTGGCCAGTATTAGATTCCGATGCTTTACTTCAGGTTTACTGTATCCCTTGGACCTTCTTATTGACGATGAAACACAGAAATTGCATCTGAATTTAATACAAAAGGCACAATGCCGGCTTAAGTACAAGCGGACTGTCACTCTAACTTTCTATGACTTGAACCTGTCCTGTGAGTCCAGATTCAGATTCCGATGCTTCACTTCAGGTTTACTGTATCCCTTGGACTTTCTTATGACGATGAATCACAGAAATTGCATCCGATTTTAATACAAAAGGCACAATGCCGACATAAGTACAAGAGGACTGACACTCTAACTTTCTATGATTTGAACCTCTCGTGTGAGTCCAGTTTTAGATTCCGATGCTTCACTTCAGGTTTACTGTATCCCTTGGACCTTCTTATTGACGATGAAACACAGAAATTGCATCCGAAAATAATACAAAATGCTCAATGCAGACTTAAGTACAAGAGGACTGACACTCTATGGTTCTATGATTTGAAACTCTCCTGCGAGTCTAGTTTTAGATTCCGATGCTTCACTTCAGGTTTACTGTATCCCTTGGTGCATCTTATTGACGATGAAACACAGAAATAGCATTCGAATTTAATACAAAAGGCACAATGCCGACTCAAGTAATAGAGGACAGACACTCTAATTTTCTATGAATTGAACTTCTCCTGTTATTCCAGTTTTAGATTCCGATGCTTCACTACAGGTTTACTGTATCCCTTGGGCCTTCTTATTTACGATGAAGCACAGAAATTGCATCCGAAGTTAAGACAAAAGTCACAATGCCGACTTAAGTACAAAGGGACAGACACTCAAACCTTCTATGATTTGAACCACTCCTATGAGTTTAGTTATAGATTCTGTTGCTTCACTTCGGGTTTACTGTATCCCTTGGACCTTCGTATTGACGATGAAACATAGAAATTGCATCCGAATTTAATACAAAAGACACAATGCCGACTTAAGTACAAGCGGACTGTCACTCTAACTTTCTATGATTTGTACCTGTCCTGTGAGTCCAGATTCAGATTCCGATGCTTCACTTCAGGTTTACTGTATCCCTTGGACTTTCTTATGACGATGAATCACAGAAATTGCATCCGATTTTAATACAAAAGGCACAATGCCGACATAAGTACAAGAGGACTGACACTCTAACTTTCTATGATTTGAACCTCTCCTGTGAGTCCAGTTTTAGATTCCGATGCTTCACTTCAGGTTTACTGTATCCCTTGGACCTTCTTATTGACGATGAAACACAGAAATTGCATCCGAAAATAATACAAAATGCTCAATGCAGACTTAAGTACAAGAGGACTGACACTCTAAGGTTCTATGATTTGAAACTCTCCTGCGAGTCTAGTTTTAGATTCCGATGCTTCACTTCAGGTTTACTGTATCCCTTGGAGCATCTTATTGACGATGAAACACAGAAATAGCATCCGAATTTAATACAAAAGGCACAATGCCGACTCAAGTAATAGAGGACAGACACTCTAATTTTCTATGAATTGAACTTCTCCTGTTATTCCAGTTTTAGATTCCGATGCTTCACTTCAGGTTTACTGTATCCCTTGGGCCTTCTTATTTACGATGAAGCACAGAAATTGCATCCGAAGTTAAGACAAAAGTCACAATGCCGACTTAAGTACAAGAGGACTGATACTCTAACTTTCTATGATTTGAACCTCTCCTGTGAGTCCAGTTTTAGATTCCGATGCTTCACTTCAGGTTTACTGTATCCCTTGGACCTTCTTATTGACGATGAAACACAGAAATTGCATCCGAAAATAATACAAAATGCTCAATGCAGACTTAAGTACAAGAGGACTGACACTCTATGGTTCTATGATTTGAAACTCTCCTGCGAGTCTAGTTTTAGATTCCGATGCTTCACTTCAGGTTTACTGTATCCCTTGGAGCATCTTATTGACGATGAAACACAGAAATAGCATTCGAATTTAATACAAAAGGCACAATGCCGACTCAAGTAATAGAGGACAGACACTCTAATTTTCTATGAATTGAACTTCTCCTGTTATTCCAGTTTTAGATTCCGATGCTTCACTACAGGTTTACTGTATCCCTTGGGCCTTCTTATTTACGATGAAGCACAGAAATTGCATCCGAAGTTAAGACAAAAGTCACAATGCCGACTTAAGTACAAAGGGACAGACACTCAAACCTTCTATGATTTGAACCACTCCTATGAGTTTAGTTATAGATTCTGTTGCTTCACTTCGGGTTTACTGTATCCCTTGGACCTTCGTATTGACGATGAAACATAGAAATTGCATCCGAATTTAATACAAAAGACACAATGCCGACTTAAGTACAAGCGGACTGTCACTCTAACTTTCTATGATTTGTACCTGTCCTGTGAGTCCAGATTCAGATTCCGATGCTTCACTTCAGGTTTACTGTATCCCTTGGACTTTCTTATGACGATGAATCACAGAAATTGCATCCGATTTTAATACAAAAGGCACAATGCCGACATAAGTACAAGAGGACTGACACTCTAACTTTCTATGATTTGAACCTCTCCTGTGAGTCCAGTTTTAGATTCCGATGCTTCACTTCAGGTTTACTGTATCCCTTGGACCTTCTTATTGACGATGAAACACAGAAATTGCATCCGAAAATAATACAAAATGCTCAATGCAGACTTAAGTACAAGAGGACTGACACTCTAAGGTTCTATGATTTGAAACTCTCCTGCGAGTCTAGTTTTAGATTCCGATGCTTCACTTCAGGTTTACTGTATCCCTTGGAGCATCTTATTGACGATGAAACACAGAAATAGCATCCGAATTTAATACAAAAGGCACAATGCCGACTCAAGTAATAGAGGACAGACACTCTAATTTTCTATGAATTGAACTTCTCCTGTTATTCCAGTTTTAGATTCCGATGCTTCACTTCAGGTTTACTGTATCCCTTGGGCCTTCTTATTTACGATGAAGCACAGAAATTGCATCCGAAGTTAAGATTAAAGTCACAATGCCGACTTAAGTACAAGAGGACTGATACTCTAACTTTCTATGATTTGAACCTCTCCTGTGAGTCCAGTTTTAGATTCCGATGCTTTACTTCAGGTTTACTGTATCCCTTAGACCTTCTTATTGACGATGAAACACAGAAATTGCATCCGAATTTATTACAAAATGCACAATGCCGACTTAAGTACAAGAGGACTGACACTCTAACTTTATATGATTTGAACCCCTCCTCTGAGGCCAGATTTAGATTCCGATGCTTCACTTCAGGTTTACTGTATCCCTTGGACCTTCTTATTGACGATGAAACACAGAAATTTCATCCGTATTTAATGCAAAAGGCACAATGCCGACTTAAGTACAAGAGGACTGACACTCTAACTTTCTATGATTTGAACCTCTCCTGTGATTCCAGTTTTAGATTCCGATGCTTCACTTCAGGTTTACTGTATCCCTTGGACCTTCTTATTGACGATGAAACACAGAAATTGCATCTGAATTTAATACAAAAGGCACAATGCCGGCTTAAGTACAAGAGGACTGACACTCTAACTTCCTATGATTTGAACTTCTGCTGTGATTCCAGTTTTAGATTCCGATGCTTCACTTCAGGTTTACTGTATCCCTTGGGCCTTCTTATTAACGCTGAAACACATAAATTGCATCCGAATTTAATACAAAATTCACAATGCCGACTTAGGTACAAGAGGACTGACACTCTAACTTCCTATGATTAGAACCACTCCTGTGTGGCCAGTATTAGATTCCGATGCTTTACTTCAGGTTTACTGTATCCCTTGGACCTTCTTATTGACGATGAAACACAGAAATTGCATCTGAATTTAATACAAAAGGCACAATGCCGGCTTAAGTACAAGAGGACTGACACTCTAACTTTCTATGATTTGAACCTCTCCTGTGAGTCCAGTTTTAGATTCCGATGCTTTACTTCAGGTTTACTGTATCCCTTGGACCTTCTTATTGACGATGAAACACAGAAATTGCATCCGAATTTAATACAAAATGCACAATGCCGACTTAAGTACAAGAGGACTTACACTCTAGCTTTCTATGATTTGAGCCTCTCCTGTGAGTCCAGTTTATATTCCGATGCTTCACTTCAAGTTTACTGTATCACTTGGACCTTCTTATTGACGATGAAACACAGAAATTGCATTCGAATTTAATACAAAAGGCACATTGCCGACGTAAGTACAAGAGGACTGACACTCTAACTTTCTATGATTAGAACCACTCCTGTGAGGCCAGTTTTAGATTCCGATGCTTAACTTCAGGTTTACTGTATCCCTTGGACCTTCTTATTGACGATGAAAAACAGGAATTGCATCCGAATTTAATACAAAAGGCACAATGCCGACTTAAGTACAAGAGGACTGACACTCTAATTTTCTATGATTTGAACCTCTCCTTTGAGTCCAGTTTCTGATTCCGATGCTTCACTTCAGGTTTACTGTATCCCTTGGACCTTCTTATTGACGACGAAACACAGAAATTGCATCCGAATTTAATACAAAAGGCACAATGCCGGCTTAAGTACAAGAGGACTGACACTATAACTTTCTATGATTTGAACTTCTCCTGTTATTCCAGTTTTAGATTCCGATGCTTCACTTCAGGTTTACTGTATCCCTTGGGCCTTCTTATTGACGATGAGACACAGAAATTGCATCCGAATTTAAGACAAAAGCCACAATGCCGAATTAAGTACAAGAGGACTGACACTCTAACTTTCTATGATTTGAACCTCTCCTGTGAGTCCAGTTTTAGATTCCGATGATTTACTTCAGGTTTACTGTATCCCTCGGACCATCTTATTGACGATGAAACACAGAAATTGCATCCGAATTTAATACAAAATGCACAATGCCGACTTAACTACAAGAGGACTTACACTCTAACTTTCTATGATTAGAACCACTCCTGTGAGGCCAAATTTAGATTCCGATGCTTCACTTCAGGTTTACTGTATCCCTTGGACCTTCTTATTGACGATGAAGCACAGGAATTGCATCCGATTTTAATACAAAAGGCACAATGCCGACTTAAACACAAGAGGACTGACACTCTAACATTCTGTGATTTGAACCACGCTTGGGAGTCAAGTTTTCGATTCCGATTCTTCACTTCTGGTTAACTGTATTCCTTGGACGATCTTATTGACGATGAAACACAGAAATTGCATCCGAATTTAATACAAAAGGCACAATGCCGACTTAAGTACAAGAGGACTGACACTCTGACTTTTTATGATTTGAACATCGCTTGTGAGTCCAGTTGTAGATTACGATGCTTCACTTCAGGTTTACTGTTTCCCTTGGATCTTCGTACTGACGATGAAACACAGAAATTGCATCCGAATTTAATACACAAATCACAATGCCGACTTAAGTACAAGAGGATTGACACTCTAACTTTCTATGATTTCAACCTCTCCTGTGAGTCCAGTTTCAGATTCCGATGCTTCACTTCAGGTTAACTGTATCCCTTGGACCATCTTATTGACGATGTAACACAGAAACTGCATCCGAATTTAATACAAAAGGCACAATGCCGGCTTAAGTGCAAGATGACTGACACTCTAACTTTCTATGATTTGAACCTCTCCTGTGATTCCAGTTTTAGGTTCCGATGCTTCACTTCAGGTTTACTGTATCCCTTGGGCCTTCTTATTGTCGATGAAACACAGAAATTGCATCCGAATTTAATACAAAAGGCACGAGGCCGACTTAAGTACAAAGGGACAGACACTCAAACTTTCTATGACTTGAACCACTCCTATGAGTTTAGTTTTAGATTCTGTTGCTTCACTTCAGGTTTACTGTATCCCTTGGACCTTCGTATTGACGATGAAACATAGAAATAGCATCCGAATTTAATACAAAAGGCACAATGCCGACTTAAGTACAAGCGGACTGTCACTCTAACTTTCTATGATTTGAACCTGTCCTGTGAGTCCAGATATAGATTCCGATGCTTCACTGCAGGTTTACTGTATCCCTTGGACTTTCTTATGACGATGAAGCACAGAAATTGCATCCGATTTTAATACAAAAGGCACAATGCCGACATAAGTACAAGAGGACTGACACTCTAACTTTCTATGATTTGAACCTCTCCTGTGAGTCCAGTTTTAGATTCCGATGCTTCACTTCAGGTTTACTGTATCCCTTGGACCTTCTTATTGACGATGAAACACAGAAATTGCATCCGAATATAATACAAAATGCGAAATGCAGACTTAAGTACAAGAGGACTGACACTCTAAGGTTCTATGATTTGAAACTCTCCTGCGAGTCTAGTTTCAGATTCCGATGCTTCACTTCAGGTTTACTGTATCCCTTGGAGCATCTTGTTGACGATGCAACACAGAAATTGCATCCGAATTTAATACAAAAGGCACAATGCCGACTTAAGTACAAGAGGACTCACACTCTAACTTTCCATGATTTGAACCTCTCCTGTGAGTCCAGTTTTAGATTCCGATGCTTCACTTCAGGTTTACTGTATCCCTTGGACCTTCTTATTGACGATGAAACACAGAAATTGCATCCGAATTTAATACAAAAGGCACAATGCCGACTTAAGTACAAGAGGAATGACACTCTAACTTTCTATGATTTGAGCCTCGCTTGTGAGTCCAGTTTTAGATTCCGATGCTTCACTTCCGGTTTACTGTATCCCTTGGACGTTCTTATTGACGACGAAACACAGAAATTGCATCAGAATTTAATACAAAAAGCACAATGCCGAGTTAAGTACAAGAGGACTGACTTTCTAACTTTCTATGATTTGAACCCCTCCTGTGAGTCTAGTTTTGGATTCCGATGCTTCTCATCAGGTTTACTGTATCCCTTGGACCTTCTTATTGACGATGAATCACAGAAAATGCATCCGAATTTAATAGAAAAGCACAATGCCGACTTAAGTACTAGAGGACTGACACTCTAAATTTCTATGATTTGAACCTCGCTTGTGAGTCCAGTTTTAGATTCTGCTGCTTCACTTCAGGTTTACTGTATCCCTTGGACCCTCTTATTGAAGATGAAACACAGAAACTACATCCAAATTTAAATCAAAAGGCACAATGCCTACTTAAGTACAAGACGACTGACACTCTAACTTTCTATGATATGAGCGTCGCTTGTGAGTCCAGTTTTAGGTTCCGATGCTTCACTTCAGGTTTACAGTATCCCTTGGACCTTGTTATTGACGATCAAGCACAGAAATTGCATCAGAATTTAATACAAAAGGCACAATGCCGACTTAAGTACAAGAGGACTGACACTCTAACTTTCTATGATTTGAACCTCTCCTGTGAGTCCAGTTTTAGATTCCGATGCTTCACTTCAGGTTTACTGTATCCCTTGGACCTTCTTATTGACGATAAAACACAGAAATTGCATCCGAATTTAATACAAAAGGCACAATGCCGACTTAAGTACAAGAGGACTGACACTCTAACTTTCTATGACTTGAACCTCTCCTGTGAGTCCAGTTTTAGATTCCGATGCTTCACTTCAGGTTTACTGTATCCCTTTGACCTTCTTATTGACGATGAAACACCGAAATTGCATCCGAATTTAATACAAAAGGCATAGCGCCGACTTAAGTACAAGAGGACTGACACTCTAGCTTTCTATGATTTGAACCTCTCCTGTGAGTCCAGTTTTAGATTCCGATGCTTCACTTCAGGTTTACTGTATACCTTGGACCTTCTTATTGATGATGAAACACTGAAATTGCATCCGAATTTAATACAAATGGCACAATGCCGACTTAAGTACATGAGAACTGACACTCTAACTTTCTATGATTTGAACCTCTCCTGTGAGTCCAGTTTTAGATTCAGATGTTTCACTTCAGGTTTACTGTATCCCTTGGACCTTCTTATTGACGATGAAGCACAGAAATTGCATCCGATTTTAATACAAAAGACACTGTAACGTCCCTTAGCAAAAGACATATTTTGTGGTAAAGGGAAAATATTGTGCATCGTATTCTGTTATTGTATGGAATTATGTATTTTTCTTTTTATTATTTATCTTAGATAATATCTGTGTCGGCGAGTACTGAAATCGCACAGACGATAAATATCATACACAGATGAAAAACATCACTAGTATAAATAATACAGCATGAACATTAATTTCTTTGTCTTCCTCTTGGAGTTACGGTAGTAAGATAGCCTGTGTTGCAGTTGTACATGCTAACGTAGTCTTCTTTTGTTATGGTTAAGCGATGTACGCCATTACGTTCTCATTTTTAAAAATGGTGTGTATTGTAGATAAGTTAACATATTTGAATGTTTTGAATAGAGTTATTTAATGAAACCTTGCATTATTATTTGTAGTAGCTTGCTAAAATTATTATCCCATCCTTTTAAGACATTTTCAGTTATTTAAATATTATCCGTGGTGCAGAGCTGCGCTACGAACGAACAAGCCGCTGCCGCGGCGCATTCAAACTCTATTAAAAGAAATCGATCATATCGCAAAGAAGCGGGAAGGTAATAGTGAAATAAAATCATCTCTTTCAGCTTCCGGACTTGCAGAGCAGAGCAGCAGATTTTATGATGTGTTTTGCAGGTTGACGCGGGCTGCTGATAATATATGGCTGACAGTACAAAAGAGTTAATTTACCTTCGTAACAAAATAGGAATTTTGTTGTGCTTAGTTCTGGTCTGGCAAACCTAATAGTGAAAACGTATTTTTCTCCGACAATAGTCTCATGTTCTTGTGCGAGTCGTGGTAATTATAGGTGTTTTATGCTTAACAAAAATCCACTGCAAAATGTTGAACAATCTTTGCGAACTGTAACATCAGTATTTCATAACAAAGTAATTTTCATTTTCAATAACTATAAAGTAGGGCAGATATGTTGTTTTTTTATAGTGAGTTACAGTAACCAAAAATGTTCCTTTAATAGAAAGCCAGATACAGAACAATAAGAACCCAATATATTCTGTTTTGTTGAAAATTAATGATTATAAAGAAATTCTTGGCACAGCATTACTAAAAGGTATTTCGCGGCTCTTTTCGTATATGCGTTATTACGCGAGCAATAACAAAAACAAAACCAAAATAAATACAAAAGAGTATATATATTTACGACCAAAAACGCGAAATTGTCGCCCAAAAACGCGGGGCCCGAATTTGCAGTGGCCACGAAAACAAGAATATTTTAGGTACTTTCTTTCAGTGTTTATTGTTATGTATATGTATGTATTTAGTGATAAATGTATGTATGTGTATCATGATTAATGCTATGTATTAATGAATGTACAAAAATTTTTCATGAAAAACAGCACCACTGCAAGCAAGTTAGAGGAAACGATCCTGATAGTTCTGAGAAACTGTAACGACTACATAATCCGGGGGCAGCCGAACCCCGAGATCAGATAAATAAAAGGTAAGACTACAGTGTAGTTGTCCTGTTTGTAGAAGCTTAACTCCAGTGAAGTGATCTCATATCGCTAGTGGTGTGTAGTTTGATGTTAGTGTTTATGACAGGACAAAGTTGATTGTAGATAGTAATTTTTAGTGTGTCGTGTATTGTAGATAAACTAACATATTTTGTGTGCAAGTGAAAAAACTGTCAGGTCTTGTGTTCGAGTAGGTAATTTATGAATATGGTTAAATTGCGTAGTCAACGTCCGAGCAATATGGATACTGAGGAACAGCCATTAGTTAGTGCAGGAAATGTAGAAACGGGTGCATTAAGCAGTACAAGTACTCTCTTTGAGGATATACCATGCGAAAATGTGGAGGCAGGGGCACAGGAAGTGGTGCCACCGCCCACCAGCGCTCAAGGAGAGGTAAATAAGGAAATTGTACCACCCCCAGAAAAGCAGGAACCAGAGAGTGGTAATCTGCCTGGTGGGTATTCACTTCAGGCGATATTAGAGCGCGTGCTGGATTACCAGGCACAATTTGCGCAACAACAAGCTGAAAAAGACGAAAAAATTGAAATCTTTCTCGCACAGCAAGCCGAGCGAGATCGCCAGAAGGTGAGAGGGATCGCCAACAATCTGAGCGGGACCAGCAACTTGTGCAATCGTTAGAAAATATGAAAAAAGAGATTGCCTGTATGAAACAGAATTATGAGTCGATACCTAAGGCTGTGCAAGTGTTGACGGTACAGGTCAACAACCTGCAAGTAGCAAACACTAACATGGTAGACGCGATAGGTGTTTTAGTCAACCGGTTAGAAAAGCAAGAGGTAGATTCCACACAGCTTGTAGAGCAGAAGTGGAACGAACAAGCGACTAAAATTGAAACCGAATTCAACTCATGGCTAGAAGCGAAGGAGAGTGAGATTGACAAAAATATTAATTCTAAGGTACAAGCAGCCATAGCGGATAGAGATTCCGAATCGTTCAGTACCGCAGTAAATAGTCAGGTACAGAACGACGTCCAAACCATCAAACAAATACTCAGTGGGGATATTCCGCAGTGGCAAGTGAATATTAACAAACGGATATCCGACTTGGAAAAGGGTTTAACACAAGGTAGCAAACATCTTGAACATGAAACTATGTCGACAACAGCCAATGTTTTTGGCAACGCACAAACTTATACGCGACGCAACAATGGTGAATCTTTAGGCGATAATGCGAAGAGTTGTAGCTTCGGTTCGGAGCACACAGCCTATGTATGTCCCAGGAACAAACCAGTACTGTCCAAAAATATTAGTTGAAGAAAGTTTGATAAAAAATAGGCAATTTCAAACGTTTACTACTGAACGGAAGTCAGTACACCCAGTAGTATTCATAAAAAGGTTTAAAAATATCTTGCCTAGTGTGTGGAACGAAGCACAGAAAATTCAATACGTAATGTCATACATTCAGGGTGATGCAGCATTGTGGGCTACGGAAGTAGCAGACAGCTGCATGACATATGAACAGTTCGAAAGGGCGTTTTTGTCGAAATACTGGTCGCCTTGTATACAAGAGCGGCTAAGAAAAGAAGTATACAATCCCGAACCGTACTCACCCCGTCTTGGGAATCTGAGACGGTATTTCGAGAAGTACATAAACAAAACGCGTTACTGGGACGAGCCTATCTCACCAAGAGACATAATAAGACTCCTAAAATCACATTTTCCCCTTCATATCAAAGAGCAATTAATACACGTACCAGAAAGCGACATGGAACATTTCCTGTCTGTTCTAGATTCAATAGACTTAATCCAGGAAGACGCAAAAGCAGCGTGTGATCACTCGCGGAATAATGGATCAGGGTGTAAACATGACAGAAATAATAGTGCACAAAACCACAACCATGGAAATGGTGGAGGGGGTAACAAGCGGCAAGAGCATTCGCAAAATTGTAATAATGGTAGAAGTCAGAACGGGTATGGGCAACCGTCTCATAACGAAAAGCGTCGATTTGACGACCAGTACGATTCCGGATTGCCAGGGACCAACCGCTGGAAAAATGCGCGAGGTCAGTGGCATAGCAATTACAATCACGGTAATCGTAATCGGAATCAGAATCAGCGACCAAGCCCAGAGCGGCAGGGTAATGACCGGTACGATAACAACAAACCACCACTGCAGAACGCCCCCATTGCGCAGTCGTGGCGGCCCACAAACAAAAGCGTAAACATAGTAGACGTCGCGGATAATAGCCGTCCAAGTACCTCGCAAGCAAGCCATCCGACAAACTAGAATCGGCCTCGATATGCTCTCCATCGCTGGCCGAGGGGTGGAGTGAGAGCAACACGAATAACAATAGTATCCCTGGAATACATATGCTGCGATACAACGACGGTATCAATATGGATAAAGATCTACTGACCGAACCGCATGAATGTAAGAAAGATAGCAACGAAAATGTGCAAGCCATAATAGAAGCGAAAATCAATGATGTTGCAGTGAATATAATCATTGACACAGGTGCCTCAGTGAGTGTAATGAGTACACAGTTGTTTAAAGCGCTAGGGAAGGGACGTAGCATACAGACTTTCCCGGTTAATAATTGCAAGGTGTCTGGAGCTATAAGTGCACAGAGCCAGTTAGTTAAGTACCAGGTGCAGATGGAGATTTGTAAGGAGGGCGAAGCCATAGTGAGCTCGTTCCTCATTGTTAAAGGGTTAAAGGTGGCCTGCATTCTGGGAGTAGATTTTCTCCGTGAGAGGGACGCAGTGATCGACCACTCCTCGGGAAAACTAAGTATAGTTAATAAAGGTAGGAGGACTGAGTTGTCTATGATGAAATCGAAGGAGGTACTTGTGCCATGTTGCAATCGAATTAATATCAAAGGTAGGAACCCCTGGGTACTACACTTTAATGATTATCACCTGTGACGGATCTCTATTATCCGAATATAGGAGATAGAAATTTTGAACCAAATGTTGATGAATTTCGAACCAAAGTACAGGAATCTGAAAGTTTAAGCAACATACAAAAGCAACAGTTGACACAGCTGTTATCAGAATATAACATGGTATTTACCGACCGACCAGGAATAGTCAAAGGGTACCACTACCACATAGAGGTGATGCCTCATAAAACATACTGTCGCGTATCTTACTCCACCCCTTGTTCGAGGAGGGAAGTAGTGGCTAAAGAGATTCGGAAGATGTTGCCACAAGAATGTAGCTATTTGTTAGCTCATCCCCAGACGGGGAAAATAAAAGGACTGTATCCACGTAAAGAAGTAAAGTTATTTATTCAGTGACATGTCTGATGTAAATAGTAGTGGTAAGAAGATTTCAATTTTGTTTTAGAGTATAAGTATGTTAGTTTTAAGAAAGAATTTATGTATAGTTACAATTTTGAGGAAGTAGAATCAGTAAACTGAGCAATAATATGCAAATGGAAGACTTTGTTTACAGACAGTTAGTGTCATTAAAATACTACATGCTCTTCAAGCAATGAATAATCTTTTGTTGAGAAAATAATGATTAATTTCTTGAATCATTTTGTAGTAAGTAAGTACAATTAATGATGAAATCTCATAGAAATATGTAGCAGATGTAATTGTGTTAAAGTTAAGGAACCCTGAGAGAGAGTCTATACTAGCCAAAAATTGACTTTGTAGTTCGAAATAATTATGTGATGTAATGTTTACTGCCAATAGTGATCTGAGAACGACACTGGAGCAGAATCCAATAAAAAACAAAACCGTTCCGTGTAACCTATGCTTTGTATGTATGAATGCTTCAATTGAAGCCTGTGTACTTGGTACCCGTTCTTGAATATTAAATACGCAGTACGCGAATCAAGTTACGCGGAAACTACACTGTAGTCCTGTAGGACGGACCGTTAAAAATAATACTAGTACTAAATGAAGTATTTATTGAACAATATGCCCAACTCAAGCTGTCATGCACATGGTAAAATCTGTTTGCTAGATGGGTGATAACCTGGCAAGCTACACTAAAAGAGGAAAAGAAAGCTATGTAAAAAAAATCACACACCCTTAAATAATTACAAAAAAGCAATATATGTCTAGTAATAGTATTAAAAGTGTGTAATGAGAAGGTAACACAATGGACTCAATATAGATGAGAGTGATTATGCTAAGAACAGTTGTTATGCATTAAAAATAAACTGTGTGCATAAACAATCTAGGAAAGGACGGAATATTGTGTGTAGTAGGGACAGAAAATGACTGTTGTATCTGCACCAATATATACGTCGATATAAGTTAAGTGTTGAGTGACTAACTGTCATAGTGCAGTGCTCAACGAACAGTACACTGTGAGTAAAAACGATAGTTAGTGATCCGTTCGGAGTCAATTCAAACAAACATCGCTCGACGGAGACATTTAGTATGTGTGTACCGAAATATTTTCGCGTGTTGAAAGACGCTCTGGCAGTGTATCAACCGTGAGAACAAGTGAAAGTGTGTAGTACAATGTGCGTGTGACGAACCCTGAATACCAGTGTCACAATGTAACAAGAAATCTGTTATCACGCCAAAACGTCCTGTGCATACCAGCGAAGCGACGGCGTAATGAACAATAAACGCTTTAAACCAAAGTGCATTTTCTTCCACAGCTAATAAGTTGTATCCTTAAAGACAGTACACCGTTGTGGAATATTTGTTTCATGCGTTACGACGGGGAGCCATGCGGAGAAGCAGAGACGGGTGCCGTGCCGCCAGCCAGTCGGTCGCTGGAAACCACTGCAACACGCCGACATTGGTGAATGGTTCGGCGCGGTTCGCGACTGCTCGGGCGCCACCGCAGCACGCCGTCGATGTTGCTGCTAGCAGGTCGTCGACCTCAGCGGTTGTTGGCACGCGGCGCTCCAGACGACGCTACGCAACAATTGCTTCGCGCCGCCCGCTCCGTACGACATTGTTGACGTTCAACCGAACATTACCAACTACGTTGTTCATGTACTAATATGAAAATGATTTATTGAACACGAAATTACGTGACAAACATTTTTTTTTTTTGCTGAGTATAGCTCAAAACATTCACTTGTTCGATGATATATGTCACATGTTTTCGTCATATTAGTGAAACAAACTGACACGAATGCCATACAACGGTAGAACATTTGTCGTGAGTAAGTGTAGAGACAATTCATTACATTGCTATCGAACTGTTTAATGATTGACCCTAGTTGTGACACAGACACAAATGTGAAAAAGTGTAGAAGGTACATTTTTAATAGAGAGACTAAAGGGTTTCAAATTTTGACATAAATAATCATTGTTATCTGTGAACATTGGATAAAGTCCACCCTTGTTTAATGAACAAAACCGTGTGTTAAGACAAACCAGACGAGATGACCATGGCTCCGGCGCAGTTTTCCCAGGTTTTCTGATCGCACGTAGCCCAAATGGGGGAGCCAGAAAACTGTAATGACCCTGGGACTAGGTTTACGGTCACCTCGCAAAGTGTGAAAAAACTATAAAAAGTGTAATTAAAACTATAATGTAAAAGAGCAAAGAAGTGAACAGTGAATATTCCTAACAAGGTGACAGACAACGACAAAACGGACGTTAGTGGCAGCATATTGCCGAATATTCTTAACGTTAGTCAATTGCTGCCAGGGGGCATTGTAACGTCCCTTAGCAAAAGACATATTTTGTAGTAAAGAGAAAATATTGTGCATCGTATTCTGTTATTGTATGGAATTATGTATTTTTTTAATTATTATTTATCTTACATAATATCAGTGTCGGCGAGTACTGAAACCGCACAGACGATAAATATCATACACAGATGAAAAACATCACTAGTATAAATAATACAGCATGAACATTAATTTCTTTGTCTTCCTCTTGGAGTTACGGGAGTAAGATAGCCTGTGTCGCAGTTGTACATGCTAACGTAGTCTTCTTTTGTTATGGTTAAGCGATGTACGCCATTACGTACTCATTTTTAAAAAAGGTGTGTATTGTAGATAAGTTAACATATTTGAATGTTTTGAATAGAGTTATTTAATGAAACCTTGCATTATTATTTGTAGTAGCTTGCTTAAATAATTATCCCATCCTTTTAAGACATTTTCAGTTATTTAAATATTATCCGTGGTGCAGAGCTGCGCTACGAACGAACAAGCTGCTGCCGCGGCGCATTCAAACTGTATTAAAAGAAATCGATCATACTGCAAAGAAGCGGGAAGGTAATAGTGAAATAAAATCATCTCTTTCAGCTTCCGGACTTGCAAAGCAGAGCAGCAGATTTTATAATGTATTTTGCAGGTTGACGCGAGCTGCTGATAATATATTGCTAACAGTACAAAAGAGATAATTTACCTTCGTAGCAAAATAGGAATTTTGTTGTGCTTAGTTCTGGTCTGGCAAACCTTATAGTGAAAACGTTTTTTTCTCCGACAATAGTCTAATGTTCTTGTGCGAGTCGTGGTAATTATTGGTGTTTTACGCTTAACAAAAATCCACTGCAAAATGTTGAACAATCTTTGCGAACTGTAACATCAGTATTTCATAACAAAGTAATTTTCATTTTCAATAACTATAAAGTAGGGAAGATATGTTGTTTTTTTATAGTGAGTTACAGTAACCAAAAATGTTCCTTTAATAGAAAGAACAATAAGATCCCAATATATACTGTTTTGTTGAAAATTAATGATTATAAAGAAATTCTTGGCACAGAATTACTAAAAGGTATTTCGCGGCTCTTTTCGTATATGCGTTATGACGCGAGCAATAACAATAACAAAACCAAAATAAATACAAATGAGTATATATATTTACGACCAAAAACGCGAAAGCACAATGCCGACTTAAGTACAAGAGGACTGACACTCTAACTTTCTATGATTTGAACCTCTCCTGTGAGTCCAGTTTTAGAGTCCGGTGCTTCACTTCAGGTTTATTGTATCCCTTGGATCTTCTTATTAACGATGAAACACAGAAATTGCATCCGAGTTTAATACAAAACCACAATACCGACTTAAGTACAAGAGGACTTACACTCTAACTTTCTATGATTTCAACCTCTCCTGTGAGTCCAGTTTTAGATTCCGATGCTTCAATTCAGGTTTACTGTATCACTTGGACCTTTTGTTGACGATGAAACACAGAAATTGAATCCGAATTTAATACAAAAGGCACAATGCCGACATAAAAACAAGAGGACTGACACCCAAACTTTGTATGATTTGAACCTGTCCTGTGAGTCCAGTTTTAGATTCCGATGCTTCACTTAAGGTTTACTGTATACCTTGGACCTTCTTACTGACGATGAAACACAGAAATTGCATCCGAATTTAATACAAAAGGCACAATGCCGACTTAAGTACAAGAGGACTGACACTCTAACTTTCTATGATTTGAACCTCTCCTGTGAGTCCAGACTTGGATTCCGATGCTTCACTTCAGGTTTACTGTATCCCTTGGACCTTCTTATTGACGATCAAATACTGAAATTGCATCCGAATTTAATACAAAATACACAATGCCGACTTAAGTACAAGAGGACTGACACTCTAACTTCCTATGATTTGAACCTCTCCTGTGAGGCAAGTCTTAGATTCCGATGCTTCAATTCAGGTTTACTGTATCCCTTGGACCATCTTATTGACGATGAAACACAGAAATTGCATCCTAATTTAATACAAAACGCACAATGCCGACTTAAGTACATGAGGACTGACACTCTAACTTTCTATGATATGAACCTCTCCTGTGAGTCCAGTTTTAGATTCCGGTGCTTCACTTCAGGTATACTGTATCTCTTGGATCTTCTTATTGACGATGAAACACAGAAATTGCATCCGAGTTTAATACAGAAGGCACAATGCCGACATAAGTACAAGAGGACTTACACTCTAATTTTCTATGATTTGAACCTCTCCTGTGAGTCCAGTTTTAGATTCAGATGCTTGAATTCAGGTTTACTATATCCCATGGACCTTCCTATTGACGATGAAACTCAGAAATTGAATCCGAATTTAATACAAAAGGCAAAATGCCGACTTAAGTACAAGTGAACTGACACTCTAACTTTCTATGATTTGAACCTCTCTTGTGAGTCCAGCTTTAGATTCCGACTCTTCACTTCAGGTTTACTGCATCACTTGGACCTTTTATTGACGATGAAACACAGAAATTGCATTCGAATTTAATACAAAAGGCACAATGCCGACTTAAGTACAAGAGGACTGACACTCTAACTTTCAATGATTTGAACCTGTCATGTGAGTCCAGTTTTAGATTCTGATGCTTCACTTAAGGTTTACTGTATACCTTGGACCTTCTTACTGACGATGAAACACAGAAATTGCATCCGAATTTAATACAAAAGGCACAATGCCGACTGAAGTACAAGAGGACTGACACTCTACCTTTCTATGATTTGAACCTCTCCTGTGAGTCCAGACTTGGATTCCGATGCTTCACTTCAGGTTCACTGTATTCCTTGGACCTTCTTATTGACGATCAAACACAGAAATTGCATCCGAATTTAATACAAAATTCACAATGCCGACTTAAGTACAAGAGAACTGAAACTCTAACTTTCTATGATTTGAGCCTGTCCTGTGAGTCCAGTCTTAGATTCCGATGCTTCACTTCAGGTTTACTGTATCCCTTGGACAATCTTATTGACGATGAAACACAGTAATTGCTTCCGAATTTAATACAAAACGCACAATGCCGACTTAAGTACATGAGGACTGACACTCTAACATTCTATGATTTGAACCTCTCCTGTGAGTCAAGTTTTAGATTACGATGCTTCACTTCAGGTTTACTGTATCGCTTGGATCTTCTTATTGACGATGAAACACAGAAATTGCATCCGATTTTAATACAAAAGGCACAATGCCGACTTAAGTACAAGAGGACTGACACAATAACTTTCTATGATTTGTATCTCTCCTGTGAGTCCAGTTTTAGATTCCGATGCTTCACTTCAGGTTTTCTGAGTCCCTTGGACCGTCTTATTGACGATGAAACAGAGAATTTGCATCCGAATTTAATACAAAAGGCACAATGCTGACTTGAGTACAAGAGGACTGACACTCTTACTTTCTATGAGTTGAACCAATCCTGTGAGTCCAGTTTTAGATTCCGATGCTTTACTTCAGGTTTACTGTATACCTTGGACCTTCTTATTGACGATGAAACACAGAAATTGCATACGAATTTAATACAAAAGTCACAATGACGACTTAAGTACAAGAGGACTGACACTCTAACTTTCTATGATTTGAACCTCTCTTGTGAGTCCATTTTTGGATTCCGATGCTTCACTTCAGGTTTACTGTATTACTTGGACCTTTTTATTGACGATGAAACACAGAAATTGCATCCGAATTAAATACAAAAGGCACAATGCCGATTTAAGTACAAGAGGATTGACACTCTAACATGCTATGATTTGAACCTCTCCTGCGTGTCCAGTTTTAGATTCCGAGGCTTCACTTCAGGTTTACTGTATCGCTTGGATCTTCTTAATGACGATGAAACACAGATATTGCATCCGATTTTAATACTAAAGGCACAATGCAGACTTAAGTACAAGAGGACTGACACAATAACTTTCTATGATTTGTACCTCTCCTGTGAGTCCAGTTTTAGATTCCGATGCTTCACTTCAGGTTTTCTGAGTCCCTTGGACCGTCTTATTGAAGATGAAACAGAGAATTTGCATCCGAATTTAATACAAAAGGCACAATGCTGACTTGAGTACAAGAGCCCTGACACTCTTACTTTCCATGAGTTGAACCAATCCTGTGGTCCAGTTTTAGATTCTGATGCTTTACTTCAGGTTTACTGTATACCTTGGACCCTCTTATTGACGATGAAACACAGAAATTGCATACGAATTTAATACAAAACTCACAATGACGACTTAAGTACAAGAGGACTGACACTCTAACTTGCTATGATTTGAACCTCTCTTGTGAGTCCAGTTTTGGATTCCGATGCTTCACATCAGGTTTACTGTATCACTTGGACCTTTTTATTGACGATGAAACACAGAAATTGCATCCGAATTAAATACAAAAGGCACAATGCCGATTTAAGTACAAGAGGATTGACACTCTAACATTCAATGATTTGAACCTCTCCTGCGAGTCCAGTTTTAGATTCCGAGGCTTCACTTCAGGTTTACTGTATCGCTTGGATCTTCTTAATGACGATGAAACACAGATATTGCATCCGATTTTAATACAAAAGGCACAATGCAGACTTAAGTACAAGAGGACTGACACAATAACTTTCTATGATTTGTACCTCTCCTGTGAGTCCAGTTTTAGATTCCGATGCTTCACTTCAGGTTTTCTGAGTCCCTTGGACCGTCTTATTGAAGATGAAACAGAGAATTTGCATCCGAATTTAATACAAAAGCCACAATGCTGACTTGAGTACAAGAGGACTGACACTCTAACTTTCTATGATTTGAACCTCTCCTGTGATTCCAGATTTAGGTTCCAACGCTTCACTTCAGGTTTACTGCATCACTTGGACCTTTTATTGACGATGAAACACAGAAATTGCATCCGAATTTAATACAAAAGGCACAATGCCGACCTAAAAACAAGAGGACTGACACTCTGATTTTCTACGATTTGAACCTGTCCTGTGAGTCCAGTTTTAGATTCCGATGCTTCACTTAAGGTTTACTGTATCCCTTGGACCTTCTTATTGACAATCAAACACAGAAATTGCATCCGAATTTAATACAAAATTCACAATGCCGACTTAAGTACAAGAGGACTGACACTCTAACTTTGTATGATTTGAGCCTCTCCTGTGAGTCCAGTCTTAGATTCCGATGCTTCACTTCAGGTTTACTGTATCCCTTGGACCATCTTATTGACGATGAAACACAGAAATTGCATCCGAATTTAATACAAAACGCACAATGCCGACTTAAGTACATGAGGTCTGACACTCTAACTTTCTGTGATTTGAACCTCTCCTGTGAGTCCAATTTTAGATTCCGATGCTTCACTTCAGGTTTACTGTATCCCTTGGACCTTCTTATTGACGCTGAAACACAGAAATTGCATCCGAATTTAATACAAAAGGCACAATGCCAACTTAAGTACATGAGGACTGGCACTCTAACTTTCTATTATTAGAACCAATCCTGTGAGTCCAGACTTGGATTCCGATGCTTCACTTCAGGTTTACTGAATCCCTTGAACCTTCTTATTGACGATCAAACACAGAAATTGCATCCGAATTCAATACAAAAGGCACAATGTCGACTTAAGTACAAGAGCACTGACACTCTAATTTCTTATGATTTGAACCTCTCCTGTGAATCCAGTTTTAGATTCCGATGCTACACTTCAGGTTTACTGTATCCCTTGGACCTTCTTATTGACGATGAAACACAGAAATTGCATCCGAATTTAATACAAAAGGCACAATGCCGACTTAAGTACAAGAGGACTGACACTCTAACTTTCTATGATTTGAACTTCTCTTGTGAGTCAAGTTTTTGATTCCAGTGCTTCACTTCAGGTTTACTGTATCACTTGGACCTTTTTATTGACGATGAAACACAGAAATTGCATCCGAATTAAATACAAATGGCACAATGCCGTCATAAGTACAAGAGCACTGACACTCCAATATTCTATGATTTGAACCTCTCCTGTGAGTCAAGTTTTAGACTCCGATGCTTCACTTCAGGTTTACTGTATCGCTTGGATCTTCTTATTGACGATGAAACACAGAAATTGCATCCGATTTTAATACAAAAGGCACAATGCCGACTTAAGTACAAGAGGACTGACACAATAACTTTCTATGATTGGTACCTCTCCTGTGAGTCCAGTTTTAGATTCCGATGCTTCACTTCAGGTTTTCTGAGTCCCTTGGACCGTCTTATTGACGATGAAACAGAGAATTTGCATCCGAATTTATTACAAAAGGCACAATGCTGACTTGAGTACAAGAGGACTGTCACTCTTACTTTCTATGAGTTGAACCAATCCTGTGAGTCCAGTTTTAGATTCCGATGCTTTACTTCAGGTTTACTGTATACCTTGGACCTTCGTATTGACGATAGAACACAGAAATTGCATACGAATTTTTAATACAAAAGTCACAATGACGTCTTAAGTACAAGAGGGCTGACACTCTAACTTTCTATGATTTGAACCTCTCTTGTGAGTCCAGATTTGGATTCCGTTGCCTCACTTCAGGTTTACTGTATCACTTGGACCTTTTTATTGACGATGAACCACAGAAATTGCATCCGAATTAAATACAAAAGGCACAATGCCGATTTAAGTACAAGAGGATTGACACTCTAACATTCTATGATTTGAACCTCTCCTGCGAGTCCAGTTTTAGATTCCGAGGCTTCACTTCAGGTTTACTGTATCGCTTGGATCTTCTTATTGACAATGAAACACAGATATTGCATCCGATTTTAATACAAAAGGCACAATGCCGACTTAAGTACAAGCGGACTGACTATCTAAGTTTCTATGATTTCAACTTCTCCTGTGAGCCCAGTTTTGGATTCCGATGCTTCACTTCAGGTTTTCGGTATCCCTTGGAACTTCTTATTGACGATGAAACACATAAATTGCATTCGAATTTAATACAACAGGCACAATGCCGACTTAATTACAAGAGGACTGACACTCTAACTTTCTATGATTTGAACCTCCCCTGTGAGTCCTGAAATTGGATTCCGATGCTTCACTTCAGGTTTACTGTATCCCTTGGACCTTCTTATTCACGATCAATCACAGAAATTGCATCCGAATTTAATACAAAAGGCACAATGCCGACTTAATTACAAGAGGACTGACACTCTAACTTTCTATGATTTGAACCTCTCCTGTGATTCCAGATTTAGATTCCGACCCTTCACTTCAGGTTCACTGCATCACTTGGACCTTCTTATGGACGATCAAACACAGAAATTGCATCCGAATTTAATACAAAATTCACAATGCCGACTTAAGTACAAGAGGACTGACACTCTAACTTTCTATGATTTGAGCCGCTCCTGTGAATCCAGTCTTAGATTCCGATGCTTCACTTCAGGTTTACTGTATCCCTTGGACCATCTTATTGACAATGAAACACAGAAATTGCATCCGAATTTAATACAAAACGCACAATGCCGACTTAAGTACATTAGGACTGACACTCTAACTTTCTATGTTTTGAACCTCTCCTGTGAGTCCAATTTTAGATTCCGATGCTTCACTTCAGGTTTACTGTATCCCTTGGACCTTCTTATTGACGATCAAACACAGAAATTGCATCCGAATTCAATACAAAAGGCACAATGTCGACTTAAGTACAAGAGCACTGATACTCTAATTTCTTATGATTTGAACCTCTCCTGTGAATCCAGTTTTAGATTCCGATGATTCACTTCAGGTTTACTGTATCCCTTGGGCCTTCTTATTGACGATGAAACACAGAAATTGCATCCGAATTTAATACAAAAGGCCCAATGCCAACTTAAGTACATGAGGACTGGCACTCTAATTTTCTATGATTTGAACCAATCCTGTGAGTCCAGTTTTAGATTCCGATGCTTTACTTCAGGTTTACTGTATCCCTTGGGCCTTCTTATTGACGATGAAACACAGAAATTGCATCCGAATTAAATACAAATGGCACAATGCCGACATAAGTACAAGAGCACTGACACTCTAACATTCTATGATTTGAACCTCTCCTGTGAGTCAAGTTTTAGATTCCGATGCTTCAATTCAGGTTTACTGTATCGCTTGGATCTTCTTATTGACGATGAAACACAGAAATTGCATCCGATTTTAATACAAAAGGCACAATGCCGACTTAAGTACAAGAGGACTGACACAATAACTGTCTATGATTTGTACCTCTCCTGTGAGTCCAGTTTTAGATTCCGATGCTTCACTTCAGGTTTTCTGAGTCCCTTGGACCGTCTTATTGACGATGAAACAGAGAATTTGCATCCGAATTTAATACAAAAGGCACAATGCTGACTTGAGTACAAGAGGACTGACACTCCTACTTTCTATGAGTTGAACCAATCCTGTGAGTCCAGTTTTAGATTCCGATGCTTTACTTCAGGTTTACTGTATACCTTGGACCTTCTTATTGACGATGAAACACAGAAATTGCATACGAATTTAATACAAAAGTCACAATGACGACTTAAGTACAAGAGGACTGACACTCTAACTTTCTATGATTTGGACCTCTCTTGTGAGTCCAGTTTGGGATTCCGATGCTTCACTTCAGGTTTACTGTATTACTTGCACCTTTTTATTGACGATGAAACACAGAAATTGCATCCGAATTAAATACAAAAGGCACAATGCCGATTTAAGTACAAGAGGATTGACACTCTAACATTCTATGATTTGAACCTCTCCTGCGAGTCCAGTTTTAGATTCCGAGGCTTCACTTCAGGTTTACTGTATCGCTTGGATCTTCTTAATGACGATGAAACACAGATATTGCATCCGATTTTAATACAAAAGGCACAATGCAGACTTAAGTACAAGAGGACTGACACAATAACTTTCTATGATTTGTACCTCTCCTGTGAGTCCAGTTTTAGATTCCGATGCTTCACTGCAGGTTTTCTGAGTCCCTTGGACCGTATTATTGAAGATGAAACAGAGAATTTGCATCCGAATTTAATACAAAAGGCACAATGCTGACTTGAGTACAAGAGGACTGACACTCTTACTTTCTATGAGTTGAACCAATCCTGTGAGTCCAGTTTTAGATTCCGATGCTTTACTTCAGGTTTACTGTATACCTTGGACCCTCTTATTGACGATGAAACACAGAAATTGCATACGAATTTAATACAAAAGTCACAATGACGACTTAAGTACAAGAGGACTGACACTCTAACTTTGTATGATTTGAGCCTCTCCTGTGAGTCCAATTTTAGATTCCGATGCTTCACTTCAGGTTTACTGTATCCCTTGGACCTTCTTATTAACGATCAAACACAGAAATTGCATCCGAATTTAATACAAAAGTTCCAATGCCGACTTAATTACAAGAGGAGCGACACTTTAACTTTCTATGATTTGAACCTCTCCTGTGATTCCAGATTTAGATTCCAACGCTTCACTTCAGGTTTACTGCATCACTTGGACCTTTTATTGACGATGAAACACAGAAATTGCATCCGAATTTAATACAAAAGGCACAATGTCGACCTAAAAACAAGAGGATTGACACTCTGATTTTCTATGATTTGAACCTGTCCTGTGAGTCCAGTTTTAGATTCCGATGCTTCACTTAAGGTTTACTGTATCCCTTGGACCTTCTTATTGACGATCAAACACAAAAATTGCATCCGAATTTAATACAAAATTCACAATGCCGTCTTAAGTACAAGAGGACTGACACTCTAACTTTGTATGATTTGAGCCTCTCCTGTGAGTCCAGTCTTAGATTCCGATGCTTCACTTCAGGTTTACTGTATCCCTTGGACCTTCTTATTGACGATGAAACACAGAAATTGCATCCGAATTTAATACAAAAGGCACAATGCCAACTTAAGTACATGAGGACTGACACTCTAACTTTCTATTATTAGAACCAATCCTGTGAGTCCACACTTGGATTCCGATGCTTCACTTCAGATTTACTGAATCCCTTGAACCTTGTTATTGACGATCAAACACAGAAATTGCATCCGAGTTCAATACAAAATGCACAATGCCAACTTAAGTACATGAGGACTGGCACTCTAATTTTCTATGATTTGAACCAATCCTGTGAGTCCAGTTTTAGATTCCGATGCTTTACTTCAGGTTTACTGTATCCCTTGGACCATCTTATTGACGATGAAACACAGAAATTGCATCCGAATTTAATACAAAAGGCACAATGCCGACTTAAGTACAAGAGGACTGGCACTCTAACTTTCTATGATTTGAACTTCTCTTGTGAGTCAAGTTTTTGATTGCAATGCTTCACTTCAGGTTTACTGTATCACTTGGACCTTTTTATTGACGATGAAACACAGAAATTGCATCCGAATTAAATACAAATGGCACAATGCCGTCATAAGTACAAGAGCACTGACACTCTAATATTCTATGATTTGAACCTCTCCTGTGAGTCAAGTTTTAGACTCCGATGCTTCACTTCAGGTTTACTGTATCGCTTGGATCTTCTTACTGACGATGAAACACAGAAATTGCATCCGATTTTAATACAAAAGGCACAATGCCGACTTAAGTACAAGAGGACTGACACAATAACTTTCTATGATTTGTACCTCTCCTGTGAGTCCAGTTTTAGATTCCGATGCTTCACTTCAGGTTTTCTGAGTCCCTTGGACCGTCTTATTGACGATGAAACAGAGAATTTGCATCCGAATTTATTACAAAAGGCACAATGCTGACTTGAGTACAAGAGTACTGACACTCTTACTTTCTATGAGTTGAACCAATCCTGTGAGTCCAGTTTTAGATTCCGATGCTTTACTTCAGGTTTACTGTATACCTTGGACCTTCTTATTGACGATGGAACACAGAAATTGCATACGAATTTAATACAAAAGTCACAATGACGACTTAAGTACAAGAGGGCTGACACTCTAACTTTCTATGATTTGAACCTCTCTTGTGAGTCCAGATTTGGATTCCGTTGCCTCACTTCAGGTTTACTGTATCACTTGGACCTTTTTATTGACGATGAAACACAGAAATTGCATCCGAATTAAATACAAAAGGCACAATGCCGATTTAAGTACAAGAGGATTGACACTCTAACATTCTATGATTTGAACCTCTCCTGCGAGTCCAGTTTTAGATTCCGAGGCTTCACTTCAGGTTTACTGTATCGCTTGGATCTTCTTATTGACGATGAAACACAGATATTGCATCCGATTTTAATACAAATGGCACAATGCCGACATAAGTACAAGCGGACTGACACTCTAAGTTTCTATGATTTCAACTTCTCCTGTGAGCCCAGTTTTAGATTCTGATGCTTCACTTCAGGTTTTCGGTATCCCTTGGACCTTCTTATTGACGATGAAACACAGAAATTGCATTCGAATTTAATACAACAGGCACAATGCCGACTTATTTACAAGAGGACTGACACTCTAACTTTCTATGATTTGAACCTCCCCTGTGAGTCCAGAAATTGGATTCCGATGCTTCACTTCAGGTTTACTGTATCCCTTGGACCTTCTTATTAACGATCAATCACAGAAATTGCATCCGAATTTAAAACAAAAGGCACAATGCCGACTTAATTACAAGAGGACTGACACTCTAACTTTCTATGATGTGAACCTCTCCTGTGATTCCAGATTTAGATTCCGACCCTTCACTTCAGGTTTACTGCATCACTTGGACCTTCTTATGGACGATCAAACACAGAAATTGCATCCGAATTTAATACAAAATTCACAATGCCGACTTAAGTACAAGAGGACTGACACTCTAACTTTCTATGATTTGAGCCGCTCCTGTGATTCCAGTCTTAGATTCCGATGCTTCACTTCAGGTTTACTGTATCCCTTGGACCATCTTATTGACAATGAAACACAGAAATTGCATCCGAATTTGATACAAAACGCACAATGCCGACTTAAGTACATTAGGACTGACACTCTAACTTTCTATGTTTTGAACCTCTCCTGTGAGTCCAATTTTAGATTCCGATGCTTCACTTCAGGTTTACTGTATCCCTTGGACCTTCTTAATGACGATCAAACACAGAAATTGCATCCGAATTCAATACAAAAGGCACAATGTCGACTTAAGTACAAGAGCACTGACACTCTAATTTCTTATGATTTGAACCTCTCCTGTGAATCCAGTTTTAGATTCCGATGATTCACTTCTGGTTTACTGTATCCCTTGGGCCTTCTTATTGACGATGAAACACAGAAATTGCATCCGAATTTAATACAAAAGGCACAATGCCAACTTAAGTACATGAGGACTGGCACTCTAACTTTCTATGATTTGAACCAATCCTGTGAGTCCAGTTTTAGATTCCGATGCTTTACTTCAGGTTTACTGTATCCCTTGGACCTTCTTATTGACGATGAAACACAGAAATTGCATCCGAATTTAATACAAAAGGCACAATGCCGACTTAAGTACAAGAGGACTGACACTCTAACTTTCTATGATTTGAACTTCTCTTGTGAGTCAAGTTTTTGATTCCAGTGCTTCACTTCAGGTTTACTGTATCACTTGGACCTTTTTATTGACGATGAAACACAGAAATTGCATCCGAATTAAATACAAATGGCACAATGCTGACATAAGTACAAAAGCACTGACACTCTAACATTCTATGATTTTAACCTCTCCTGTGAGTCAAGTTTTAGATTCCGATGCTTCAATTCAGGTTTACTGTATCGCTTGGATCTTCTTATTGACGATGAAACACAGAAATTGCATACGATTTTAATACAAATGTCACAATGACGACTTAAGTACAAGAGGAGTGACACTCTAACTTTCTATTATTAGAACCAATCCTGTGAGTCCAGACTTGGAATCCGATGCTTCACTTCAGGTTTACTGAATCCCTTGAACCTCCTTATTGACGATCAAACACAGAAATTGCATCCGAATTCAATACAAAAGGCACAATGTCGACTTAAGTACAAGAGCACTGACACTCTAATTTCTTATGATTTGAACCTCTCCTGTGAATCCAGTTTTAGATTCCGATGCTTCACTTCAGGTTTACTGTATCCCTTGGACCTTCTTATTGACGATGAAACACAGAAATTGCATCCGAATTTAATACAAAAGGCACAATGCCAACTTAAGTACATGAGGACTGGTACTCAAACTTTCTATGATTTGAACCCATCCTGTGAGTCCAGTTTTAGAATCTGATGCTTTACTTCAGGTTTACTGTATCCCTTGGACATTTTTATTGACGATGAAACACTGATATTGCATCCGAATTAAATACAAATGGCACAATGCCGACATAAGTACAAGAGCACTGACACTCTAACATTCTATGATTTGAACCTCTCCTGTGAGTCAAGTTTTAGACTCCGATGCTTCACTTCACGTTTACTGTATCGCTTGGATCATCTTATTGACGATGAAACACAGAAATTGCATCCGAGTTTAATACAAAAGGCACAATGCCGACTTAAGTACAAGAGGACGGACACAATAACTTTCTATGATTTGAACCTCTCCTGTGAGTCCAGTTTTATATTCCGATGCTTCACTTCAGACTTACTGAGTCCCTAGGACCGTCTTATTGACGATGAAACAGAGAAATTGCATCCGATTTTAATACAAAAGGCACAATGCCGACTTAAGTGCAAGAGGACTGACACTCAAACTTTCTATGATTTGAACCTCTCCTGTGAGTCCAGTTTTAGATTCCGATGCTTTACTTCAGGTTTACTGTATCCCTTGGACCTTCTTATTGACGATGAAACACAGAAATTGCATTCGAATTTAATACAAAAATCACAATGCCGACTTAAGAACATGAGGACTTACACTCTAACTTTCTATGATTTGAACCTCTCCTGTGAGTCCAGTTTTAGATTCCGATGCTTCACTTGAGGTTTACTGTATTCCTTGGTCCTTCTTACTGACGATGAAACACAGAAATTGCATCCGATTGTAATACAAAAGGCACAATCCCTACTTAAGTACAAGAGGACTGACACTCTAACTTTCTATGATTTGAACCTCTTCTGTGATTCCAGTTTTAGATTCTGAGGCTTCACTTCAGGTTTACTGTATCCCTTGGACCTTCTTATTGACGATGAAACACAGAAATTGCATTCGAATTTAATACAAAAGGCACAATGCCAACTTAAGTACATGAGGACTGGCACTCTAACTTTCTATGATTTGAACTAATCCTGTGAGTCCAGTTTTAGATTCCGATGCTTTACTTCAGGTTTACTGTATCCCTTGGACCTTCTTATTGACGATGAAACACAGAAAATGCATCCGAATGTAATACAAAAGGCACAATCCCTACTTAAGTAGAAGAGGACTGACACTCTAATTTTCTATGATTTGAACTTCTCTTGTGAGTCAAGTTTTTGATTCCAATGCTTCACTTCAGGTTTACTGTATCACTTGGACCTTTTTATTGACGATGAAACACAGAAACTGCATCCGAATTAAATACAAAACGCACAATGCCGACTTAAGTACTAGAGGACTGACACAATAACTTACTATGATTTGTACCTCTTCAGTGAGTCCAGTTTTAGATTCCGATGCTTCACTTCAGGTTTTCTGAGTCCCTTGGACCGTCTTATTGACGATGAAACAGAGAATTTGCATCCGAATTTAATACAAAAGGCACAATGCCGACTTGAGTACAAGAGGACTGACACTCTTACTTTCTATGAATTGAACCAATCCTGTGAGTCCACTTTTAGATTCAGATGCTTTACTTCAGGTTTACTGTATACCATGGACCTCCTTATTGACGATGAAACACAGAAATTGCATACGAATTGAATACAAAAGTCACAATGACGACTTAAGTACAATAGGACTGACACTCTAATTTTCTATGATTTGAACCTCTCTTGTGAGTCCAGTTCTGGATTCCGATGCTTCACTTCAGGTTTACTGTATCACTTGGACCTTTTTATTGACGATGAAACACAGAAATTGCATCCGAATTAAATACAAAGGCACAATGCCGATTTAAGTACAAGAGGATTGACACTATAACATTCTATGATTTGAAACTCTCCTGCGAGTCCAGTTTTAGATTCCGAGGCTTCACTTCAGGTTTACTGTATCGCTTGGATCTTCTTATTGACGATGAAACACAGATATTGCATCCGATTTTAATACAAAAGGCACAATGCCGACTTAAGTACAAGAGGATTGACACTCTAAGTTTCTATGATTTCAACTTCTCCTGTGAGCCCGGTTTTAGATTCCGATGCTTCACTTCAGGTTTTCGGTATCCCTTGGACCTTCTTATTGACGATGAAACACAGAAATTGCATTCGAATTTAATACAACAGGCACAATGCCGACTTAATTACTAGAGGACTGACACTCAAACTTTCTATGATTTGAACCTCTCCTGTGAGTCCAGAAAATGGATTCCGATGCTTCACTTCAGGTTTACTGTATCCCTTGGACCTTCTTATTAACGATCAAACACAGAAATTGCATCCGAATTTAATACAAAAGGCACAATGACGACTCAATTACAAGAGGACTGACACTCTAACTTTCTATGATTTGAACCTCTCGTCTGATTCCAGATTTAGATTCCGACGCTTCACTACAGGTTTACTGCATCACTTGGACCTTTTATTGACCATGAAACACAGAAATTGCACCCGAATATAATACAAAAGGCACAATGCCGACCCAAAAACAAGAGGACTGACACTCTGACTATCTATGATTTGAACCTGTCCTGTGAGTCCAGTTTTAGATTCCGATGCTTCACTTAAGGTTTACTGTATACCTTGGACCTTCTTACTGACGATGAAACACAGAAATTGCATCCGAATTTAATACAAAAGCACAATGCCGACTTAAGTACAAGAGGACTGACACTCTCATTTTCTATGATTTGAACTTCTCTTGTGAGTCAAGTTTTTGATTCCGATGCTTCACTTCAGGTTTACTGTATCACTTGGAGATTTTTATTGACGATGAAACACAGAGATTGCATCCGAAATAAATACAAATGGCATAATGCTGACTTATGTACAAGAGGACTGACACTCTAACATTCTATGATTTGAACCTCTCCTGTGAGTCAAGTTTTAGATTCCGATGCTTCACTTCAGGTTTACTGTATCGCTTGGATCTTCTTATTGACGATGAAACACATAATTGCATCCGATTTTAATACAAAAGGCACAATGCCGACTTAAGTAAAAGAGGACTGACACAATAACTTTCTATGATTTGTACCTCTCCTGTGAGTCCAGTTTTAGATTCCGATGCTTCACTTCAGGTTTTCTGAGTCCCTTGGACCGTCTTATTGACGATGAAACAGAGAATTTGCATCCGAATTTAATACAAAAAGGCACAATGCCGACTTGAGTACAAGAGGACTGACACTCTTACTTTCTATGAATTGAACCAATCCTGTGAGTCCAGTTTTAGATTCCCATGCTTTACGTCAGGTTTACTGAATCCCATGACCTTCTTATTGACGATGATACACAGAAATTGCATACGAATTTAATACAATAGGGACAATGACGGCTTAAGTACAAGAGGACCTACACTCTAACTTTCTATTATTTGAACCTCTCCTGTGAGTCCGGTCTTAGATTCCGAAACTTTTCTTCAGGTTTACAGTATCCCTTGGACCTTCTTATTGACGATGAAACACAGATATTGCATTCGAATTTAATACAAAAATCACAATGCCGACTTAAGAACATGAGGATTGACACTCTAACTTTCTTTGATTTGAACCTCTCCTGTGAGTCCAGTTTTAGATTCCGATGCTTCACTTCAGGTTTACAGTATCCCTTGGACTTTCTTATTGACGATGAAAACAGAAATTGCATCCGAATTTAATACAAAAGGCACAATGCCGACCTAAAAACAAGAGGACTGATACTCTAACATTCTATCATTTGAACCTGTACTGTGAGTCCAGTTTTAGATTCCGATGTTTCACTTAAGGTTTACTGTATACCTTGGACCTTTTTACTGACGATGAAACACAGAAATTGCATCCGAATTTAACACAAAAGGCACAATGCCGACTTAAGTACAAGAGGACTGACACTCTAACTTTCGTTGATTTGAACCTCTCCTGTGAGTCCAGAATTGGATTCCGATGCTTCACTTCAGGTTTACTGTATCCCTTGGACCTTCTTATTGACAATCAATCACAGAAATTGCATCCGAATTTAATACAAAAGGCACAATGCCGCCTTAAGTACATGGGGACTGACACTCTAACTTTCTATGATTTGAACCTCTCCTGTGAGTCCAGTTTTAGATTCCGATGCTTCACTTCAGGTTTACTTTATCCCTTGGACCTTCTTATTGACGATGAAACACAGAAATTGCATCCGAATTTAATACAAAAGGCACAATACTGACTTAAGTACAAGAGGACTGACACTCTAATTTTCTATAATTTGAACCTTTCCTGTGAGTCCAGTTTTAGATTCCGGTGCTTCACTTCAGGTATGCTGTATCCCTTGGATCTTCTTATTGACGATGAAACACAGAAATTGTATCCGAGTTTAATACAAAAGGCACAATGCCGACTTAAGTACAAGAGGACTTACACTCTAATTTTCTATGATGTGAACCTCTCCTATGAGTCCAGTTTTAGATTCCGATGCTTCAATTCAGGTTTACTATATCCCATGGACCTTCTTATTGACGATGAAACTCAGAAATTGCATCCGAATTTAATACAAAAGGCACAATGCCATCTTAAGTACATGTGGACTGGCTCTCTAACTTTCTATTATTTGAACCAATCCTGTGAGTCCAGACTTGAATTCCGATGCTTCACTTCAGGTTTACTGAATCCCTTGAACCTTCTTATTGACAATCAAACACAGAAAATGCATCCGAATTCAATACAAAAGGCACAATGTCGACTTAAGTAAAAGAGCACTGACACTCTAATTCTTATGAGTTGAACCTCTCCTGTGAATCCAGTTTTAGATTCCGATTCTTCACTTCAGGTTTACTGTATCCCTTGGACCTTCTTATTGACGATAAAACACAGAAATTGCATTCGAATTTAATACAAAAAGCACAATACCAACTTAAGTACATGACGACTGGCACTCTAAGTTTCTATGATTTGAACCTCTCCTGTGAGTCCAGACTTGAATTCCGATGCTTCACTTCAGGTTTACTGTATACCTTGGACCTTCTTATTGACGATCAAACACTGAAATTGCATCCGAATTTAATACAAAATACACAATTCCGACTTAAGTACAAGAGGTCTGACACTCCAACTTCCTATGATATGAACCTCTCCTGTGAGGCAAGTCTTGGATTCCGATGCTTCAATTCAGGTTCACTGTATCCCTTGGACCATCTTATTGACGATGGAACACAGAAATTGCATCCGAATTTATTACAAAACGCACAATGCCGACTTAAGTACATGAGGACTGACACTCTAACTTTCTATGATATGAACCTCTCAGGTGAGTCCAGTTTTAGATTCCGATGCTCCACTGCAGGTATACTGTATCTCTTGGATTTTCTTATTGACGATGAAACACAGAAATTGCATCCGAGTTTAATACAAAAGGCACAATGCCGACTTAAGTACAAGAGGACATACACTCTAATTTTCTATGATTTGAACTTCTCCTGTGAGTCCAGTTTTAGATTCCGATGCTTCAATTCAGGTTTACTATATCCCATGGACCTTCTTATTGACGATGAAACTCAGAAATTGCATCCGAATTAAATACAAAAGGCAAAATGCCGACTTAAGTACAAGTGAACTGACACTCTAACTTTCTATGATTTGAACCTCTCTTGTGAGTCCAGTTTTAGATTCCGATTCTTCACTTCACGTTTACTGTATCACTTGGACCTTTTATTGACGATGAAACACAGAAATTGCATCCGAATTTAATACAAAAGGCACAATGCCGACTTAAGTACAAGAGGACTGACACTCTAACTTTCAATGATTTGAACCTGTCCTGTGAGTCCAGTTTTAGATTCCGATGCTTCACTTGAGGTTTACTGTATTCCTTGGTCCTTCTTACTGACGATGAAACACAGAAATTGCATCCGAATTTAATACAAAAGGCACAATGCCGATTTAAGTACAAGAGGACTGACACTCTAACTTTCTATGATTTGAAACTTTCCTGTGAGTCCAGACTTGGATTCCGATGCTTCACTTCAGGTTTACTGTATCCCTTGGACCTTCTTATTGACGATCAAACACAGAAATTGCTTCCGAATGTAATACAAAAGGCACAATCCCTACTTAAGTACAAGAGGACTGACACTCTAACTTTCTATGATTTGAACTAATCCTGTGAGTCCAGTTTTAGATTCCGATGCTTTACTTCAGGTTTACTGTATCCCTAGGACCTTCTTATTGACGATGAAACACAGAAATTGCATCCGAATGTAATACAAAAGGCACAATCCCTACTTAAGTACAAGAGGACTGACACTCTAATTTTCTATGATTTGAACTTCTCTTGTGAGTCAAGTTTTTGATTCCAATGCTTCACTTCAGGTTTACTGTATCACTTGGACCTTTTTATTGACGATGAAACACAGAAACTGCATCCGAATTAAATACAAAAGGCACAATGCCGACTTAAGTACTAGAGGACTGACACAATAACTTTCTATGATTTGTACCTCTCCTGTGAGTCCAGTTTTAGATTCCGATGCTTCACTTCAGGTTTTCTGAGTCCCTTGGACCGTCTTATTGACGATGAAACAGAGAATTTGCATCCGAATTTAATACAAAAGGCACAATGCTGACATGAGTACAAGAGGACTGACACTCTTACTATCAATGAGTTGAACCAATCCTGTGAGTCCACTTTTAGATTCAGATGCTTTACTTCAGGTTTACTGTATACCTTGGACCTTCTTATTGACGATGAAACACAGAAATTGCATACGAATTGAATACAAAAGTCACAATGACGACTTAAGTACAAGAGGACTGACACTCTAACTTTCTATGAATTGAAACTCTCCTGTGAGTCCAGAAAATGGATTCCGATGCTTCACTTCAGGTTTACTGTATCCCTTGGACCCTCTTATTAACGATCAAACACAGAAATTGCATCCGAATTTAATGCAAAAGGCACAATGACGACTCAATTACAAGAGGACTGACACTCTAACTTTCTATGATTTGAACCTCTCCTCTAATTCCAGATTTAGATTCCGACGCTTCACTACAGGTTTACTGCATCACTTGGACCTTTTATTGACGATGAAACACAGAAATTGCACCCGAATATAATACAAAAGGCACAATGCCGACCCAAAAACAAGAGGACTGACACTCTGACTTTCTATGATTTGAACCTGTCCTGTGAGTCCAGTTTTAGATTCCGATGCTTCACTTAAGGTTTACTGTATACCTTGGACCTTCTTACTGACGATGAAACACAGAAATTGCATCCGAATTTAATACAAAAGGCACAATGCCGACTTAAGTACAAGAGGACTGACACTCTAATTTTCTATGATTTGAACTTCTCTTGTGAGTCAAGTTTTTGATTCCGATGCTTCACTTCAGATTTACTGTATCACTTGGACATTTTTATTGACGATGAAACACAGAGATTGCATCCGAAATAAATACAAATGGCACAATGCTGACTTATGTACAAGAGGACTGACACTCTAACATTCTATGATTTGAACCTCTCCTGTGAGTCAAGTTTTAGTCTCCGATGCTTCACTTCAGGTTTACTGTATTGCTTGGATCTTCTTATTGACGATGAAACACATAATTGCATCCGATTTTAATACAAAAGGCACAATGCCGACTTGAGTACAAGAGGAATGACACTCTTACTTTCTATGAATTGAACCAATCCTGTGAGTCCAGTTTTAGATTCCCATGCTTTACGTCAGGTTTACTGAATCCCATGACCTTCTTATTGACGATGATACACAGAAATTGCATACGAATTTAATACAATAGGGACAATGACGGCTTAAGTACAAGAGGACTGACACTCTAACTTTCTATGATTTGAACCTCTCTTGTGAGTCCAGTTTTGGATTCCGATGCTTCACTTCAGGTTTACTGTATCACTTGGACGTTTTATTGACGAAGAAACACAGAAATTGCATCCGAATTATATACAAAAGGCACAATGACGAATTAAGTACAAGAGGATTGACACTCTAACATTCTATGATTTGAACCTCTCCTGTGAGTCCAGTTTTAGATTCCGAGGCTTCACTTCAGGTTTACTGTATCGCTTGGATCTTCTTATTGACGATGAAACACAGAAATTGCATCCGATTTTAATACAAAAGGCACAATGCCAACTTAAGTACAAGAGGACCTACACTCTAACTTTCTATTATTTGAACCTCTCCTGTGAGTCCGGTCTTAGATTCCGAAACTTTTCTTCAGGTATACTGTATCCCTTGGACCTTCTTATTGACGATGAAACACAGAAATTGCATTCGAATTTAATACAAAAATCACAATGCCGACTTAAGAACATGAGGATTGACACTCTAACTTTCTTTGATTTGAACCTCTCCTGTGAGTCCAGTTTTAGATTCCGATGCATCACTTCAGGTTTACAGTATCCCTTGGACCTTCTTATTGACGATGAAAACAGAAATTGCATCCGAATGTAATACAAAAGGCACAATGCCGACTTATGTACAAGAGGACTGACACTCTAACTTTCTTTGATTTGAACCTCTCCTGTGAGTCCAGTTTTAGATTCCGATGCTTCACTTCAGGTTTACTGTATCCCTTTGACCTTCTTGTTGACGATGAAAACCTAAACCGCATCTGAATTTAATACAAAAGGCACAATGCCGACTTAAGTACATGAAGACTGACACTCTTTCTATGATTTGAACCTCTTCTGTGAGTCCAGTTTTAGATTCCGATGCCTCACTTCAGGTTTACTGTATCCCTTGAACTTTCATATTGACGATGAAACACAGAAATTGCATCGGAATTTAATACAAAATACACAATGCGGCCTGAAGTACAAGAGGACCGACACTCTAACTTTCTATGATTTGAACCACTCCTGTGAGTCCAGTCTTAGATTCCGATGCTTCACTTCAGGTCTACTGTATCGGTTGGACCTTCTTATTGACGATGAAACACAGAAATTGCATCCGAATTTAATACAAAAGGCACAATGCCGACTTAAGTACAAGAGAACTGACACTCTAACTTTCTATGATTTGAACCTCTCCTGTGAGTCCAGT
This sequence comes from Schistocerca serialis cubense, assembly GCF_023864345.2. NCBI lineage: Eukaryota > Metazoa > Arthropoda > Insecta > Orthoptera > Acrididae > Schistocerca > Schistocerca serialis. The sequence continues at coordinate 1,046,636,722 of NC_064640.1, read as the reverse complement.
TTTAGATTCCGACGCTTCACTTCAGGTTCACTGTATCACTTGGACCATTTTTGACGATGAAACACAGAAATTGCATTCGAAGTTAATACAAAAGGCACAATGCCGACTTAAGTACAAGAGGACTGACACTCTAACTTTCAATGATTTGAACCTGTCCTGTGAGTCCAGTTTTGGATTCCGATGCTTCACTTAAGGTTTACTGTATACCTTGGACCTTCTTACTGACGATGAAACACAGAAATTGCAGCCGAATTTAATACAAAGGGCACAATGCCGACTTAAGTACAAGAAAACTGACACTCTAAATTTCTATGATTTGAACCAGTCCTGTGAGTCCAGTTTTAGATTCCGATGCTTCACTTCAGGTTTACTGTATCCCTTGGGCCATCTTATTGGCGATGAAACACAGAAATTGCATCCGAATTTAATACAAAACGCACAATGCCGTCTTAAGTACATGAGGACTGACACTCTAACATTCTATGTTTTGAACCTCTCCTGTGAGTCCAGTTTTAGATTCCGATGCTTCACTTCAGGTCTACTGTATCCCTTGGACCTTCTTATTGACGATGAAACACAGAAATTGCATCCGAATTTAATACAAAAGGCACAATGCTAGCTTAAGTACATGAGGACTGGCACTCTAACTTTCTATTATATGAACCAATCCTGTGAGTCCAGACTTGGATTCCGATGCTTCACTTCAGGTTTACTGAATCCCTTGAACCTTCTTATTGACGATCAACCACAGAAATTGCATCCGAATTCAATACAAAAGGCACAATGTCGACTTAAGTACAAGAGCACTGACACTCTAATTTCTTATGATTTGAACCTCTCCTGTGAATCCAGTTTTAGATTCCGATGCTTCACTTCAGGTTTACTGTATCCTTTTGATCTTCTTATTGACGATGAAACAAAGAAATTGCATCCGAATTTAATGCAAAATGCACAAAGCCAACTTAAGTACATGAGGACTGGCACTCTAACTTTCTATGATTTGAACCAATCCTGTGAGTCCAGTTTTAGATTCCGATGCTTTACTTCAGGTTTACTGTGTCCCTTGGACCTTCTTATTGACGATGAAACACAGATATTGCATCCAAATTTAATACAAAAGGCACAATGCCGACTTAAGTACATGAGGACTGACACTCTAACTTAATATGATTTGAACTTCGCTTGTGAGTCCAGTTTTTGATTCCGATGCTTCATTTCAGGTTTACTGTATCACTTGGACCTTTTTATTGACGATGAAACACAGAAATTGCATCCGAATTAAATACAAAAGGCACAATGCCGATTTAAGTACTAGAGGATTGACACTCTAACATTCTATAATTTGAACCTCTCCTGTGAGTCCAGTTTTAGATTCCGATGCTTCACTTCAGGTTTACTGTATCGCTTGGATCTTCGTATTGACGATGAAACACAGAAATTGCATCGGATTTTAATACAAAAGGCACAATGCCGACTTAAGTAAAAGAGGACTGACACAATAACTTTCTATGATTTGTACCTCTCCTGTGAGTCCAGTTTTAGATTCCGATGCTTCACTTCAGGTTTTCTGAGTCCCTTGGACCGTCTTATTGACGATGAAACAGAGAATTTGCATCCGAATTTAATACAAAAGGCACAATGCCGACTTGACTACAAGAGGACTGACACTCTTACTTTCTATGATTTGAACCCATCCTCTGAGTCCAGTTTTAGATTCCGATGCTTTACGTCAGGTTTACTGTAGCCCTTGGACCTTCTTATTGACGATGAAACACAGAAATTTCATCCGATTTTAATACAAAAGGCACAATGCCGACTTAAGTACAAGAGGACTGACTCTCTAACATTCTTTGATTTGAACCTCTCCTGTGAGTCCAGTTTTATATTCCGATGCTTCACTTCAGGTTTACTGTATCACGTGGACTTTTTATTCACGATGAAACACTGAAATTGCATCCGAATTAAATACAAAAGGCACAATGCCGAATTAAGTACAAGAGGATTGACAGTCTAACATTCTATGATTTGAACCTCTCCTGTGAGTCCAGTTTTAGATTCCGAGGCTTCACTGCAGGTTTACTGTATCGCTTGGATCTTCTCATTGACGATGAAACACAGAAATTGCATCCGATTTTAATACAAAAGGCACAATGCCGACTTAAGTACAAGAGGACTGACACTCTATTTTTCTATGATTAGAACCTCTCCTGTGAGTCCAGAAAATGGATTCCGATGCTTCACGTCAGGTTTACTGTATCCCTTGGACCTTCTTATTGGCGATCAAACACAGAAATTGCATCCGAAATTAATAGAAAAGGCACAATGCCGACTTAAGTACAAGAGGACTGACACTCTATTTTTCCATGATTTGAACCTCTCCTGTGAGTCCAGAAAATGGATTCCGATGCTTCACGTCAGGTTTACTGTATCCCTTGGACCTTCTTATTGACGATCAAACACAGAAATTGCATCCGAAATTAATACAAAAGGCACAATGCCGACTTAAGTACAAGGGGACTGACACTCTAACTTTCTATGGTTTGAACCTCTCCTGTGAGTCCGGTCTTAGATTCCAAAACTTCTCTTCAGCTTTACTGTATCCCTTGGACTTTCTTATTGACGATGAAACACAGAAATTGCATTCGAATTTAATACAAAAATCACAATGCCGACTTAAGTACATGAGGATTGACACTCTAACTTTCTTTGATTTGAACCTCTCCTGTGAGTCCAGTTTTAGATTCCGATGCTTCACTTCAGGTTTACTGTATCCCTTGGACCTTCTTATTGACGATGAAAACAGAAATTGCATCCGAATTTAATATAAAAGGCACAATGCCGACTTAAGTACATGAAGACTGACACTCTTTCTATGATTTGAAAATCTTCTGTGAGTCCAGTTTTAGATTCCGATGCCTCACTTCAGGTTTACTGTATCCCTTGAATTTTCTTATTGACGATGAAACACAGAAATTGCATCGGAATTAAATACAAAATGCACAATGCGGCCTGAAGTACAAGAGGACTGACACTCTAACTTTCTATGATTTGAACCACTCCTGTGAGTCCAGTTTTAGATTCCGATGCTTCACTTCAGGTTTACTGTATCCGTTGGACCTTCTTATTGACGATGAAACACAGAAATTGCATTGGAATATAATACAAAAGGCACAATGCCGACTTATGTACAAGAGAACTGACACTCTAACTTTCTTTGATTTGAACCTCTCCTGTGAGTCCAGTTTTAGATTCCGACGCCTCACTTCAGGTTCACTGTATCACTTGGACCTTTTATTGACGATGAAACACAGAAATTGCATTCGAATTTAATACAAAAGGCACAATGCCGACTTAAGTACAAGAGGACTGACACTCTAACATTCCATGATTAGAACCTCTCCTGTGAGTCCAGTTTTAGATTCCGATGCTTCACTTCTGGTTTACTGTATCCCTTGGACCTTCTTATTGACGATGAAACACAGAAATTGCATCCGAATTTAATACAAAAGGCACAATGCCAACTTAAGTATATGAGGACTGGCACTCTAACTTTCTATTATTTGAACCAATCCTGTGAGTCCAGACTTGGATTCCGATGCTTCACTTCAGGTTTACTGAATCCCTTGAACCTTCTTATTGACGATCAAACACAGAAATTGCTTCCGAATTCAATACAAAAGGCACAATGTCGACTTAAGTACAAGAGCACCGACACTCTAATTTCTTATGATTTGAACCGATCCTGTGAATCCAGTTTTAGATTCCGATGCTTCACTTCAGGTTTACTGTATCACTTGGACCTTTTATTGACGATGAAACACAGAAATTGCATTCGAATTTAATACAAAAGGCACAATGCCGACTTAAGTACAAGAGGACTGACACTCTAACATTCTATGATTTGAACCTCTCCTGTGAGTCCAGTTTTAGATTCCGATGCTTTACTTCAGGGTTACTGTATCCCTTGGACCTTCTTATTGACGATGAAACACAGAAATTGCATCCGAATTTAATACAAAAGGCACAATGCCGATTTAAGTACATGACGACTGACACTCAAACTTTCTATGATTTGAACTTCGCTTGTGAGTCAAGTTTTTGATTCCGATGCTTCACTACAGGTTTACTGTATCACTTGGACCTTTTTATTGACGATGAAACACAGAAATTGCATCCGATTTTAATACAAAAAGCACAATGCCGATTTAAGTACAAGAGGACTGACACTCTAACTTTCTATGATTTGAACCTCTCCTGTGAGCCCAGTTTTAGATTCCGATGCTTCACTTCAGGTTTTCGGTATCCCTTGGACCTTCTTATTGACGATGAAACACAGAAATTGCATTCGAATTTAATACAAAAGGCACAATGCCGACTTAAGTATAAGAGGACTGACACTCTATTTTTCTATGATTTGAACCTCTCCTGTGAGTCCAGAAAATGGATTCCGATGCTTCACTTCAGGTTTACTGTATCCCTTCTACCTTCTTATTGACGATCAAACACAGAAATTGCATCCGAATTTATTACAAAAGGCACAATGCCGACTTATGTACAAGAGGACTGACACTCTAACTTTGTTTGATTTGAACCTCTCCTGTGAGTCCAGTCTTAGACTCCGATACTTCACTACAGGTTTACTGTATCCCTTGGACCTTCTTATTGACGATGAAAACAGAAATTGCATCCGAATTTAATACAAAAGGCACAATGCCGACGTAGGTACATGAACACTGACATTCTTTCTATGATTTGAACCTCTCCTGTGTGTCCAGTTTTAGATTCCGATGCTTCACTTCAGGTTTACTGTATCCCTTGGACCTTCTTATTGACGATGAAACACAGAAATTGCATCCGAAATTAAGACAAAAAGCACAAAGCCGACTTAAGTACAAGAGGACTGTCACTCTAACTTTCTATAATTTGAACCTCTCCTGTGAGTCCAGACTTGGATTCCGATGCTTCACTTCAGATTTACTGTATCCCTTGGACCTTCTTATTGACGATTAAACACAGAAATTGCATCTGAAATTAACTCAAAAAGCACAATGCAGACTTAAGTACAAGAGGACTGACACTCTAACTTACTATGATTTGAACCACTCCTGTGAGTCCAGTCTTAGATTCCGATGCTTCTCTTCAGGTTTACTGTATCCCTTGGACCTTCTTACTGACGATGAAACACAGAAATTGCATCCGAATTTAATACAAAAGGCACAATGCCGACTAAAGTACAAGAGGACTGACACTCTAACCTTCTATGATTTGAACCTCTCCTGTGAGTCCAGTTTTAGATTCCGACGCTTCACTTCAGGTTTACTGTATACTTTGGAACTTCTTATTGACGATGAGACACAGATATTGCATCCGAATTAATACAAAAGGAACAATGCCGACTTAAGTACTAGAGGACTGACACTCTAACTTTCTATGATTTGAACCACTCCTGTGAGTCCAGTATCAGATTGCGATGCGTCACTTCAGGTTTACTGTATCCCTTGGACCTTCTTATTGACAATGAAACACAGAAATTGCTTCCGATTTTAATACAAAAGGCACAATGCCGACTTAAGTACTAGTGGAATGACACTCTAACTTTCTATGATTTGAACCTCTCCTGCGAGTCCAGTTTTAGATTCCGATGCTTCACTTCAGGTTTACTGTATCCCTTGGACCTTCTTATTGAAGATGAAACACAGAAATTCCATCCGAATTTAATTCAAAAGGCACAATGCCGATTTAAGTACAAGAGGACTGACACTCTAAAATTCTATGATTTGAACCTCTCCTGTGAGTCCAGTTTTAGATTCCGATGCTTCACTTCAGGTTTACTGTATCGCTTGGATCTTTCTATTGACGATGAAACACAGAAATTGCATCCGATTTTAATACAGAAGTCGGAATGCCGACTTAAGTACAAGAGGACTAACACTCCAACTTTCTATGATTTGAACCTCTCCTGTGAGTGCAGTTTTAGATTCCGATGTTTCACTTCAGGTTTACTCAGTCCCTTGGACCGTCTTATAGACGATGAAGCACAGAAATTGCATCCGAATTTAATACAAATGGCACAATGGTGACTTAAGTACAAGAGGACTGACACACTATTCTTCTATGATTTAAACCTCTCCTGTGAGTCCACACTTAGATTCCGACGAATCACTTCAGGTTTACTGTATCCATTGGACCTTCTTATTGACGATGAAACACAGATATTGCATCTGAATTTAAGACAAAAGGCACAATGCCGACTTAAGTACAAGAGGACTGACACTCTAACTTACTATGATTTGAACCTCTCCTGTGAGTCCAGACTTGTATCCGATGCTTCACTTCAGGTTTTCTGTATCCCTTGGATCTTCTTATTGACGATCAAACACAGAAATTGCATCCGAATTTAATACAAAAGGCACAATGCCGACTTAAGTACAAGAGGACTGACACTCCAACTTTCTATGATTTGAACCTCTCCTGTGAGTCCAGTCTTAGATTCCGATGCTTCTCTTCAGGTTTACTGTATCCCTTGGACCTTCTTATTGACGATGAGACACAGAAATTTCATCCGAATTTAATACAAAAGGCACAATGCCGACTTAAGTACAAGAGGACTGACACACTAACATTCTATGATTTAAACCTCTCCTTCGAGTCCAGAAATAGATTCCGACGCATCACTTCAGGTTTACTGTATCCCTTGGACCTTCTTATTGACGATGAAACACAGATATTGCATCTGAATTTAAGACAAAAGGCACAATGCCGACTTAAGTACAAGAGGACTAACACTCTAACATTCTTTGATTTGAACCTCTCCTGTGTGTCCAGTTTTAGATTCCAATGCTTCACTTCAGGTTTACTGTATCCCTTGGACCTTCTTATTGACGATGAAACATAGAAATTACATCCGAATTTATTACAAAAGGCACAATGCCGACTTGAGTACAAGAGGACTGACACTGTAACTTTCTATGATTTGAACCACTCCTGTGAGTCCAGTTTTAGATTCCGATGCTTCACTTCAGGTTTACTGTATCCCTTGGACCTTTTTATTGACGATGAAACATAGAAATTACATCCGAATTTATTACAAAAGGCACAATGCCGACTTGAGTACAAGTGGACTGACACTCTAACTTTCTACTATTTGAACCTCTCCTGTGTGTCCAGTTTTAGATTACGATGCTTCACTTCAGGTTTACTGTATCCCTTGGACATTCTTAATGACGATGAAACACAGAAATTGCATCCCCATTTAATACAAAAGGCACAATGCCGACTTAAGTACAAGCGGACTGACACTCTAACATTCTATACTTTGAACATCTCCTGTGAGTCCAGTTTTAGATTCCGATGCTTTACTTCAGGATTACTGTATCCCTTGGACACTTTTATTGACGGTGAAACACAGAAATTGCATCCGAATTTTATACAAAAGGCACAATGCCGACTTAAGTACAAGCGGACTGACACTCTAACTCTCTATGATTTTAACCTCTCCTGTGAGTCCAGTTTTAGAGTCCGATGCTTCAATTCTGGTTTATTGTATCCCTTGGACGTTCTTATTGACGATGAAACACAGTAATTGCTTCCGAATTTAATACAAAAGGCTCAATGCCCACTTAATTACAAGAGGACTGACACTCTAACTTTCTATGATTATAACCTATCCTGTGATTCCAGACTTAGACTCCGATGCTACACTTCAGGTTTACTGTATCCCTTGGACCTTCTTATTGACGATGAAAACAGAAATTGCATCCGAATTTAATACAAGAGGCACAATGCGACTTAAGTACAAGAGGACTGACACTCTAACTTTCTATGATTTGAACCTCTCCTGTGAGTCCAGTTTCAGATTCCGATGCTTCACTTCAGGTTTACTGTATCCCTTCGACCTTCTTATTGACGATGAAACACAGAAATTGCATCCGAATTTAAGACAAAAAGCACAATGCCGACTTAAGTACAAGACTACTGACACTATAACTTTCGATGATTTGAACCTCTCCTGTGAGTCCAGACTTGAAATCTGATGCTTCACTTCAGGTTTACTATATCCCTTGGACCGTCTTATTGACGATGAAACTCCGAAATTGCATCCGAATTTAATACAAAATGCACAATGCGGCCTGAAGTACAAGAGGACTGACACTCTAACTTTCTATGATTTGAACCACTCCTGTGAGTCCAGTTTTAGATTCCGATGCTTCACTTCAGGTTTACTGTATCCCTTGGACCTTCTTATTGACGATGAAAACAGAAATTGCATCCGAATTTAATACAAAAGTCACAATGCCGACTTAAGTACATGAGGACTGACACTCTTTCTATGATTTGAACTTCTTCTGTGAGTCCAGTTTTAGATTCCGATGTCTCACTTCAGGTTTACTGTATCCCTTGGACCTTCTTATTGACGATGAAACATAGAAATTACATCCGAATTTATTACAAAAGGCACAATGCCGACTTGAGTACAAGAGGACTGACACTCTAACTTTCTACTATTTGAACCTCTCCTGTGTATCCAGTTTTAGATTCCGATGCTTCACTTCAGGTTTACTGTATCCCTTGGACCTTCTTATTGACGATGAAACACAGAAATTGTATCCGAATTTAATACAAAAGGCACAATGCCGACTTAAGTACAAGAGGATTGACACTCTAACTTTCTATGATATGAAACTCTCCTGTGAGTCCAGTTTTAGATTCCGATGCTTCACTTGAGGTTTACTGTATCCCTTGGACATTCTTAATGACGATGAAACACAGAAATTGCATCCGAATTTAATACAAAAATCACAATGCCGACTTAAGTTCATGATGACTGACACTCTAACTTTCAATGATTAGAACCTCTCCTGTGAGTGCAGTTTTAGATTCCGATGCTTCTCTTCAGGTTTACTGTATACCTTGGGCCATCTTATTGACGATGAAACACAGGAATTGCATCCGAATTTAAGACAAAAAGCACAATGCCGACTTAAGTACAAGAGGACTGACAATATAACTTTCGATGATTTGAAGCTTCCCTGTGAGTCGAGACTTGAATTCCGATGCTTCACTTCAGGTTTACTGTATCCCTAGGACCTTCTTATTGACGATGAAACTCAGAAATTGCATCCGAATTTAATACAAAAGGCACAATGACGACTTAAGTACAAGAGGACTGACACTCTAACTTTCTATGATTTGAACCTCTACAGTGAGTCCAGTCTTAGATTCCGATGCTTCTCTTCAGGTTTACTGTATCCCTTGGACCTTCTTATTGACGAAGAAACACAGAAATTGCATCCCCATTTAATACAAACGCACAATGCCGACTTAAGTACAAGCGGACTGACACTCTAACATTCTATACTTTGAACATCTCCTGTGAGTCCAGTTTTAGATTCCGATGCTTTACTTCAGGTTTACTGTATTCCTTGGACACTTTTATTGACGATGAAACACAGAAATTGCATCCGAATTAAATACAAATGGCTCAATGCCTTCTTAAGTACAAGAGGACTGACACTCTAACTTTCAATGATTTGAGCCTCCCCTGTGAGTCCGGTTTTAGATTCCGATGCTACACTTCAAGTTTACTGTATCCCTTGTACCTTCTTAATAACGATGAAACACAGAAATTGCATCCGAATTTATTACATAAGGCACAATGCCGACTTAAGTACAAGAGGACTGACACTCTAACATTCTTTGATTTGAACCTCTCCTGTGAGTCCAGTTTCAGATTCGGATGCTTCACTTCAGGTTTACTGTATCCGTTCGAACTTCTTATTGACGATGAAAACAGAAATTGCATCCGAATTAAATACAAAAGTCACAATGCCGACTTAAGTACATGAGGACTGACACTCTTTCTATGATTTTAACCTCTTCTGTGAGTCCAGTTTTAGATTCCGATGCTTCACTTCAGGTTTACTGTATCCCTTGGTTCTTCTTATTTACAATGAAACACAGAAATTGCATCCTAATTTAATACAAAAGGCACAATGCGGACTTGAGTACAAGAGGACTGACACTCTAACTTTCTATGATTTGAACCTCTCCTGTGTGTCCTGTTTTAGATTCCGATGCTTCACTTCAGGTTTACTGTATCCCTTGGACCTTTTTATTGACGATGAAAACAGAAATTGCATCCGAATTTAATACAAAAGGCACAATGCCGACTTAAGTACAAGAGGACTGACACTCAAACTTTCTATGATTTGTACCTCTCCTGTGAGTCCAGTTTTAGATTCCGATGCTTCACTTCAGGTTTACTGTTACCCTTGGCCCTTCTTATTGACGATGAAACACAGAAATTGCATCCGAATTTAATACAAAAGGCACAATGCCGACTTAAGTACAAGAGGGCTGACACTCTAACTTTCTATGATTTGAGCCTCTACTGTGAGTCCAGTCTTAGATTCCGATGCATCTCTTCAGGTGTACTGTATCCCTTGGACCTTCTTATTGACGATGAAACACAGAAATTGCATCCTAAATTAATACAAAAGGCACAATGCCGACTTAAGTACAAGCGGACTGACACTCTAACATTCTTTACTTTAAACATCTCCTGTGAGTCCAGTTTTAGATTCCGATGCTTTACTTCAGGTTTACTGTATCCCTTGGACACTTTTATTGACGAGGAAACACAGAAATTGCATCAGAATTAAATACAAAAGGCACAATGCCGACTTGTGTACAAGAAGAGTGACACTCTAACTTTCTATGAGATGAACCTCTTCTGTGGGTCCAGTTTTAGATTCCGATGCCTCACCGCAGGTTCACTGTATCCCTTGGACCTTCTTATTGACGATGAAACACAGAAATTGCATCCGAATTTAATACAAAATCCGCAATGCGGCCTGAAGTACAAGAGGACTGACACTCTAACTTTCTATGATTTGAACCTCTCCTGTGATTCCAGTTTTAGATTCCGATGCTTCACTTCAGGTTTACTGTATCCCTTGGACCTTCTTATTGACGATGAAACACAGAAATTGCATCCGTATTTAATACAAAAGGCACAATGCCGACTTGAGTACAAGAAGACTGACACCCTAACTTTCTATGATTTGAAGCTCTCCTGTGTGTCCAGTTTTTGATTCCGATGCTTCACTTCAGGTTTACTGTATCCCTTGGACCTTCTTATTGACGATGAAACACAGAAATTGCATCCGAATTTAATACAAAAGGCACAATGCCGACTTGAGTACAAGAAGACTGACACCCTAACTTTCTATGATTTGAAGCTCTCCTGTGTGTCCAGTTTTTGATTCCGATGCTTCACTTCAGGTTTACTGTATCCCTTGGACCTTCTTATTGACGATGAAACACAGAAATTGCATTAGTATTTAATACAAAAGGCACAATGCCGACTTGAGTACAAGAGGACTGACACTCTAACTTTCTTTGATTTGTACCTCTCCTGTGAGTCCAGTTTTAGATTCCGATGCTTTACTTCAGGTTTACTGTATCCCTTGGACACTTTTATTGACGATGAAACACAGATATCGCATCCGAATTTAATTCAAAATCCGCAATGCGGCCTGAAGTACAAGAGGACTGACACTCTAACTTTCTATGATGTTAACCTCTCCTGTGAGTCCAGTTTTAGTGTCCGATGCTTCACTTCTGATTTACTGTATCCCTTGGACGTTCTTATTGACGATGAAACACAGTAATTGCTTCCGAATGTAATACAAAAGGCTCAATGCCGACTTAATTACAAGGGGACTGACACTCTAACTGTCTATGATGTTAACCTCTCCTGTGAGTCCAGTTTAATGTCCGATGCTTCACTTCTGGTTTACTGTATCCCTTGGACGTTCTTATTGACGATGAAACACAGTAATTGCTTCGTAATTTAATACAAAAGGCTCAATGCCGACTTAATTACAAGGGGACTGACACTCTAACTTTCTAAGATTTGAACCTCTCCTGTTATTCGAGATATAGATTCCGATTTTACACTTCAGGTTTACTGTATCCCTTGTAACTTCTTATTGACGATGAAACACAAAAATTGCATCCGAATTTATTACAAAAGGCAAAATGCCGACTCATGTACAAGAGGACTGACACTCTAACTTTCTTTGATTTGAACCTCTCCTGTGAGTCCAGTTTTAGATTTCGATGCTTCACTTCAGGTTTACTGTTTACCTTGGACCTTCTTATTGACGATGAAAACAGTAATTGCATCCGAATTTAACACAAAAGTCACAGTGCCGACTTAAGTACATGAGGACTGACACTCTTTCTATGATTTGAACCTCTTCTGTGAGTCCAGTTTTAGATTCCGACGTCTCACTTCAGGTTTACTGTATCCCTTGAACATTCTTATTGACGATGTATCACAGTAATTGCATCCGAATTTAATACAAACTGCACAATGCGGCCTGAAGTACAAGAGGACTGACACTCTAACTTTCTATGATTTCAACCACTACTGTGAGTCCAGTTTTAGATTCCGATGCTTCACTTCAGGTTTACTGTATCCTTTGGCCCTTCTTATTGACGATGAAACACAGAAATTGCATCCGAATTTAATACAAAATCCGCAATGCGACCCGAAGTACAAGAGGGATGACACTCTAACTTTCTATGATTTGAACCACTACTGTGAGTCCAGTTTTAGATTCTGATGCTTCACTTCAGGTTTACTGTATCCCTTGGACCTTCTTATTGACGATGAAACACAGAAATTGCATCCGTATTAAATACAAGAGGCATAATGCCGACTTGAGTACAAGAAGATTGACACTCTAACTTTCTATGATTTGAAGCTCTCCTGTGTGTCCAGTTTTAGATTCCGATGCTTCACTTCAGGATTACTGTATCCCTTGGACCTTCCTATTGATGATGAAACACAGAAATTGCATCCGAATTTAATACAAAAAGCACAATGACGACTTAAGTACAAGAGGATTAACACTCTAACTTTCTATTATTTGAACCTCTCCTGTGAGTCCAGTTTTAGATTCCGGTGCTTCACTTCAGGTTTACTGTTTCACTTGGACCTTCTTACTGACGATGAAACACAGAAATTGCATCCGAATTTAAGACAAAAAGCACAATGCCGACTTAAGTACAAGAAGGACTGACACTCTAACTTTCGATGATTCGAACCTCTCCTGTGAGTCCAGACTTGGATTCCGATGCTTCACTTCAGGTTTACTGTATCCCTTGGACCTTCTTATTGACGATGAAACACAGAAATTGCATCCGAATTTAATACAAAAGGCACAATGCTGACTTAAGTACAGGAAGACTGACACTCTAACTTTCTATGATTTGAACCTCTACTGTGAGTCCAGTTTTAGATTCCGATGATTCTCTTCAGGTTTGCTGTATCCCTTGGACCTTCTTATTGACGATGAAACACAGAAATTGCATCCAATTAATACAAAAGGCACAATACCGACTTAAGTACAAGCGGACTGTCACTCTAACATTCTATAACTTGAACATCTCCTGTGAGTCCAGTTTTAGATTCCGATGCTTTACTTCAGGTTTACTGTATCCCTTGGACACTTTTATTGACGATGAAACACAGAAATTGCATCCGAATTTAATACAAAAGGCACAATGCCGACTTAAGTACAGGAGGACTGACACTCTAAGTTTCTATGATTTGAACCTCTCCTGTGAGTCCAGTTTTAGATTCTGATGCTTCACTTCAGGTTTACTGTATCACTTCGATCTTCTTATTGACGATGAAACACAGAAATTGCATCCGATGTTAATACAAAAGGCACAATGCCGACTTAAGTACAAGCGGACTAACACTCTAACTTTCTATGATTTGAACCTCTCCTGTGAGTCCAGTTTTAGATTCCGATGCTTCACTTCAGGTTTACACAGTCCCTTGGACCGTCTTATTAACGATGAAACACAGAAATAGCACCCGAATTTAATACAAAATGCACAATGCGGCCTAAAGTACAAGACGACTGACACTCTAACTTTCTATGATATGAACCACTTCTGTGAGTCCAGTTTTAGATTCCGATGCTTCACTCAAGGTTTACTGTATCCCTTGGACCTTCTTATTGACGATGAAACACAGAAATTGCATCCTAATTTAATACAAAAGGCACAATGCGGACACGAGTACAAGAGGACTCACACTCTAACTTTCTATGATTTGAACCTCTCCTGTGTGTCCAGTTTTAGATTCCGATGCTCCACTTCAGGTTTAGTGTATCGCTTGGACCTTCTTATTGACGATGAAAACAGAAATTACATCCGAATTTAATACAAAAGGCACAATGTCTACTTAAGTACAAGAGGACTGACACTCTAACTTTCTATGATTTGTACCACTCCTGTGAGTAAAGTTTTAGATTCCGATGCTTCACTCAAGGTTTACTGTATCCCTTGGACCTTCTTATTGACGATGAAACACAGAAATTGCATCCGAATTTAAGACAAAAGCACAATGCCGACTTAAGTACAAGAGGACTGACACTCTAACTTTCGATGATTTGAACCTCTCCTGTGAGTCCAGACTTGGGGACCGATGCTTCACTTAAGGTTTACTGTATCCCATGGACCTTCCTATTGACGATAAAACACAGAAATTGCATCCGAATTTAATACAAAAGGCACAATGCCGACTTAAGTACAAGAGGACTGACACTCTAACTTTCTATGATTTGAACCTCTACTGTGAGTCCAAACTTGGTTTTCGATGCTTCTCTTGAGGTTTTCTGTTTCCCTTGGACCTTGTTATTGACGATGAAACACAGAAATTGCATCCCAATTTAATACAAAAGGCACAATGCCGACTTAAGTACAAGCGGACTGACACTCTAACATTCTATACTTTGAACATCTCCTGTGAGTCCAGTTTTAGATTCCGATGCTTTACTTCAGGTTTACTGTATCCCTTGGACACTTTTATTGACGATGAAACACGGATATTGCATCCGAATTAAATACAAAAGGCACAATGCCGACCTAAGTACAAGAGGACTGACAATCTAACTTTCTATGATTTGAACCTCTCCTGTGAGTCCAGTTTTAGATTCCGATGCTACACTTCAAGTTTACTGTATCACTTGTACCTTCTTATAAACGATGAAACACAGAAATTGCATCCGAATTTATTAGAAAAGGCACAATGCCGACTTAAGTACAAGAGGACTGACACACTAACGTTCTTTGATTTGAACCTCTCCTGTGATTCCGGTTTTAGATTCCGATGCTTCACTTCAGGTTTACTGTATCCGTTGGACCTTCTTATTGACGATGAATACAGAAATTGCATCCGAGTTTAATACAAAAGGCACAATGCCGACCTAAGTACAAGAGGACTGACACTCTAACTTTCTATGAGTTCAACCTCTTCCGTGAGTCCAGTTTTAGATTCCGATGCCTCACTTCAGGTTCACTGTATCCCTTGGACCTTCTTATTGACGATGAAACACAGAAATTGCATCCGAATTTATTACAAAATCCGCAATGCGGCCTGAAGTACAAGAGGACTGACACTCTAACTTTCTATGATTTGAACCACTCCTGTGAGTCCAGTTTTAGATTCCGATGCTTCACTTCAGGTTTACTGTATCCCTTGGACCTTCTTATTGACGATGAAACACAGAAATTGCATCCGTATGTAATACAAAAGGCAAAATGCCGACTTGAGTACAAGAAGACTGACACTCTAACTTTCTATGACTTGAAGCTCTCCTGTGTGTCCAGTTTTAGATTCCAATGCTTCACTTCAGGTTTACTGTATCCCTTGGACCTTCTTATTGACGATGAAACACAGAAATTGCATCCGAATTTAATACAAAAGGCACAATGCCGACTTAAGTACAAGAGGATTAACACTCTAACTTTCTATTATTTGAACCTCTCCTGTGAGTCCAGTTTTAGATTCCGGTGCTTCACTTCAGGTTTACTGTATCACTAGGACCTTCTTATTGACGATGAAACACAGAAATTGCATCCGAATTTAATACAAAAAACACAATGCCGACTTAAGTACATGAGGACTGACACTCTAACTTTCTATGATTTGAACCTCTCCTGTGAGTGCAGTATTAGATTCCGATGCTTCACTTCAGGTTTACTGTATACCTTGGTCCATCTTATTGACGACGAAACGCAGATATTGCATCCGAATTTAATACAAAAGGCACAATGCCGACTTAAGTACAAGAGGACTGACAGTCTAACTCTCTATGATTTTAACCTCTCCTGTGAGTACAGTTTTAGTGTCCGATGCTTCACTTCTGGTTTACTGTATCGCTTGGACGTTCTTATTGACGATGAAACACAGTTATTGCTTCCGAATTTAATACAAAAGGCTCAATGCCGACTTAAGTACAGGAGGACTGACACTCTAACTTTCTATGATTTGAATCTCTACTGTGAGTCCAGTTTTAGATTCCCATGCTTCTCTTCAGGTCTACTGTACCCCTTGGACCTTCTTATTGACGATGAAACACAGAAATTGCATCCGAATTTACTACAAAATCCGCAATGCGGCCTGAAGTACAAGAGGACTGACACTCTAAGTTTCTATGATTTTAACCACTCCTGTGAGTCCAGTTTTAGATTCCGATGCTTCACTTCAGGTTTACTGTATCCCTTGGACCTTGTTATTGACGATGAAACACAGAAATTGCATCCCAATTTAATACAAAAGGCACAATGACGACTTAAGTACAAGCGGACTGACACTCTAACATACTATACTTTGAACATCTCCTGTGAGTCCAGTTTTAGATTCCGATGCTTTACTTCAGGTTTACTGTATCCCTTGGACACTTTTATTGACGATGAAACACAGAAATTGCATCCGAATTAAATACAAAAGGCACAATGCCGACCTAAGTACAAGAGGACTGACAATCTAACTTTCTATGATTTGAACCTCTACTGTGAGTCCAGTTTTAGATTCCGGTGCTTCACTTCAGGTTTACTGTATCACTAGGACCTTCTTATTGACGATGAAACACAGAAATTGCATCCGAATTTAATACAAAAAACACAATGCCGACTTAAGAACATGAGAACTGACCCTCTAACTTTCTATGATTCGAACCTCTCCTGTGATTCCAGATTTAGATTCCGATGCTACACTTCAGGTTTACTGTATCCCTTGTAACGTCTTATTGACGATGAAACACAAAAATTGCATCCAAATTTATTACAAAAGGCACAATGCCGACTTATGTACAAGAGGACTGACACTCTAACTTTCTTTGATTTGAACCTCACCTGAGAGTCCAGTTTTAGATTCTGATGCTTCACTTCAGGTTTTTTGTATCCCTTGGACCTTCTTATTGACGATGAAAACAGTAATTGCATCCGAACTTAATACAATAGTCACAATGCCGACTTAAGTACATGAGGACTGACACTCTTTCTATGATTTGAACCTCTTCTGTGAGTCCACTTTTAGATTCCGATGTCTCACTTCAGGTTTACTGTATCCCTTCGACCTTCTTATTGACGATGAAACACAGAAATTGCATCCTAAATTAATACAAAAGGCACATTGCGGACTTGAGTACAAGAGGACTGACACTCTAACTTACTATGAATTGAACCTCTCCTGTGTGTCCAGTTTTAGATTCCGATGCTTCACTTCAGGTTTACTGTATCCCTTGGACCTTCTTATTTACGATGAAAACAGAAATTGCATCCGAATTTAATACAAAAAGCACAATGCCGACTTAAGTACAAGAAGGACTGACACTCTAACTTTCGATGATTCGAGCCACTCCTGTGAGTCCATACTTGGATTCCGATGCTTCACTTCAGGTTTACTGTATCCCTTGGACCTTCTTATTGACGATGAAACACAGAAATTGCATCCGAATTTAATACAAAAGGCACAATGCCGACTTAAGTACAGGAGGACTGACACTCTAACTTTCTATGATTTGAACCTCTACTGTGAGTCCAGTTTTAGATTCCCATGCTTCTCTTCAGGTCTACTGTATCCCTTGGACCTTCTTATTGACGATGAAACACAGAAATTGCATCCCAATTTAATACCAAAGGCACAATGCCGACTTAAGTACAAGCGGACTGACACTCTAACATTCTATAATTTGAACCTCTCCTGTGAGTCTAGTTTTAGATTCCGATGCTTCACTTCAGGTTCACTGTATCACTTCGATCTTCTTATTGACGATGAAACACAGAAATTGCATCCGATGTTAATACAAAAGGGACAATGCCGACTTAAGTACAAGAGGACTAACACTCTAACTTTCTATGATTTGAACCTCTCCTGTGAGTCCAGTTTTAGATTCCGATGCTTCACTTCAGATTTACACAGTCCCTTGGACCGTCTTATTGACGATGAAACACAGAAATAGCATCCGAATTTAATACAAAATGCACAATGCGGCCTGAAGTACAAGAGGACTGACACTCTAACTTTCTATGATTTGAACCACTCCTGTGAGTCGAGTTTTAGATTCCGATGCTCCACTTCAGGTTTACTGTATCCCTTGGACCTTCTTATTGACGATGAAACACAGAAATTGCATCCTAATTTAATACAAAAGGCACAATGCGGGCTTGAGTACAAGAGGAATGACACTCTAACTTTCTATGATTTGAACCCCTCCTGTGAATCCTGTTTTGGATTCCGATGCTTCACTTCAGGTTTGCAGTACCCCTTGGACCTTCTTATTGACGATGAAACACAGAAATTGCATCCGAATTTAAGACAAAAAGCACAATACCGACTTAAGTACAAGAGGACTGACACTCTAACTTTCGATGATTTGAACCTCTCCTGTGAGTCCAGACTTGGGGTCCGATGCTTCACTTCAGGTTTACTGTATCCCTTGGACCTTCTTATTGACGATGAAACACAGAAATTGCATCCAAATTTAATACAAAAGGCACAATGCCGACTTAAGTACAAGAGGACTGACACTCCAACTTTCTATGATTTGAACCTCTACTGTGAGTCCAGTCTTAGATTTCGATGCTTCTCTTCAGGTTTTCTGTATCCCTTGGACCTTCTTATTGACGATGAAACACATATATTGCATCCCAATTTAATACTAAAGGCACAATGCCGACTTAAGTACAAGCGGACTGACACTCTAACATTCTATAATTTGAACATCTCCTGTGAGTCCAGTTTTAGATTCCGATGCTTTACTTCAGGTTTACTGTATCCCTTGGACACTTTTATTGACGATGAAACACAAAAGTTGCACCCGAATTAAATACAAAAGGCACAATTCCGACTTAAGTACAAGAGGACTGACACTCTAACATTCTATGATTTGAACCTCCCCTGTGAGTCCAGTTTTAGATTCCGATGCTTCACTTCAGGTTTACTGTATCGCTTCGATCTTCTTATTCACGATGAAACACAGAAATTGCATCCGATTTTAATACAAAGGGCACAATGCCGACTTAAGTACAAGAGGACTGACACTCTAACTTTCTATGATTTGAACCTCTACTGTGAGTCCAGTCTTAGATTTCGATGCTTCTCTTCAGGTTTTCTGTATCCCTTGGACCTTCTTATTGACGATGAAACACAGAAATTGCATCCCATTTTAATACAAAAGGCACAATGCCGACTTAAGTACAAGCGGACTGACCCTCTGACATTCTATAATTTGAACATCTCCTGTGAGTCCAGTTTTAGATTCCGATGCTTTACTTCAGGTTTACTGTATCCCTTGGACTCTTTTATTGACGATGAAACACAGAAATTGCATCCGAATTAAATACAAAAAGCACCATTCCGACTTAAGTACAAGAGGACTGACACTCTAACATTCTATGATTTGAACCTCTCCTGTGAGTCCAGTTTTAGATTCCGATGCTTCACTTCAGGTTTACTGTATCGCTTCGATCTTCTTATTCACGATGAAACACAGAAATTGCATCCGATTTTAATACAAAAGGCACAATGCCGACTTAAGTAATGGAGGACTGACACTCTAACTTTCTATGATTTGAACCTCTCCTGTGAGTCCAGTTTTTGATTCCGATGCTTCACTTCAGGTTTACACAGTCCCTTGGACCGTCTTATTGACGATGAAACACAGAAATAGCATCAGAATTTAATACAAAAGGCACAATGCCGACTTAAGTACAAGAGGACTGACACTCTAACCTTCTATGATTTGAACCTCTCCTGTGAGTCCAGTTTTAGATTCCGATGCTTCACTTCAGGTTTACAGTATACCTTGGACCTTCTTATTGACGATGAAACACAGATATTGCATCCGAATTTAATACAAAAGGCACCATGGCGACTTAAGTACTAGAGGACTGACACTCTAACTCTCTATGATTTTAACCTCTCCTGTGAGTCCAGTTTTAGAGTCCGGTGCTTCACTTCTGGTTCACTGTATCCCTTGGACGTTCTTATTGACGATGAAACACAGTAATTGCTTCCGAATCTAACACAAAAGGCAGAATGCCGACATAATTACAAGAGGACTGACACTCTAACCTTCTATGATTTGAACCTCTCCTGTGAGTCCAGTTTTAGATTCCGATGCTTCACTTCAGGTTCACAGTATACCTTAGACCTTCTTATTGACGATGAAACACAGATATTGCATCCGAATTTAATACAAAAGGCACCATGCCGACTTAAGTACTAGAGGACTGACACTCTAACTCTCTATGATTTAAACCTCTCCTGTGAGTCCAGTTTTTGATTCCGATGCTTCACTTCAGGTTTACAGTACCCCTTGGACCTTCTTATTGACGATGAAACACAGAAATTGCATCCGAATTTAAGACAAAAGGCACAATGCCGACTTAAGTACAAGAGGACTGACACTCTAACTTTCGATGATTTGAACCTCTCCTGTGAGTCCAGACTTGGGGTCCGATGCTTCACTTCAGGTTTACTGTATCCATTGGACCTTCTTATTGACGATGAAACACAGAAATTGCATCCGAATTTAATACAAAAGGCACAATGCCGACTTAAGTACAAGAGGACTGACACTCCAACTTTCTATGATTTGAAGCTCTACTGTGAATCCAGTCTTAGATTCCGATGCTTCTCTTCAGGTTTTCTGTATCCCTTGGACCTTCTTATTGACGATGAAACACAGATATTGCATCCCAATTTAATACTAAAGGCACAATGCCGACTTAAGTACAAGCGGACTGACACTCTAACATTCTATAATTTGAACATCTCCTATGAGTCCAGTTTTAGATTCCGATGCTTTACTTCAGGTTTACTGTATCCCTTGGACACTTTTATTGACGATGAAACACAGAAATTGCATCCGAATTAAATACAAAAGGCACAATTCCGACTTAAGTACAAGAGGACTGACACTCTAACATTCTATGATTTGAACCTCTCCTGTGAGTCCAATTTAGATTCCGATGCTTCACTTCAGGTTTACTGAATCGCTTCGATCTTCTTATTGACGATGAAACACAGAAATTGCATCCGATATTAATACAAAAGGGACAATGCCGACTTAAGTACAAGAGGACTAACACTCTAACTTTCTATGATTTGAACCTCTCCTATGAGTCCAGTTTTAGATTCCGATGATTCACTTCAGGTTTACACAGTCCCTAGGACCGTGTTATTGACGATGAAACACAGAAATAGCATCCGAATTTTATGCAAAATGCACAATGCGGCCTGAAGTACAAGAGGACTGACACTCTTTCAATGATTTGAACCACTCCTGTGAGTCCAGTTTTAGATTCCGATACTTCACTTCAGGTTTACTGTATCCCTTGGACCTTCTTATTGACGATGAAACACAGAAATTGCATCCTAAATTAATACAAAAATCACAATGCGGACTTGAGTACAAGAGGACTGACACTCTAACTTTCTATGATTTGAACCTCTCCTGTGTGTCCAGTTTTAGATTACGATGCTTCACTTCAGGTTTACTGTATCGCTTGGACCTTCTTATTCACGATGAAAACAGAAATTGCATCCGAATTTAATACAAAAGGCACAATGCCGACTTAAGTACAAGAGGACTGACACTCTCACTTTCTATGATTTGTACCTCTCCTGTGAGTCCAGACTTGGGGTCCGATGATTCAGTTCAGGTTTACTGTATCCCTTGGACCTTCTTATTGACGATGAAACACAGAAATTGCATTCGAATTTAATACAAAAGGCACAATGCCGACTTAAGTTCAAGAGGACTGACACTCTAACTTTCTATGATTTGAACCTCTCCTGTGAGTCCAGACTTGGATTCCGATGCTTCACTTCAGGTTTTCTGTATCCCTTGGATCTTCTTATTGACGATCAAACACAGAAATTGCATCCGAATTTAATACAGAAGGCACAATGCCGACATAAGTACAAGAGGACTGACACTCTAACCTTCTATGATTTGAACCTCTCCAGTGAGTCCAGTTTTAGATTCCGATGCTTCACTTCAGGTTTACTGTATACCTTGGACCTTCTTATTGACGATGAAACACAGATATTGTATCCGAATTTAATATAAAAGGCACCATGCCGACTTAAGTACTAGAGGACTGACACTCTAACTCTCTATGATTGTAACCTCTCCTGTGAGTCCAGTATTAGAGACCGGTGCTTCACTTCTGGTTTACTGTATCCCTTGGACGTTCTTATTGACGATGAAACACAGTAATTGCTTCCGAATCTAACACAAAAGGCACAATGCCGACTTAATTACAAGAGGACTGACACTCTAACATTCTATGATTTGAACCTCTCCTGTGGTTCCAGTTTTAGATTCCGATGCTTCACTTCAGGTTTACTGTATCCCTTGGACCCTCTTATTGACGATGAGACACAGTAATTGCTTCCGAATCTAACACAAAAGGCACAATGCCGACTTAATTACAAGAGGACTGACACTCTAACTTTCTATGATTTGAACCTCTCCTGAGAGTCCAGACTTGGATTCCGATGCTTCACTTCAGGTTTTCTGTATCCCTTGGATCTTCTTACTGGCTATCAAACACAGAAATTGCATCCGAATTTAATACAAAAGGCACAATGCCAACTTAAGTACAAGAGGACTGACACTCAAACTTTCAATGATTTGAACCTCTCCTGTAAGTCCAGTCTTAGATTCCGATGCTTCTCTTCAGGTTTACTGTATCCCTCGGACCTTCTTATTGACGATGAAACACAGAAATTGCATCCGAATTTAATACAAAAGGCACAATGCTGACTTAAGTACATGAGGACTGACACTCTAACTTTCTATGATTTGAACGTCTCCTGGGAGTCCAGTTTTAGATTCTGGTGCTTTACTTCAGGTTACTGTATCCCTTGGACCTTTTTATTGACGATGAAAAATAGAAATTGCATCCAAATTAAATACAAAAGGCACAATGTCGACTTAAGTACAAGAGGACTAACACTCTAACTTTCTATGATTTGAACCTCTCCTGTGAGTTCATTTTTAGATTCCGATGCTTCACTGCAGGTATACTCAGTCCCTTGGACCGTCTTATTGACGATGAAACACAGAAATTGGATCCGAATTTAATACAAAAGGCAAAATGCCGACTTAAGTACATGAGGACTGACACTCTTTCTATGACTTGAACCTCTTCTGTGAGTCCAGTTTTAGATTCCGATGTCTCACTTCAGGTTTACTGTATCCCTTGGACCTTCTTGTTGACGATGAAACACAGAAATTGCATCCTAAATTAATACAAAAGGCACAATGAGGACTAACGAACAAGAGGACTGACACTCTAACTTTCTATGATTTGAACCTCTCTTGTGTGTCCAGTTTTAGATTCCGATGCTTCACTTCAGGTTTACTGTATCCCTTGAACCTTCTTAATGACGATGAAAACAGAAATTGCATCCGAATTTAATACAAAAGGCACAATGCCGACATAAGTACAAGAGGACTGACACTCTAACTTTCTTTGATTTGTACCTCTCCTGTGAGACCAGTTTTAGATTCCGATGCTTCACTTCAGGTTTACTGTATCCCTTGGACCTTCTTATTGACGATGAAACACAGGAATTGCATCCGAATTTAAGACAAAAACACAATGCCGACCTAAGTACAAGAAGGACTGACACTCTAACTTTCGATGATTCGAACCTCTCCTGTGGGTCCAGACTTGGATTCCGATACTTCACTTCAGGTTTACTGTATCCCTTGGACTTTCTTATTGACGATGAAACACAGAAATTGCATCCGAATTTAACACAAATGGCACAATGCCGACTTAAGTTAGAGAGGACTGACACTCTCACTTTCTATGATTTGAACCTCTGCTGTGAGTCCAGTTTTAGATTCCGATGCTTCACATCAGGTTTACTGTACACCTTACACCTTCTTATTGACGATGAAACACAGAAATTGCATCCGAATTTAATACAAAAGGCGCAATGCCGACTTAAGTACAGGAGGACTAACACTCTAACTTTCTATGATTTCAACCTGTCCTGTGAGTCCAGTTTTAGATTCCGATGCTTCACTTCAGGTTTACACAGTCCCTTGGACCGTCTTATTGACGATGAAACACAGAAATTGCATCCGAAATTAATACAAAATGCACAATGCGGCCTGAAGTACAAGAGGACTGACACTCTAACTTTCTATGATTTGAACCACTCCTGTGAGTCCAGATTTAGATTCCGATGCTTCACTTCAGGTTTACTGTATCCCTTGGACCTTCTTATTGACGATGAAACACAGATATTGCATCCTAATTTAATACAAAAGCACAATGCGGACTTGAGTGCAAGAGGACTGACACTCTAACTTTCTATGATTTGAACGTCTCCTGTGTGTCCTGTTTTAGATTCCGAAGCTTCACTTCAGGTTTACTGTATCCCTTGGACCTTCTTATTGACGATGAAACATAGTAATTGCTTCCGAATTTAATACAAAAGTCACAATGCCGTCTTAATTACAAGAGGACTGACACTCTAACTTTCTATGATTTGAACCTCTACTGTGAGTCTAGTCTTAGATTCCGATGCTTCTCTTCAGGTTTACTGTATCCCTTGGACCTTCTTATTGACGATGAAACACAGAAATTGCATCCCAATTTAATACAAAAGGCACAATGCCGACTTAAGTGCAAGAGGACTGACACTCTAACTTTCTATGATTTGTACCTCTCCTGTGAGCCCAGTTTGGGATTCCGATGCTTCACTTCAGGTTTACTGTATCCCTTGGACCTTCTTATTGACGATGAAACAAAGAAATTGCATCCGAATTTAATACAAACGGCACAATGCCGACTTAAGTACAAGAGGACTGACACTCTAATTTTCTATGATTTGAACCTCTACTGTGAGTCCAGTCTTAGATTCCGATGCTTCTCTTCAGGTTTACTGTATCCCTTTCACTTTCTTATTGACGATGAAACACAGAAATTGCATCCCAATTTAATACAAAAGGCACAATGCCGACTTAAGTACAAGAGGACTGACACTCTAACCTTCTATGATTTGAACCTCTCCTGTGAGTTCAGTTTTAGATTCCGATGCTTCACTTCAGGTTTACTGTATACCTTGGAGCTTCTTATTGACGATGAAACACAGATATTGCATCCGAATTTAATACAAAAGGCATAATGCCGACTTCAGTACTAGAGGACTGACACTCTAACTCTCTATGATTTTAACCTCTCCTGTGAGTCCAGTTTTAGAGTCCGGTGCTTCACTTCTGGTTTACTGTATCCCTTGGACGTTCTTATTGACGATGAAACACAGTAATTGCTTCCGAATCTAACACAAAAGGCACAATGTCGACTTAATTACAAGAGGACTGACACACTAACTTTCTATGATTTGAACCTCTCCTGTGATTCCAGTTTTAGATTCCGATGCTTCACTTCAGGTTTACTGTATCCCTTGGACCTTCTTATTGACGATGAAACATAGTAATTGCTTCCGAATTTAATACAAAAGGCACAATGCCGACTTAATTACAAGAGGACTGACACTCTAACTTACTATGATTTGAACCTCTACTGTGGTTCCAGTCTTACATTCCGATGCTTCTCTTGAGGTTTTCTGTATCCCTTGGACCTTCTTATTGACGATGAAACACAGAAATTGCATCCCAATTTAATACAAAAGGCACAATGCCGACTTAAGTACAAGCGGACTGACACTCTAACATTCTATACTTTGAACATCTCCTGTGAGTCCAGTTTTAGATTCCGATGCTTTACTTCAGGTTTACTGTATCCCTTGGACACTTTTATTGACGATGAAACTCAGAAATTGCATCCGAATTAAATACAAAAAGCACAATGCAGACTTACGTACAAGAGGACTGACACTCTAACTTTCTATGATTTGTACCTCTCCTGTGAGCCCAGTTTTGGATTCCGATGCTTCTCTTCAGGTTTACTGTATCCCTTGGACCTTCTTATTGACGATGAAACACAGAAATTGCATCCGAATTTAATACAAAAGGCACAATGCCGACTTAAGTACAAGAGGACTGACACTCTAACTCTCTATGATTTTAACCTCTCCTGTGAGTCCAGTTTTAGAGTCCGGTGCTTCACTTCTGGTTTACTGTATCCCTTGGACCTTCTTATTGACGATGAAACACAGTAATTGCCTCCGAATCTAACACAAAAGGCACAATGTCGACTTAATTACAAGAGGACTGACACTCTAACTTTCTATGATTTGAACCTCTCCTGTGATTCCAGTTTTAGATTCCGATGCTTCACTTCAGGTTTAATGTATCCCTTGGACCTTCTTATTGACGATGAAACACAGTAATTGCTTCCGAATTTAATACAAAAGGCACAATGCCGACATAAGTACAATAGGACTGACACTCTAACTTTCTTTGATTTGTACCTCTCCTGTGAGTCCAGTTTTAGACTCCGATGCTTCACTTCAGGTTTACTGTATCCCATGGACCTTCTTACTGACGATGAAACACAGAAATTGCATCCGAATTTAATACAAAAGGCACAATGCCGACTTAAGTACAAGAGGACTGACACTCTAACCTTCTATGAATTGAACCTCTCCTGTGAGTCCAGTTTTAGATTCCGATGCTTCAATTCAGGTTTACTGTATACCTTGGACCTTCTTATTGACGATGAAACACAGAAATTGCATCCGAATTTAAGACAAAAAGCACAATGCCGACTTCACTACAATAGGACTGACACTCTAATTTTCGATGATTTGAACCTCTCCTGTGAGTCCAGACTTGGGGTCCGATGCTTCACTTCAGGTTTACTGTATCCCTTGGACCGTCTTATTGACGATGAAACACAGAAATTGCATCCGAATTTAATACAAAAGGCACAATGCCGACTTAAGTACAAGAGGACTGACACTCTAACTTTCTATGATTTGAACCTCTACTGTGAGTCCAGTCTTAGATTTCGATGCTTCTCTTCAGGTTTTCTGTATCCCTTGCACCTTCTTATTGACGATGAAACACAGAAATTGCATCCCAATTTAATACAAAAGGCACAATGCCGACTTAAGTACAAGCGGACTGACACTCTAACGTTCTATAATTTGAACATCTCCAGTGAGTCCAGTTTTAGATTCCGATGTTTTACTTCAGGTTTACTGTATCCCTTGGACACTTTTATTGACGATGAATCACAGAAATTGCATCCGAATTAAATACAAAAGGCACAATTCCGACTTAAGTACAAGAGGACTGACACTCTAACATAGTATGATTTGAACCTCTCCTGTGAGTCCAGTTTTAGATTCCGATGCTTCACTTCAGGTTTACTGTATACCTTGGACCTTCTTATTGACGATGAAACACAGATATTGCATCCGAATTTAATACAAATGGCACCATGCCGACTTAAGTACTAGAGGACTGACACTCTAACTCTCTATGATTTTAACCTCTCCTGTGAGTCCAGTTTTAGAGTCCGGTGCTTCACTTCTGGTTTACTGTATCCCTTGGACGTTCTTATTGATGATGAAACACAGTAATTGCTTCCGAATCTAACACAAAAGGTACAATGCCGACTTAATTACAAGAGGACTGACACTCTAACTTTCTATGATTTGAACCTCTCCTGTGATTCCAGTTTTAGATTCCGATGCTTCACTTCAGGTTTACTGTATACCTTGGACCTTCTTATTGACGATGAAACACAGAAATTGCATCCGAATTTAATACAAAAGGCACAATGCCGACTTAAGTACAAGAGGACTGACACTCTTACTTTCTATGATTTGAACCTCTACTGTGAGTCCAGTCTTAGATTCCGATGCTTCTCTTCAGGTTTACTGTATCCCTTTCACCTTCTTATTGACGATGGAACACAGAAATTGCATCCCAATTTAATACAAAAGGCACAATGCCGACTTAAGTACAAGAGGACTGACACTCTAACCTTCTATGATTTGAACCTCTCCTGTGAGTCCAGTTTTAGATTCCGATGCTTCACTTCAGGTTTACTGTATACCTTGGAGCTTCTTATTGACGATGAAACACAGATATTGCATCCGAATTTAATACAAAAGGCACAAAGCCGACCTATGTACTAGAGGACTGACACTCTAACTCTCTATGATTTTAACCTCTCCTGTGAGTCCAGTTTTAGATTCCGGTGCTTCACTTCTGGTTTACTGTATCCCTTGGACGTTCTTATTGACGATGAAACACAGTAATTGCTTCCGAATCTAACACAAAAGGCACAATGTCGACTTAATTACAAGAGGACTGACACTATAATTTTCTATGTTTTGAACCTCTCCTGTGATTCCAGTTTTAGTTTCCGATGCTTCACTTCAGGTTTACTGTATCCCTTGGACCTTCTTATTGACGATGAAACACAGTAATTGCTTCCGAATTTAATACAAAAGGCACAATGCCGACTTAAGTACAAGAGGACTGACACTCTAACCTTCTATGATTTGAACCTCTCCTGTGAGTCCAGTTTTAGATTCCGATGCTTCACTTCAGGTTTACTGTATACCTTGGACCTTGTTATTGACGATGAAACACAGATATTGCATCCGAATTTAATACGAAAGGCACCATGCCGATTTAAGTACTTGAAGACTGACACTCTAACTCTCTATGATTTTAACCTCTCCTGTGAGTCCAGTTTTAGAGTCCGGTGCTTCACTTCTGGTTTACTGTATCCCTTAGACGTTCTTATTGACGATGAAACACAGTAATTGCTTCCGAATCTAACACAAAAGGCACAGTGCCGACTTAATTACAAGAGGACTGACACTCTAACATTCTATAATTTGAACCTCTCCTGTGAGTCCAGTTTTAGATTGCGATGCTTCACTTCAGGTTTACTGAATCGCTTCGATCTTCTTATTGACGATGAAACACAGAAATTGCATCCGATTTTAATACAAAAGGCACAATGCCGACTTAAGTACAAGAGGACTAACACTCAAACTTTCTGTGATTTGAACCTCTCCTGTGAGTCCAGTTTTTCATTGCGATGCTTCACGTCAGGTTTACACAGTCCCTTGGACCGTCTTATTGACGATGAAACACAGAAATAGCATCCGAATTTAATACAAAAGGCACAATGCCGACTTAAGTACAAGAGGACTGACACTCTAGCCTTCTATGATTTGAACCTCTCCTGTGAGTCCAGTTTTAGATTCCGATGCTTCACTTCAGGTTTACTGTATACCTTGGACCTTCTTATTGACGATGAAACACAGATATTGCATCCGAATTTAATACAAATGGCACCATGCCGACTTAAGTACTAGAGGACAGACACTCTAACTCTCTATGATTTTAACCTCTCCTGTGAGTCCAGTTTTAGAGTCCGGTGCTTCACTTCTGGTTTACTGTATCCCTTGGACGTTCTTATTGATGATGAAACACAGTAATTGCTTCCGAATCTAACACAAAAGGCACAATGCCGATTTAATTACAAGAGGACTGACACTCTAACTTTCTATGATTTGAACCTCTCCTGTGATTCCAGTTTTAGATTCCGATGCTTCACTTCAGGTTTACTGTATCCCTTGGACCTTCTTATTGACGATGAAACACAGTAATTGCTTCCGAATTTAATACAAAAGGCACAATGCCGACTTAATTACAAGAGGACTGACACTCTAACTTTCTTTGATTTGAACCTCTCCTGTGAGTCCAGTTTTAGTTTCCGAAGCTTCACTTCAGGTTTACTGTATCCCTTGGACCTTCTTATTGATGATGAAAACAGAAATTACATCCGAATTTAATACAAAAAGCACAATGCGGACTTAAGTACAAGAGGACTGACACTTTAACTTTCTATTAATTGAACCTCTTCTGTGAGTCCAGTTTTGGATTCCGATGCCTCACTTCAGGTTTACTGTATCCCGTGGACTTTCTTATTGACGATGAAACACAGAAATTGCATCCGAATATAATACAAAATGCATAATGCGGCCTGAAGTTCAAGAGGACTGACACTCTAACTTTCTATGATTTGAACCACTCCTGTGAGTCCAGTTTTAGATTGCGCTGCTTCACTTCAGGTTTACTGTATCCCTTGGACCTTCTTATTGACGATGAAACACAGAAATTGCATCCTAATTTAATACAAAAGGCACAATGCGGACTTGAGTCCAAGGGGACTGACACTCTAACTTTCTATGATTTGAACCTCTCCTGTGTGTCCAGTTTTAGATTCCGATGCTTCACTTCAGGTTTACTGTATCCCTTGGACCTTCTTATTGACGATGAAACACAGAAATTGCATCCGAATTTAATACAAAAGGCACAATGCCGACTTAAGTACAAGAGGACTGACACTCTAACTTTCTATGATTTGAACCTCTACTGTGAGTCCAGTCGTAGATTTCGATGCTTCTCTTCAGATTTTCTGTATCCCTTGGACCTTCTTATTGACGATGAAACACAGAAACTGCATCTCAATTTAATACAAAAGGCACAATGCCGACTTAAGTACAAGCGGACTGACACTCTAACATTCTATAATTTGAACATCTCATGTGAGTAAAGTTTTAGATTCCGATGCTTTACTTCAGGTTTACTGTATCCCTTGGACACTTTTATTGACGATGAAACACAGAAATTGCATCCGAATTAAATACAAAAGGCACAATTCCGACTTAAGTACAAGAGGACTGACACACTAACATTCTATGATTTGAACCTCTCCTGTGAGTCCAGTTTTAGATTCCGATGCTTCACTTCAGGTTTACTGTATCGCTTCGATCTTCTTATTTACGATGAAACACGGAAATTGCATCCGATTTTAATACAAAAGGGACAATGCCGACTTAAGTACAAGAGGACTAACATTTCTAACTTTCTATGATTTGAACCTCTCCTGTGAGTCCAGTTTCAGATTCCGATGCTTCACTTCAGGTTTACACAGTCCCTTGGACCGTCTTATTGACGATGAAACACAGAAATAGCATCCGAATTTAATACAAAATTCACAATGCGGCCTGAAGTACAAGAGGACTGACACTCTAACTTTCTATGATTTGAACCACTCCTGTGAGTCCAGTTTTAGATTCCGATGCTTCACTTCAGGTTTACTGTATCCCTTGGACCTTCTTATTGACGATGAAACGCAGAAATTGCATTCTAATTTAATACAAAAGGCATAATGCGGACTTGAGTACAAGAGGACTGACACTCTAACTTTCTATGATTTGAACCTCTCCTGTGTGTCCAGTTTTAGATTCCGATGCTTCACTTCAGGTTTACTGTATCCCTTGGACCTTCTTATTGACGATGAAACACAGAAATTGCAAACGAATTTTATACAAAAGGCACAATGCCGACTTAAGTACAAGAGGACTGACAGTCTAACTTTCTATGATTTGAACCTCTACTGTGAGTCCAGTCTTAGATTTCGATGCTTCTCTTCAGGTTTTCTGTATCCCTTGGACCTTCTTATTGACGATGAAACACAGAAATTGCATCCCAATTTAATACAAAAGGCACAATGCTGACTTAAGTACAAGCAGACTGACACTCTGACATTCTATAATTTGAACATCTCCTGTGAGTCCAGTTTTAGATTCCGATGCTTTACTTCAGGTTTACTGTATCCCTTAGACACTTTTATTGATGATGAAACACAGAAATTGCATCCGAATTAAATACAAAAGGCACAATTCCGACTTAAGTACAAGAGGACTGACACTCTAACATACTATGATTTGAACCTCTCCTGTGAGTCCAGTTTTAGATTCCGATGCTTCACTTCAGGTTTACTGCATCGCTTCGATCTTCTTATTGACGATGAAACACAGAAATTGCATCCGATTTTAATACAAATGGCACAATGCCGACCTAAGTACAAGAGGACTAACACTCTAACTTTCTATAATTTGAACCTCTCCTGTGAGTCCAGTTTTTGGTTCCGATGCTTCACTTCAGGTTTACACAGTCCGTTGGACCGTCTTATTGACGATGAAACACTGAAATAGCATCCGAATTTAATACAAAAGGCAAAATGCCGACTTAAGTACAAGAGGACTGACACTCTAACCTTCTATGATTTGAACCTCTCCTGAGAGTCCAGTTTTAGATTCCGATGCTTCACTTCAGGTTTACTGTATCCCTTGGACCTTCTTATTGACGATGAAAACAGAAATTGCATCCGAATTTAAAACAAAAAGGACAATGCGGACTTAAGTACAAGAGGACTGACACTTTAACATTCTATGAATTGAACCTCTTCTGTGAGTCCAGTTTTAGATTCCGATGCCTCACTTCAGGTTTACTGTATCCCGTGGACTTTCTTATTGACGATGAAACACAGAAATTGCATCCGAATATAATACAAAATGCACAATGCGGCCTGAAGTAGAAGAGGACTGACACTCTAACTTTCTATGATTTGAACCACTCCTGTGAGACCAGTTTTAGATTGCGATGCTTCACTTCAGGTTTACTGTATCTTTTGGACCTTCTTATTGACGATGAAACACAGAAATTGCATCCTAATTTAATACAAAAGGCACAATGCGGACTTGAGTACAAGGGGACTGACACTCTAACTTTCTATGATTTGAACCTCTCCTGTGTGACCAGTTTTAGATTCCGATGCTTCACTTCTGGTTTACTGTATCGCTTGGACCTTCTTATTGACGATGAAAACAGAAATTGCATCCGAATTTAATACAAAAGGCACAATGCCGACTTAAGTACAAGAGGACTGACACTTTAACTTTCTATGATTTTTACCTCTCCTGTGAGTCCAGTTTTGGATTCCGATGCTTCACTTCAAGTTTACAGTATCCCTTGGACCTTCTTATTGACGATGAAACACGGAAATTGCATCCGAATTTAAGACAAAAAGCACAATGCCGACTTAAGTACAAGATGACTGACACTCTAACTTTCGATGATTTGAACCTCTCCTGTGAGTCCAGACTTGGGGTCCGATGCTTCACTTCAGGTTTACTGTATCCCTTGGACCTTCTTATTGACGATGAAACACAGAAATTGCATCCGAATTTAATACAAAAGGCACAATGCCGACTTAAGTACGAGAGGACTGACACTCTAACTTTCTATGATTTGAACCTCTACTGTGAGTCCAGTCTTAGATTTCGATGCTTCTCTTCAGGTTTTCTGTATCCCTTGGACCTTCTTATTGACGATGAAACACAGAAACTGCATCTCAATTTAATACAAAAGGCACAATGCCGACTTAAGTACAAGCGGACTGACACTCTAATATTCTATAATTTGATCATCTCATGTGAGTCCAGTTTTAGATTCCGATGCTTTACTCCAGGTTTACTGTATCCTTTGGACACTTTTATTGACGATGAAACACAGAAATTGCATCCGAATTAAATACAAAAGGCACAATTCCGACTTAAGTACAAGAGGACTGACACACTAACATTCTATGATTTGAACCTCTTCTGTGAGTCCTGTTTTAGATTCCGATGCTTCACTTCAGGTTTACTGTATCGCTTCGATCTTCTTATTTACGATGAAACACGGTAATTGCATCCGATTTTAATACAAAAGGGACAATGCCGACTTAAGTACAAGAGGACTAACATTTCTAACTTTCTATGATTTGAACCTCTCCTGTGAGTCCAGTTTCAGATTCCAATGCTTCACTTCAGGTTTACACAGCCCCTAGGACCGTCTTATTGACGATGAAACACAGAAATAGCATCCGAATTTAATACAAAATTCACAATGCGGCCTGAAGTACAACAGGACTGACACTCTAACTTTCTATGATTTGAACCACTCCTGTGAGTCCAGTTTTAGATTCCGATGCTTCATTTCAGGTTTACTGTATCCCTTGGACCTTCTTATTGACCATGAATTACAGAAATTGCATCCTAATTTAATACAAAAGGCACAATGCGGACTTGAGTACAAGAGGACTGACACTATAACTTTCTATGATTTGAACCTCTCCTGTGTGTCCTGTTTTAGATTCCGATGCTTCACTTCAGGTTTACTGTATCGCTTGGACCTTCTTATTGACGATGAAAACAGAAATTGCATCCGAATTTAATACAAAAAGCACAATGCCGACTTAAGTACAAGAGGACTGACTCTCTAACTTTCTATGATTTGTACCTCTCCTGTGAGTCCAGTTTTTGATTCCGATGCTTCACTTCAGGTTTACACAGTCCCTTGGAGCGTCTTATTGACGATGAAATACAGAAATAGCATCCGAATTTAATACAAAAGGTACAATGCCGGCTTAAGTACAATCAGACTGACACTCTGACATTCTATAATTTGAACATCTCCTGTGAG
Source organism: Schistocerca serialis cubense (assembly GCF_023864345.2). Lineage (NCBI taxonomy): Eukaryota > Metazoa > Arthropoda > Insecta > Orthoptera > Acrididae > Schistocerca > Schistocerca serialis. The sequence continues at coordinate 1,046,602,073 of NC_064640.1, read as the reverse complement.
TCCAGTTTTAGATTCCGATGCTTTACTTCAGGTTTACTGTATCCCTTAGACACTTTTATTGATGATGAAACACAGAAATAGCATCCGAATTAAATACAAAAGGCACAATTCCGACTTATGTACAAGAGGACTGACACTCTAACATACTATGATTTGAACCTCTCCTGTGAGTCCAGTTTTAGATTCCGATGCTTCACTTCAGGTTTACTGCATCGCTTCGATCTTCTTATTGACGATGAAACACAGAAATTGCATCCGATTATAATACAAAATGCACAATGCCGACCTAAGTACAAGAGGACTAACACTCTAACTTTCTATGATTTGAACCTCTCCTGTGAGTCCAGTTTTTGATTCCGATGCTTCACTTCAGGTTTACACAGTCCCTTGGAGCGTCTTATTGACGATGAAATACAGAAATAGCATCCGAATTTAATACAAAAGGTACAATGCCAACTTAAGTACAAGAGGACTGACACTCTAACCTTCTATGATTTGAACCTCTCCTGTGAGTCCAGTTTTAGATTCCGATGCTTCACTTCAGGTTTACTGTATCCCTTGGACCTTCTTATTGACGATGAAAACAGAAATTACATCCGAATTTAATACAAAAAGCACAATGCGGACATAAGTACAAGAGGACTGACACTTTAACTTTCTATGAATTGAACCTCTTCTGTGAGTCCAGTTTTAGATTCCAATGCCTCACTTCAGGTTTACTGTATCCCGTGGACTTTCTTATTGACGATGAAACACAGAAATTGTATCCGAATATAATACAAAATGCACAATGCGGCCTGAAGTACAAGAGGACTGACACTCTAACTTTCTATGATTTGAACCACTCCTGTGAGTCCAGTTTTAGATTGCGATGCTTCACTTCAGATTTACTGTATCCCTTAGACCTTCTTATTGACGACGAAACACAGAAATTGCATCCTAATTTAATACAAAAGGCACAATGCGGACTTGAGTACAAGGGGACTGACACTCTAACTTTCTATGATTTGAACCTCTCCTGTGTGTCCAGTTTTAGATTCCGATGCTTCACTTCTGGTTTACTGTATCGCTTGGACCTTCTTATTGACGATGGAAACAGAAATTGCATCCGAATTTAATACAAAAGGCACAATGCCGACATAAGTACAACAGGACTGACACTCTAACTTTCTATGATTTGTACCTCTCCTGTGAGTCCAGTTTTGGATTCCGATGCTTCACTTCAAGTTTACAGTATCCCTTGGACCTTCTTATTGACGATGAAACACAGAAATTGCATCCGAATTTAAGACAAAAAGCATAATGCCGCCTTAAGTACAAGAGGACTGACACTCTAACTTTCGATGATTTGAACCTCTCCTGTGAGTCCAGACTTGGGGTCCGATGCTTCACTTCAGGTATACTGTATCCCTTGGACCTTCTTATTGACGATGAAACACAGAAATTGCATCCGAATTTAATACAAAAAGCACAATGCGGACTTAAGTACAAGAGGACTGACACTTCAACTTTCTATGAATTGAACCTCTTCTGTGAGTCCAGTTTTAGATTCCAATGCCTCACTTCAGGTGTACTGTATCCCGTGGACTTTCTTATTGACGATGAAACACAGAAATTGCATCCGAATATAATACAAAATGCACAATGCGGCCTGAAGTACAAGAGGACTAACACTCTAACTTTCTATGATTTGAACCACTCCTGTGAGTCCCGTTTTAGATTGCGATGCTTCACTTCAGATTTACTGTATCCCTTGGACCTTCTTATTGACGATGAAACACAGAAATTGCATCCGTCTTAAGTGCAAAAGGCACAATGCCGACTTGATTACAAGGGGACTGACACTCTAACTTTCTATGATTTGAACCTCTCCTGTGTGTCCAGTTTTAGATTCCGATGCTTCACTTCTGGTTTACTGTATCGCTTGGACCTTGTCATTGACGATGAAAACAGAAATTGCATCCGAATTTAATACAAAAGGAACAATGCCGACTTAAGTACAACAGGACTGGCACTCTAACTTTCTATGATTTGTACCTCTCCTGTGAGTCCAGTTTTGGATTCCGATGCTTCACTTCAAGTTTACAGAATCCCTTGGACCTTCTTATTGACGATGAAACACAGAAATTGCATCCGAATTTAAGACAAAAAGCACAATGCCGACTTAAGTACAAGAGGACTGACACTCTAACTTTCTATGATTTGAACCTCTACTGTGAGTCCAGTCTTAGATTTCGATGCTTCTCTTCAGGTTTTCTGTATCCCTTTAACCTTCTTATTGACGATGAAACACAGAAACTGCATCTCAATTTAATACAAAAGGCACAATGCCGACTTAAGTACAAGCGGACTGACACTCTAACATTCTATAATTTGAACATCTCATGTGAGTCCAGTTTTAGATTCCGATGCTTTACTTCAGGTCTACTGTATCCCTTGGACACTTTTATTGACGATGAAACACACAAATTGCATCCGAATTAAATACAAAAGTCACAATTCCAACTTAAGTACAAGAGGACTGACACACTAACATTCTATGATTTGAACCTCTCCTGTGAGTCCAGTTTTAGATTCCGATGCTTCACTTCAGGTTTACTGTATCGCTTCGATCTTCTTATTTACGATGAAACACGGAAATTGCATCCGATTTTAATACAAAAGGGACAATGCCGACTTAAGTACAAGAGGACTAACATTTCTAACTTTCTATGATTTGAACCTCCCCTGTGAGTCCAGTTATAGATTCCGATGCTTCACTTCAGGTTTACACAGTCCCTTGGACCGTCTTATTGACGATGAAACACAGAAATAGCATCCGAATTTAATACAAAATTCACAATACGGCCTGAAGTACAAGAGGACTGACACTCTAACTTTCTATGATTTGAACCAATCCTGTGAGTCCAGTTTTAGATTCCGATGCTTCACTTCAGGTTTACACAGTCCCTTGGACCTTCTTATTGACGATCAAACACAGAAATTGCATCCTAATTTAATACAAAGGGCACAATGCGGACTTGAGTACAAGTGGACTGACACTCTAACTTTCTATGATTTGAACCTCTCCTGTGTGTCCAGTTTTAGATTCCGATGCTTCACTTCAGGTTTACTGTATCGCTTGGACCTTCTTATTGACGATGAAAACAGAAATTGCATCCGAATTTAATACAAAAGGCACAATGTCGACTTAAGTACAAGAGGACTGACTCTCTAACTTTCTATGATTTGTACCTCTCCTGTGAGTCCAGTTTTTGATTCGTATGCTTCACTTCAGGTTTACAGTATCCCTTCGACCTTCTTATTGACGATGAAACACAGAAATTGCATCCAAATTTAAGACAAAAGGCACAAGGCCGACTTAAGTACAAGAGGACTGACACTCTAACTTTCGATGATTTGAACCTCTCCTGTGAGTCCCGACTTGGGGTCCGATGCTTCACTTCAGGTTTACTATATCCCTTGGACCTTCTTATTGACGATGAAACACAGAAATTGCATCCGAATTTTATACAAAAGGCACAATGCCGACTTAAGTACAAGAGGATTGACACTCTAACTTTCTATGATTTGAACCTCTACTGTGAGTCCAGTCTTAGATTTCGATGCTTCTCTTCAGGTTTTCTGTATCCCTTGGACCTTCTTATTGACAATGAGACACAGATATTGCATCCGAATTTAATACAAAAACCACAATGCGGACTTAAGTACATGAGGACTGACACTCTAACTTTCTATGATTTGAACGTCTCCTGGGAGTCCAGTTTTAGATTCCGGTGCTTTACTTCAGGTTACAGTATCCCTTGGACCTTTTTATTGACGATGAAACATAGAAATTGCATCCAAATTAAATACAAAAGGCACAATGCCGACTTAAGTACAAGAGGACTGACACTCTAACATTCTATGATGTGAACCGCTCCTGTGAGTTCAGTTTTAGATTCCGATGTTTCACTTCAGGTTTACTGTATCGCTTGGATCTTCTTATTGACGATGAAACACAGAAATTGCATCCGAATTTAATACAAAAGGCACAATGCCGACCTAAGTACAAGAGGACTGACACTCCAACTTTCTATGATTTGAACCTCTCCTTTGAGTCCAGTTTCGGATTCCGATGCTTCACTTCAGGTTTACTGTATCGCTTGAATCTTCGTTTTGACGATGAAACACAGAAATTGCATCCGATTTTAATACAAAAGGCACAATGCCGACTTAAGTACAAGAGGATTAACACTCTAACTTTCTATGATTTGAACCTCTCGTGTGAGTCCAGTTTTAGATTCCGATGCTTCACTTCAGGTATACTCAGTCCCTTGGACCGTCTTATTGACGATGAAACACAGAAATTGCATCCGAATTTAATACAAAAGGCTCAATGCCGACTTAAGTACAAGAGGACAGACACTCTAACCTTTTATGATTTGAACCTCTCCTGTGAGTCCAGTTTTACATTCCGATGCTTCACTTCAGGTTTACTGTATACCTTGGACCTTCTTATTGACGATGAAACACAGATATTGCATCCGAATTTAATACAAATCGCGCAGTGCTGAGGTAAGAACAAGAGGACTGACACTCTAACTCTCTATGATATGAACCTCTCCTGTGAGTCCAGTTTTAGATTCCGATGCTTCACTTCTGGTTTACTGTATCCCTTGGACGTTCTTATTGACGATGAAACACAGTAATTGCATCCGAATTTAATACAAAAGGCACAATGCCGACTTAATTACATGAGGACTGACACTCTAACTTTCTATGATTTGAACCTCTCCTGTGAGTCCTGTTTTAGATTCCGATGCTTCACTTCAGGTTTACACAGTCCCTTGGACCTTCTTATTGACGATCAAACACAGAAATTGCATCCTAATTTAATACAAAGGGCACAATGCGGACTTGAGTACAAGTGGACTGACACTCTAACTTTCTATGATTTGAACCTCTCCTGTGTGTCCAGTTTTAGATTCCGATGCTTCACTTCAGGTTTACTGTATCGCTTGGACCTTCTTATTGACGATGAAAACAGAAATTGCATCCGAATTTAATACAAAAGGCACAATGTCGACTTAAGTACAAGAGGACTGACTCTCTAACTTTCTATGATTTGTACCTCTCCTGTGAGTCCAGTTTTTGATTCGTATGCTTCACTTCAGGTTTACAGTATCCCTTCGACCTTCTTATTGACGATGAAACACAGAAATTGCATCCAAATTTAAGACAAAAGGCACAAGGCCGACTTAAGTACAAGAGGACTGACACTCTAACTTTCGATGATTTGAACCTCTCCTGTGAGTCCCGACTTGGGGTCCGATGCTTCACTTCAGGTTTACTATATCCCTTGGACCTTCTTATTGACGATGAAACACAGAAATTGCATCCGAATTTTATACAAAAGGCACAATGCCGACTTAAGTACAAGAGGATTGACACTCTAACTTTCTATGATTTGAACCTCTACTGTGAGTCCAGTCTTAGATTTCGATGCTTCTCTTCAGGTTTTCTGTATCCCTTGGACCTTCTTATTGACAATGAGACACAGATATTGCATCCGAATTTAATACAAAAACCACAATGCGGACTTAAGTACATGAGGACTGACACTCTAACTTTCTATGATTTGAACGTCTCCTGGGAGTCCAGTTTTAGATTCCGGTGCTTTACTTCAGGTTACAGTATCCCTTGGACCTTTTTATTGACGATGAAACATAGAAATTGCATCCAAATTAAATACAAAAGGCACAATGCCGACTTAAGTACAAGAGGACTGACACTCTAACATTCTATGATGTGAACCGCTCCTGTGAGTTCAGTTTTAGATTCCGATGTTTCACTTCAGGTTTACTGTATCGCTTGGATCTTCTTATTGACGATGAAACACAGAAATTGCATCCGAATTTAATACAAAAGGCACAATGCCGACCTAAGTACAAGAGGACTGACACTCCAACTTTCTATGATTTGAACCTCTCCTGTGAGTCCAGTTTCGGATTCCGATGCTTCACTTCAGGTTTACTGTATCGCTTGAATCTTCGTTTTGACGATGAAACACAGAAATTGCATCCGATTTTAATACAAAAGGCACAATGCCGACTTAAGTACAAGAGGATTAACACTCTAACTTTCTATGATTTGAACCTCTCGTGTGAGTCCAGTTTTAGATTCCGATGCTTCACTTCAGGTATACTCAGTCCCTTGGACCGTCTTATTGACGATGAAACACAGAAATTGCATCCGAATTTAATACAAAAGGCACAATGCCGACTTAAGTACAAGAGGACTGACACTCTAACCTTTTATGATTTGAACCTCTCCTGTGAGTCCAGTTTTACATTCCGATGCTTCACTTCAGGTTTACTGTATACCTTGGACCTTCTTATTGACGATGAAACACAGATATTGCATCCGAATTTAATACAAATCGCGCAGTGCTGAGGTAAGAACAAGAGGACTGACACTCTAACTCTCTATGATATGAACCTCTCCTGTGAGTCCAGTTTTAGATTCCGATGCTTCACTTCTGGTTTACTGTATCCCTTGGACGTTCTTATTGACGATGAAACACAGTAATTGCATCCGAATTTAATACAAAAGGCACAATGCCGACTTAATTACAAGAGGACTGACACTCTAACTTTCTATGATTTGAACCTCTCCTGTGAGTCCTGTTTTAGATTCCGATGCTACACTTCAAGTTTGCTGTATCCCTTTTATCTTCTTATTTACGATGAAACACAGAAATTGCATCCGAATTTAATACAAAAATCACAATGCCGACTTAAGTACATGAGGACTGACACTCTAACTTACTATTATTCGAACCTCTCCTGTGAGTGCAGTTTTAGATAACGATGCTTCACTTCAGGTTCACTGTATACCTTGGGCATTCTTATTGACGATGAAGCACAGAAATTGCATCCAATATTAATACAAAAGGCACCATGCCGACATAAGTACAAGCTTAATGACACTCTAACTTTCTATGATTTGAACCTCTCCTGTTAGTCCAGATTTAGATTCCGATGCTTCACTTCAGGTTTACTGTATCCCTTGGACCTTCTTATTGACGATGAAACACAGAAATTGCATCCGAATTTAATACAAAAGGCACAATGCCGACTTAAGTACAAGAGGACTGACACTCTAACTTTCTATGATTTGAACCTCTCCTGTGAGTCCAGACTTAGATTCCGACGCTTCACTTCAGGTTTACTGTATCCCTTGGACCTTCTTAATGACGATGAAACACAGAAATTGCATCCGAATTTAAGACAAAAGGCACAATGCCGACTTAAGTACAAGAGGACTGACACTCTAACTTTCTATGATTTGAACATCTCCTGTGAGTCAAGACTTGGATTCCGATGCTTCACTTCAGGCTTACTGTATCCCTTGAACCTTCTTATTGACGATGAAACACAGAAATTGCATCCGAATTTAATACAAAAGGCACAATGCCGACTTAAGTACAAAAGAACTGACACTCTAACTTTCAATGATTTGAACCTCTCCTGTGAGTCTAGTTATGGATTCCGGTGCTTTACTTCAGGTGTACTGTATCCCTTGGACCTTTTTATTGAGGATGAAACACAGAAATTGCATCCGAATTAAATACAAAAGGCACAATGCCGACTTAAAAACAAGAGGACAGACACTCTAACTCTCTATGATCTGAACCTCTCCTGTGAGTCCAGACTTGGATTCCGATGCTTCACTTCAGGTTTACTGCATCCCTTGGACCTTCTTATTGACGATCAAACACAGAAATTGCATCCGAATTTAATACAAAAGGCACAATGCCGACTTAAGTACATGAGGACAGAAACTCTCACATTCTATGATTTGCACCTCTCCAGTGAGTCCAGTTTTAGATTCCGATGCTTCACTTCAGGTTTACTCAGTCCCTTCGACCGTCTTATTGACGATGAAACACAGAAATTGCATCCGAATTTAATACAAAAGGCACAATGCCGACTTAAGTACAAGAGGACTGACACACTAACCCTCTATGATTTGAACCTCACCTGTGAGTCGAGTTTTAGAGTCCAATGCTTCACTTCAGGTTTACTGTATCCCTTGGACGTTCTTACTGACGATGAAACACAGTAATTGCACCCGAATGTAATACAAAATGCACAATATGGCCTGAAGTACAATAGGACTGTCACTCAAACCTTCTATGATTTGAACCACTCCTGTGAGTGCAGTTTTAGATTCCGATGCTTCACTCTAGGTTTACTGTTTACCTTGGGCCTTCTTATTGACGATGAAGCACAGAAATTGCATCCAATTTTAATACAAAAGACACAATGCTGACTTAAGTACAAGCGGAATGACACTCTAACTTTCTATGATTTGAACCTCTCCTGTGAGTCCAGTTTTAGATTCCGATGCTTCACTTCAGGTATACTGTATCCGTTGGATCTTCTTATTGACGATGAAACACAGAAATTGCATCCGAATTTAATACAAAAGGCACACTGCCGTCTTAAGTACAAGAGGACTGACACACTAACTTTCTATGATTTGAAACTCTCCTGTGAGTCCAGACTTAGATTCCGACACTTCACTTCAGGTTTACTGTATCCCTTGGACCTTCTTATTGACGATGAAACTGAAATTGCATCCGAATTTAAGACAAAATGCACAATGCGCAACTTAAGTACAAGAGGACTGACACTCTAACATTCTATCATTTGAACCTCTCCTGTTAGTCCAGTCTCAGATTCCTATGCTTCTCTTCAGGTTTACTGTATCCCTAGGACAATATTATTGACGATGAAACACAGAAATTGCATCTGAATTTAATACAAAAGGCACAATACCGACTTAAGTACAAGAAGACTGACACTCTAACTTTCTTTCATTTGAACCTGTCTTATGAGTCCAGTCTTAGATTCCGATGCTTCTCTTCAGGTTTACTGTATCCCTTGGACCTTCTTATTGACGATGAAACACAGAAATTGCATCCAAATTTAATACAAAAGGCACAATGCCGACTTAAGTACATGAGGACTGACACTCTAACTTTCTATGATTTGAACGGCTCCTGGGAGTCCAGTTTTAGACTCCGGTGCTTTACTTCAGGTTACTGTATCCCTTGGACCCTTTTATTGACGATGAAACGTAGAAATTGCATCCCAATTAAATACAAAAGGCACAATGCCGACTTAAGTACAAGAGGACTGACACTCTAACATTCTATGATTTGAACCTCTCCTGTAAGTTCAGTTTTAGATTCCGATGTTTCACTTCAGGTTTACTGTATCGCTTGGATCTTCTTATTGACGATGAAACACAGAAATTGCATCCGATTTTTAATACAAAAGGCACAATGCCGACTTAAGTACAAAAGGACTGACACTCTAACTTCCTATCATTTGAACCTCTCCTGTGAGTCCAGTCTTAGATTCCGATGCTTCTCTTCAGGTTTACTGTATCCCTTGGACCTTCTTATTGACGATGAAACACAGAAATTGTATCCGAATTTAATACAAAAGGCACAATGCCGACTTATGTACATGAGGACAGACACTCTAACTTTCCATGTGTTGAACCTCTCCTGTGAGTCCAGACTTAGATTCCGACGCTTCACTTCAGGTTTACTGTATCCCTTGGACCTTCTTATTGACGATGAAACACAGAAATTGCATCCGAAATTAAGACAAAAGGCACAATGCCGATCTAAGTACAAGAGGACTGACACTCTAACTTTCTATGATTTGAACATCTCCTGTGAGTCCAGACTTGGATTCCGATGCTTCACTTCAGGTTTACTGTATCCCTTGGACCTTCTTATTGACGATCAAACACAGAAATTGCATCCGAATTTAATACAAAAGGCACAATGCCGACTTAAGTACAAAAGGACTGACACTCTAACTTCCTATCATTTGAACCTCTCCTGTGAGTCCAGTCTTAGATTCCGATGCTTCTCTTTAGGTTTACTGTATCCCTTGGACCTTCTTATTGACGATGAAACACAGAAATTGTATCCGAATTTAATACAAAGGGAACAATGCCGACTTATGTACATGAGGACAGACACTCTAACATTCTAGGATTTGAACCTCTCCTGTGAGTCCAGTTTTAGATTCCGATGCTTCCCTTCAGGTTTACTCAGTCCCTTCGACCGTCTTATTGGCGCTGAAACACAGAAATTGCATCCGAATTTAATGCAAAAGGCACAATGCCGCCTTAAGTAAAAGAGGACTGACACTCTAACGCTCTATGATTTGAACCTCACCTGTGAGTCCAGTTTTAGAGTCCAATGCTTCACTTCAGGTTTACTGTATCCCTTGGACGTTCTTACTGACGATGAAACACAGAAATTGCACCCGAATTAAATACAAAATGCACAATGCGGCATGAAGTACAATAGGACTGACACTCTAACTTTCTATGATTTGAACCACTCCTGTGAGTGCAGTTTTAGATTCCGATGCTTCACTTCAGGTTTACTATTTACCTTGGGCCATCTTATAGACGATGAAGCACAGAAATTGCATCCGATTTTAATAAAAAATTCATAATGCCGTCTTAAGTACAAGAGGACTGACACACTAACTTTCTATGATTTGAAACTCTCCTGTGTGTCCAGACTTAGATTCCGACGCTTCACATCAGGTTTACTGTATCCCTTGGACCTTCTTATTGACGATGAAAAACAGAAATTGCATCCGAATTTAAGACAAAATGCACAATGCCGACTTAAGTACAAGAGGACTGACACTCTAACTTTCTATCACTTGAACCTCTCCTGTTAGTCCAGTCTTAGATTCCTATGCTTCACTTCCGGTTTATTGTATGCCTTGGACCTACTTATTGACGATGAAACACAGTAATTGCATCTGAATTTAATACAAAAGGCACAATGCCGACTTAAGTACAAGAGGACTGACACTCTAACTTTCGATGATTTGAACCTCTCCTGTGAGTCCAGTTATAGATTCCGATGCTTCACGTCAGGTTTACTGTATCCCTAGGACAATATTACTGACGATGAAACACAGAAATTGCATCTGAATTTAATACAAAAGGCACAATGCCGACTTAAGTACATATAACTGACACTCTAACTTTCTTTGATTTGAACCTGTCTTGTGAGTCCAGTTTCAGATTCCTATGCTTCACTTCCGGTTTATTGTATGCCTTGGACCTACTTATTGACGATGAAACACAGTAATTGCATCTGAATTTAATACAAAAGGCACAATGCCGACTTAAGTACAAGAGGACTGACACTCTAACTTTCGATGATTTGAACCTCTCCTGTGAGTCCAGTTATAGATTCCGATGCTTCACGTCAGGTTTACTGTATCCCTAGGACAATATTACTGACGATTAAACACAGAAATTGCATCCGAATTTAATACAAAAGGCACAATGCCGACTTAAGTACAAGAGTACTGACACTTGAACTTTCTATGATATGAACCTCTCCTGTGAGTCCAATTTTAGATTCCGATGCTTCACTTCAGGTTTACTGAGTCCCTTGGACTTTCTTATTGACAATGAAACACAGAAATTGCAACCGAATTTAATACAAAAGGCACAATGCCGACTTAAGTACAAGAGGACTGACACTCTATCTTCCCATCATTTGAACCTCTCCAGTGAGTCCAGTCTTAGATTCCGATGCTCCTCTTCAAGTTTACTGTATCCCTTGGACCTTCTTATTGAAGATGAAATACAGAAATTGTATCCGAATTTAATACAAAAGGCACAATGCCGACTTAAGTACATGAGGACAGACACTCTAACTTTCTATGATTTGAACCTCTCCTGTGAGTCCAGTTTTTTGATTCCGATGCTTCACTTCAGGTTTACTCAGTCCCTTGGACCATCTGATTGACGATGAAACACAGAAATTGCATCCGAATTTAATACAAAAGGCACAATGCCGACTTAAGTACAAGAGGACTGACACTCTAACCTTCTATGATTTGAACCTCTCCTGTGAGTCCAGTTTTAGATTCCGATGCTTCACATCAGGTTTACAGTATACCTTGGGCCTTCTTAATGACGATGAAGCACAGAAATTGCATCCGATTTTAATACAAAAGTCACAATGCTGACATAAGTACAAGCGGAATGACACTCTAACTTTCTATGATTTGAACCTCTCCTGTGAGTCCGGTTTTAGATTCCGATGCTTCTCTTCAGGTTTACTGTATCCCTTGGACCTTCTTCTTGACGATGAAACACAGAAATTGTATCCGAAATTAATACAAAAGGCACAATGCCGACTTAAGTACATGAGGACAGAAACTCTAACATTCTATGATTTGCACCACTCCTGTGAGTCCAGATTTAGATTCCGATGCTTCACTTCAGGTTTACTCAGTCCCTTCGACCGTCTTATTGACGATGAAACACAGAAATTGCATCCGAATTTAATACAAAAGGCACAATGCCGACTTAAGTACAAGAGGACTGACACTCTAACCCTCTATGATTTGAACCTCACCTGTGAGTCCAGTTTGAGAGTCCAATGCATCACTTCAGGTTTACTGTATCGCTTGGACATTCTTACTGACGATGAAACACAGAAATTGCACCCGAATTTAATACAAAATTCACAATATGGCCTGAAGTACAATAGGACTGACACTCAAACCTACTATGATTTGAACCACTCCTGTGAGTGCAGTTTTAGATTCCGATGCTTCACTCTAGGTTTACTGTTTACCTTGGGCCTTCTTATTGACGATGAAGCACAGAAATTGCATCCAATTTTAATACAAAAGACACAATGCTGACTTAAGTACAAGCGGAATGACACTCTAACTTTCTATGATTTGAACCTCTCCTGTGAGTCCAGTTTTAGATTCCGATGCTTCACTTCAGGTTTACTGTATCCGTTGGATCTTCTTATTGACGATGAAACACAGAAATTGCATCCGAATTTAATACAAAAGGCACAATGCCGTCTTAAGTACAAGTGGAATGACACTCTAACTTTCTATGATTTGAACCTCTCCTGTGAGTCCAGATTTAGATTCCGATGCTTCACTTCAGGTTTACTGTATCCCTTGGACCTTCTTATTGACGATGAAACACAGAAATTGCATCCGAATTTAATACAAAAGGCACAATGCCGACTTAAGTACAAGAGGACTGACACTCTAACTTTCCATGTGTTGAACCTCTCCTGTGAGTCCAAGCTTAGATTCCGACGCATCACTTCAGGTTTACTGTATCCCTTGGACCTTCTTATTGACGATGAAACACAGAAATTGCATCCGAATTTAAGACAAAAGGCACAATGCCGACCTAAGTACAAGAATACTGACACTATAACTTTCTATGATTTGAACATCTCCTGTGAGTCCAGACTTGGATTCCGATGCTTCACTTCAGGTTTACTGTATCCCTTGGACCTTCTTATTGACGATCAAACACAGAAATTGCATCCGAATTTAATACAAAAGGCACAATGCCGACTTAAGTACAAAAGGACTGACACTCTAACTTCCTATCATTTGAACCTCTCCTGTGAGTCCAGTCTTAGATTCCGATGCTTCTCTTCAGGTTTAGTGTATCCCTTGGACTTTCTTATTGACGATGAAACACAGAAATTGTATCCGAATTTAATACAAAAGGCACAATGCCGACTTATGTACATGAGGACAGACACTCTAACTTTCTAGGATTTGAACCTCTCCTGTGAGTCCAGTTTTAGATTCCGATGCTTCACTTCAGGTTTACTCAGTCCCTTCGACCGTCTTATTGACGATGAAACACAGAAATTGTATCCGAATTTAATGCAAAAGGCACAATGCCGACTTAAGTAAAAGAGGACTGACACTCTAACCCTCTATGATTTGAACCTCACCTGTGAGTCCAGTTTTAGAGTCCAATGCCTCACTTCAGGTTTACTGTATCCCTTGGACGTTCTTACTGACGATGAAACACAGAAATTGCACCCGAATTAAATACAAAATGCTCAATGCGGCATGAAGTACAATAGGACTGACACTCTAACTTTCTATGATTTGAACCACTCCTGTGAGTGCAGTTTTAGATTCCGATGCTTCACTTCAGGTTTACTGTTTACCTTGGGCCTTCTTATAGACGATGAAGCACAGAAATTGCATCCGATTTTAATACAAAAGGCACAATGCCGTCTTAAGTACAAGAGGACTGACACACTAACTTTCTATCACTTGAACCTCTCCTGTTAGTCCAGTCTTAGATTCCTATGCTTCACTTCCGGTTTATTGTATCCCTTGGACCTCCTTATTGACGATGAAACACAGTAATTGCATCCGAATTTAATACAAAAGGCACAATGCCGACTTAAGTACTAGAGGACTGACACTCTAACATTCTATGATTTGAACCTCTCCTGTGAGTCCAATTATAGATTCTGATACCTCACGTCAGGTTTACTGTATCCCTAGGACAATATTACTGACGATGAAACACAGAAATTGCATCTGAATTTAATACAAAAGGCACAATGCCGACTTAAGTACAAGAAGACTGACACTCTAACTTTCTTTGATTTGAACCTGTCTTGTGAGTCCAGTTTCAGATTCCGAAGCTTCACTTCAGGTTTACTGTATCACTTGGATCTCTTATTGACGATGAAACACAGAAATTGCATCCGAATTTAATACAAAAGGCACAATGCCGACTTAAGTACAAGAGGACTGACACTCTAATATTCTATGATTTGAACCTCTCCTGTGAGTCCCGTTCTAGATTCCGACGCTTCACTTCAGTTTTACTGTATCTCTTGGACCTTCTTATTGACGATTAAACACAGAAATTGCATCCGATTTTAATACAAAAGGCACAATGCCGACTTAAGTACAAGAGTACTGACACTTGAACTTTCTATGATATGAACCTCTCCTGTGAGTCCAATTTTAGATTCCGATGCTTCACTTCAGGTTTACTGAGTCCCTTGGACTTTCTTATAGACGATGAAACACAGAAATTGCAACCGAATTTAATACAAAAGGCACAATGACGACTTAAGTACAAGAGGACTGACACTCTAACCATCTATGATTTGAACCTCTCCTGTGAGTCCAGTTTTAGATTCCGATGCTTCACTTCAGGTTTACTGTATACCTTGGACCTTCTTATTGACGATGAAACACAGATATTGCATCCGAATGTAATACAAAAGGCACAATGCCGACTTAAGTACAAGAGGACTGACACTCTAACCATCTATGATTTGAACCTCACCTGTGAGTCCAGTTTTAGAGTCCAATGCTTCACTTCAGGTTTACTCTATCCCTTGGACGTTCTTACTGACGCTGAAACACAGAAATTGCATCTGAATTTAATACAAAATGCACAATGCGGCCTGAAGTACAATAGGACTGACACTCTAGTTTTCTATGATTTGAACCACTCCTGTGAGTGCAGTTTTAGATTCCGATGCTTCACTTCAGGTTTACAGTATACCTTGGGCCTTCTTAATGACGATGAAGCACAGAAATTGCATCCGATTTTAATACAAAAGGCACAATGCTGACATAAGTACAAGCGGAATGACACTCTAACTTTCTATGATTTGAACCTCTCCTGTGAGTCCAGTTTTAGATTCCGATGCTTCTCTTCAGGTTTACTGTATCCCTTGGACCTTCTTATTGACGATGAAACACAGAAATTGTATCCGAAATTAATACAAAAGGCACAATGCCGACTTAAGTACATGAGGACAGAAACTCTAACATTCTATGATTTGCACCATTCCTGTGAGTCCAGTTTTAGATTCCGATGCTTCACTTCAGGTTTACTCAGTCCCTTCGACCGTCTTATTGACGATGAAACACAGAAATTGCATCCGAATTTAATACAAAAGGCACAATGCCGACTTAAGAGCAAGAGGACTGACACTCTAACCCTCTATGATTTGAACCTCACCTGTGAGTCCAGTTTTAGAGTCCAATGCTTCACTTCAGGTTTACTGTATCCCTTGGACGTTCTTACTGACGATGAAACACAGAAATTGCACCCGAATTTAATACAAAATGCACAATATGGCCTGAAGTACAATAGGACTGACACTCAAACATTCTATGATTTGAACCACTCCTGTGAGTGCAGTTTTTGATTCCGATGCTTCACTCTAGGTTTACTGTTTACCTTGGGTCTTCTTATTGACGATGAAGCACAGAAACTGCATCCAATTTTAATACAAAAGACACAATGCTGACTTAAGTACAAGCGGAATGACACTCTAACTTTCTATGATTTGAACCTCTCCTGTGAGTCCAGTTTTAGATTCCGATTCTTCACTTCAGGTTTACTGTATCCCTTGGACCTTCTTATTGACGATGAAACACAGAAATTGCATCCGAATTTAATACAAAAGGCACAATGCCGACTTAAGTACAAAAGGACTGACACTCTAACTTCCTATCATTTAAACCTCTCCTGTGAGTCCAGTCTTAGATTCCGATGCTTCTCTTCAGGTTTATTGTATCCCTTGGACCTTCTTATTGACGATGAAACACAGAAATTGTATCCGAATTTAATACAAAAGGCACAATGCAGACTTATGTACATGAGGACAGACACTCTAACATTCTAGGATTTGAACCTCTCCTGTGAGTCCAGTTTTAGATTCCGATGCTTCACTTCAGGTTTACTCAGTCCCTTCGACCGTCTTATTGACGATGAAACACAGAAATTGCATCCGAATTTAATGCAAAAGGCACAATTCCGACTTAAGTATAAGAGGACTGACACTCTAACCCTCTATGATTTGAACCTCACCTGTGAGTCCAGTTTTAGAGTCCAATGCTTCACTTCAGGTTTACTGTATCCCTTGGACGTTCTTACTGACGATGAAACACAGAAATTGCACCCGAATTAAATACAAAATGCACAATGCGGCATGAAGTACAATAGGACTTACACTCTAACTTTCTATTATTTGAACCACTCCTGTGAGTGCAGTTTTAGATTCCGATGCTTCACTTCAGGTTTACTGTTTACCTTGGGCCTTCTTATAGACGATGAAGCACAGAAATTGCATCCGATTTTAATACAAAAGGCACAATGCCGTCTTAAGTACAAGAGGACTGACACACTAACTTTCTATCACTTGAACCTCTCCTGTTAGTCCAGTCTTAGATTCCTATGCTTCACTTCCGGTTTATTGTATCCCTTGGACCTCCATATTGACGATGAAACACAGTAATTGCATCGGAATTTAATACAAAAGGCACAATGCCGACTTAAGTACAAGAGGACTGACACTCTAACTTTCTAAGATATGAACCTCTCCTGTGAGTCCAGTTATAGATTCCGATGCTTCACGTCAGGTTTACTGTATCCCTAGGACAATATTACTGACGATGAAACACAGAAATTGCATCTGAATTTAATACAAAAGGCACAATGCCGACTTAAGTACAAGAAGACTGACACTCTAACTTTCTTTGATTTGAACCTGTCTTGTGAGTCCAGTTTCAGATTCCGTAGCTTCACTTCAGGTTTACTGTATCACTTGGATCTTTTATTGACGATGAAACACAGAAATTGCATCCGAATTTAATACAAAAGGCACAATGCCGACTTAAGTACAAGAGGACTGACACTCTAATATTCTATGATTTGAACCTCTCCTGTGAGTCCCGTTTTAGATTCCGACGCTTCACTTCAGGTTTACTGTATCTCTTGGACCTTCTTATTGACGATTAAACACAGAAATTGCATCCGATTTTAATACAAAAGGCACAATGCCGACTTAAGAACAAGAGTACTGACACTTGAACTTTCTATGATATGAACCTCTCCTGTGAGTCCAATTTTATATTCCGATGCTTCACTTCAGGTTTACTGAGTCTCTTGGACTTTCTTATTGACGATGAAACACAGATATTGCAACCGAATTTAATACAAAAGGCACAATGCCGACTTAAGTACAAGAGGACTGACACTCTATCTTCCTATCATTTGAACCTCTCCTGTGAGTCCAGTCTTAGATTCCGATGCTCCTCTTCAGGTTTACTGTATCCCTTGGACCTTCTTATTGAAGATGAAAAACAGAAATTGTATCCGAATTTAATACAAAAGGCACAATGCCGACTTAAGTACATGAGGACAGACACTCTAACTTTCTATGATTTGAACCTCTCCTGTGAGTCCAGTTTTAGATTCCGATGCTTCACTTCAGGTTTACTCAGTCCCTTGGACCATCTTATTGACGATGAAACACAGAAATTGCATCCGAATTTAATACAAAAGGCACAATGCCGACTTAAGTAAAAGAGGACTGACACTCTAACCTTCTATGATTTGAACCTCTCCTGTGAGTCCAGTTTTAGATTCCGATGCTTCACTTCAGGTTTAGTGTATACCTTGGACCTTCTTATTGACGATGAAACACAGATATTGCATCCGAATGTAATACAAAAGGCACAATGCCGACTTAAGTACAAGAGGACTGACACTCTAACCATCTATGATTTGAACCTCACCTGTGAGTCCAGTTTTAGAGTCCAATGCTTCACTTCAGGTTTACTCTATCCCTTGGACGTTCTTACTGACGCTGAAACACAGAAATTGCATCTGAATTTAATACAAAATGCACAATGCGGCCTGAAGTACAATAGGACTGACACTCTAGTTTTCTATGATTTGAACCACTCCTGTGAGTGCAGTTTTAGATTCCGATGCTTCACTTCAGGTTTACAGTATACCTTGGGCCTTCTTAATGACGATGAAGCACAGAAATTGCATCCGATTTTAATACAAAAGGCATAATGCTGACATAAGTACACGCGGAATGACACTCTAACTTTCTATGATTTGAACCTCTCCTGTGAGTCCAGTTTTAGATTCCGATGCTTCTCTTCAGGTTTACTGTATCCCTTGGACCTTCTTATTGACGATGAAACACAGAAATTGTATCCGAAATTAATACAAAAGGCACAATGCCGACTTAAGTACATGAGTACAGAAACTCTAACATTCTATGATTTGCACCACTCCTGTGAGTCCAGTTTTAGATTCCGATGCTTCACTTCAGGTTTACTCAGTCCTTTCGACCGTCTTATTGACGATGAAACACAGAAATTGCATCCGAATTTAATACAAAAGGCACAATGCCGACTTAAGTACAAGAGGACTGACACTCTAACCATCTATGATTTGAACCTCACCTGTGAGTCCAGTTTTAGAGTCCAATGCTTCACTTCAGGTTTACTCTATCCCTTGGACGTTCTTACTGACGCTGAAACACAGAAATTGCATCTGAATTTAATACAAAATGCACAATGCGGCCTGAAGTACAATAGGACTGACACTCTAGTTTTCTATGATTTGAACCTCACCTGTGAGACCAATTTTAGAGTCCAATGCTTCACTTCTGGTTTACTGTATACCTTGGACGTTCTTACTGACGATGAAACACAGAAATTGCACCCGAATTTAATACAAAATGCACAATAGGGCCTGAAGTACAATAGGACTGACACTCAAACCTTCTATGATTTGAACCACTCCTGTGAGTGCAGTTTTAGATTCCGATGCTTCACTCTAGGTTTACTGTTTACCTTGGGCCTTCTTATTGACGATGAAGCACAGAAATTGCATCCAATTTTAATACAAAACACACAATGCTTACTTAAGTACAAGCGGAATGACACTCAAACTTTCTATGATTTGAACCTCTCCTGTGAGTCCAGTTTTAGATTCCGATGCTTCACTTCAGGTTTACTGTATCCGTTGGATCTTCTTATTGACGATGAAACACAGAAATTGCATCCGAATTTAATACAAAAGGCACAATGCCGTTTTAAGTACAAGAGGACTGACACACTAACTTTCTATGATTTGAAACTCTCCTGTGAGTCCAGTTTCAGATTCCGATGCTTCACTTCAGGTTTACTGTATCGCTTGGATCTTCGTTTTCACGATGAAACACAGAAATTGCATCCGATTTTAATACAAAAGGCACAATGCCGACATAAGTACAAGAGGACTGACACTCTAACCTTGTATGATTTGAACCTCTCCTGTGAGTCCAGTTTTACATTCCGATGCTTCACTTCAGGTTCACTGTATACCTTGGGCATTCTTATTGACGATGAAGCACAGAAATTGAATCCGATATTAATACAAAAGGCACAATGCCGACTTAAGTACAAGCGGAATGACACTCTAACTTTCTATGATTTGAACCTCTCCTGTGAGTCCAGATTTAGATTCCGATGCTTCACTTCAGGTTTACTGTATCCCTTGGACCTTCTTATTGACGATGAAACACAGAAATTGCATCCGAATTTAATACAAGAGGCACAATGCCGACTTAAGTACAAGCGGACTGACACTCTAACTTTCCATGTGTTGAACCTCTCCTGTGAGTCCAGACTTAGATTCCGACGCTTCACTTCAGGTTTACTGTATCCCTTGGACCTTCTTATTGACGATGAAACACAGAAATTGCATCCGAATTTAAGAGAAAAGGCACAATGCCGACCTAAGTACAAGAGGACTGACACTCTAACTTTCTATGATTTGAACATCTCCTGTGAGTCCAGACTTGGATTCCGATGCTTCACTTCAGGTTTACTGTATCCCTTGGACCTTCTTATTGACGATCAAACACAGAAATTGCATCCGAATTTAATACAAAAGGCACAATGCCGACTTAAGTACAAAAGGACTGACACTCTAACTTCCTATCATTTGAACCTCTCCTGTGAGTCCAGTCTTAGATTCCGATGCTTCTCTTCAGGTTTACTGTATCCCTTGGACCTTCTTATTGACGATGAAACACAGAAATTGTATCCGAATTTAATACAAACGGCACAATGCCGACTTATGTACATGAGGACAGACACTCTAACATTCTAGGATTTGAACCTCTCCTGTGAGTCCAATTTTAGATTCCGATGCTTCACTTCAGGTTTACTCAGTCCCTTCGACCGTCTTATTGACGACGAAACACAGAAATTGCATCCGAATTTAATGCAAAAGGCACAATGCCGACTTAAGTACAAGCGGAATGACACTCTAACTTTCTATGATTTGAACCTCCCCTGTGAGTCCAGTTTTAGATTCCGATGCTTCACTTCAGGTTTACTGTATCCGTTGGATCTTCTTATTGACGATGAAACACAGAAATTGCATCCGCATTTAATACAAAAGTCACAATGCCATCTTAAGTACAAGAGGACTGACACACTAACTTTCTATGATTTGAAACTCTCCTGTGAGTCCAGACTTAGATTCCGACGCTTCACTTCAGGTTAACTGTATCCCTTGGACCTTCTTATTGACGATGAAAAACAGAAATTTCATCCGATTTTAATACAAAAGGCACAATGCCGACATAAGTACAAGAGGACTGACACTCTAACCTTGTATGATTTGAACCTCTCCTGTGAGTCCAGTTATAGATTCCGATGCTTCACGTCAGGTTTACAGTATCCATAGGACAATATTACTGACGATGAAACACAGAAATTGCATCTGAATTTAATACAAAAGGCACAATGCCGACTTAAGTACAAGAAGACTGACACTCTAACTTTCTTTGATTTGAACCTGTCTTGTGAGTCCAGTTTCAGATTCCGAAACTTCACTTCAGGTTTACTGTATCACTTGGATCTTTTATTGACGATGAAACACAGAAATTGCATCCGAATTTAATACAAGAGGCACAATGCCGACTTAAGTACATGAGGACAGAAACTTTAACATTCTATGATTTGCACCACTCCTGTGAGTCCAGTTTTAGATTCTGATGCTTCACTTCAGGTTTACTCAGTCCCTTCGACCGTCTTATTGACGATGAAACACAGAAATTGCATCCGAATTTAATACAAAAGGCACAATGCCGACTTAAGTACAAGAGGACTGACACTCTAACCCTCTATGATTGAACCTCACCTGTGAGTCCAGTTTTAGAGTCCAATGCTTCACTTCAGGTTTACTGTATCCCTTGGACGTTCTTACTGACGATGAAACACAGAAATTGCACCCGAATTTAATACAAAATGCACAATATGGCCTGAAGTACAATAGGACTGACACTCAAACATTCTATGATTTGAACCACTCCTGTGAGTGCAGTTTTTGATTCCGATGCTTCACTCTAGGTTTACTGTTTACCTTGGGCCTTCTTATTGACGATGAAGCACAGAAATTGCATCCAATTTTAATACAAAAGACACAATGCTGACTTAAGTACGAGCGGAATGACACTCTAACTTTCTATGATTTGAACCTCTCCTGTGAGTCCAGTTTTAGATTCCGATGCATCACTTCAGGTTTACTGTATCCGTTGGATCTTCTTATTGACGATGAAACACAGAAATTGCATCCGAATTTAATACAAAAGGCACAATGCCGACTTAAGTACATAAGGACTGACACTCTAACTTTCTATGATTTGAACGTCTCCTGGGAGTCCAGTTTTAGACTCCGTGCTTCACTTCAGGTTACTGTATCCCTTGGATCCTTTTATTGACGATGAAACGTAGAAATTGCATCCGAATTAAATACAAAAGGCACAATGCCGACTTAGGTACAAGCGGAATGACACTCTAACTTTCTATGATTTGAACCTCTCCTGTGAGTCCAGATCTAGATTCCGATGCTTCACTTCAGGTTTACTGTATCCCTTGGACCTTCTTATTGGCGATGAAACACAGAAATTGCAACCGAATTTAATACAAGAGGCACAATGCCGACTTAAGTACAAGAGGACTGACACTCTAACTTTCCATGTGCTGAACCTCTCCTGTGAGTCCAGACTTAGATTCCGATGCTTCACTTCAGGTTTACTGTATCCCTTGGACTTTCTTATTGACGATGAAACACAGAAATTGCATCCGAATTTAAGACAAAAGGCACAATGCCGACCAAAGTACAAGAGGACTGACACTCTAACTTCCAATCATTTGAACCTCTCCTGTGAGTCCAGTCTTAGATTCCGATGCTTCTCTTCAGGTTTACTGTATCCCTTGGACCTTCTTATTGACGACGAAACACAGAAATTGTATCCGAATTTAATACAAACGGCACAATGCCGACTTATGTACATGAGGACAGACACTCTAACATTCTAGGATATGAACCTCTCCTGTGAGTCCAGTTTTAGATTCCGATGCTTCACTTCAGGTTTACTCAGTCCCTTCGACCGTCTTATTGACGACGAAACACAGAAATTGCATCCGAATTTAATGCAAAAGGCACAATGCCGACTTAAGTACAAGCGGAATGACACTCTAACTTTCTATGATTTGAACCTCCCCTGTGAGTCCAGTTTTAGATTCCGATTCTTCACTTCAGGTTTACTGTATCCGTTGGATCTTCTTATTGACGATGAAACACAGAAATTGCATCCGAATTTAATACAATAGGCACAATGCCGTCTTAAGTACAAGGGGACTGACACACTAACTTTCTATGATTTGAAACTCTCCTGTGAGTCCAGACTTAGATTCCGACGCTTCACTTCAGGTTTACTGTATCCCTTGGACCTTCTTATTGACGATGAAAAACAGAAATTGCATCCGAATTTAAGACAAAATGCACAATGCCGACTTAAGTACAAGAGGACTGACACTCTAACTTTCTATCACTTGAACCTCTCCTGTTAGTCCAGTCTTAGATTCCTATGCTTCACTTCCGGTTTATTGTATCCCTTGGACCTCCTTATTGACGATGAAACACAGTAATTGCATCCGAATTTAATACAAAAGGCACAATGCCGACTTAAGTACAAGAGGACTGACACTCTAACTTTCTATGATTTGAACCTCTCCTGTGAGTCCAGTTATAGATTCCGATGCTTCACGTCAGGTTTACTGTATCCCTAGGACAATATTACTGACGATGAAACACAGAAATTGCATCTGAATTTAATACAAAAGGCACAATGCCGACTTAAGTACAAGAAGACTGACACTCTAACTTTCTTTGATTTGAACCTGTCTTGTGAGTACAGTTTCAGATTCCGAAGCTTCACTTCAGGTTTACTGTATCACTTGGATCTTTTATTGACGATGAAACACAGAAATTGCATCCGAATTTAATACAAAAGGCACAATGCCGACTTAAGTACAAGAGGACTGACACTCTAATATTCTATGATTTGAACCTCTCCTGTGAGTCCAGTTTTAGATTCCGATGCTTCACTTCAGGTTTACTGTATACCTTGGACCTTCTTATTGACGATGAAACACAGATATTGTATCCGAATGTAATACAAAAGGCACAATGCCGACTTAAGTACAAGAGGACTGACACTCTAACCTTCTATGATTTGAACCTCTCCTGTGAGTCCAGTTTTAGATTCCGATGCTTCACTTCAGGTTTACTCAGTCCCTTGGACCATCTTATTGACGATGAAACACAGAAATTGCATCCGAATTTAATACAAAAGGCACAATGCCGACTTAAGTACAAGAGGACTGACACTCTAACCATCTATGATTTGAACCTCACCTGTGAGTCCAGTTTTAGAGTCCAATGCTTCACTTCAGGTTTACTCTATCCCTTGGACGTTCTTACTGACGCTGAAACACAGAAATTGCATCTGAATTTAATACAAAATGCACAATGCGGCCTGAAGTACAATAGGACTGACACTCTAGTTTTCTATGATTTGAACCACTCCTGTGAGTGCAGTTTTAGATTCCGATGCTTCACTTCAGGTTTACAGTATACCTTGGGCCTTCTTAATGACGGTGAAGCACAGAAATTGCATCCGATTTTAATACAAAAGGCACAATGTTGACATAAGTACAAGCGGAATGACACTCTAACTTTCTATGATTTGAACCTCTCCTGTGAGTCCAGTTTTAGATTCCGATGCTTCACTTCAGGTTTACTGTATCCGTTGGACCTCCTTATTGACGATGAAACACAGTAATTGCATCCGATTTTAAGACAAAAGGCACAATGCCGACTTAAGTACAAGAATACTGACACTCTAACTTTCTTTGATTTGAACCTCTCTTGTCAGTCCAGTTTCATATTCCGATGCTTCACTTCAGGTTTACTCAGTCCCTTGGACCATCTTATTGACGATGAAACACAGAAATTGCATCCGAATTTAATACAAAAGGCACAATGCCGACTTAAGTACATGAGGACAGACACTCTAACTTTCTATGATTTGAACCTCTCCTGTGAGTCCAGTTTTAGATTCCGATGCTTCACTTCAGGTTTACTCAGTCCCTTGGACCATCTTATTGACGATGAAACACAGAAATTGCATCCGAATTTAATACAAAAGGCACAATGCCGACTTAAGTACAAGAGGACTGACACTCTAACCTTCTATGATTTGAACCTCTCCTGTGAGTCCAGTTTTAGATTCCGATGCTTCACTTCAGGTTTACTGTATACCTTGGACCTTCTTATTGACGATGAAACACAGATATTGCATCCGAATGTAATACAAAAGGCACAATGCCGACTTAAGTACAAGAGGACTGACACTCTAACCATCTATGATTTGAACCTCACCTGTGAGTCCAGTTTTAGAGTCCAATGCTTCACTTCAGGTTTACTCTATCCCTTGGACGTTCTTACTGACGCTGAAACACAGAAATTGCATCTGAATTTAATACAAAATGCACAATGCGGCCTGAAGTACAATAGGACTGACACTCTAATTTTCTATGATTTGAACCACTCCTGTGAGTGCAGTTTTAGATTCCGATGCTTCACTTCAGGTTTACAGTATACCTTGGGCCTTCTTAATGACGATGAAGCACAGAAATTGCATCCGATTTTAATACAAAAGGCACAATGCTGACATAAGTACAAGCGGAATGACACTCTAACTTTCTATGATTTGAACCTCTCCTGTGAGTCCAGTTTTAGATTCCGATGCTTCTCTTCAGGTTTACTGTATCCCTTGGACCTTCTTATTGACGATGAAACACAGAAATTGTATCCGAAATTAATACAATAGGCACAATGCCGACTTAAGTACATGAGTACAGAAACTCTAACATTCTATGATTTGCACCACTCTTGTGAGTCCAGTTTTAGATTCCGATGCTTCACTTCAGGTTTACTCAGTCCTTTCGACCGTCTTATTGACGATGAAACACAGAAATTGCATCCGAATTTAATACAAAAGGCACAATGCCGACTTAACTACAAGAGGACTGACACTCTAACCCTCTATGATTTGAACCTCACCTGTGAGACCAGTTTTAGAGTCCAATGCTTCACTTCTGGTTTACTGTATCCCTTGGACGTTCTTACTGACGATGAAACACAGAAATTGCACCCGAATTTAATAC
Source organism: Schistocerca serialis cubense (assembly GCF_023864345.2). NCBI lineage: Eukaryota > Metazoa > Arthropoda > Insecta > Orthoptera > Acrididae > Schistocerca > Schistocerca serialis. The sequence goes on along the minus strand of NC_064640.1, from coordinate 1,046,575,827 downwards.
AAAATGCACAATATGGCCTGAAGTAAAATAGGACTGACACTCAAACCTTCTATGATTAGAACCACTCCTGTGAGTGCAGTTTTAGATTCCGATGCTTCACTCTAGGTTTACTGTTTACCTTGGGCCTTCTTATTGACGATGAAGCACAGAAATTGCATCCAATTTTAATACAAAAGACACAATGCTTACTTAAGTACAAGCGGAATGACACTCAAACTTTCTATGATTTGAACCTCTCCTGTGAGACCAGTTTTAGATTCCGATGCTTCACTTCAGGTTTACTGTATCCGTTGGATCTTCTTATTGACGATGAAACACAGAAATTGCATCCGAATTTAATACAAAAGGCACAATGCCGTCTTAAGTACAAGAGGACTGACACACTAACTTTCTATGATTTGAAACTCTCCTGTGAGTCCAGTTTCAGATTCCGATGCTTCACTTCAGGTTTACTGTATCGCTTGGATCTTCGTTTTGACGATGAAACACAGAAATTGCATCCGATTTTAATACAAAAGGCACAATGCCTACATAAGTACAAGAGGACTGACACTCTAACCTTGTATGATTTGAACCTCTCCTGTGAGTCCAGTTTTACATTCCGATGCTTCACTTCAGGTTCCCTGTATACCTTGGGCATTCTTATTGACGATGAAGCACAGAAATTGCATCCGATATTAATACAAAAGGCTCAATGCCGACTTAAGTACAAACGGAATGACACTCTAACTTTCTATGATTTGAACCTCTCCTGTGAGGCCAGATTTAGATTCCGATGCTTCACTTCAGGTTTACTGTATCCCTTGGACCTTCTTATTGACGATGAAACACAGAAATTGCATCCGAATTTAATACAAGAGGCACAATGCCGACTTAAGTACAAGATGACTGACACTCTAACTTTCCATGTGTTGAACCTCTCCTGTGAATCCAGACTTAGATTCCGACGCTTCACTTCAGGTTTACTGTATCCCTTGGACCTTCTTATTGACGATGAAACACAGAAATTGCAACCGAATTTGAGAGAAAAGGCACAATTCCGACCTAAGTACAAGAGGACTGACACTCTAACTTTCTATGATTTGAACCCATCCTGTGAGTCCAGACTTGGATTCCGATGCTTCACTTCAGGTTTACTGAATCCCTTGGACCTTCTTATTGACGATCAAACACAGAAATTGCATCCGAATTTAATACAAAGGCACAATGCCGACTTAAGTACAAAAGGACTGACACTCTAACTTCCTATCATTTGAACCTCTCCTGTGAGTCCAGTCTTAGATTCCGATGCTTCTCTTCAGGTTTACTGTATCCCTTGGACCTTCTTATTGACGATGAAACACAGAAATTGTATCCGAATGTAATACAAACGGCACAATGCCGACTTATGTACATGAGGACAGACACTCTAACATTTAAGGATTTGAACCTCTCCTGTGAGTCCAATTTTAGATTCCGATGCTTCACTTCAGGTTTACTCAGTCCCCTCGACCGTCTTATTGACGACGAAACACAGAAATTGCATCCGAATTTAATGCAAAAGGCACAATGCCGACTTAAGTACAAGCGGAATGACAATCTAACTTTCTATGATTTGAACCTCTCCTGTGAGTCCAGTTTTAGATTCCGATGCTTCACTTCAGGTTTACTGTATCCGTTGGATCTTCTTATTGACGATGAAACACAGAAATTGCATCCGCATTTAATACAAAAGGCACAATGCCGTCTTAAGTACAAGAGGACTGACACACTAACTTTCTATGATTTGAAACTCTCCTGTGAGTCCAGACTTAGATTCCGACGCTTCACTTCAGGTTTACTGTATCCCTTGGACCTTCTTATTGACGATGAAAAACAGAAATTGCATCCGATTTTAATACAAAAGGCACAATGCCGACATAAGTACAAGAGGACTGACACTCTAACCTTTTATGATTTGAACCTCTCCTGTGAGTCCAGTTATAGATTCCGATGCTTCACGTCAGGTTTACTGTATCCCTAGGACAATATTACTGACGATGAAACACAGAAATTGCATCTGAATTTAATACAAAAGGCACAATGCCGACTTAAGTACAAGAAGACTGAGACTCTAACTTTCTTTGATTTGAACCTGTCTTGTGAGTCCAGTTTCAGATTCCGAAGCTTCACTTCAGTTTTACTGTATCACTTGGATCTTTTATTGACGATGAAACACAGAAATTGCATCCGAATTTAATACAAAAGGCACAATGCCGACTTAAGTACAAGAGGACTGACACTCTAATATTCTATGATTTGAACCTCTCCTGTGAGTCCCGTTTTAGATTCCGACACTTCACTTCAGGTTTACTGTATCTCTTGGACCTTCTTATTGACGATTAAACACAGAAATTGCATCCGATTTTAATACAAAAGGCACAATGCCGACTTAAGTACAAGAGTACTGACACTTGAACTATCTATGATATGAACCTCTATTGTGAGTCCAATTTTATATTCCGATGCTTCACTTCAGGTTTACTGAGTCCCTTGGACTTTCTTATTGACGATGAAACACAGAAATTGCAACCGAATTTAATACAAAAGGCACAATGCCGACTTAAGTACAAGAGGACTGACACTCTATCTTCCTATCATTTGAACCTCTCCTGTGAGTCCAGTCTTAGATTCCGATGCTCCTCTTCAGGTTTACTGTATCCCTTGGACCTTCTTATTGAAGATGAAATACAGAAATTGTATCCGAATTTAATACAAAAGGCACAATGCCGACTTAAGTACATGAGGACAGACACTCTAACTTTCTATGATTTGAACCTCTCCTGTGAGTCCAGTTTTAGATTCCGATGCTTCACTTCAGGTTTACTCAGTCCCTTGGACCATCTTATTGACGATGAAACACAGAAATTGCATCCGAATTTAATACATAAGGCACAATGCCGACTTAAGTACAAGAGGACTGACACTCTAACCTTCTATGATTTGAACCTCTCCTGTGAGTCCAGTTATAGATTCCGATGCTTCACTTCAGGTTTACTGTATACCTTGGACCTTCTTATTGCCGATGAAACCCAGATATTGCATCCGAATGTAATACAAAAGGCACAATGCCGACTTAAGTACAAGAGGACTGACACTCTAACCATCTATGATTTGAACCTCAGCTGTGAGTCCAGTTTTAGAGTCCAATGCTTCACTTCAGGTTTACTCTATCCCTTGGACGTTCTTACTGACGCTGAAACACAGAAATTGCATCTGAATTTAATACAAAATGCACAATGCGGCCTGAAGTACAATAGGACTGACACTCTAACTTTCTATGATTTGAACCACTCCTGTGAGTGCAGTTTTAGATTCCGATACTTCACTTCAGGTTTACAGTATACCTTGGGCCTTCTTAATGACGATGAAGCACAGAAATTGCATCCGATTTTAATACAAAAGGCACAATGCTGACACAAGTACAAGCGGAATGACACTCTAACTTTCTATGATTTGAACGTCTCCTGTGAGTCCAGTTTTAGATTCCGATGCTTCTCTTCAGGTTTACTGTATCCCTTGGACCTTCTTATTGACGATGAAACACAGAAATTGTATCCGAAATTAATACAAAAGGCACAATGCCGACTTAAGTACATGAGGACAGAAACTTTAACATTCTATGATTTGCACCACTCCTGTGAGTCCAGTTTTAGATTCCGATGCTTCACTTCAGGTTCACTCAGTCCCTTCGACCGTCTTATTGACGATGAAACACGGAAATTGCATCCGAATTTAATACAAAAGGCACAATGCCGACGTAAGTACAAGCGGACTGACACTCTAACCCTCTATGATTGAACCTCACCTGTGAGTCCAGTTTTAGAGTCCAATGCTTCACTTCAGGTTTACTGTATCCCTTGGACGTTCTTACTGACGATGAAACACAGAAATTGCACACGAATTTAATACAAAATGCACAATATGGCCTGAAGTACAATAGGACTGACACTCAAACTTCGTATGATTTGAACCTCTCCTGTGAGTGCAGTTTTAGATTCCGATGCTTCACTCTAGGTTTACTGTTTACCTTGGGCCTTCTTATTGACGATGAAGCACAGAAATTGCATCCAATTTTAATACAAAAGACACAATGCTGACTTAAGTACAAGCGGAATGACACTCTAACTTTCTATGATTTGAACCTCTCCTGTGAGTCCAGTTTTAGATTCCGATGCTTCACTTCAGGTTTACTGTATCCGTTGGATCTTCTTATTGACGATGAAACACAGAAATTGCATCCGAATTTAATACAAAAGGCACAATGATGACTTAAGTACATAAGGACTGACACTCTAACTTTCTATGATTTGAACGTCTCCTGGGAGTCCAGTTTTAGACTCCGGTGCTTTACTTCAGGTTACTGTATCCCTTGGATCCTTTTATTGACGATGAAACGTAGAAATTGCATCCGAATTAAATACAAAAGGCACAATGCCGACTTAAGTACAAGCGGAATGACACTCTAACTTTCTATGATTTGAACCTCTCCTGTGAGTCCAGATCTAGATTCCGATGCTTCACTTCAGGTTTACTGTATCCCTTGGACCTTCTTATTGGCGATGAAACACAGAAATTGCATCCGAATTTAATACAAGAGGCACAATGCCGACTTAAGTACAAGAGGACTGACACTCTAACTTTCCATGTGTTGAACATCTCCTGTGAGTCCAGACTTAGATTCCGACGCTTCACTTCAGGTTTACTGTATCCCTTGGACTTTCTTATTGACGATGAAACACAGAAATTGCATCCGAATTTAAGACAAAAGGCACAATGCCGACCCAAGTACAAGAGGACTGACACTCTAACTTCCTATTATTTGAACCTCTCCTGTGAGTCCAGTCTTAGATTCCGATGCTTCTCTTCAGGTTTACTGTATCCCTTGGACCTTCTTATTGACGATGAAACACAGAAATTGTATCCGAATTTAATACAAACGGCACAATGCTGACTTATGTACATGAGGACAGACACTCTAACATTCTAGGATATGAACCTCTCCTGTGAGTCCAGTTTTAGATTCCGATGCTTCACTTCAGGTTTACTCAGTCCCTTCGACCGTCTTATTGACGACGAAACACAGAAATTGCATCCGAATTTAATGCAAAAGGCACAATGCCGACTTAAGTACAAGCGGAATGACACTGTAACTTTCTATGATTTGAACCTCCCCTGTGAGTCCAGTTTTAGATTCCGATTCTTCACTTCAGGTTTACTGTATCCGTTGGATCTTCTTATTGACGATGAAACACAGAAATTGCATCCGAATTTAATACAAAGGGCACAATGCCGTCTTAAGTACAAGAGGACTGACACTCTAACTCTCTATGATTTGAACCTCTCCTGTGAGTCCAGTTATAGATTCCGATGCTTCACGTCAGGTTTACTGTATCCCTAGAACAATATTACTGACGATGAAACACAGAAATTGCATCTGAATTTAATACAAAAGGCACAATGCCGACTTAAGTACAAGAAAACTGACACTCTAACTTTCTTTGATTTGAACATGTCTTGTGAGTACAGTTTCAGATTCCGAAGCTTCACTTCAGGTTTACTGTATCACTTGGATCTTTTATTGACGATGAAACACAGAAATTGCATCCGAATTTAATACAAAAGGCACAATGCCGACTTAAGTACAAGAGGACTGACACTCTAATATTCTATGATTTGAACCTCTCCTGTGAGTCCAGTTTTAGATTCCGATGCTTCACTTCAGGCTTACTGTATACCTTGGACCTTCTTATTGACGATGAAACACAGATATTGCATCCGAATGTAATACAAAAGGCACAATGCCGACTTAAGTACAAGAGGACTGACACTCTAACCTTCTATGATTTGAACCTCTCCTGTGAGTCCAGTTTTAGATTCCGATGCTTCACTTCAGGTTTACTCAGTCCCTTGGACCATCTTATTGACGATGAAACACAGAAATTGCATCCGAATTTAATACAAAAGGCACAATGCCGACTTAAGTACAAGAGGACTGACACTCTAACCATCTATGATTTAAACCTCACCTGTGAGTCCTGTTTTAGAGTCCAATGCTTCACTTCAGGTTTACTCTATCCCTTGGACGTTCTTACTGACGCTGAAACACAGAAATTGCATCTGAATTTAATACAAAATGCACAATGCGGCCTGAAGTACAATAGTACTGACACTCTAGTTTTCTATGATTTGAACCACTCCAGTGAGTGCAGTTTTAGATTCCGATGCTTCACTTCAGGTTTACAGTATACCTTGGGCCTTCTTAATGACGTTGAAGCACAGAAATTGCATCCGATTTTAATACAAAAGGCACAATGCTGACATAAGTACAAGCGGAATGACACTCTAACTTTCTATGATTTGAACCTCTCCTGTGAGTCCAGTTTTAGATTCCGATGCTTCACTTCAGGTTTACTGTATCCGTTGGATCTTCTTATTGACGATGAAACACAGAAATTGCATCCGATTTTAATACAAAAGGCACAATGCCGTCTTATGTACTAGAGGACTGACACACTAACTTTCTATGATTTGAAACTCTCCTGTGAGTCCAGACTTAGATTCCGACGCTTCACTTCAGGTTTACTGTATCCCTTGGACCTTCTTATTGACGATGAAACACAGAAATTGCATTCGAATTTAATACAAAAGGCACAATGCCGACTTAAGTACATAAGGACTGACACTCTAACTTTCTATGATTTGAACGTCTCCTGGGAGTCCAGTTTTAGACTCCGGTGCTTTACTTCAGGTTACTGTATCCCTTGGATCCTTTTATTGACGATGAAACGTAGAAATTGCATCCGAATTAAATACAAAAGGCACAATGCCGACTTAAGTACAAGCGGAATGACACTCTAACTTTCTATGATTTGAACCTCTCCTGTGAGTCCAGATCTAGATTCCGATGCTTCACTTCAGGTTTACTGTATCCCTTGGACCTTCTTATTGGCGATGAAACACAGAAATTGCATCCGAATTTAATACAAGAGGCACAATGCCGACTTAAGTACAAGAGGACTGACACTCTAACTTTCCATGTGTTGAACATCTCCTGTGAGTCCAGACTTTGATTCCGACGCTTCACTTCAGGTTTACTGTATCCCTTGGACTTTCTTATTGACGATGAAACACAGAAATTGCATCCGAATTTAAGACAAAAGGCACAATGCCGACCTAAGTACAAGAGGACTGACACTCTAACTTCCTATCATTTGAACCTCTCCTGTGAGTCCAGTCTTAGATTCCGATGCTTCTCTTCAGGTTTCCTGTATCCCTTGGACCTTCTTATTGACGATGAAACACAGAAATTGTATCCGAATTTAATGCAAACGGCACAATGCCGACTTATGTACATGAGGACAGACACTTTAACATTCTAGGATATGAACCTCTCCTGTGAGTCCAGTTTTAGATTCCGATGCTTCACTTCAGGTTTACTCAGTCCCTTCGACCGTCTTATTGACGACGAAACACAGAAATTGCATCCGAATTTAATGCAAAAGGCACAATGCCGACTTAAGTACAAGTGGAATGACAGTGTAACTTTCTATGATTTGAACCTCCCCTGTGAGTCCAGTTTTAGATTCCGATTCTTCACTTCAGGTTTACTGTATCCGTTGGATCTTCTTATTGACGATGAAACACAGAAATTGCATCCGAATTTAATACAAAAGGCACAATGCCGTCTTAAGTACAAGAGGACTGACACTCTAACTCTCTATGATTTGAACCTCTCCTGTGAGTCCAGTTATAGATTCCGATGCTTCTCGTCAGGTTTACTGTATCCCTAGAACAATATTACTGACGATGAAACACAGAAATTGCATCTGAATTTAATACAAAAGGCACAATGCCGACTTAAGTACAAGAAAACTGACACTCTAACTTTCTTTGATTTGAACCTGTCTTGTGAGTACAGTTTCAGATTCCGAAGCTTCACTTCAGGTTTACTGTATCACTTGGATCTTTTATTGACGATGAAACACAGAAATTGCATCCGAATTTAATACAAAAGGCACAATGCCGACTTAAGTACAAGAGGACTGACACTCTAATATTCTATGATTTGAACCTCTCCTGTGAGTCCAGTTTTAGATTCCGATGCTTCACTTCAGGTTTACTGTATACCTTGGACGTTCTTATTGACGATGAAACACAGATATTGCATCCGAATGTAATACAAAAGGCACAATGCCGACTTAAGTACAAGAGGACTGACACTCTAACCTTCTATGATTTGAACCTCTCCTGTGAGTCCAGTTTTAGATTCCGATGCTTCACTTCAGGTTTACTCAGTCCCTTGGACCATCTTATTGACGATGAAACACAGAAATTGCATCCGAATTTAATACAAAAGGCACAATGCCGACTTAAGTACAAGAGGACTGACACTCTAACCATCTATGATTTAAACCTCACCTGTGAGTCCAGTTTTAGAGTCCAATGCTTCACTTCAGGTTTACTCTATCCCTTGGACGTTCTTACTGACGCTGAAACACAGAAATTGCATCTGAATTTAATACAAGATGCACAATGCGGCCTGAAGTACAATAGGACTGACACTCTAGTTTTCTATGATTTGAACCACTCCTGTGAGTGCAGTTTTAGATTCCGATGCTTCACTTCAGGTTTACAGTATACCTTGGGCCTTCTTAATGACGTTGAAGCACAGAAATTGCATCCGATTTTAATACAAAAGGCACAATGCTGACATAAGTACAAGCGGAATGACACTCTAACTTTCTATGATTTGAACCTCTCCTGTGAGTCCAGTTTTAGATTCCGATGCTTCACTTCAGGTTTACTGTATCCGTTGGATCTTCTTATTGACGATGAAACACAGAAATTGCATCCGAATTTAATACAAAAGGCACAATGCCGTCATATGTACTAGAGGACTGACACACTAACTTTCTATGATTTGAAACTCTCCTGTGAGTCCAGACTTAGATTCCGACGCTTCACTTCAGGTTTACTGTATCCCTTGGACCTTCTTATTGACGATGAAACACAGAAATTGCATTCGAATTTAATACAAAAGGCACAATGCCGACTTAAGTACATAAGGACTGACACTCTAACTTTCTATGATTTGAACGTCTCCTGGGAGTCCAGTTTTAGACTCCGGTGCTTTACTTCAGGTTACTGTATCCCTTGGATCCTTTTATTGACGATGAAACGTAGAAATTGCATCCGAATTAAATACAAAAGGCACAATGCCGACTTAAGTACAAGCGGAATGACACTCTAACTTTCTATGATTTGAACCTCTCCTGTGAGTCCAGATCTAGATTCCGATGCTTCACTTCAGGTTTACTGTATCCCTTGGACCTTCTTATTGGCGATGAAACACAGAAATTGCATCCGAATTTAATACAAGAGGCACAATGCCGACTTAAGTACAAGAGGACTGCCACTCTAACTTTCCATGTGTTGAACATCTCCTGTGAGTCCAGACTTAGATTCCGACGCTTCACTTCAGGTTTACTGTATCCCTTGGACTTTCTTATTGACGATGAAACACAGAAATTGCATCCGAATTTAAGACAAAAGGCACAATGCCGACCTAAGTACAAGAGGACTGACACTCTAACTTCCTATCATTTGAACCTCTCCTGTGAGTCCAGTCTTAGATTCCGATGCTTCTCTTCAGGTTTCCTGTATCCCTTGGCCCTTCTTATTGACGATGAAACACAGAAATTGTATCCGAATTTAATGCAAACGGCACAATGCCGACTTATGTACATGAGGACAGACACTTTAACATTCTAGGATATGAACCTCTCCTGTGAGTCCAGTTTTAGATTCCGATGCTTCACTTCAGGTTTACTCAGTCCCTTCGACCGTCTTATTGACGACGAAACACAGAAATTGCATCCGAATTTAATGCAAAAGGCACAATGCCGACTTAAGTACAAGCGGAATGACACTCTAACTTTCTATGATTTGAACCTCCCCTGTGAGTCCAGTTTTAGATTCCGATTCTTCACTTCAGGTTTACTGTATCCGTTGGATCTTCTTATTGACGATGAAACACAGAAATTGCATCCGAATTTAATACAAAAGGCACAATGCCGTCTTAAGTACAAGAGGACTGACACACTAACTTTCTATGATTTGAAACTCTCCTGTGAGTCCAGACTTAGATTCCGACGCTTCACTTCAGGTTTACTGTATCCCTTGGACCTTCTTATTGACCATGAAAAACAGAAATTGCATTCGAATTTAAGACAAAATGCACAAAGCCGATTTAAGTACAAGAGGACTGACACTCTAACTTTCTATCACTTGAACCTCTCCTGTTAGTCCAGTCTTAGATTCCTATGCTCCACTTCCGGTTTATTGTATCCCTTGGACCTCCTTATTGACGATGAAACACAGTAATTGCATCCGAATTTAATACAAAAGGCACAATGCCGACTTAAGTACTAGAGGACTGACACTCTAACTTTCTATGATTTGAACCTCTCCTGTGAGTCCAGTTATAGATTCCGATGCTTCACGTCAGGTTTACTGTATCCCTAGGACAATATTACTGACGATGAAACACAGAAATTGCATCTGAATTTAATACAAAAGGCACAATGCCGACTTAAGTACAAGAAGACTGACACTCTAACTTTCTTTGATTTGAACCTGTCTTGTGAGTACAGTTTCAGATTCCGAAGCTTCACTTCAGGTTTACTGTATCACTTGGATCTTTTATTGACGATGAAACACAGAAATTGCATCCGAATTTAATACAAAAGGCACAATGCCGACTTAAGTACAAGAGGACTGACACTCTAATATTCTATGATTTGAACCTCTCCTGTGAGTCCAGTTTTAGATTCCGATGCTTCACTTCAGGTTTACTGTATACCTTGGACCTTCTTATTGACGATAAAACACAGATATTGCATCCGAATGTAATACAAAAGGCACAATGCCGACTTAAGTACAAGAGGACTGACACTCTAACCTTCTATGATTTGAACCTCTCCTGTGCGTCCAGTTTTAGATTCCGATGCTTCACTTCAGGTTTACTCAGTCCCTTCGACCGTCTTATTGACGACGAAACACAGAAATTGCATCCGAATTTAATGCAAAAGGCACAATGCCGACTTAAGTACAGGCGGAATGACAGTGTAACTTTCTATGATTTGAACCTCCCCTGTGAGTCCAGTTTTAGATTCCGATTCTTCACATCAGGTTTACTGTATCCGTTGGATCTTCTTATTGACGATGAAACACAGAAATTGCATCCGAATTTAATACAAAAGGCACAATGCCGTCTTAAGTACAAGAGGACTGACACACTAACTTTCTATGATTTGAAACTCTCCTGTGAGTCCAGACTTAGATTCCGACGCTTCACTTCAGGTTTACTGTATCCCTTGGACCTTCTTATTGACGATGAGAAACAGAAATTGCATCCGAATTTAAGACAAAATGCACAAAGCCGACTTAAGTACAAGAGGACTGACACTCTAACTTTCTATCACTTGAACCTCTCCTGTGAGTCCAGTTTTAGAGTCCAATGCTTCACTTCAGGTTTACTCTATCCCTTTGACGTTCTTACTGACGCTGAAACACAGAAATTGCATCTGAATTTAATACAAAATGCACAATGCGGCCTGAAGTACAATAGGACTGACACTCTAGTTTTCTATGATTTGAACCACTCCTGTGAGTGCAGTTTTATATTCCGATGCTTCACTTCAGGTTTACAGTATACCTTGGGCCTTCTTAATGACGATGAAGCACAGAAATTGCATCCGATTTTAATACAAAAGGCACAATGCTGACATAAGTACAAGCGGAATGACACTCTAACTTTCTATGATTTGAACCTCTCCTGTGAGTCCAGTTTTAGATTCCGATGCTTCACTTCAGGTTTACTATATCCGTTGGATCTTCTTATTGACGATGAAACACAGAAATTGCATCCGAATTTAATACAAAAGGCACAATGCCGTCTTATGTACAAGAGGACTGACACACTAACTTTCTATGATTTGAAACTCTCCTGTGAGTCCAGACTTAGATTCCGACGCTTCACTTCAGGTTTACTGTATCCCTTGGACCTTCTTATTGACGATGAAACACAGAAATTGCATCCGAATTTAAGACAAAAGGCACAATGCCGACTTAAGTACAAGAATACTGACACTCCAAATTTCTTTGATTTGAACCTCTCTTGTCAGTCCAGTTTCATATTCCGATGCTTCACTTCAGGTTTACGCAGTCCCTTGGACCATCTTATTGACGATGAAACACAGAAATTGCATCCGAATTTAATACAAAAGGCACAATGCCGTCTTAAGTACAAGAGGACTGACACACTAACTTTCTATGATTTGAATCTCTCCTGTGAGTCCAGACTTAGATTCCGACGCTTCACTTCAGGTTTACTGTATCCCTTGGACCTTCTTATTGACGATGAGAAACAGAAATTGCATCCGAATTTAAGACAAAATGCACAAAGCCGACTTAAGTACAAGAGGACTGACACTCTAACTTTCTATCACTTGAACCTCTCCTTTGAGTCCAGTTTTAGAGTCCAATGCTTCACTTCAGGTTTACTCTATCCCTTTGACGTTCTTACTGACGCTGAAACACAGAAATTGCATCTGAATTTAATACAAAATGCACAATGCGGCCTGAAGTACAATAGGACTGACACTCTAGTTTTCTATGATTTGAACCACTCCTGTGAGTGCAGTTTTAGATTCCGATGCTTCACTTCAGGTTTACGGTATACCTTGGGCCTTCTTAATGACGATGAAGCACAGAAATTGCATCCGATTTTAATACAAAAGGCACAATGCTGACATAAGTACAAGCGGAATGACACTCTAACTTTCTATGATTTGAACCTCTCCTGTGAGTCCAGTTTTAGATTCCGATGCTTCACTTCAGGTTTACTATATCCGTTGGATCTTCTTATTGACGATGAAACACAGCAATTGCATCCGAATTTAATACAAAAGGCACAATGCCGTCTTATGTACAAGAGGACTGACACACTAACTTTCTATGATTTGAAACTCTCCTGTGAGTCCAGACTTAGATTCCGACGCTTCACTTCAGGTTTACTGTATCCCTTGGACCTTCTTATTGACGATGAAACACAGAAATTGCATCCGAATTTAAGACAAAAGGCACAATGCCGACTTAAGTACAAGAAGACTGACACTCTAACTTTCTTTGATTTGAACCTCTCTTGTCAGTCCATTTTGATATTCCGATGCTTCACTTCAGGTTTACTGTATCACTTGGACCTTTTATTGACGATGAAACACATAAATTGAATCCGAATTTAATACAAAAGACACAATGCCGACTTAAGTACATGAAGTCAGACACACTAACTTTCTATGATTTGGACCTCTCCTGTGAGTCCAGTTTTAGATTCCGATGCTTCACTTCAGGTTTACTATATCCCTTTCACCTTCTTATTAACGATGAAACACAGAAATTGCATCCCAATTGAATACAAAAGGCACAATGCCGACTTAAGTACAAGAGGACTGACACTCTAACTTTCTATGATTTGTACCTCTACTGTGAGTCCAGTGTTAGATTCCGATACTTCCCTTCAGGTATACTGTATCCCTTTCACCTTCTCATTGAAGATGAAACACAGAAATTGCATCCCAATTTAATACAAAAGGCACAATGCCGACTTAAGTACAAGAGGACTGACTCTCTAACCTTCTATGATTTGAACCAATCCTGTGAGTCCAGTTTTAGGTTCCGATGCTTCAATTCAGGTTTACTGTATACCTTGGCCCTTCTTATTGACGATGAAAAACAGAAATAGCATCCGAAATTAATACAAAAGGCACAATTCCGACTTGAGTACAAGAGGACTGACACACTAACTTTCTATGATTTGAACGTCGCCTGTGGGTCCAGACTTACAATCCGACGCTTCACTTCAGGTTTACTGTATCGCTTGGATCCTCTTATTGACGATGAAACACGGAAATTGCATCCGAATTTAATACAAACGGCACAACGCCGACTTAAGTACATGAGGACTGACACTCTAACTCTGTATGATTTGAACCTCTCCTGAGAGTCCAGTTTTAGATTCCGATGCTTCACTTCAGGTTTACTGTATTCCTTGGACCTTCCTATTGACGATGAAACACAAAAATAGCATCCGAATTTAATACAAAAGGCACAATGCCGAATTAAAGACAAGAGGACTGACATTCTGAGTTTCTATAACTTGAACCTCTCCTGTGAGTGCAGTTTTAGATTCCGATGCTTCACTTCAGGTTTACTCAGTCCCTTGGACCGTCTTATTGATGATGAAACACAGAAATTGCATCCGAATTTAATACAAAAGGCACAATGCCGACTTAAGTACAAGAGGACTGATACTCTAACCTTCTGTGATTTGAACCTCTCCTGTGAGTCCAGTTTTACATTGCGATGCTTCACTTCAGGTTTACTGTATACCTTGGACCTTCTTATTGACGATGAAAAACAGAAATAGCATCCGAAATTAATACAATAGGCACAATTCCGACTTGAGTACAAGAGGACTGACACTCTAATTTTCTATGATTTGAACCTCTCCTGTGGGTCCAGACTTAGATTCCGACGCTTCACTTCAGGTTTACGGTATCGCTTGTATCTTCTTATTGACGATGAAACACAGAAATTGCATCCGATTTTAATACAAAAGGCACAATGCCGAATTAAGTGCAAGAGGACAGACACTCTAACTTTTTATGATTTGAACCTCTCCTGTGAGTCAAGACTTGGATTCCGATGCTTCACTTCAGGTTTACTGTATCCCTTGGACCATCTTATTGACGATCAAACACAGAAATTGCATCCGAATTTAATACAAACGGCACAACGCCGACTTAAGTACAAGAGGACTGACACTCTAACTTTCTATGATTTGTACCTCTACTGTGAGTCCAGTCTTAGATTCCGATACTTCTCTTCAGGTATACCGTATCCCTTTCACCTTCTTATTGACGATGAAACACAGAAATTGCATCCCAATTTAATACAAAAGGCACTATGCCGACTTAAGTACAAGAGGACTGACTCTCTAACCTTCTATGATTTGAACCAATCCTGTGAGTCCAGTTTTAGATTCCGATGCTTCAATTCAGGTTTACTGTATACCTTGGACCTTCTTATTGACGATGAAAAACAGAAATAGCATCCGAAATTAATACAAAAGGCACAATTCCGACTTGAGTACAAGAGGACTGACACACTAACTTTCTATGATTTGAACGTCTCCTGTGGGTCCAGACTTAGATTCCGACGATCCACTTCAGGTTTACTGTATCTCTTGGATCTTCTTATTGACGAAGAAACACAGAAATTGCATCCGATTTTAATACAAAAGGCACAATGCCGACTTAAGTGCAAGAGGACCGACACTCTGAGTTTCTATGACTTGAACCTCTCCTGTGAGTCCAGTTTTAGATTCCGATGCTTCGCTTCAGGTTTACTCAGTCCCTTCGACCGTCTTATTGATGATGAAACACAGAAATTGCATCCGAATTTAATACAAAAGGCACAATGCCGACTTAAGTACAAGAGGACTGACACTCTAACCTTCTGTGATTTGAACCTCTCCTGTGAGTCCAGTTTTATATTCCGATGCTTCACTTCAGGTTTACTGTATACCTTGGACCTTCGTATTGACTATGAAAAACAGAAATAGCATCCGAAATTAATACAAAAGGCACAATTCCGACTTGAGTACAAGAGGACTGACACACTAACTTTCTATGATTTGAACGTCTCCTGTGGGTCCAGACTTAGATTCCGACGATCCACTTCAGGTTTACTGTATCGCTTGTATCTTCTTATTGACGATGAAACACAGAAATTGCATCCGATTTTAATACAAAAGGCACAATGCCGACTTAAGTGGAAGAGGACAGACACTCTAACTTTCTATGATTTGAACCTCTCCTGTGAGTCAAGACTTGGATTCCGATGCTTCACTTAAGGTTTTCTGTATCCCTTGGACCATCTTATTGACGATCAAACACAGAAATTGCATCCGAATTTAATACAAAAGGCACAATGCCGACTTAAGTACAAGAGGACTGACACTCTAACCTTCTATGATTTGAACCTCTCCTGTGAGTCCAGTTTTAGATTCCGATGCTTCACTTCAGGTTTACTGTATACCTTGGACCTTCTTATTGACGATGAAACACAGATATTGCATCCGAATTTAATACAAAAGGCACAATGCCGACTTAAGTAATAGAGGACTGACACTCTAACTCTCAATGATTTTAACCTCTCCTGTGAGTCCAGTTTTAGAGTCCGGTGCTTCACTTCTGGTTTACTGCATCCCTTGGACGTTCTTATTGACGATGAAACACAGTAATTGCTTCCGAATCTAACACAAAGGGCACAATGTCGACTTAATTACAAGAGGACTGACACTCTAACTTTCTATGATTTGAACCTCTCCTGTGATTAAAGTTTTAGATTCCGATGCTTCACTTCAGGTTTACTGTATCCCTTGGACCCTCTTATTGACGATGAAACACAGTAATTGCCTCCGAATTTAATACAAAAGGCACAATGCCGACATAATTACAAGAGGACTGACACTCTAACTTTCTTTGATTTGAACCTCTCTTGTGAGTCCAGTTTTAGATTCCGATGCCTCACTTCAGGTATACTCAGTGCCTTGGACAGTCTTATTGACGATGAAACACAGAAATTCCATCCGAATTTAATACAAAAGGCACAATGCCGACTTAAGTACAAGAGGACTGACACTCTAACTTTCTATGATTTGTACCTCTCCTGTGAGTCCAGTTTTACATTCCGATGCTTCACTTCCGGTTTACTGTATACCTTGGACCTTCTTATTGCCGATGAAACACAGATATTGCATCCGAATTTAATACAAAACGCGCAGTGCCGACGTAAGTACAAGAGGACTGACACTCTAACTCTCTATGATTTGAACCTCTCCTGTGAGTCCTGTTTTAGAATCCGACGCTTCACTTCTGGTTTCCTGTATCCCTTGGACGTTCTTATTGACGATGAAACACAGTAATTGCATCCGAATTTAATACAAAAGGCACAATGCCGACTTAATTACAAGAGGACTGACACTCTAACTTTCTATGATTTGAACCTCTCCTGTGAGTCCAGTTTTAGTTTCCGATGCTACACTTCAAGTTTACTGTATCACTTGTACCTTCTTATTTACGATGAAACACAGAAATTGCAACCGAATTTAATACAAAAATCACATTGCCGACTTAAGTACATGAGGACTGACACTCTAACTTTCTATTATTCGAACCTCTCCTGTGAGTGCAGTTTTAGATTCTGATGCTTCACTTCAGTTTCACTATATACCGTGGGCATTCTTATTGACGATGAAGCACAGAAATTGCATCCGATCTTAATACAAAAGGCACAATGCCGACTTAAGTACAAGCGGAATGACACTCTAACTTTCTATGATTTGAACCTCTCCTGTGAGTCCAGATTTAGATTCCGATGCTTCACTTCAGGTTTACTGTATCCCTTGGACCTTCTTATTGACGATGAAACACAGAAATTGCATCCGAATTTTATACAAAAGGCACAATGCCGACTTAAGTACAAGAGGACTGACTCTCTAACTTTCTATGATTTGAACCTCTCCTGTGAGTCCAGACTTAGATTCCGACGCTTCACTTCAGGTATACTGTACCCCTTGGATCTTCTTATTGACGATGAAACACAGAAATTGCATCCGAATTTAAGACAAAAGGCACAATGCCGACTTAAGTACAAGAGGACTGACACTCTAACTTTCTATGATATGAACATCTCCTGTGAGTCCAGACATGGATTATGATGCTTCACTTCAGGCTTACTGTATCCCTTGGACCTTCTTATTGACGATCAAACACAGAAATTGCATCCGAACTTAATACAAAAGGCACAATGCCGACTTAAGTACAAGAGAACTGACACCCTAACTTTCAATGATTTGAACCTCTCCTGTGAGTCCAGTTATAGATTCCGGTGCTTTACTTCAGGTGTACTGTATCCCTTGGACCTTTTTATTGACGATGAAACACAGAAATTGCATCCGAATTAAATACAAAATGCACAATGCCGACTTAAAAACAGGAGGACAGACACTCTAACTGTCTATGATTTGAACCTCTCCTGTGAGTCCAGACTTGGATTCCGATGATTCACTTCAGGTTTACTGTATCCCTTGGACCTTCTTATTGACGATCAAATACAGAAATTGCATCCGAATTTAATACAAAATGCACAATGCCGACTTAAGTACAAGAGGACTGACACTCTAACTTCCTATCATTTGCACCTCTCCTGTGAGTCCAGTCTTAGATTCCGATGCTTCTCTTCATTTTTACTGTATCCCTTGGACCTTCTTATTGACGATGAAACACAGAAATTGTATCCGAATTTAATGCAAATGGCACAATGCCGACTTAAGTACAAGAGGACTGACACTCTAACCCTCTATGATTTGAACCTCTCCTGTGAGTCCAGTTCTAGATTCCGATGCTTCCCTTCAGGTTTACTGTATATCTTGGGCCTTCTTAATGACGATGAAGCACAGAAATTGCATCCGATTTTAATACAAAAGGCACAATGCTGACATAAGTACAAGCGGAATGACACTTAACTTTCTATGATTTGAACCTCTCCTGTGAGTCCAGTTATAGATTCCGATGCCTCACTTCAGGTATACTCAGTCCCTTGGACCGGCTTATTGACGATGAAACACAGAAATTGCATCCGAATTTAATACAAAAGGCACAATGCCGACTTAAGTACAAGAGGACTGACACTCTAACCTTTTATGATTTGAACCTCTCCTGTGAGTCCAGTTTTACATTCCGATGCTTCACTTCAGGTGTACTGTCTACCTTGGACCTTCTTATGACGATGAAACACAGATATTGCATCCGAATTTAATACAAAACGCGCAGTGCCGACGTAAGTACAAGAGGACTGACACTCTAACTCTCTATGATTTGAACCTCTCCTGTGAGTCCAGTTTTAGAATCCGATGTTTAACTTCTGGTTTACTGTATCCCTTGGACGTTCTTATTGACGATGAAACACAGTAATTGCATCCGATTTTAATACAAAAGGCACAATTCCGACTTAAGTACAAGCGGAATGACACTCTAACTTTCTATGATTTGAACCTCTCCTGTGAGTCCAGATTTAGATTCCGATGCTTCACTTCAGGTTTACTGTATCCCTTGGACCTTCTTATTGACGATGAAACACAGAAATTGCATCCGAATTTAATACAAAAGGCACAATGCCGACCTAAGTCAAGAGGACTGACACTCTAACTTTCTATGATTTGAACTTCTCCTGTGAGTCCAGACTTAGATTCCGACGCTTCACTTCAGGTTAACTGTATCCCTTGGACCTTCTTATTGACGATGAAACACAGAAACTGCATCCGAATTTAAGACAAAAGGCACAATGCCGACTTAAGTACAAGAGGACTGACACTCTAACTTTCTATGATTTGAACATCTCCTGTGAGTCCCGACTTGGATTATGATGCTTCACTTCAGGCTTACTGTATCCCTTGGACCTTCTTATTGACGATGAAACACAGAAATTGCATCCGAACTTAATACAAAAGGCACAATGCCGACTTAAGTACAAGAGAACTGACACCCTAACTTTCAATGATTTGAACCTCTCCTGTGAGTCCAGTTATAGATTCCGGTGCTTTACTTCAGGTGTACTGTATCCCTTGGACCTTTTTATTGACAATGAAACACAGAAATTGCATCCGAATTAAATACAATAGGCACAATGCCGACTTAAAAACAAGAGGACAGACACTCTAACTTTCTATGATTTGAACCTCTCCTGAGAGTCCAGATTTGGATTCCGATACTTCACTTCAGGTTTACTGTATCCCTTGGACCTTCTTATTGACGATCAAACACAGAAATTGCATCCGAATTTAATACAAAATGCACAATGCCGACTTAAGTACAAGATGACTAACACTCAAACTTCCTATCATTTGCACCTCTCCTGTGAGTCCAGTCTTAGATTCCGATGATTCTCTTCAGGTTTACTGTATCCCTTGGACCTTCTTATTGACGATGAAACACAGAAATTGTATCCGAATTCAATGCAAAAGGCACAATGCCGACTTATGTACAAGAGGACTGACACTCTTACCCTCTATGATTTGAACCTCTCCTGTGAGTCCAGTTCTAGATTCCGATGCTTCACTTCAGGTTTACTCAGTCCCTAGGACCGTCTTATTGACGATGAAACAGAGAAATTGCATCCGAATTTAATACAAAAGGCACAATGCCGACTTAAGTACAAGAGGACTGAAACTCTTACTTTCTATGATTTGAACCTCTCCTGTGAGTCCAGTTTTAGATTCAGATGCTTCACTTCAGGTTTACTCAGTCCCTTGGACCGTCTTATTGACGATGAAACACAGAAATTGCATCCGAAATTAATACAAAAGGCACAACGCCGACTTAAGTACAAGAGGACTGACACTCTAACCCTCTATGATTTGAGCCTCACCTGTGAGTCCAGTTTTAGAGGCCAATGCTTCACTTCAGGTTTACTGTATCCTTTGGACGTTCTTACTGACGATGAAACACAGAAATTGCATCCGAATTTAATACAAAATGCACAATGCGGCCTGAAATACAATAGGACTGACACTCTAACTTTCTATGATTTGAACCACTCCTGTGCGTGCAGTTTTAGATTCCGATGTTTCTCTTCTGGTTTACTGTATCCCTTGGACCTTCTTATTGACGATGAAACACAGAAATTGTATCCGAATTTAATGCAAAAGGCACAATGCCGACTTAAGTACAAGAGAACTGACACCCTAACTTTCAATGATTTGAACTTCTCCTGTGAGTCCCGTTTTAGATTCCGACGCTTCACTTCAGGTTTACTGTATCTCTTGGACCTTCTTATTGACGATGAAACACAGAAATTGTATCCGAATTTAATACAAAAGGCACAATGCCGACTTAAGTACATGAGGACAGACACTCTAACTTTCTATGATGTGAACCTCTCCTGTGAGCCCAATTTTAGATTCCGATGCTTCACTTCAGGTTTACTGAGTCCCTTGGACATTCTTATTGACGATGAAACATAGAAATTGCATCCGAATTTAATAAAAAAGGCACAATGCCGACTTAAGTACAAGAGGACTGACACTCTAACTTCCTATCATTTGAACCTCTCCTGTGAGTCCAGTCTTGGATTCCGATGCTTCTCTTCAGGTTTACTGTATCCCTTGGACCTTCTTATTGACGATGAAACACAGAAATTGTATCCGAATTTAATGCAAAAGGCACAGTGCCGACTTAAGTACAAGAGGACTGACACTCTAACCCTCTATGATTTGAACCTCTCCTGTGAGTCCAGTTCTAGATTCCGATGCTTCACTTCAGGTTTACTGAGTCCCTTGGACCGTCTTATTGACAATGAAACACAGAAATTGCATCCGAATTTAATACAAAAGGCACAATGCCGACTTAAGTACAAGAGGACTGACACTCTAACCCTCTATGATTTGAGCCTCATCTGTGAGTCCAGTTTTAGAATCCGATGCTTCACTTCAGGTTTACTGTATCCGTTGGATCTTCTTATTGACGATGAAACACAGAAATTGCATCTGAATTTAATACAAAAGGCACAATGTCGTCTTAAGTACAAGAGGACTGACACACTAACTTTCTATGATTTGAAACTCTCCTGTGAGTCCATTTTCAGATTCCGATTCTTAACTTCAGGTTTACTGTAATGCTTGGATCTTCGTTTTGACGATGAAACACAGAAATTGCATCCGATTTTAATACAAAGGCACAATGCCGACTTAAGTACAAGAGGACTAACACTCTAACTTTCTATCATTTGAACCTCTCCTGTGAGTCCAGTTATAGATTCCGATGCCTCACTTCAGGTATACTCAGTCCCTTGGACCGTCTTATTGACGATGAAACACAGAAATTGCATCCGAATTTAATACAAAAGGCACAATGCCGACTTAAGTACAAGAGGACTGACACTCTAACCTTTTATGATTTGAACCTCTCCTGTGAGTCCAGTTTTACATTCCGATGCTTCACTTCAGGTTTACTGTATACCTTGGACCTTCTTATGACAATGAAACACAGATATTGCATCCGAATTGAATACAAAACGCGCAGTGCCGACGTAAGTACAAGAGGACTGACACTCTAACTCTCTATGATTTGAACCTCTCCTGTGAGTCCAGTTTTAGAATCCGATGCTTCACTTCTGGTTTACTGTATCCCTTGGACGTTCTTATTGACGATGAAACACAGTAATTGCATCCGAATTTAATACAAAAGGCACAATGCCGACTTAATTACAAGAGGACTGACACTCTAACTTTCTATTATTTGAACCTCTCCTGTGAGTCCTGTTTTAGTTTCCGATGCTACACTTCAAGTTTTCTGTATCCTTTGTACCTTCTTATTTACGATGAAACACAGAAATTGCATCCGAATTTAATACAAAAATCACATTGCCGACTTAAGTACATGAGGACTGACACTCTAACTTTCTATTATTCGAACCTCTCCTGTGAGTGCAGTTTTAGATTCCGATGCTTCACTTCAGGTTCACTGTATACCGTGGGCATTCTTATTGACGATGAAGCACAGAAATTGCATCCGATTTTAATACAAAAGGCACAATGCCGACTTAAGTACAAGCGGAATGACACTCTAACTTTCTTTAATTTGAACCTCTCCTGTGAGTCCAGATTTAGATTCCGATGCTTCACTTCAGGTTTACTGTATCCCTTGGACCTTCTTATTGACGATGAAACACAGAAACTGCATCCGAATTTAAGACAAAAGGCACAATGCCGACTTAAGTACAAGAGGACTGACACTCTAACTTTCTATGATTTGAACATCTCCTGTGAGTCCAGACTTGGATTATGATGCTTCACTTCAGGCTTACTGTATCCCTTGGACCTTCTTATTGACGATGAAACACAGAAATTGCATCCGAACTTAATACAAAAGGCACAATGTCGACTTAAGTACAAGAGAACTGACACCCTAACTTTCAATGATTTGAACCTCTAGTGTCATTCCAGTTATAGATTCCGGTGCTTTACGTCATGTGTACTGTATCCCTTGGACCTTTTTATTGACAATGAAACACAGAAATTGCATCCGAATTAAATACAATAGGCACAATGACGACTTAAAAACAAGAGGACAGACACTCTAACTATCTATGATTTGAACCTCCCCTGTGAGTCCAGACTTGGATTCCGATGCTTCACTTCAGGTTTACTGTATCCCTTGGACCTTCTTATTGACGATCAAACACAGAAATTGCATCCGAATTTAATACAAAAATCACAATGCCGTCTTAAGTACAAGATGACTGACACTCTAACTTCCTATCATTTGCACCTCTCCTGTGAGTCCAGTCTTAGATTCCGATGCTTCTCTTCAGGTTTACTGTATTTCTTGGACCTTCTTATTGACGATGAAACACAGAAATTGTATCCGAATTCAATGCAAAAGGCACAATGCCGACTTAAGTACAAGAGGACTGACACTCTAACCCTCAATGATTTGAACCTCTCCTGTGAGTCCAGTTCTAGATTCCGATGCTTCACTTCAGGTTTACTCAGTCCCTTGGACCGTCTTATTGACGATGAAACAGAGAAATTGCATCCGAATTTAATACAAAAGGCACAATGCCGACTTAAGTACAAGAGGACTGACACTCTAACTTTCTATGATTTTAATCTCTCCTGTGAGTCCAGTTTTAGATTCCGATGCTTCACTTCAGGTTTACTCAGTCCCTTGGACCGTCTTATTGACGATGAAACACAGAAATTGCATCCGAAATTAATACAAAAGGCACAATGCCGACTTAAGTACAAGAGGACTGACACTCTAACCCTCTATGATTTGAGCCTCACCTGTGAGTCCAGTTTTAGAGGCCAATGCTTCACTTCAGGTTTACTGTATCCTTTGGACGTTCTTACTGACGATGAAACACAGAAATTGTATCCGAATTTAATACAAAAAGCACAATGCCGACTTAAGTACATGAGGACAGACACTCTAACTTTCTATGATTTGAACCTCTCCTGTGAGCCCAATTTTAGATTCCGATCCTTCACATCAGGTTTACTGAGTCCCTTGGACTTTCTTATTGACGATGAAACACAGAAATTGCATCCGAATTTAATAAAAAAAAGTCACAATGCCGACTTAAGTACAAGAGGACTGACACTCTAACTTCCTATCATTTGAACCTCTCCTGTGAGTCCAGTCTATGATTCCGATGCTTCTCTTCAGGTTTACTGTATCCCTTGGACGTTCTTAGTTACGATGAAACACAGAAATTGTATCCGAATTTAATATGAAAGGCACAATGCCGACTTAAGTACATGAGGACAGACACTCTAACTTTCTATGATTTGAACCTCTCCTGTGAGTCCAGTTTTAGATTCCGATGCTTCACTTCAGGTTTACTGTATCCCTTGGCCAATATTATTGACGATGAAACACAGTAATTGCATCCGATTTTAATACAAAGGCACAATGCCGACTTAAGTACAAGAGGACTAACACTCTAACTTTCTATGATTTGAACCTCTCCTGTGAGTCCAGTTATAGATTCCGATGCCTCACTTCAGGTATACTCAGTCCCTTGGACCGTCTTATTGACGATGAAACACAGAAATTGCATCCGAATTTAATACAAAAGGCACAATGCCGACTTAAGTACAAGAGGACTGACACTCTAACCTTTTATGATTTGAACCTCTCCTGTGAGTCCAGTTTTACATTCCGATGCTTCACTTCAGGTTTACTGTATACCTTGGACCTTCTTATGACAATGAAACACAGATATTGCATCCGAATTTAATACTAAACGCGCAGTGCCGACGTAAGTACAAGAGGACTGACACTCTAACCCTCTATGATTTGAACCTCTCCTGTGAGTCCAGTTTTAGAATCCGATGCTTCACTTCTGGTTTACTGTATCCCTTGGACTTTCTTATTGACGATGAAACACAGTAATTGCATCCGAATTTAATACAAAAGGCACAATGCCGACTTAATTAGAAGAGGACTGACACTCTAACTTTCTATTATTTGAACCTCTCCTGTGAGTCCAGTTTTAGTTTCCGATGCTACACTTCAAGTTTTCTGTATCCTTTGTACCTTCTTATTTACGATGAAACACAGAAATTGCATCCGAATTTAATACAAAAATCACATTGCCGACTTAAGTACATGAGGACTGACACTCTAAATTTCTATTATTCGAACCTCTCCTGTGAGTGCAGTTTTAGATTCCGATGCTTCACTTCAGGTTCACTGTATACTGTGGGCATTCTTGTTGACGATGAAGCACAGAAATTGCATCCGATTTTAATACAAAAGGCACAATGCCGACTTAAGTACAAGCGGAATGACACTCTAACTTTCTATGATTTGTACCTCTCCTGTGAGTCCAGATTTAGATTCCGATGCTTCACTTCAGGTTTACTGTATCCCTTGGACCTTCTTATTGACGATGAAACACAGAAACTGCATCCGAATTTAAGACAAAAGGCACAATGCCGACTTAAGTACAAGAGGACTGACACTCTAACTTTCTATGATTTGAACATCTCCTGTGAGTCCAGACTTGGATTATGATGCTTCACTTCAGGCTTACTGTATCCCTTGGACCTTCTTATTGACAATGAAACACAGAAATTGCATCCGAATTAAATACAATAGGCACAATGACGACTTAAAAACAAGAGGACAGACACTCTAACTATCTATGATTTGAACCTCCCCTGTGAGTCCAGACTTGGATTCCGATGCTTCACTTCAGGTTTACTGTATCCCTTGGACCTTCTTATTGACGATCAAACACAGAAATTGCATCCGAATTTAATACAAAAAGCACAATGCCGTCTTAAGTACAAGATGACTGACACTCTAACTTCCTATCATTTGCACCTCTCCTGTGAGTCCAGTCTTAGATTCCGATGCTTCTCTTCAGGTTTACTGTATTTCTTGGACCTTCTTATTGACGATGAAACACAGAAATTGTATCCGAATTCAATGCAAAAGGCACAATGCCGACTTAAGTTCAAGAGGACTGACACTCTAACCCTCAATGATTTGAACCTCTCCTGTGAGTCCAGTTTTAGATTCCGATGCTTCACTTCAGGTTTACTGTATCCCTTGGCCAATATTATTGACGATGAAACACAGTAATTGCATCCGATTTTAATACAAAGGCACAATGCCGACTTAAGTACAAGAGGACTAACACTCTAACTTTCTATGATTTGAACCTCTCCTGTGAGTCCAGTTATAGATTCCGATGCCTCACTTCAGGTATACTCAGTCCCTTGGACCGTCTTATTGACGATGAAACACAGAAATTGCATCCGAAATTAATACAAAAGGCACAATGCCGACTTAAGTACAAGAGGACTGACACTCTAACCCTCTATGATTTGAGCCTCACCTGTGAGTCCAGTTTTAGAGGCCAATGCTTCACTTCAGGTTTACTGTATCCTTTGGACGTTCTTACTGACGATGAAACACAGAAATTGTATCCGAATTTAATACAAAAAGCACAATGCCGACTTAAGTACATGAGGACAGACACTCTAACTTTCTATGATTTGAACCTCTCCTGTGAGCCCAATTTTAGATTCCGATGCTTCACTTCAGGTTTACTGAGTCCCTTGGACTTTCTTATTGACGATGAAACAAAGAAATTGCATCCGAATTTAATAAAAAAGGCACAATGCCGACTTAAGTACAAGAGGACTGACACTCTAACTTCCTATCATTTGAACCTCTCCTGTGAGTCCAGTCTATGATTTCGATGCTTCTCTTCAGGTTTACTGTATCCCTTGGACGTTCTTATTTACGATGAAACACAGAAATTGTATCCGAATTTAATATGAAAGGCACAATGCCGACTTAAGTACATGAGGACAGACACTCTAACTTTCTATGATTTGAACCTTTCCTGAGTCCAGTTTTAGATTCCGATGCCTCACTCCAGGTTTACTCAGTCCCTTGGACCGTCTTATTGACGATGAAACACAGAAACTGCATCCGAAATTAATACAAAAGGCACAATGCCGACTTAAGTACAAGAGGACTGACACTCTAACCCTCTATGATTTGAGCCTCACCTGTGAGTCCAGTTTTAGTGGCCAATGCTTCACTTCAGGTTTACTGTAT
This sequence comes from Schistocerca serialis cubense, assembly GCF_023864345.2. Classification (NCBI taxonomy): domain Eukaryota; kingdom Metazoa; phylum Arthropoda; class Insecta; order Orthoptera; family Acrididae; genus Schistocerca; species Schistocerca serialis. Next base: position 1,046,548,540 of record NC_064640.1, on the reverse strand, counting down.
CCCTTGGACGTTCTTACTGACGATGAAACACAGAAATTGCATCCGAATTTAATACAAAATGCACAATGCGGCCTGAAGTACAATAGGACTGACACTCTAACTTTCTATGATTTGAACCACTCCTGTGAGTGCAGTTTTAGATTCCGATGCTTCACTTCAGGTTTACTGTGTACCTTGGGCCTTCTTAATGACGATGAAGCACAGAAATTGCATCCGATTTTAATACAAAAGGCACAATGCTGACATAAGTACAAGCGGAATGACACTCTAACTTTCTATGATTTGAACCTCTCCTGTGAGTCCTGTTTTAGATTCTGATGCTTCACTTCAGGTATACTGTATCCGTTGGATGTTCTTATTGACGATGAAACACAGAAATTGCATCTGAATTTAATACAAAAGGCACAATGTCGACTTAAGTACAAGAGGACTGACACTCTAACTTTCAATCATTTGAACCTCTCCTGTGAGTCCAGTTTTAGATTCCTATGCTTCACTTCCGGTTTATTGTATCCCTTGGACCTCCTTATTGACGATGAAACACAGTAATTGCATCCGAATTTAATACAAAAGGCACAATGCCGACTTAAGTACAAGAGGACTGACACTCTAACTTTCTATGATTTGAACCTCTCCTGTGAGTCCAGTTTTAGATTCCGATGCTTCACTTCAGGTTTACTGTATCCCTTGGCCAATATTATTGACGATGAAACACAGAAATTGCATCTGAATTTAATACAAAAGGCACAATGCCGACTTAAGTACACGAAGACTGACACTCTAACTTTCTTTGATTTGAACCTCTCTTGTGAGTCCAGTTTCAGATTCAGATGCTTCACTTCAGGTTTACTGTATCACTTGGACTTTTATTGACGATGAAACACAGAAATTGCATCCGAATTTAATACAAAAGACACAATGCCGACTTAAGTACAAGAGGTCTGACACTCTAATGTTCTATGATTTGAACCTCTCCTGTGAGTCCCGTTTTAGATTCCGACGCTTCACTTCAGGTTTACTTTATCTCTTGGACCTTCTTATTGACGATTTAACACAGAAATTGCATCCGATTTTAATACAAAAGGCACAATGCCGACTTAAGTACAAGAGTACTGACACTCGATTTTTCTATGATTTGAACCTCTCCTGTGAGTCCAGTTATAGATTCAGATGCTTCACTTCAGGTTTACTGAGGTCCTTGGACCGTCTTATTGACGATCAAACAGAGAAATTGCATCCGAATTTAATACAAAAGGCACAATGCCGACTTAAGTACAAGAGGACTGACACTCAAACTTTCTATGATTTGAACATCTCCTGTGAGTCCAGACTTGGATTATGATGCTTCACTTCAGGCTTACTGTATACCTTGGACCTTCTTATTGACGATGAAACACAGAAATTGCATCCGAACTTAATACAAAAGGCACAATGCCGACTTAAGTACAAGATGACTAACACTCAAACTTCCTATCATTTGCACCTCTCCTGTGAGTCCAGTCTTAGATTCCGATGCTTCTCTTCAGGTTTACTGTATCCCTTGGACCTTCTTATTGACGATGGAACACAGAAATTGTATCCGAATTCAATGCAAAAGGCACAATGCCGACTTAAGTACAAGAGGACTGACACTCTAACCCCCTATGATTTGAACCTCCCCTGTGAGTCCAGTTCTAGATTCCGATGCTTCACTTCAGGTTTACTCAGTCCCTTGGACCGTCTTATTGACGATGAAACAGAGAAATTGCATCCGAATTTAATACAAAATGCACAATGCCGACTATAGTACAAGAGGACTGACACTCTAACTTTCTATGATTTGAACCTCTCCTGTGAGTCCAGTTTTAGATTCAGATGCTGCACTTCAGGTTTACTCAGTCCCTTGGACCGTCTTATTGACGATGAAACACAGAAATTGCATCCGAAATTAATACAAAAGGCACAATGCCGACTTAAGTACAAGAGGACTGACACTCTAACCCTCTATGATTTGAGCCTCACCTGTGAGTCCAGTTTTAGAGGCCAATGCTTCACTTCAGGTTTACTGTATCCTTTGGACGTTCTTACTGACGATGAAACACAGAAATTGCATCCGAATTTAATACAAAATGCACAATGCGGCCTGAAGTACAATAGGACTGACACTCTAACTTTCTATGATTTGAACCACTCCTTTGCGTGCAGTTTTAGATTCCGATGTTTCTCTTCAGGTTTACTGTATCCCTTGGACCTTCTTATTGACGATGAAACACAGAAATTGTATCCGAATTTAATGCAAAAGGCACAATGCCGACTTAAGTACAAGAGAACTGACACCCTAACTTTCAATGATTTGAACTTCTCCTGTGAGTCCCGTTTTAGATTCCGACGCTTCACTTCAGGTTTACTGTATCTCTTGGACCTTCTTATTGACGATGAAACACAGAAATTGTATCCGAATTTAATACAAAAGGCACAATGCCGACTTAAGGACATGAGGACAGACACTCTAACTTTCTATGTTGTGAACCTCTCCTGTGAGCCCAATTTTAGATTCCGATGCTTCACTTCAGGTTTACTGAGTCCCTTGGACATTCTTATTGACGATGAAACACAGAAATTGCATCCGAATTTAATAAAAAAGGCACAATGCCGACTTAAGTACAAGAGGACTGACACTCTAACTTCCTATCATTTGAACCTCTCCTGTGAGTCCAGTCTTGGATTCCGATGCTTCTCTTCAGGTTTACTGTATCCCTTGGACCTTCTTATTGACGATGAAACACAGAAATTGTATCCGAATTTAATGAAAAAGGCACAATGCCGACTTAAGTACAAGAGGACTGACACTCTAACCCTCTATGATTTGAACCTCTCCTGTGAGTCCAGTTCTAGATTCCGATGCTTCACTTCAGGTTTACTGAGTCCCTTGGACCGTCTTATTGACGATGAAACACAGAAATTGCATCCGAATTTAATACAAAAGGCACAATGCCGACTTAAGTACAAGAGGACTGACACTCTAACCCTCTATGATTTGAGCCTCATCTGTGAGTCCAGTTTTAGAATCCGATGCTTCACTTCAGGTTTACTGTATCCGTTGGATCTTCTTATTGACGATGAAACACAGAAATTGCATCTGAATTTAATACAAAAGGCACAATGTCATCTTAAGTACAAGAGGACTGACACACTAACTTTCTATGATTTGAAACTCTCCTGTGAGTCCATTTTCAGATTCCGATTCTTCACTTCAGGTTTACCGTAATGCTTGGATCTTCGTTTTGACGATGAAACACAGAAATTGCATCCGATTTTAATACAAAGGCACAATGCCGACTTAAGTACAAGAGGACTAACACTCTAACTTTCTATGATTAGAACCTCTCCTGTGAGTCCAGTTATAGATTCCGATGCCTCACTTCAGGTATACTCAGTCCCTTGGACCGTCTTATTGACGATGAAACACAGAAATTGCATCCGAATTTAATACAAAAGGTACAATGCCGACTTAAGTACAAGAGGACTGACACTCTAACCTTTTATGATTTGAACCTCTCCTGTGAGTCAAGTTTTACATTCCGATGCTTCACTTCAGGGTTACTGTATACCTTGGACCTTCTTATGACAATGAAACACAGATATTGCATCCGAATTTAATACAAAACGCGCAGTGCCGACGTAAGTACAAGAGGACTGACACTCTAACACTCTATGATTTGAACCTCTCCTGTGAGTCCAGTTTTAGTTTCCGATGCTACACTTCAAGTTTTCTGTATCCCTTGTACCTTCTTATTTACGATGAAACACAGAAATTGCATCCGAATTTAATACAAAAATCACATTGCCGACTTAATTACATGAGGACTGACACTCTAACTTTCTATTATTCGAACCTCTCCTGTGAGTGCAGTTTTAGATTCCGATGCTTCACTTCAGGTTCACTGTATACCGTGGGCATTCTTATTGACGATGAAGCACAGAAATTGCATCCGATTTTAATACAAAAGGCACAATGCCGACTTAAGTACAAGCGGAATGACACTCTAACTTTCTATGATTTGAACCTCTCCTGTGAGTCCAGATTTAGATTCCGATGCTTCACTTCAGGTTTACTGTATCCCTTATACCTTCATATTGACGATGAAACACAGAAACTGCATCCGAATTTAAGACAAAAGGCACAATGCCAACTTAAGTACAAGAGGATTGACACACTAACTTTCTATGATTTGAACATCTCCTGTGAGTCCAGACTTTATTATGATGCTTCACTTCAGGCTTACTGTATCCCTTGGACCTTCTTATTGACGATGAAACACAGAAATTGCATCCGAACTTAATACAAAAGGCACAATGTCGACTTAAGTACAAGAGAACTGACACCCTAACTTTCAATGATTTGAACCTCTAGTGTGAGTCCAGTTATAGATTCCGGTGCTTTACGTCATGTGTACTGTATCCCTTGGACCTTTTTATTGACAATGAAACACAGAAATTGCATCCGAATTAAATACAATAGGCACAATGACGACTTAAAAACAAGAGGACAGACACTCTAACTATCTATGATTTGAACCTCTCCTGTGAGTCCAGACTTGGATTCCGATGCTTCACTTCAGGTTTACTGTATCCCTTGGACCTTCTTATTGACGATCAAACACAGAAATTGCATCCGAATTTAATACAAAAAGCACAATGCCGTCTTAAGTACAAGATGACTGACACTCTAACTTCCTATCATTTGCACCTCTCCTGTGAGTCCAGTCTTAGATTCCGATGCTTCTCTTCAGGTTTACTGTATTTCTTGGACCTTCTTATTGACGATGAAACACAGAAATTGTATCCGAATTCAATGCAAAAGGCACAATGCCGACTTAAGTACAAGAGGACTGACACTCTAACCCTCTATGATTTGAACCTCTCCTGTGAGTCCAGTTCTAGATTCCGATGCTTCACTTCAGGTTTACTCAGTCCCTTGGACCGTCTTATTGACGATGAAACAGAGAAATTGCATCCGAATTTAATACAAAAGGCACAATGCCGAGTTAAGTACAAGAGGACTGGCCCTCTAACTTTCTATGATTTGAACCTCTCCTGTGAGTCCAGTTTTAGATTCCGATGCTTCACTTCAGGTTTACTCAGTCCCTTGGACCGTCTTATTGACGATGAAACACAGAAATTGCATCCGAAATTAATACAAAAGGCACAATGCCGACTTAAGTACAAGAGGACTGACACTCTAACCCTCTATGATTTGAGCCTCACCTGTGAGTCCAGTTTTAGAGGCCAATGCTTCACTTCAGGTTTACTGTATCCTTTGGACGTTCTTACTGACGATGAAACACAGAAATTGTATCCGAATTTAATACAAAAAGCACAATGCCGACTTAAGTACATGAGGACAGACACTCTAACTTTCTATGATTTGAACCTCTCCTGTGAGCCCAATTTTAGATTCCGATGCTTCACTTCAGGTTTACTGAGTCCCTTGGACTTTCTTATTGACGATGAAACACAGAAATTGCATCCGAATTTAATAAAAAAGGCACAATGCCGACTTAAGTACAAGAGGACTGACACTCTAACTTCCTATCATTTGAACCTCTCCTGTGAGTCCAGTCTATGATTCCGACGCTTCTCTTCAGGTTTACTGTATCCCTTGGACCTTCTTATTTACGATGAAACACAGAAATTGTATCCGAATTTAATATGAAAGGCACAATGCCGACTTAAGTACATGAGGACAGACACTCTAACTTTCTATGATTTGAACCTCACCTGAGTCCAGTTTTAGATTCCGATGCTTCACTCCAGGTTTACTCAGTCCCTTGGACTGTCTTATTGACGATGAAACACAGAAATTGCATCCGAAATTAATACAAAAGGCACAATGCCGACTTAAGTACAAGAGGACTGACACTCTAACCCTCTATGATTTGAGCCTCACCTGTGAGTCCAGTTTTAGTGGCCAATGCTTCACTTCAGGTTTACTGTATCCCTTGGACGTTCTTACTGACGATGAAACACAGAAATTGCATCCTAATTTAATACAAAATGCACAATGCGGCCTGAAGTACAATAGGACTGACACTCTAACTTTCTATGATTTGAACCACTCCTGTGAGTGCAGTTTTAGATTCCGATGCTTCACTTCAGGTTTACTGTATACCTTGGGCCTTCTTAATGACGATGAAGCACAGAAATTGCATCCGATTTTAATACAAAAGGCACAAAGCTGACATAAGTACAAGCGGAATGACACTCTAACTTTCTATGATTTGAACCTCTCCTGTGAGTCCTGTTTTAGATTCTGATGCTTCACTTCAGGTTTACTGTATCCGTTGGATCTTCTTATTGACGATGAAACACAGAAATTGCATCTGAATTTAATACAAAAGGCACAATGTCGACTTAAGTACAAAAGGACTGACACTCTAACTTTCTATCATTTGAACCTCTCCTTTGAGTCCAGTTTTAGATTCCTATGCTTCACTTCCGGTTTATTGTATCCCTTGGACCTCCTTGTTGACGATGAAACACAGTAATTGCATCCGAATTTAATACAAAAGGCACAATGCCGACTTAAGTACAAGAGGACTGACACTCTAACTTTCTATGATTTGAACCTCTCCTGTGAGTCCAGTTTTAGATTCCGATGCTTCACTTCAGGTTTACTGTATCCCTTGGCCAATATTATTGACGATGAAACACAGAAATTGCATCTGAATTTAATACAAAAGGCACAATGCCGACTTAAGTACAAGAAGACTGACACTCTAACTTTCTTTGATTTGAACCTCTCTTGTGAGTCCAGTTTCAGATTCCGAATGCTTCACTTCAGGTTTACTGTATCACTTGGACCTTTTATTGACGATGAAACACAGAAATTGCATCCGAATTTAATACAAAAGACACAATGCCGACTTAAGTACAAGAGGTCTGACACTCTAACATTCTATGATTTGAACCTCTCCTGTGAGTCCCGTTTTAGATTCCGACGCTTCACTTCAGGTTTACATTATCTCTTGGACCTTCTTATTGACGATTTAACACAGAAATTGCATCCGATTTTAATACTAAAGGCACAATGCCGACTTAAGTACAAGAGTACTGACACTCGATTTTTCTATGATTTGAACCTCTCCTGTGAGTCCAATTTTAGATTCCGATGCTTCACTTCAGGTTTACTGAGTCCCTTGGACTTTCTTATTGACGATGAAACACAGAAATTGCATCCGAATTTAATACACTATGCACAATGCCGACTTAAGTATATGAGGACTGACACTCTAACTCAGTATGATTTGAACCACTCCTGAGAGTCCAGTTTTAGATTCCGATGCTTCACTTCAGGTTTACTGTATTCCTTGGACCTTCTTATTGACGATGAAACACAGAAATTGCATCCGAATTTAATACAAAAGGCACAATGCCGACTAAAGTACAAGAGGACTGACACACTAACTTTCTATGATTTGAACCACTCCTGTGAGTCCAGACTTAGATTCCGACGCTTCACTTCAGATTTACTGTAATGCTTGGATCTTCTTATTGACGATGAAACACAGAAATTGCATCCGATTTTAATACAAAAGGCACAATGCCGACTTAAGTGCAAGAGGACTGACACTCTGAGTTTCTATGACTTGAACCTCTCCTGTGAGTCCAGTTTTATATTCCGATGCTTCACTTCAGGTTTACTCAGTTCCTTGGACCGTCTTATTGACGATGAAACACAGAAATTGCATTCGAATTTAATACAAAAGGCACAACGCCGATTTAACTACAAGAGGACTGACACTCTAACCTTCTATGATTTGAACCTCTCCTGTGAGTCCAGTTTTACATTCCGATGCTTCACTTCAGGTTTACTGTATACCTTGGACCTTCTTATTGACGATGAAACACAGATATTTCATCCGAATTTAATACAAAAGGCACAATGCCGACTTAAGTACAAGAGGACTGACACTCTAACTCTCTATGATTTGAACCTCTCCAGTGAGTCCAGTTTTAGATTCCGATGCTTCACATAAGTTTTACTGTATACCTTGGACCTTCTTATTGACGATGAAACACAGATATTTCATCCGAATTTATTACAAAAGGCACAATGCCGACTTCAGTACAAGAGGACTGACACTCTAACTCTCTATTATTTGAACCTCTCCAGTGAGTTCAGTTTTAGAGTCCTATGCTTCACTTCAGGTTTACTGTATCCCTTGGACGTTCTTATTGATGATGAAACACAGAAATTGCATCCGAATTTAATACAAAAGGCATAATACCTACTTAATTACAAGAGGACTGACACTCTAACTTTCTGTGTTCGACCTCTCCTGTGAGTCCAGTTTTAGATTCCGATGCTACACTTCAGGTTTACTGTATCCCTTGTGCCTTCTTATTGACGATGAAACACAGAAATTGCATCCGAATTTATTACAAAAGGCACAATGCGGACTTAAGTACAGGAGGACTGACACTCAAACTTTCTATGATTTGAACCTCTCCTGAGTCCAGTTTTAGATTCCGATGCTACACTACAGGTTTACTGTATCCCTCGGACCTTCTTATAGACGATGAAAAACAGAAATAGCATCCGAAATTAATACAAAATTCAAAATTCCGACTTGAGTACAAGAGGACTGACACACTAACTTTCTATGATTTGAACCTCTCCTGTGGGGCCAGACTTAGATTCCGACGCTTCACTTCAGGTTTACTGTATCGCTTGTATCTTCTTATTGACGATGAAACACAGAAATTGCATCCGATATTAATACAAAAGGCACAATGCCGACTTAAGTGCAAGTGGACAGACACTCTAACTTTCTATGATTTGAACCTCTCCTGTGAGTCAAGACTTGGATTCCGATGCTTCACTTCAGGTTTACTGTATCCCTTGGACCATCTTATTGACGATCAAACTCAGAAATTGCATCCGAATTTAATACAAAAGGCACAATGCCGACTTAAGTACAAGAGGACTGACACTCTAACTTCCTATCATTTGAACCTCTCCTGTGAGTCCAGGCTTAGATTCCGATGCTTCTCTTCAGGTTTACTGTATCCCTTGGACCTTCTTATTGACGATGAAACACAGAAATTGTATCCGAATTCAATACAAAAGGCACAATGCCGACTTAAGTACATGAGGACAGACACTCTAACTTCCTATGATTTGGACCTCTCCTGTGAGTCCAGTTTTAGATTCCGATGCTTCACTTCAGGTTTACTAAGTCCCTTGGACCGTCTTATTGACGATGAAACACAGAAATTACATCCGAATTTTATAAAAAAGGCACAATGCCGACTTAAGTACAAGAGGACTGACACTCTGACCTTCTATGATTTGAACCTCTCCTGTGAGTCCAGTTTTAGATTCCGATGCTTCACTTCAGGTTTACTGTATACCTTGGACCTTCTTATTGACGATGAAACACAGATATTGCATCCGAATTTAATACAAAAGGCACAATGCCGACTTAAGTACAAGAGGACTGACACTCTAACCTTCTATGATTTGAACCTCTCCTGTGAGTCCAGTTTAAGATTCCGATGCTTCACTTCAGGTTTACTCAGTCCCTTGGACCGTCTTATTGACGATGAAACACAGATATTGCATCCGAATTTAATACAAAAGGCACAATGCCGACTTAAGTACAAGAGGACTGACACTCTAACCTTCTATGATTTGAACCTCTCCTGTGAGTCCAGTTTTAGATTCCGATGCTTCACTTAAGTTTTACTGTATACCTTGGACCTTCTTATTGACGATGAAACACAGATATTTCATCCGAATTTAATACAAAAGGCACAATGCCGACTTCAGTACAAGAGGACTGACACTCTAACTCTCTATGATTTGAACCTCTCCAGTGAGTTCAGTTTTAGAGTCTGATGCTTCACTTCAGGTTTACTGTATCCCTTGGACGTTCTTATTGACGATGAAAAACAGATATAGCATCCGAAATTAATACAAAAGGCACAATTCCGACTTGAGTACAAGAGGACTGACACACTAACTTTCTATGATTTGAACCTCTCCTGTGGGTCCAGACTTAGATTCCGACGCTTCACTTCAGGTTTACTGTATCGCTTGTATCTTCTTATTGACGATGAAACACAGAAATTGCATACGATTATAATACAAAAGGCACAATGCCGACTTAAGTGCAAGAGGACAGACACTCTAACTTTCTATGATTTGAACCTCTCTTGTGAGTCAAGACTTGGATTCCGATGCTTCACTTCACGTTTACTGTATCCCTTGGACCATCTTATTGACGATCAAACACAGAAATTGCATACGATTATAATACAAAAGGCACAATGCCGACTTAAGTACAAGAGGACTGACACTCTAACTCTCTATGATTTAACCTCACCTGTGAGTCCAGTTTTAGAGTCCGATGCTTCACTTCAGGTTAACTGTATCCCTTGGACGTTCTTACTGACGATGAAACACAGAAATTGCATCCGAATTTAATACAAAATTCACAATGCGGCCTGAAGTACAATAGGACTGACACTCTAACTTTCTATGATTTGTACCACTCCTGTGAGTGCAGTTTTAGATTCCGATGCTTCACTTCAGGTTTACTGTATACCTTGGGCCTTCTTATTGACGATGAAGCACTGAAATTGCATCCGATTTTAATACAAAAGGCACAAAGCTGACATAAGTACAAGCGGAATGACACTCTAACCTTCTATGATTTGAACCTCTCCTGTGAGTACAGTTTTAGATTCCGAGGCTTCACTTCAGGTTTACTGTATCCCTTGGACGTTCTTATTAATGATGAAACAGAAATTGCATCTGAATTTAATACAAAAGGCACAATGCCGACTTAATTACAAGAGGACTGACTAACTTTCTATGATTTGAACCTCTCCTGTGAGTCCAGTTTTAGATTCCGATGCTACACTTCAGGTTTACTGTATCCCTTGTACCTTCTTATTGACGATCAAACACAGAAATTGCATCCGAATTTAATACAAAAGGCACAATGCCAAATTAAGTACAAGAGGACTGATGCACTAACTTTCTATGATTTGAACTTCTCCTGTGAGTCCAGACTTAGGTTCCGACGCTTCACTTCCGGTTTACTGTATCCCTTGGACCTTCTTATTGGCGATGGAACTCAGAAATTGCATCCGAATTTAAGACAAAAGGCACAATGCCGACTTAAGTACAAGAGGACAGACACTCTAACTTTCTATGATTTGAACCTCTCCTGTGAGTCCAGACTAGGATTCCGATGCTTCACTTCAGGTTTACTGTATCGCTTGGACCATCTTATTGACGATCAAACACAGAAATTGCATCCGAATTTAATACAAAAGGCACAATGCCGACTTAAGTACAAGAGGACTGACACTCTAACCTTCTATGATTTGAACCTCTCCTGTGAGTCCAGTTTTAGATTCCGACGCTTCACTTCAGGTTTACATTATCTCTTGGACCTTCTTATTGACGATTTAACACAGAAATTGCATCCGATTTTAATACAAAAGGCACAATGCCGACTTAAGTACAAGAGTACTGACACTCGATTTTTCTATGATTTGAACCTCTCCTGTGAGTCCAATTTTAGATTCCGATGCTTCACTTCAGGTTTACTGAGTCCCTTGGACTTTCTTATTGACGATGAAACACAGAAATTGCATCCGAATTTAATACACTATGCACAATGCCGACTTAAGTATATGAGGACTGACACTCTCAGTATGATTTGAACCACTCCTGAGAGTCCAGTTTTAGATTCCGATGCTTCACTTCAGGTTTACTGTATTCCTTGGACCTTCTTATTGACGATGAAACACAGAAATTGCATCCGAATTTAATACAAAAGGCACAATGCCGACTAAAGTACAAGAGGAGTGACACACTAACTTTCTATGATTTGAACCACTCCTGTGAGTCCAGACTTAGATTCCGACGCTTCACTTCAGATTTACTGTAATGCTTGGATCTTCTTATTGACGATGAAACACAGAAATTGCATCCGATTTTAATACAAAAGGCACAATGCCGACTTAAGTGCAAGAGGACTGACACTCTGAGTTTCTATGACTTGAACCTCTCCTGTGAGTCCAGTTTTATATTCCGATGCTTCACTTCAGGTTTACTCAGTTCCTTGGACCGTCTTATTGACGATGAAACACAGAAATTGCATCCGAATTTAATACAAAAGGCACAACGCCGATTTAACTACAAGAGGACTGACACTCTAACCTTCTATGATTTGAACCTCTCCTGTGAGTCCAGTTTTACATTCCGATGCTTCACTTCAGGTTTACTGTATACCTTGGACCTTCTTATTGACGATGAAACACAGATATTTCATCCGAATTTAATACAAAAGGCACAATGCCGACTTAAGTACAAGAGGACTGACACTCTAACTCTCTATGATTTGAACCTCTCCAGTGAGTCCAGTTTTAGATTCCGATGCTTCACATAAGTTTTACTGTATACCTTGGACCTTCTTATTGACGATGAAACACAGATATTTCATCCGAATTTATTACAAAAGGCACAATGCGGACTTAAGTACAAGAGGACTGACACTCAAACTTTCTATGATTTGAACCTCTCCTGAGTCCAGTTTTAGATTCCGATGCTACACTACAGGTTTACTGTATCCCTCGGACCTTCTTATAGACGATGAAAAACAGAAATAGCATCCGAAATTAATACAAAATTCAAAATTCCGACTTGAGTACAAGAGGACTGACACACTAACTTTCTATGATTTGAACCTCTCCAGTGGGGCCAGACTTAGATTCCGACGCTTCACTTCAGGTTTACTGTATCGCTTGTATCTTCTTATTGACGATGAAACACAGAAATTGCATCCGATATTAATACAAAAGGCACAATGCCGACTTAAGTGCAAGTGGACAGACACTCTAACTTTCTATGATTTGAACCTCTCCTGTGAGTCAAGACTTGGATTCCGATGCTTCACTTCAGGTTTACTGTATCCCTTGGACCATCTTATTGACGATCAAACTCAGAAATTGCATCCGAATTTAATACAAAAGGCACAATGCCGACTTAAGTACAAGAGGACTGACACTCTAACTTCCTATCATTTGAACCTCTCCTGTGAGTCCAGGCTTAGATTCCGATGCTTCTCTTCAGGTTTACTGTATCCCTTGGACCTTCTTATTGACGATGAAACACAGAAATTGTATCCGAATTCAATACAAAAGGCACAATGCCGACTTAAGTACATGAGGACAGACACTCTAACTTCCTATGATTTGGACCTCTCCTGTGAGTCCAGTTTTAGATTCCGATGCTTCACTTCAGGTTTACTAAGTCCCTTGGACCGTCTTATTGACGATGAAACACAGAAATTACATCCGAATTTTATAAAAAAGGCACAATGCCGACTTAAGTACAAGAGGACTGACACTCTGACCTTCTATGATTTGAACCTCTCCTGTGAGTCCAGTTTTAGATTCCGATGCTTCACTTCAGGTTTACTGTATACCTTGGACCTTCTTATTGACGATGAAACACAGATATTGCATCCGAATTTAATACAAAAGGCACAATGCCGACTTAAGTACAAGAGGACTGACACTCTAACCTTCTATGATTTGAACCTCTCCTGTGAGTCCAGTTTAAGATTCCGATGCTTCACTTCAGGTTTACTCAGTCCCTTGGACCGTCTTATTGACGATGAAACACAGATATTGCATCCGAATTTAATACAAAAGGCACAATGCCGACTTAAGTACAAGAGGACTGACACTCTAACCTTCTATGATTTGAACCTCTCCTGTGAGTCCAGTTTTAGATTCCGATGCTTCACTTAAGTTTTACTGTATACCTTGGACCTTCTTATTGACGATGAAACACAGATATTTCATCCGAATTTAATACAAAAGGCACAATGCCGACTTCAGTACAAGAGGACTGACACTCTAACTCTCTATGATTTGAACCTCTCCAGTGAGTTCAGTTTTAGAGTCTGATGCTTCACTTCAGGTTTACTGTATCCCTTGGACGTTCTTATTGACGATGAAAAACAGATATAGCATCCGAAATTAATACAAAAGGCACAATTCCGACTTGAGTACAAGAGGACTGACACACTAACTTTCAATGATTTGAACCTCTCCTGTGGGTCCAGACTTAGATTCCGACGCTTCACTTCAGGTTTACTGTATCGCTTGTATCTTCTTATTGACGATGAAACACAGAAATTGCATACGATTATAATACAAAAGGCACAATGCCGACTTAAGTGCAAGAGGACAGACACTCTAACTTTCTATGATTGAACCTCTCTTGTGAGTCAAGACTTGGATTCCGATGCTTCACTTCACGTTTACTGTATCCCTTGGACCATCTTATTGACGATCAAACACAGAAATTGCATACGATTATAATACAAAAGGCACAATGCCGACTTAAGTACAAGAGGACTGACACTCTAACTCTCTATGATTTGAACCTCACCTGTGAGTCCAGTTTTAGAGTCCGATGCTTCACTTCAGGTTAACTGTATCCCTTGGACGTTCTTACTGACGATGAAACACAGAAATTGCATCCGAATTTAATACAAAATTCACAATGCGGCCTGAAGTACAATAGGACTGACACTCTAACTTTCTATGATTTGTACCACTCCTGTGAGTGCAGTTTTAGATTCCGATGCTTCACTTCAGGTTTACTGTATACCTTGGGCCTTCTTATTGACGATGAAGCACTGAAATTGCATCCGATTTTAATACAAAAGGCACAAAGCTGACATAAGTACAAGCGGAATGACACTCTAACCTTCTATGATTTGAACCTCTCCTGTGAGTACAGTTTTAGATTCCGAGGCTTCACTTCAGGTTTACTGTATCCCTTGGACGTTCTTATTAATGATGAAACAGAAATTGCATCTGAATTTAATACAAAAGGCACAATGCCGACTTAATTACAAGAGGACTGACTAACTTTCTATGATTTGAACCTCTCCTGTGAGTCCAGTTTTAGATTCCGATGCTACACTTCAGGTTTACTGTATCCCTTGTACCTTCTTATTGACGATCAAACACAGAAATTGCATCCGAATTTAATACAAAAGGCACAATGCCAAATTAAGTACAAGAGGACTGATGCACTAACTTTCTATGATTTGAACTTCTCCTGTGAGTCCAGACTTAGGTTCCGACGCTTCACTTCCGGTTTACTGTATCCCTTGGACCTTCTTATTGGCGATGAAACACAGAGATTGCATCCGAATTTAAGACAAAAGGCACAATGCCGACTTAAGTACAAGAGGACAGACACTCTAACTTTCTATGATTTGAACCTCTCCTGTGAGTCCAGACTAGGATTCCGATGCTTCACTTCAGGTTTACTGTATCGCTTGGACCATCTTATTGACGATCAAACACAGAAATTGCATCCGAATTTAATACAAAAGGCACAATGCCGACTTAAGTACAAGAGGACTGACACTCTAACCTTCTATGATTTGAACCTCTCCTGTGAGTCCAGTTTTAGATTCCGTGGCTTCACTTCAGGTTTACTGTATACCTTGGCCCTTCTTATTGACGATGAAACACAGATATTTCATCCGAATTTAATACAAAAGGCACAATGCCGACTTAAGTACAAGCGGACCGACACTCAAACTCTCTATGATTTGAGCCTCTCTAGTGAGTCCAGTTTTAGATTCCGATGCTTCACTTCAGGATTACTATATACATTTTGCCTTCTTATTGACGATGAAGCACATACATTGCATCCGATTTTAATACAAAAGGCACAAAGCTGACATAAGTACAAGCGGAATGACACTCTAACATTCTATGATTTGAACCTCTCCTGTGGTTCCAGTTTTAGATTCCGATGCTTCACTTCAGGTTTACTGTATCGCTTGGACCTTCTTATTGACGATGAAACACAGAAATTGCATCCGAATTTAATACAAAAGGCACAATGCCGTCTTAAGTACAAGAGGACTGACACACTAACTTTCTATGATTTGAACCTCTCCTGTGAGTCCAGACTTAGATTCCGACGCTTCACTTCAGGTTTACTGTTTCCCTTGGACCCTATTATTGACGATGAAACACAGAAATTGCATCCGAATTTAATACAAAATGCCCAATACCGACTTAAGTACAAGATGACTGACACTCTAACTTTCTATGATTTGAACCTCTCTTGTGAGTCCAGTTTCAGATTCCGATGCTTCACTTAAGGTTTAATGTATCACTTGCACCTTTTATTGACGATGAAACACAGAAATTGCATCCGAATTTAATACAAAAGGCACAATGCCGACTTAAGTACAAGAGGACTGATACTCTAACATTCTATGATTTGAACCTCTCCTGTGAGTCCCGTTTTAGATTCCGACGCTTCACTTCAGGTTTACTGTTTCTTTTGGACCTTCTTATTGACGATTAAACACAGAAATTGCATCCGATTTTAATACAAAAGGCACAATGCCGACTTAAGTACAAGAGTACAAACACTCGAACTTTCTATGATTTGAACCTCTCCTTTGGTTCCAATTTTAGGTTCCGATGCTTCACTTCAGGTTTACTGAGTCCCTTGGACTTTCTTATTGACGATGAAACACAGAAATTGCATCCGAATTTAATATAATAGGCACAATGCCGACTTATGTACAAGAGGACTGACACTCTAACTCTGTATGATTTGAACCTCTCCTGAGAGTCCAGTTTTAGATTCCGATGCTTCACTTCGGGTTCACTGTATCCCTTGGACCTTCTCATTGACGATGAAACACTGAAATTGCATCCGATTTTAATACAAAAGGCACAATGCCGACTTAAGTACAAGAGGACTGACACTCTAACTCTCTATGATTTGAACCTCTCCAGTGAGTCCAGTTTTAGAGTCCGATGCCTCACTTCAGGTTTACTGTATCCCTTGGACGTTCTTATTGATGATGAAACACAGAAATTGCATCCGAATTTAATACAAAAGGCACAATGCCGACTTAATTACAAGAGGACTGACTAACTTTCTATGATTTGATCCTCTGCTGTGAGTCCAGTTTCAGATTCCGATCCTACACTTCAGGTTTACTGTGTCCCTTGCACCTTCTTATTGACGATGAAATACAGAAATTGCATCCGAATTTGTTACAAAAGGCACAATGCCGACTTAAGTACAAGAGGACTGATACTCTAACTTTCTATGATTTGAACCTCTTCTGTGAGTCCAGGTTTTGATTCCGATGCTTCATTTCAGGGTTACTCAGTCCCTTGGGCCGTCTAATTGTCTATGAAACACAGACATTGCATCCGAATTTAATACAAAAGGCACAATGCCGACTTAAGTACAAGAGGACTGACACTCTAAACTCCTATGATTTGAACCTCTCCTGTGAGTCCAGTTTTAGATTCCGATCCTTCACTTTAGGTTTACTGTATAACTTGGACCTTCTTATTGACGATGAAACACATATATTTCATCCGAATTTAATACAAAAGGCGCAATGCCGACTTAAGTGCAAGAGGACTGATACTCCAAGTTTCTATGATTTGAACCTCTCTTGTGAGTACAGTTTTAGATTCCGATGCTTCACTTCAGGTTTACTCAGTCCCTTGGACCGTCTTATTGACGATGAAACACAGATATTGCATCCGAATTTAATACAAAAGGCACAATGCCGACTTAAGTACAAGAGGACTGACACTATAACTTTCTGTGATTGGAACCTCTCCGGTGAGTCCAGTTTCAGATTCCGATGCTACACTTCAGGTTTACTGTATCCCTTGTACCTTCTTATTGACGATGAAACACAGAAATTGCATCCGAATTTATTACAAAAGGCACAGTGATGACTAAAGTACAAGAGGACTGACACTCTATCTTTCTATGATTTGAACCTCTCCTGAGTCCAGTTTTAGATTCCGATGCTTCGCTACAGGTTTACTGTATCCCTTGGACCTTCCTATTGACGATGAAAAACAGAAATAGCATCCGAAATTAATACAAAAGGCACAATTCCGACTTGAGTACAAGTGGACTGACACACTAACTTTCTATGATTTGAACCTCTCCTTTGGGTCGAGACTTAGATTCCGACGCTTCACTTCAGGTTTACTGTATCGCTTGTATCTTCTTATTGACAATGAAACACAGAAATTGCATCCGATTTCAATACCAAAGGCACAATGCCGACTTAAGTGCAAGAGGACAGACACTCTAACTTTCTATGATTAGAACCTCTCCTGTGAGTCAATACTTGGATTCCGATGCTTCACTTCAGGTTTACTGTATCCCTTGGACCATCTTATTGACGATCAAACACAGAAATTGCATCCGAATTTAATACAATAGGCACAATGCCGACTTAAGTACAAGAGGACTGACACTCTAACTTCCTATCATTTGAACCTCTCCTGTGAGTCCTGGCTTAGATTCCGATGCTTCTCTTCAGGTTTACTGTATCCCTTGGACCTTCTTATTGACGATGAAACACAGAAATTGTATCCGAATTCAATACAAAAGGCACAATGTCAACCTAAGTACATGAGGACAGACACTCTAACTATCTATGATTTGGACCTCTCCTGTGAGTCCAGTTTTAGATTCCGATGCTTCACTTCAGGTTTACTAAGTCCCTTGGATCGTCTTATTGACGATGAAACACAGAAATTACATCCGAATTTAATACAAAAAGCACAATGCCGACTTAAGTAAAAGAGGACTGACACTCAAACATTCTATGACTTGAAACTCTCCTGTGAGTCCGGTTTTGGATTCCGATGCTTCACTTCAGGTTTACTGTATCCCTTGTACCTTCTTATTGACGATGAAACACAGAAATTGCATCCGAATTTAATACAAAAGGCACAATGCCGTCTTAAGTACAAGAGGACTGACACACAAACTTTCTATGAGTTGAACCTCTCCTGTGAGTCCAGACTTAGATTCCGACGCTTCACTTCAGGTTTACTGTATCGCTTGTGTCTTCTTATTGACGATGAAACACAGAAATTGCATCCGATTTTAATACATAAGGCACAATGCCGACATAAGTGCAAGAGGACAGACACTCTAACTTTCTATGATTTGAACCTCTCCTGTGAGTCAAGACTAGGATTCCGATGCTTCACTTCAGGTTTACTGTATCGCTTGGACCATCTTATTGACGATCAAACACAGAAATTGCATCCGAATTTAATACAAAAGGCACAATGCCGACTTAAGTACAAGAGGACTGACACTCTAACCTTCTATGATTTGAACCTCTCCTGTGAGTCCAGTTTTAGATTCCGACGCTTCACTTCAGGTTTACATTATCTCTTGGACCTTCTTATTGACGATTTAACACAGAAATTGCATCCGATTTTAATACAAAAGGCACAATGCCGACTTAAGTACAAGAGTACTGACACTCGATTTTTCTATGATTTGAACCTCTCCTGTGAGTCCAATTTTAGATTCCGATGCTTCACTTCAGGTTTACTGAGTCCCTTGGACTTTCTTATTGACGATGAAACACAGAAATTGCATCCGAATTTAATACACTATGCACAATGCCGACTTAAGTATATGAGGACTGACACTCTCAGTATGATTTGAACCACTCCTGAGAGTCCAGTTTTAGATTCCGATGCTTCACTTCAGGTTTACTGTATTCCTTGGACCTTCTTATTGACGGTGAAACACAGAAATTGCATCCGAATTTAATACAAAAGGCACAATGCCGACTAAAGTACAAGAGGACTGACACACTAACTTTCTATGATTTGAACCACTCCTGTGAGTCCAGACTTAGATTCCGACGCTTCACTTCAGATTTACTGTAATGCTTGGATCTTCTTATTGACGATGAAACACAGAAATTGCATCCGATTTTAATACAAAAGGCACAATGCCGACTTAAGTGCAAGAGGACTGACACTCTGAGTTTCTATGACTTGAACCTCTCCTGTGAGTCCAGTTTTATATTCCGATGCTTCACTTCAGGTTTACTCAGTTCCTTGGACCGTCTTATTGACGATGAAACACAGAAATTGCATCCGAATTTAATACAAAAGGCACAACGCCGATTTAACTACAAGAGGACTGACACTCTAACCTTCTATGATTTGAACCTCTCCTGTGAGTCCAGTTTTACATTCCGATGCTTCACTTCAGGTTTACTGTATACCTTGGACCTTCTTATTGACGATGAAACACAGATATTTCATCCGAATTTAATACAAAAGGCACAATGCCGACTTAAGTACAAGAGGACTGACACTCTAACTCTCTATGATTTGAACCTCTCCAGTGAGTCCAGTTTTAGATTCCGATGCTTCACATAAGTTTTACTGTATACCTTGGACCTTCTTATTGACGATGAAACACAGATATTTCATCCGAATTTATTACAAAAGGCACAATGCGGACTTAAGTACAAGAGGACTGACACTCAAACTTTCTATGATTTGAACCTCTCCTGAGTCCAGTTTTAGATTCCGATGCTACACTACAGGTTTACTGTATCCCTCGGACCTTCTTATAGACGATGAAAAACAGAAATAGCATCCGAAATTAATACAAAATTCAAAATTCCGACTTGAGTACAAGAGGACTGACACACTAACTTTCTATGATTTGAACCTCTCCTGTGGGGCCAGACTTAGATTCCGACGCTTCACTTCAGGTTTACTGTATCGCTTGTATCTTCTTATTGACGATGAAACACAGAAATTGCATCCGATATTAATACAAAAGGCACAATGCCGACTTAAGTGCAAGTGGACAGACACTCTAACTTTCTATGATTTGAACCTCTCCTGTGAGTCAAGACTTGGATTCCGATGCTTCACTTCAGGTTTACTGTATCCCTTGGACCATCTTATTGACGATCAAACTCAGAAATTGCATCCGAATTTAATACAAAAGGCACAATGCCGACTTAAGTACAAGAGGACTGACACTCTAACTTCCTATCATTTGAACCTCTCCTGTGAGTCCAGGCTTAGATTCCGATGCTTCTCTTCAGGTTTACTGTATCCCTTGGACCTTCTTATTGACGATGAAACACAGAAATTGTATCCGAATTCAATACAAAAGGCACAATGCCGACTTAAGTACATGAGGACAGACACTCTAACTTCCTATGATTTGGACCTCTCCTGTGAGTCCAGTTTTAGATTCCGATGCTTCACTTCAGGTTTACTAAGTCCCTTGGACCGTCTTATTGACGATGAAACACAGAAATTACATCCGAATTTTATAAAAAAGGCACAATGCCGACTTAAGTACAAGAGGACTGACACTCTGACCTTCTATGATTTGAACCTCTCCTGTGAGTCCAGTTTTAGATTCCGATGCTTCACTTCAGGTTTACTGTATACCTTGGACCTTCTTATTGACGATGAAACACAGATATTGCATCCGAATTTAATACAAAAGGCACAATGCCGACTTAAGTACAAGAGGACTGACACTCTAACCTTCTATGATTTGAACCTCTCCTGTGAGTCCAGTTTAAGATTCCGATGCTTCACTTCAGGTTTACTCAGTCCCTTGGACCGTCTTATTGACGATGAAACACAGATATTGCATCCGAATTTAATACAAAAGGCACAATGCCGACTTAAGTACAAGAGGACTGACACTCTAACCTTCTATGATTTGAACCTCTCCTGTGAGTCCAGTTTTAGATTCCGATGCTTCACTTAAGTTTTACTGTATACCTTGGACCTTCTTATTGACGATGAAATACAGATATTTCATCCGAATTTAATACAAAAGGCACAATGCCGACTTCAGTACAAGAGGACTGACACTCTAACTCTCTATGATTTGAACCTCTCCAGTGAGTTCAGTTTTAGAGTCTGATGCTTCACTTCAGGTTTACTGTATCCCTTGGACGTTCTTATTGACGATGAAAAACAGATATAGCATCCGAAATTAATACAAAAGGCACAATTCCGACTTGAGTACAAGAGGACTGACACACTAACTTTCAATGATTTGAACCTCTCCTGTGGGTCCAGACTTAGATTCCGACGCTTCACTTCAGGTTTACTGTATCGCTTGTATCTTCTTATTGACGATGAAACACAGAAATTGCATACGATTATAATACAAAAGGCACAATGCCGACTTAAGTGCAAGAGGACAGACACTCTAACTTTCTATGATTTGAACCTCTCTTGTGAGTCAAGACTTGGATTCCGATGCTTCACTTCACGTTTACTGTATCCCTTGGACCATCTTATTGACGATCAAACACAGAAATTGCATACGATTATAATACAAAAGGCACAATGCCGACTTAAGTACAAGAGGACTGACACTCTAACACTCTATGATTTGAACCTCACCTGTGAGTCCAGTTTTAGAGTCCGATGCTTCACTTCAGGTTAACTGTATCCCTTGGACGTTCTTACTGACGATGAAACACAGAAATTGCATCCGAATTTAATACAAAATTCACAATGCGGCCTGAAGTACAATAGGACTGACACTCTAACTTTCTATGATTTGTACCACTCCTGTGAGTGCAGTTTTAGATTCCGATGCTTCACTTCAGGTTTACTGTATACCTTGGGCCTTCTTATTGACGATGAAGCACTGAAATTGCATCCGATTTTAATACAAAAGGCACAAAGCTGACATAAGTACAAGCGGAATGACACTCTAACCTTCTATGATTTGAACCTCTCCTGTGAGTACAGTTTTAGATTCCGAGGCTTCACTTCAGGTTTACTGTATCCCTTGGACGTTCTTATTAATGATGAAACAGAAATTGCATCTGAATTTAATACAAAAGGCACAATGCCGACTTAATTACAAGAGGACTGACTAACTTTCTATGATTAGAACCTCTCCTGTGAGTCCAGTTTTAGATTCCGATGCTACACTTCAGGTTTACTGTATCCCTTGTACCTTCTTATTGACGATCAAACACAGAAATTGCATCCGAATTTAATACAAAAGGCACAATGCCAAATTAAGTACAAGAGGACTGATGCACTAACTTTCTATGATTTGAACTTCTCCTGTGAGTCCAGACTTAGGTTCCGACGCTTCACTTCCGGTTTACTGTATCCCTTGGACCTTCTTATTGGCGATGAAACACAGAGATTGCATCCGAATTTAAGACAAAAGGCACAATGCCGACTTAAGTACAAGAGGACAGACACTCTAACTTTCTATGATTTGAACCTCTCCTGTGAGTCCAGACTAGGATTCCGATGCTTCACTTCAGGTTTACTGTATCGCTTGGACCATCTTATTGACGATCAAACACAGAAATTGCATCCGAATTTAAGACAAAAGGCACAATGCCGACTTAAGTACAAGTGGACTGACACTCTAACCTTCTATGATTTGAACCTCTCCTGTGAGTCCAGTTTTAGATTCCGTGGCTTCACTTCAGGTTTACTGTATACCTTGGCCCTTCTTATTGACGATGAAACACAGATATTTCATCCGAATTTAATACAAAAGGCACAATGCCGACTTAAGTACAAGCGGACCGACACTCAAACTCTCTATGATTTGAGCCTCTCTAGTGAGTCCAGTTTTAGATTCCGATGCTTCACTTCAGGATTACTATATACATTTTGCCTTCTTATTGACGATGAAGCACATACATTGCATCCGATTTTAATACAAAAGGCACAAAGCTGACATAAGTACAAGCGGAATGACACTCTAACATTCTATGATTTGAACCTCTCCTGTGGTTCCAGTTTTAGATTCCGATGCTTCACTTCAGGTTTACTGTATCGCTTGGACCTTCTTATTGACGATGAAACACAGAAATTGCATCCGAATTTAATACAAAAGGCACAATGCCGTCTTAAGTACAAGAGGACTGACACACTAACTTTCTATGATTTGAACCTCTCCTGTGAGTCCAGACTTAGATTCCGACGCTTCACTTCAGGTTTACTGTTTCCCTTGGACCCTATTATTGACGATGAAACACAGAAATTGCATCCGAATTTAATACAAAATGCCCAATACCGACTTAAGTACAAGATGACTGACACTCTAACTTTCTATGATTTGAACCTCTCTTGTGAGTCCAGTTTCAGATTCCGATGCTTCACTTAAGGTTTAATGTATCACTTGCACCTTTTATTGACGATGAAACACAGAAATTGCATCCGAATTTAATACAAAAGGCACAATGCCGACTTAAGTACAAGAGGACTGATACTCTAACATTCTATGATTTGAACCTCTCCTGTGAGTCCCGTTTTAGATTCCGACGCTTCACTTCAGGTTTACTGTTTCTTTTGGACCTTCTTATTGACGATTAAACACAGAAATTGCATCCGATTTTAATACAAAAGGCACAATGCCGACTTAAGTACAAGAGTACAAACACTCGAACTTTCTATGATTTGAACCTCTCCTTTGGTTCCAATTTTAGGTTCCGATGCTTCACTTCAGGTTTACTGAGTCCCTTGGACTTTCTTATTGACGATGAAACACAGAAATTGCATCCGAATTTAATATAATAGGCACAATGCCGACTTATGTACAAGAGGACTGACACTCTAACTCTGTATGATTTGAACCTCTCCTGAGAGTCCAGTTTTAGATTCCGATGCTTCACTTCGGGTTCACTGTATCCCTTGGACCTTCTTATTGACGATGAAACACTGAAATTGCATCCGATTTTAATACAAAAGGCACAATGCCGACTTAAGTACAAGAGGACTGACACTCTAACTCTCTATGATTTGAACCTCTCCAGTGAGTCCAGTTTTAGAGTCCGATGCCTCACTTCAGGTTTACTGTATCCCTTGGACGTTCTTATTGATGATGAAACACAGAAATTGCATCCGAATTTAATACAAAAGGCACAATGCCGACTTAATTACAAGAGGACTGACTAACTTTCTATGATTTGATCCTCTGCTGTGAGTCCAGTTTCAGATTCCGATCCTACACTTCAGGTTTACTGTGTCCCTTGCACCTTCTTATTGACGATGAAATACAGAAATTGCATCCGAATTTGTTACAAAAGGCACAATGCCGACTTAAGTACAAGAGGACTGATACTCTAACTTTCTATGATTTGAACCTCTTCTGTGAGTCCAGGTTTTGATTCCGATGCTTCATTTCAGGGTTACTCAGTCCCTTGGGCCGTCTAATTGTCTATGAAACACAGACATTGCATCCGAATTTAATACAAAAGGCACAATGCCGACTTAAGTACAAGAGGACTGACACTCTAAACTCCTATGATTTGAACCTCTCCTGTGAGTCCAGTTTTAGATTCCGATCCTTCACTTTAGGTTTACTGTATAACTTGGACCTTCTTATTGACGATGAAACACATATATTTCATCCGAATTTAATACAAAAGGCGCAATGCCGACTTAAGTGCAAGAGGACTGATACTCCAAGTTTCTATGATTTGAACCTCTCTTGTGAGTACAGTTTTAGATTCCGATGCTTCACTTCAGGTTTACTCAGTCCCTTGGACCGTCTTATTGACGATGAAACACAGATATTGCATCCGAATTTAATACAAAAGGCACAATGCCGACTTAAGTACAAGAGGACTGACACTATAACTTTCTGTGATTTGAACCTCTCCGGTGAGTCCAGTTTCAGATTCCGATGCTACACTTCAGGTTTACTGTATCCCTTGTACCTTCTTATTGACGATGAAACACAGAAATTGCATCCGAATTTATTACAAAAGGCACAGTGATGACTAAAGTACAAGAGGACTGACACTCTATCTTTCTATGATTTGAACCTCTCCTGAGTCCAGTTTTAGATTCCGATGCTTCGCTACAGGTTTACTGTATCCCTTGGACCTTCCTATTGACGATGAAAAACAGAAATAGCATCCGAAATTAATACAAAAGGCACAATTCCGACTTGAGTACAAGTGGACTGACACACTAACTTTCTATGATTTGAACCTCTCCTTTGGGTCGAGACTTAGATTCCGACGCTTCACTTCAGGTTTACTGTATCGCTTGTATCTTCTTATTGACAATGAAACACAGAAATTGCATCCGATTTCAATACCAAAGGCACAATGCCGACTTAAGTGCAAGAGGACAGACACTCTAACTTTCTATGATTAGAACCTCTCCTGTGAGTCAATACTTGGATTCCGATGCTTCACTTCAGGTTTACTGTATCCCTTGGACCATCTTATTGACGATCAAACACAGAAATTGCATCCGAATTTAATACAATAGGCACAATGCCGACTTAAGTACAAGAGGACTGACACTCTAACTTCCTATCATTTGAACCTCTCCTGTGAGTCCTGGCTTAGATTCCGATGCTTCTCTTCAGGTTTACTGTATCCCTTGGACCTTCTTATTGACGATGAAACACAGAAATTGTATCCGAATTCAATACAAAAGGCACAATGTCAACCTAAGTACATGAGGACAGACACTCTAACTATCTATGATTTGGACCTCTCCTGTGAGTCCAGTTTTTGATTCCGATGCTTCACTTCAGGTTTACTAAGTCCCTTGGATCGTCTTATTGACGATGAAACACAGAAATTACATCCGAATTTAATACAAAAAGCACAATGCCGACTTAAGTAAAAGAGGACTGACACTCAAACATTCTATGACTTGAAACTCTCCTGTGAGTCCGGTTTTGGATTCCGATGCTTCACTTCAGGTTTACTGTATCCCTTGTACCTTCTTATTGACGATGAAACACAGAAATTGCATCCGAATTTAATACAAAAGGCACAATGCCGTCTTAAGTACAAGAGGACTGACACACAAACTTTCTATGAGTTGAACCTCTCCTGTGAGTCCAGACTTAGATTCCGACGCTTCACTTCAGGTTTACTGTATCGCTTGTGTCTTCTTATTGACGATGAAACACAGAAATTGCATCCGATTTTAATACATAAGGCACAATGCCGACATAAGTGCAAGAGGACAGACACTCTAACTTTCTATGATTTGAACCTCTCCTGTGAGTCAAGACTTGGATTCCGATGCTTCACTTCAGGTTTACTGTATCCCTTGGACCATCTTATTGACGATCAAACACAGAAATTGCATCCGAATTTAATACAAAAGGCACAATGCGGCCTGAAGTACAATAGGACTGACACTCTAACTTTCTATGATTTGTACCACTCCTGTGAGTGCAGTTTTAGATTCCGATGCTTCACTTCAGGTTTACTGTATACCTTGGGCCTTCTTATTGACGATGAAGCACTGAAATTGCATCCGATTTTAATACAAAAGGCACAATGCCGACTTAAGTACAAGAGTACTGACACTCGATCTTTCTATGATTTGAACCTCTCCTGTGAGTCCAATTTTAGATTCCGATGCTTCACTTCAGGTTTACCGAGTCCCTTGGACTTTCTTATTGACGATGAAACACAGAAATTGCATCCGAATTTAATACACTAGGCACAATGCCGACTTAAGTACATGAGGACTGACACTCTAACTCAGTATGATTTGAACCACTCCTGAGAGTCCAGTTTTAGATTCCGATGCTTCACTTCAGGTTTACTGTATTCCTTGGACCTCCTTATTGACGATGAAACACAGAAATTGCATCCGAATTTAATACAAAAGGCACAATGCCGACTTAAGTACAAGAGGACTGACACACTAACTTTCTATGATTTGAACCACTCCTGTGACTCCAGACTTAGATTCCGACGCTTCACTTCAGATTTACTGTAATGCTTGGATCTTCTTATTGACGATGAAACACAGAAATTGCATCCGATTTTAATACAAAAGGCACAATGCCGACTTAAGTGCAAGAGGACTGACACTCTGAGTTTCTATGACTTGAACCTCTCCTGTGAGTCCAGTTTTATATTCCGATGCTTCACGTCAGGTTTACTCAGTCCCTTGGACCGTCTAATTGACGATGAAACACAGAAATTGCATCCGAATTTAATACAAAAAGCACAATGCCGACTTAAGTACAAGAGGACTGACACTCTAACCTTCTATGATTTGAACCTCTCCTGTGAGTTTAGTTTTACATTCCGATGCTTCACTTCAGGTTTACTGTATACCTTGGACCTTCTTATTGACGATGAAACACAGATATTTCATCCGAATTTAATGCACAAGGCACAATGCCGACTTAAGTACAAGAGGACTGACACTCTAACTCTCTATGATTTGAACCTTTCCAGTGAGTCCAGTTTTAGATTCCGATGCATCACATAAGTTTTACTGTATACCTTGGACCTTCTTATTGACGATGAAACACAGATATTTCATCCGAATTTATTACAAAAGGCACAATGCCGACTTCAGTACAAGAGGACTGACACTCTAACTGTCTATTATTTGAACCTCTCCAGTGAGTTCAGTTTTAGAGTCCGATGCTTCACTTCAGGTTTACTGTATCCCTTGGACGTTCTTATTGATGATGAAACACAGAAATTGCATCCGAATTTAATACAATAGGCATAATGCCTACTTAATTTCAAGAGGACTGACACTCTAACTTTCTGTGTTCGAACCTCTCCTGTGAGTCCAGTTTTAGATTCCGATGCTACACTTCTGGTTTACTGTATCCCTTGTACCTTCTTATTGACGATGAAACACAGAAATTGTATCCGAATTCAATACAAAAGGCACAATGCCAACTTAAGTACAAGAGGACTGACACTCTAACCTTCTATGATTTGAACCTCTCATGTGAGTCCAGTTTAAGATTCCGATGCTTCACTTCAGGTTTACTCAGTCCCTTGGACCGTCTTATTGACGATGAAAAACAGATATAGCATCCGAAATTAATACAAAAGGCACAATTCCGACTTGAGTACAAGAGGACTGACACACTAACTTTCTATGATTTGAACCTCTCCTGTGGGTCCAGACTTAGATTCCGACGCTTCACTTCAGGTTTACTGTATCGCTTGTATCTTCTTATTGACGATGAAACACAGAAATTGCATACGATTTCAATACCAAAGGCACAATGCCGACTTAAGTGCAAGAGGACAGACACTCTAACTTTCTATGATTAGAACCTCTCCTGTGAGTCAATACTTGGATTCCGATGCTTCACTTCAGGTTTACTGTATCCCTTGGACCATCTTATTGACGATCAAACACAGAAATTGCATCCGAATTTAATACAATAGGCACAATGCCGACTTAAGTACAAGAGGACTGACACTCTAACTTCCTATCATTTGAACCTCTCCTGTGAGTCCTGGCTTAGATTCCGATGCTTCTCTTCAGGTTTACTGTATCCCTTGGACCTTCTTATTGACGATGAAACACAGAAATTGTATCCGAATTCAATACAAAGGGCACAATGTCGACCTAAGTACATGAGGACAGACACTCTAACTATCTATGATTTGGACCTCTCCTGTGAGTCCAGTTTTAGATTCCGATGCTTCACTTCAGGTTTACTAAGTCCCTTGGATCGTCTTATTGACGATGAAACACAGAAATTACATCCGAATTTAATACAAAAAGCACAATGCCGACTTAAGTAAAAGAGGACTGACACTCAAACATTCTATGACTTGAAACTCTCCTGTGAGTCCGGTTTTGGATTCCGATGCTTCACTTCAGGTTTACTGTATCCCTTGTACCTTCTTATTGACGATGAAACACAGAAATTGCATCCGAATTTAATACAAAAGGCACAATGCCGTCTTAAGTACAAGAGGACTGACACACAAACTTTCTATGAGTTGAACCTCTCCTGTGAGTCCAGACTTAGATTCCGACGCTTCACTTCAGGTTTACTGTATCGCTTGTGTCTTCTTATTGACGATGAAACACAGAAATTGCATCCGATTTTAATACATAAGGCACAATGCCGACATAAGTGCAAGAGGACAGACACTCTAACTTTCTATGATTTGAACCTCTCCTGTGAGTCAAGACTTGGATTCCGATGCTTCACTTCAGGTTTACTGTATCCCTTGGACCATCTTATTGACGATCAAACACAGAAATTGCATCCGAATTTAATACAAAAGGCACAATGGGGCCTGAAGTACAATAGGACTGACACTCTAACTTTCTAAGATTTGTACCACTCCTGTGAGTGCAGTTTTAGATTCCGATGCTTCACTTCAGGTTTACTGTATACCTTGGGCCTTCTTATTGACGATGAAGCACTGAAATTGCATCCGATTTTAATACAAAAGGCACAATGCCGACTTAAGTACAAGAGTACTGACACTCGATCTTTCTATGATTTGAACCTCTCCTGTGAGTCCAATTTTAGATTCCGATGCTTCACTTCAGGTTTACCGAGTCCCTTGGACTTTCTTATTGACGATGAAACACAGAAATTGCATCCGAATTTAATACACTAGGCACAATGCCGACTTAAGTACATGAGGACTGACACTCTAACTCAGTATGATTTGAACCACTCCTGAGAGTCCAGTTTTAGATTCCGAAGCTTCACTTCAGGTTTACTGTATTCCTTGGACCTCCTTATTGACGATGAAACACAGAAATTGCATCCGAATTTAATACAAAAGGCACAATGCCGACTTAAGTACAAGAGGACTGACACACTAACTTTCTATGATTTGAACCACTCCTGTGACTCCAGACTTAGATTCCGACGCTTCACTTCAGATTTACTGTAATGCTTGGATCTTCTTATTGACGATGAAACACAGAAATTGCATCCGATTTTAATACAAAAGGCACAATGCCGACTTAAGTGCAAGAGGACTGACACTCTGAGTTTCTATGACTTGAACCTCTCCTGTGAGTCCAGTTTTATATTCCGATGCTTCACGTCAGGTTTACTCAGTCCCTTGGACCGTCTAATTGACGATGAAACACAGAAATTGCATCCGAATTTAATACAAAAAGCACAATGCCGACTTAAGTACAAGAGGACTGACACTCTAACCTTCTATGATTTGAACCTCTCCTGTGAGTTTAGTTTTACATTCCGATGCTTCACTTCAGGTTTACTGTATACCTTGGACCTTCTTATTGACGATGAAACACAGATATTTCATCCGAATTTAATGCACAAGGCACAATGCCGACTTAAGTACAAGAGGACTGACACTCTAACTCTCTATGACTTGAACCTCTCCAGTGAGTCCAGTTTTAGATTCCGATGCATCACATAAGTTTTACTGTATACCTTGGACCTTCTTATTGACGATGAAACACAGATATTTCATCCGAATTTATTACAAAAGGCACAATGCCGACTTCAGTACAAGAGGACTGACACTCTAACTGTCTATTATTTGAACCTCTCCAGTGAGTTCAGTTTTAGAGTCCGATGCTTCACTTCAGGTTTACTGTATCCCTTGGACGTTCTTATTGATGATGAAACACAGAAATTGCATCCGAATTTAATACAAAAGGCATAATGCCTACTTAATTTCAAGAGGACTGACACTCTAACTTTCTGTGTTCGAACCTCTCCTGTGAGTCCAGTTTTAGATTCCGATGCTACACTTCTGGTTTACTGTATCCCTTGTACCTTCTTATTGACGATGAAACACAGAAATTGTATCCGAATTCAATACAAAAGGCACAATGCCGACTTAAGTACAAGAGGACTGACACTCTAACCTTCTATGATTTGAACCTCTCATGTGAGTCCAGTTTAAGATTCCGATGCTTCATTTCAGGTTTACTCAGTCCCTTGGACCGTCTTATTGACGATGAAAAACAGATATAGCATCCGAAATTAATACAAAAGGCACAATTCCGACTTGAGTACAAGAGGACTGACACACTAACTTTCTATGATTTGAACCTCTCCTGTGGGTCCAGACTTAGATTCCGACGCTTCACTTCAGGTTTACTGTATCGCTTGTATCTTCTTATTGACGATGAAACACAGAAATTGCATACGATAATAATACAAAAGGCACAATGCCGACTTAAGTGCAAGAGGACAGACACTATAACTTTCTATGATATGAACCTCTCTTTTGAGTCAAGACTTGGATTCCGATGCTTCACTTCACGTTTACTGTATCCCTTGGACCATCTTATTGACTATCAAACACAGAAATTGCATCCGAATTTAATACAAAAGGCACAATGCCGACTTAAGTACAAGAGGACTGACACTCTAACTTCCTATCATTTGAACCTCTCCTGTGAGTCCAGGCTTAGATTCCGATGCTTCTCTTCAGGTTTACTGTATCCCTTGGACCTTCTTATTGACGATGAAACACAGAAATTGTATCCGAATCCAATACAAAAGGCACAATGCCGACTTAAGTACATGAGGACAGACACTCCAACTTTCTATGATTTGGACCTCTCCTGTGAGTCAAGTTTTAGATTCCTATGCTTCACTTCAGGTTTACTAAGTCCCTTGGACTGTCTTATTGACGATGAAACACAGAAATTACATCCGAATTTAATACAAAAGGCACAATGCCGACTTAAGTACAAGAGGACTGACACTCTAACCTTCTATGACTTGAACCTCTCCTGTGAGTCCGGTTTTAGATTCCGATGCTTCACTTCAGGTTTACTGTATACCTTGGACCTTCTTATTGACGATGAAACACAGATATTGCATCCGAATTTAATACAAAAGGCACAATGCCGACTTAAGTACAAGAGGACTGACACTCTAACTCTCTATGATTTGAACCTCACCTGTGAGTCCAGTTTTAGAGTCCGATGCTTCACTTCAGGTTTACTGTATCCCTTGGACGTTCTTACTGACAATGAAACACTGAAATTGCATCCGAATTTAATACAAAATGCATAATGCGGCCTGAAGTACAATAGGACTGACACTCTAATTTTCTATGATTTGTACCACTCCTGTGAGTCCAGTTTTAGATTCCGATGCTTCACTTCAGGTTTACTGTATACCTTGGGCCTTCTTATTGACGATGAAGCACTGAATTGCATCCGATTTTAATACAAAAGGCACAAAGCTGACATAAGTACAAGCGGAATGACACTCTAACTTTCTATGATTTGAACCTCTCCTGTGGTTCCAGTTTTAGATTACGATGCTTCACTTCAGGTTTACTGTATCCCTTGGACCTTCTTATTGACGATGAAACACAGAAATTGCATT